>NC_064863.1:71699812-72299812 GCF_024139225.1 Suncus etruscus
ATAAGTTTCCTGATTTGTGAAATAGCCATATTTTCCCTTTTCTTTAGGGAATGACTCAAGAATTCCTATGATGTTTCATTCATTTGAATATTTAAATTTTCACTTTAGGGTCAGGTCCACTTTTGGTGGGTAGATTGCTCCCAAGTTACTACTTAGGATTCAGGGGGCTAACTTCTAGGAGGTCTCACCCTCAATCAATACTCGGCCTGCTGATAAGGGGCTGCTCAGGCCTAGTAGTGCTCAGAGTTACCAGAGCAAACATGCTAACAATAGGAGTCATGTGAAGCCAAGGATGGAACTCAGGGGTCCCATGGGTCAGGCGTGTGCTCTAGGCCTTTTAGACATCTTCCCTATGAGCCTATACCTCAACCTCCTGGGCCACTTTTTGCTTTAAGAAAGCAACTTGAGTTTTTAAGAAAAGCAGAATCAGTGCCATTTTGTTAGCAGCATGAAATTATTGCACCATCGTCTCCAAACTGTCCACCCGAATAAACTCAGAGAGTGAAATAAATGACAGCCCTAACAACGGTATGACAGCTTGGAATATTATATTAAAATGTTGGCCATGGAGGAGTGTTTGGTTGCTAGAAGCAGATTCCTTAAATGTCATGAACATGCTCATGAACTTCAAGAGAACAAGATAAAAATCTAAGTTCCTTTGTGTTTCTCTTTCTTTTATTGACCTCACTATGTGGGTCAATAATGATCAAAGGGTATTTTTAATTTTTTATTTTTGGTTTTTGGTTTTGGGGGCCACACCTAGCAGTGCTCAGGGGTTACTCCCTGGCTCTGCACTCAGAAATCACTCCTGGCAGGGGCTGGGGGGACCATATGGGATTCTGGGAATGAAACCTTGAGTCTGTCCTGGGGTTGGCTACATGCAAAGCAAAGACGCTGCACCATTGTACTATCTCTCCGGCTCTGTATTTTTTTTCATTTTAAATCATGGCTAGGCATAGTAATTAGAATCCTGGAACTGGCCAACTTAAGTTTTTAAAAAGTCTGTTTATAAAATGATAGCACTTCATTTTGTAGGAAAATAGAAAAGACAGTATGATAGTAATACACAAATACAATAGAAACAAGGGCCAGGAGGACAGGGTCTGTGGGTGTCCCCCACCCCCCACTTTTTTTTTCTCTCACCTGAATGATCAGAACCACCCACACCTGGATTGGGGGCAGGTAGAGGAGTCTGCCTGGGGGAAAGAGGGTATAAGAGAGAGAGTCAGAGAGAGGGAGAAGGCTCAGAGATTATTGAACAGGAGCTTCCCAGGGAGCTGGAACTCAGCAAGGGAAGCATGTAGAGCAGCAGAAAAGGAGACAATAGAGCTCCAGAGAAAAAGGAGATGAGAGAGAAAGGCATTGCTTAGGAGCAGCAGAGAGAATAACAGGTAGATAGCCAGATGAGAAACAGCAGAGAGAGGCTGCTGTGAAAAGGTTTAGCATAGAAAGCCATGTAAGAAAATGCACATGGCGGGCCCGGAGAGATAGCACAGCGGCATTTGCCTTGCAAGCAGCTGATCCAGGACCAAAGGTGGGTTGGTTCGAATCCCGGTGTCCCATATGGTCCCCCGTGCCTGCCAGGAGCTATTTCTGAGCAGACAGCCAGGAGTAACCCCTGAGCACACGCTGGGTGTGACCCAAAACAAAAAAAAAAACAAAAAAACAAAAAACAAAAAAAAACAAAAACAAAAAAACAAACAAAAAAAAAACAAAGAAAATGCACATGGCAGATAGGGCCATGAAAATAAAGCTGGCTGACTCCTATGAAACTCTGTTTGCCTGTGACATTATTTTGCCACTACTACCCTTCTCCAAACCCGCCCGCTGAATGGGGCAAGGGGTGCCAAAGCCAAGGAAGGCCCCCACACCCAACACTAGGACTTTAGACTTTATATTTTATAATTAAAACAACACTGGTCCATGGTAGCAAGGTTTCCATTAAGAATGGTAAGTGCAGTTAGGGGAAGAGAAGGGACCACTATGGCAATGATGATTGGAAAGGATCCGTCTGGACCAAGAACTGGGTACTTAAATGAGATAAATATGCATGATACCCCTTCAGTAAAAATGTTGCAAACCATAGCGTGATAAAAGAAAAAAATGGAAGACCGAGAGAGAGTAATAGAGAGAAAGAGAGAAAGAAAAATGTCTGCCATAGAAGCAGGGAAGGGGAGGGCAGGGAGGAAGGGCAGAGGGAAATAGAGGACACTGGGTGGCAGGAAATGTGCACTGGTGAAGGAATGGGTGTTAGACATTGTGTGATTGAAATTCAATCATGGACAATTTGGTTCATACCTATCTCATGATGACTCAATATAAATTATATAAGAAAAAATAATTTTAAGTCTGTAACATTCATTCCTTTTAAAAAAAATGGTCTATGTGACAGTGTTCCAAAAACACTTTAGTCAGTAAGGAAAGGGCCAAGTACTGAATTATTTCAAGTTTTAGACCTGGAGAGAGATGTTGGGCCCCTCTATGGGCTAGGATGGGCATCAATACTCAGGGACATAGTCACTCACAAGGCCACCATGATAAAGCAGCATGATTTGACACTGTTGCTCCACATCTATGGCCCAAACCACAATGATAAACTGAGTCTAAGTAGGAATGGTATCTGCTTTTTTGTTGTTGTTTTGGGGCTACACCTCATCAGTACTCAGGAATTACTCCAGGTGCTCAGGAGACCGTATGGAATGCTAGGGTTTGAAGCAGATTTGCTGTGTGCAAGGCAAACACCCTACCCATTCTCTCACCCAGGCACTGGATTTGATGTAATTGACCCGTGTCACCCACTGAAATGACCATATAACATTTAGAATTACAAAGACATTCTATATATTCTTGTTCATTTTCTTTCTTTGGGGGCAGCTACTTTGTGTTCCTCATGATTCAGATCACGTCCTTGATGTGGTTAGAAAAATAAATTTGACAAGTACAACTTAAAACGAAATTTGACAAGTACAACTTAAAACTGGAGAGAAAGGTCAATGAGTTGAGTGGCTACTTTGTATGTGGAAAGCCCAGATTTGATCCCTTGTATCTCATAGTCCCTGAGCACCTTCAGGAGTGACTCCTGAACACTGAGCAAGGGGTAGCTACAGAGTACCACCAGGTGTGGTGCATAAAAAAAAAAAAAAAGAAAAAAGAAACATATTCCTAAATTATACCCCTGGGAGGTCCATGCTGGTGGTCAAATTGCTATGAATCTTGTTAGAATTCAAAAATATATTCTCTAGCACAATATGGCCAATGTTTTGTCAACCACCACCAAATTAAAAAAAAAAAACCTCCACCAAGTTACCTTTGATAAATAACAACCCACACACTTTATTAAAAAAAGGCATTTAAACTTGGCCTAATAAATCTTGATCAGGATTTACCTATTAAAGAAAACCACAGGGGTGGGCAGAAAGAGAATGAGAGTACATTTGTTAATAGAATGTTCAGTGGGAGCTAGATATTTCCCCCCGCTTTGACAGAAATCTCAGATAATGAGTGTTAACTTCTTTCACTATTCAAACAGATGGAGCTCCCTGAAGGACTTACTTACAAAGGAGTGTCCTCTCTACTGCTCACTTACTTTGGAAGCTAAAAGGGATGAAGTGGAGGCTGAAAGATGACAAGTTAGAGGATGGTTTGGGGAGAAGTAGGTGTAGATGTTTTGAGGATCTCCCCCACCCCAGATAAAGATGAGAGGCTGAAGTCTGGTGAGAGAACTTCAGGCAGATCTCTCAGGATGTAGCCCTGCAGTTGGATAACAAACATGGACCAGTGTTTGGCTCACAAAGGAGAAAGTATAAAGCCAGGCGTGACAGCATAGGGAAGGGACATGGTTGGAAAAGTCTCTAGTTCTCACTGAACATAAGCCAGAGTAGGATAAACTTTTTCCTGCCCAACACCACTTTCTGGAGATCAAGATGCCTCTGCAGAGAGGAGTCAGAGGCTCAAGGGAGTAAGCTAAAAAGCCAGTCTGGGCATCCGTGCCAAGGAAACAAGAAGGGGCATGAGCTGAGAGCAGAGCTGATAATTCCCAAAAGGGTTGTCCAGTGTGGAAGATCAGAGAAGCTTCCAGGTGGTAAGAAATAAGAGGACCCATGCTCCACTTTTGCTACTGAATATGATGGTTTTTAAAAATCTGACACTGTGTCAGATTATTTTTACTGTTGCTAATGTTTCTGATGAAAAGTAACCATAAAGGGCTGAAGTTAGCTGTAAGAACATTTGCCTCTGTGAGGCCCTGGGTTCAATCCCTAGCACCACAGGGGAAAAGGGAGACAGGGTAGTCACCAGGAGTTATTATCTGAGGAGGAACCTTGAGCTAGAGAGATAGCACAGCAGGTATGGTGCTTTTCTTGCATGTGGCCAACTGGGTTCAGTCCCTGACACCCTAAAAAAAAAACTACCAGGTGTGATTTCTAAGTGCAGAGTCAGGAGCAAGCCTTGAGCAAAGCAGAGTGCGATACTAAACCCCTTCAAAAATGGGGTCCTCAAAGCTGTAAGGTTTACACATAAATAAACCAAGAGGCAGAGAAGCAATAAGCCCTCCAAAGTGGGTCTGGACAGGCAAGATGGAAATGAATAAAGCAGTTTTCAGATGGTTTAACCTTGAGCTGCAAGGGATTGCTCTGTGAGTTTTTCATTCTGATGCAGCGTGTTCTGCAGTCTATGCCCTCTTAGGAGGGCGTTTCATTTGGGCCTTTCCCTTGACTTGCAAATAAATGATAGGGTCAAGCAGTCCCCTTCATGTGTGAAGGAGAATTTAAGCTCTCTAGCAAGAAAGTTAGAGGATAGGATGCTTGCTCTAAGTATAAAAAGGATATTGAAGGAGTCAAAGAGACACTTGGTTCTAAATGTTGATGGAAACTTCTGGCTTCTGTGGTTTCTGTGATTCCCTCATCTTTCAACTGGGATTAGGTAAGAAGTCTCTTCTGGTTTAAAAAGCCCATGGTTATGTACAGCATGTCCTAGTAGTAGGTCATAAGTTAATTGTCAATCTCTGTCCATTGGATCAGCAGCCTCAGGTTAGACATCTGCAGTGCAAAATAGAACAGGAAAGTCACAGATGCAGACTGACAAGTACAGAGAACGTGATTACCTTGGTGACTTTCCTTGTTGTATGCTTAGCATTTTGATCTGGGGATCCCCAAGTTCTTTCCTGTGTTCTTAGAGTACTGAGACATTCTCCCTCCTGCTCTCCCCATTCAGTGTAGTAGCAGAATTGCAGAGAAGTCTGTGGTACTCAGTTCTTTTACAATTTACTCTCACTTGAGCTCCACTCTTTGAACTCTGAGATTGTTTTGTTGCAAGAGACCAACTCAGAGGGAACAATTTTCTTTTCCAATCAATCCCTTCTCCTTGGACCTTTTGCCAACATGCATTACCTTTATGGACAGCATCTATTATTTATTTTTTTTTAATGCCTTCTAAATCCAAGACCTAAAGATTCATCATTTTGTAGAACAAGCTTATTCCTGCCAGTAATGGTTTGGGAAGATCATTTTCATTCAGTCTTTAAAGGTTTAGACTAAGAAGAGTGGGTGACTTCAGCTCTAGCCCCCTGCTGTCCCCTCCTCCTCCCTGGAAACTTAACCTGAAACCAAATAGGGGTCTCCAAAATTCTGTTTCTATGCAGTCAGTGTCAGAAGGCTAGTGTTCATTCTTAATTGGTATTTCAGTATTTAAAAGTTCACCTCTGCATCACCTCAACTTCTCTCCACCGAAAATTTATCTTCTATAATTTTTTCTCCCCTTCACGGTCTCTCATACACATACATTTTTTAGAAGATGAGTGTCCTTATGTTCTCCTCCAGTTATTATATTGTTCTTGGTTAGGTTTCTTCCATCCAGAAACTCCTTCTATAGATCTTGTTTTCTCCTTCGCTCTGCCAGTTATTATGTTTATTGTCTTTCCCACATTTTCTTCTTGGGGGTGGATGAGGGACACTCCTACTATGCTTGGGGATGATGAGGTACTAAGAACCAAACTCAGGCCTTCCATAGGCAAGGCATGTGCTCCATCCCTCAAAGTCCTCTTGCTTTACATGTTAACATGATCAGGGTTCTTCTATCCAGAAACTCCCATCTGTAGATCCTGTTTTCTCCTTTACTTTTTAAAAAATATTTCCCTTCCTATCCACGAGACATTTTTCAAAAGCCTATTTTTTACTTTTTGTCTCTTGGTTAGTTTGCTTAATTTCATTTTCTTCTCACTCCCAACAATCTGGATTCTACATCTATGGCTATTCACAATGAACACTAATGGAACTACAAGGAATGACTTTTAGGCATCATGTTCCACTGTGTGTTGAGTAGATGCCTTCATTTCTGTCATTCTGGAAACATCTGTCCTTGTGTTCCAAGGTGGTTGTCTGTGTCTCCTGGGTTTTCTTTGTCATATCGACTCTCTTCCATTTTCCTCACAGGAAATACCTAGTGCAGGAAAATGCGTTACTTTCTTGCTCTTGATACTGGTTCTCACAGCGTGGTCTGCGTTACGCAACTTCTTCATTCCAGACCACAGCTCAGACTGGTCATCTTTCATGGCTATGATCTCCTGAGACACCAAGTACCTTTAACTTGAAACCAATTTCCAAGAAAAATCGCATTTGAAATTATCTGCAACTCGTTTTCTCTCTGCATAATCTCATTTTAACTGAGTCACTAAGTTCTGTTTTTCAAGTCCTGTTTCTTGACCCAAAGCTTTGGAAATACCCCTTATTTTATTTCTTTCTTGCCTATTGTTTCCCCCCCCCCCATGTTGAATAGCGATCTCAGATCTCAAGATATCAAATATCTTACCTTCTCTCTGATCATGGAAGCAAGGACTGATGTGCCCCCTTTTTTTGATTTTGTTTTGGGACCAAACCCTGCAGTGTTCAGGGCTTACTCCTGGCTCAGTGTTTAGATATCACTTTTGAAGGGGTCCTGGCGACCATATGGAGCTTGGGATCAAACCCTGATTGGCTGTGTGTAAGGTATGCACCTTACCTGCTATACCATCTCTCCTGTCCTGGTATGTCTCCATGTAATTCTAGGTTAGCTGTGGGAGCTGTCAGGTGACTTTACTCAGAATATTGAGTAAATTCTTTTCTTAGTTTGTTGAATGGCTTTTGCCATGCCTGAAGGGCTGCTGGATTTCTATCAAGTCTTTTCCCATCTATTGAAATAATTATATTATTTCATCCTTTTAGTTCTATCAACATGACCTAGTATGTGCCAGTTTTGGTTGTTGTAGGGGGTCATACTTGGCAGTGTTTATAAAGGTCCTTAGTGCTGAGTATCAAACCCAGGCCTTTACGACAGTAAGGTATACCCCACATTGACTGACCCACATTCTTGGCTCTTGCATTAATGTGGGGATATTTTTTTTAATTTATTTATTTAAAAACACGTGATTACAAACATAACTGTAATTGGGTTTCAGTCATAACAAAGAACACCCCCCTTCACTGTGCAACCTTCCCATCACCAATGCCCCATCTCTTTCCTCCCCATTCCCTGCCTGTATTTGAAACAGGCTTTCTACATCCCTCACTCACTGACATTGTTATGATAGTTCTCAGCGTAGTTATTCTTGAACTGCACGCACCACTCTCTGTGGTGAGCTTCATATCTTGAGCCGGTCCTTTTGGCCCTCATTTCTGGAATTATTTCAATGTCTTTAATTTTTCTTAAAGCCCATAGATGAGTGAGACTATTCTGTATGTCTCTCTCTCTTCCTCTAATTTCACTCAGCATAATAAATTCCATGTACATCCATGTATAGGAAAATTTCAGGACTCCATCTCTCCTGATGGCTGCATAATATTCCATTATTTTTATATACCACAGTTTCTTTGCCATTCATCTTTTGAAGGGCATCTTGGTTGTTTCCAGAGGCTGGCTATTGTAAAAAAGTGCTGTGATAAATATAGGTGTGAAGGAAGGGATTTTTGTATTGGATTTTTATGTTCCCTAGGATATATCCCTAGGAGTGGTATAGCTGGGTCAAATGGAGCTCAATTTCAGATTTTTGAGAATCTCCATATTGTTTTCCATAAGGGTTGGACTAGACGGCATTCCTACCAGCAGTGAATAAGGGTTCTTTCTGCCCACATCCCCGCCAGCACTGATTGTTCTTGTTCTTTGTGATGTGTACCAGTCTCTGTGGTGTGAGATGGGTACCTCATTGTTGTTTTGATTTGCAGCTCCCTGGATGATTAGTGATGTGGAGCATTTTTTTCATGTGCCTTTTGCCATTTGTAGTTCTTTATTTATTTTTTTTTCTTTTTGGTTTTTGGGTCACACCTGGCAGCACTCAGGGATTACTCCTTTTCTCTATGCTCAGAAATCACTCCTGGCGAGCTTGGGAGACCATATGAAAATGCTGGGATTCGAACCACTGTCCTTCTGCATGCAAGGCAAATGCCCTAACCTCCATGCTATCTCTGGCCCCATTTGTATTTTTTTTGACAAAGTATCTGTTCATTTCTTCTCCCATTTTTTGATTGGGTTAGATGCTTTTTTGTTAAGTTCTGTCAGTACCTTGTATATCTTAGATATTAGCCCCTTATCTGATGGTGAATAGTTTCTTCCATTCTGGGGGTGAACCTTTGTATCCTAGGTATTATTTCCTTTGATGAGCAGGAGCTTTCTCAGCTTAATAGAGTTCCATTTGTGTATAATGGGACTTTATTTGTCTGCTGTGACTTATTTGGAGAGTGCTGTTTCTTTCTTGAAGATGCTTTAGTTTTCAATGTTCTGGAGTGTTTTACCTATGTGTTCTTCTATATACCTTATGGTTTCAAGTCTGATAGCAAGGTTTTTAATCCATTTGCATTTGATCTTGGTGCATGGTGTTAGCTGGAGGTCTGAGTTCATTTTTTATAATTATCTTTATTTAAACACCATGATTACAAACATGATTATAGTTGTATGATTACAGTCATGTAAAGAACACCCCCCTTCACCAGTGCAACATTCCCACCACCAATTTCCCAGATCTCCCTCCTCCCCACCCCCCCACATCTGTACTCGAGACAGGCTTTCTACTTCCCTCCATTCATTCACATTGTTATGATAGTTTTCAGTGTAGTCCATCTCTCCAACTGCACTCATCACTCTAAGAGATGAGCTTCATGTTATGAGCTGCACCTACCAGCCCTCATCTCTCTTGTCCTCTGAGATACTGTTAAAAATGTCTTTCGTTTTTCTTAAAGCCCATAGATGAGATGAAACCATTCTGTGTCTTTCTCTCTCCCTCTGACTTACTTCACTCAGCACAATAGATTCCATGTACATCCATGTATAGGAAAATTTTATGACTTCATCTCTCCTGACGGCTTCATAGTATTCCATTGTGTATATGTACCACAGTTTCTTTAGCCACTCATCTGTTGAAGGGCATCTTGGTTGTTTCCAGAGTCTGGCTATTGTAAATAGCGCTGCAATGAATATAGGAGTAAGGAAAGGATTTTTGTATTGTAATTTTGTGTTCCTCGGATATATTCCTAGGAGTGGTATAGCTGGATCGTATGGTAGCTCAATTTCCAGTTTGTGAAGGAATCTCCATATGGCTTTCCATAAAGGTTGTACTAGACAGCATCCCCACCAGCAGTGAAAAAGAGTTCCTTTGCAAGTAGCCCCATATTCTTGGAATAAAGCTCATCAGGTCCTGGAGTTTCATGTTGCTTGATTCAATTGTTTCTTGATGAAGAGTATTCTATCTATATTCATGAGAAAACAGTGTTGTTTTCTCTTCTTGGAAGGCTTTTGTCTGGTTTAGTACCAGGTTTATGTTGTATTTTAAAAGTAAGTTTACAGGAAAGGCATGTTGGGCTGAAAGGTGGTAAAAATTATATGCATAAAACCCTATCAACAATAGTATTATGAACCACAATGCAAAAATGTATATTAAAGAATTTGCCTCTTGTAGAAGCAGATTGATGGGAAGCAAAAAGGGGTGGGGGCAATGGTGGAGGGAAGTGGACAACTGGTGAAAGGGTTGGTGTTGAAGTATATATGTACCTGAAACTCAATCATGAATAATCTTAATTTCATGGTGACTATAAAAAATTAAAATAAATAAATAAAAAGAGCTGAGCTTAGTCTTGAATATTATTTACTGTTTGGTTTGAAAGCTGCTTTCAAATTTTTATATCTATTTGGTATTTAATACTTATATCTTGATACATGACACATTCTTACTATAAATTAGGACAAATATTTATGAGATAAATTTAAGCTTATGTTAGCTAGGGTTAGTCTAATCTGGTCCACTTCAAGTTTGATAGGAAATTATGCAGCAGCTAGTTTTAATTACTGAGGGGCCACAATTATCTGGTTGGCAAACCTTGGCTCCAGAGCCACATGCAGTTTTTTTTGTGTTTGTTTGTTTATTTGTTTTGGGGTCATACCTGGCAGCGCTCAGGGATTACTCCTGGCTCTATACTCAGAAGTCGCTCCTGGCAGGCTCAGGGGGCCATATGGGATGTCAGGATTCAACCACCATCCTTCTGTGTCTAAGGCAAACGCCTTACCTCCATACTATCTCTCCGGCCCCCACATGCAGCTCTTTTGAAAGCTTTGCCATGGCGCCGACATCAGGGCTGATAGCAGGAGTCAGGGAAGGGTATCACTTAAATATTTTAATTGGCTATTAATTTGCACAAATATATTTTACATTGTTAAGTAAAAAATTCTTTTTTTCTTCAGATAGACAGCTAACTGCATGTCCCTGTATATAGCATTAAGGTAAGAAACAATGAATACAGTGCTATATTTGTTTTAAACGTCACGATGGTTTTGAGGCTCCCAGGTTTCCCCCCCCCCTTTGGAAATGAATCCAAGTGGCTCTTTATGTCTTAAAGGTTGCCGACCAGTGGCACACATACATGCCAGAACTTTTAAATAAACCATCATCGAATTTCCATCTTTATTATTAGCTAATTTTAACATCAACTTGAATTTATTTCTGGATTCCTTTTCTTGTGCCAGTACCATTCTATTTGGATGACTTAGATACAAAGCAAATTTTCCCTTGATTTTTATTTTTTTTTTGAGGGGAAGGGCACACATGAATATGATCAGAACATACTTCTGGCTCTGCACTCAGGAATTACTTCTGGAAGTGTTCAGGGTTTTCTTATCTCATGCCAGGGGGATCCTACCTGGAACCTGGGTTTGTCACATGCTAGATAAGAGCTTTGCCTGCACTATTATTCTAGTTAACTTTCCCTTGCTATTTTGACTTTCATAAACTTCTTTCATTTTGCTTTCCTCCTTTTGCTTTCCAAGTCACACCCAGCAGTGCTAGGGAAATCAGGCAGTGCTGGGGATAAAGCCACCGGCTCCTGCATGCACTCCAGCTCTTTCCAACATTTCCTTGACCCACCTCTTCTGAAACAGCTCTTCAGTGATATGGTAGTGCACATTGTTGGCTGACATTTTGGTTTCTCAAACACCCTTTTACTGGGTAATAGCCAACTGCTACTACCAACTATGCATAGCCAACTATGCAGTGTGGGTGGATTTATGTACTTTTGGTCACTAGAGCAGCATTAAGTGACCTAAACTAATCAGTTTTAGTTCTGTTCTCTGGAAAATATATATATTTTTCATAAGGAGATGGGACCTAAAGAGATCTGATCTGAATGGACTTTTACATCAGTAGTTTGAGGGAAATGAAGGGTCCTGAATACTGATGGTATTCTAGGCTGGGGATGAGGCTCACAGAAATTAAATAATGAGATCAAGGTGAGCTCAGAGAAATGAAGCTGGAACTTGGAGAAATTATACCTGCAGCTCACCTAAGCACTAGACTGTTTGGTTTTATTTCTTCTTCTTTCTTTCTTTTTTCTTCTTTCTTTCTTTTCTTTCTTTCTCTTTCTTTCTTTCTTCTTTCTTTCTTTCTTTCTTCTTCTTTCTTTTCTTTCTTTCTTTCTTTCATTTCTTTCTTCTTCT
The DNA here is from genome assembly GCF_024139225.1 of Suncus etruscus. NCBI lineage: Eukaryota > Metazoa > Chordata > Mammalia > Eulipotyphla > Soricidae > Suncus > Suncus etruscus. The sequence continues at coordinate 71,711,759 of NC_064863.1, forward strand.
TTCTTTCTTTTTCTTTCTTTCTTTTTCTTTCTTTCTTTCTCTTCTTTCTTTCTTTTCTTTCTTCTTTCTTTCTTCTTTCTTTCTTTCTTACTTCTTTCTCTTTCTTCTTTCTTTCTTTCTTCTTTTTCTTTCTTTCTTGCTTTTTGGGGGTCACACCTGGCAAGTTCAGGGGATCATATGGAATGCCAGGGATTCAAACCACCCTCTGTCCTGGATCAGCTGATGCAAGACAGAATGCCCTACTGCATATCTAACTATGTATCTCTTTGGCCCCAGACTTTTGATTTTAAAAATAACCCAATTTCGGGGCTGGAGAGATAGCATGGAGACAGGGCATTTTCCTTCCATGCAGAAGGATGGTGATTTGAATCCCGGCATCCCATATGGTCCCCAGAGCCTGCCAGGAGCTATTTCTGAGTGTAGAACCAGGAGTAACCCCTGGGCTCTGCCGGGGGTGACCAAAAAAAAAAATTCCTTTCTTTCACTTTATTGGAGTTTGGGTTTCCTGTTACTTGAAATGTCCCTTTCCTATGGGGTTTAGAAAGAAATCCTCCTATTCCTAGTGGTTTTATCTTTCTAAAAACTAAGATGACAACAATATTTCACTTTTCTTATTAGATACTACATTGCATTTTTATGGTGTAGCACATCATTAGAATTCTGATCTGATGCCTTTTCTCAGTCTAATTTCCTAATATCATGATTTTTCCCAGACCCTGCTATGTATACTACTCAACACTACACACACACACACACACACACACACACACACACACACACACACACACATTAAAATACCACCCCACCCACCTTCATGGCATTATTAACATTATTATTATTACTTGGTTTTGAGGCCATATTTGGTAGTACTCTGCACTTAGAGATCACTCCTGGCAGTGTTCAGGGAACCATATGGGATGCCAAGATCTGAACTCTGGTTGGCCGCATGCAAGGCAAGTTCCTAACCCGCTATGCTATCATTTTAGGCCAATTTTACTACCTTTGTGTGGAGGGGGAATCCCATGCCTGATTCACTGCTAAGAGATTGTTCCTGGCAGTGTTTGTGGCCTACATGGGGCCACATGCAAAGCATGAGCTTCACCCTATGAGCTATTTCCCTGGTCCTGCATGGCATTCACAAATGCCAGTTTCCTGTTATATATTGTTGGCATTCATATCCTGGACAGTTTCTTTGAGAATGAGCTGTGCAGGCTGCAGGGGATACACACATGGGGGAGAGATAGAGGTGCCTTAGAAGAAACACCATCCAAGGAGGGGCTGGGGTATGTGTTCACTGATAGAGCACGTACCTTGCATGTATGGGATGCTGGATTTGTAAGGAAGGAAGGGAGGGAGGAAAGGAGAAAGGAAAAAAAAAAGAGAGGGAGAGACAGGGCTGGAGAAATAGTACAGCAAGTAAAGCACTTGTTTAGCATGGGTTTGATCTTAGCATTCCATATGGTCCCCCAACATTACCAAGAGTGATTGCTGGTGCAGAGTCAGGAGTAACTCCTGAGCATCTCTGAGACTAAAAACAAATTGAAAAAAGAGGAAGGAAGGGAAACACTAAACAGGGGGAAGTCAGACTCTAAAGAGAGATACTTCAGTGTAATATAATAAAAGCTCCCATGGAGACCCATAGCAGAGTCTTCTACATAGTAATGCTGAATATAGTAAACATGTTAATATGTGTTAAACAAAGTGACTTTTAGGGCCATGCTAGCACAACACGGATTCTAGATTCCTAAAGTTCCATGCAGTGATGTGTGGCTCAGCATTAAGTCAGCAGTATCATTCAGCATAACAACAGCCATCCTGGTGCTACCACAGAGCTAGAGGCGGCAGTATCCAGGATCTGCACTTCTGCTCTTTGACATCCTCGCAATAAGAAAATCACTAGCCATGCCTTTCCTAGAGGGTATGCCTGTGGGTAAGCGATGAGTGCATCACCATATACCAAAGCCCAACTACTGTGAGGAAAACAATTAAGTAACATGTAGAGTGAACAGGACATTTTTTATATCTAGTCTGGGTGTCAGGGTCCTTCTGGTCTTAAGGAAGAAGAGTTAAGCTCAATTATTTATGAATTTGTGTGAGTGAATGTGCCTGAACGTGAGTGGTGTCAGAAATGGAAAGCAAAGCCTCATGAATGCAAGGTTTGTTGAGTTCTACAACAGGGCCACCTCTAAGGGGGAGCTCCCTTTGTTCATTTAGACACACATGTTTCTTATATTTTTGACACAGGCAAGCACTCAACCTTTGCTAACCAAGCTGCAAAAGCACCTCATCTTCTCTCCTCAAAAAATAAGGGCTGAGGCCAGAAAGACAGCTCAGAGGACTGAACATCTCCTTCAGAACTAAATTCAATCTCTCTCCCCAGCACTTCTAAATCCCCAAGACATCTCAAGAGTGACCCATGAGCAGAGTCAGAAGCAATCCTTGAGCATTTCTCTCTCTCTCTCTCTCTCTCTCTCTCTCTCTCTCTCTCTCTCTCTCTCTCTCTCTCTCTCTCTCACACACACACACACACACACACACACACACACACACACACACACACGCATGCCAGAATGATTGTACACAGGGAGTAGGGCCTTGCAAACATCCAACCCAGGTTCATTCTCTGATCACCTGGGACTGGCACTGCCCTTCTCCCACAAATATCTTAAAAAACTAAACAAAACAAACTAAAAAGTCTGCCAGCTCTGGAGCCTGAGGGATGAGTCCTGAGGGATGGAGCTGTGGCTAAAAGTGCCTATTCTTGCAAGAGTGAGACAGATCCCTGATGCTGCTCATATATGCGAGGCATGGACTCAACAGCTCTGTTCTCTGGGACCTCCAGCAGTACAGCAGAGTGTGCAATTTCCAGCACAAAGTCAGGTGAGTGAGAGAAGCAATGGGAAAGGGAGAGGTAAGAACGGAAGGAAATGGAGGGGTGAAAAAGGGAGGGGAAGAGAGAGGAGGGGAGAGAAGGGAAAAGATAAAAGGGGAAGTGAGGGAAGAGAGGAGGTTAGGGGAGGGGAAGTGAAGGAAGGAAGGTGAGTGGAGGTTACTTGCTTGCTAACAAAGCCCTTTTCTTTTCCAATATTTCTTCCTTGTTAGATTCTCCTTGAAGTTTGCCTCACCTCCATCTGAACTGCTGTGACCCAGGAAAAATGGTGGGTGGGGATGGTCAGCTTTACCCCAGATCTAAACTCACCCAGTTCCTTGCACAAAGCTAATAGCAAACTTAGATGTTTTTTTCTCCAGAGTAGGTCCCTGAGAGTGCAGGATCTGTTGTGGTCAGCGCCTGTCAGTTTTTATTATGCAGCTCAGCTTCGCAGGGACACATTTAATGATCACCCTCACCTTTTGCTTCCACAAACACACTAATTGCAAGGTAGACATCCAGTCCTGTGAGCACTCTCAGCCTCTGGTCTCCTGGCTCCCCCAAGGCAGCCCTTTTCAACCTCTCAGATCTCTGAGACTGGTGATCTCCCTCCCAGGAGGGCCTATGGCAAGCTATCTCCCTGCAGTCCTTTGTTAACCACTTTTGTCTCTATAGATACAGAACTACAGTAACATCAGACTTATACTCCCCACAGCACTGTAATATCACTATAGTAACAGGGACTATCTTTGTTTTAAAGGCTCTACGACTCCTTTCTGGAATCAAAGTTCAAGATCAGGACTGTCCAAGCTTCACTTTGCATGAGGTCACTCTGCATTATTAACAGGCACCACAGCCCCCCAGGCCCAGAGAAGGGAGAAATCCCTCTTCCAGGGACAAATCTAGCCAATAACCTTTCACTGGAAACTCAGAAATTCCCAGGTGGTTCTTCTGCTGTCCATTGGTTGTGTCACAAAGGGCTACTTAGATGTCCTAGAGCTTAGGTCTAAACTTAAAATCTTGGGACAAGAGAACAATTTCTAGGTTAAGGCACTTGCCTTACATGCAATTGAGCTTGGTTTGATCCCTAGCATCACACTGCCAATCCCTATAAGGAGTGATATCTGAGCATAGCCTGGTTTGGCCCCAACCCCCCCCCCCACCCAAATAAAATAAAATAATTAAGGTCTTGGAACATTGCTGATCATCTTTTGCACTGTCATTTTAGATGTGGGGTCACATTGGAATGCAGGTTACATTGGAAGTCTCTCGGGGATCGGGTTACACAGATGAGTCTGATCAGAAATTACATCAAGGGCAGCCTTGGTTCATTCTTTTTTTTTTTTTTTTGCTTGTTCTTTTTTCAGTGGGCCACACCGACTGTGTTCAGGGCTTCCTCTTGGGTCAGGGCCAGCTGGAGTCTGCTCCTAGGGAGAATCTGTGTGTTCATCTGTAGTCTTGATTATTTTTCCTGTGGGACTCATCCTTGTGTTAGGATAAAACACCCTTGTCCCCTACCCATTTCAGAAGTTTCTGCGCTGGAACCATGGAACTTTAGATCTGCTTCTGTCAGACTTTTACTCATATTCTGGCTGTTCACAGGTACATGTATCCACTGATGCTTGAAAATACTAATAAATTTTGCATCCTCCATATAAGGTATTTTTGTTTTGTTTTGTTTTTGTTTTTGGGCCACACTTGGCAGCACTCAGTGGTTACTCCTGGCTCCACACTCAGAAATAGCTCCTGGCAAGCCTGTAGTTGCTCCCATGACAGTATGCTTCAAAGGTGAAGAAACTCCTAGGCCAAGGGAATTCCCTTTCTAACTTCTAACTTCCCCAATACTTATTGGGTTTATGAAACAAACAAACAAACCCCCCAAAACAAATCAAAACAAACAAAACCCCACAAAACCTTGCCACACCAGCCCTTCATTTTTTTGTTTTTTCCTTTTTTCTTTTCTTTCTTGTGGTTGTTGTTTTGGAGAGTTTTTGTTGTTGTTGCTGCTGCTGCATTGTTTTTTTGTCATTGTTTGTTTTTCATTTTTTTATTTTGTTTTGTTTTTCTTTTATTTTCTTCCTTCTTTTGAATTTATATTTCTAGCCTCTAGAAGGATTCCTCCCAGCTTTATTTTTTTTCCTTCTCTTCTTTTTCCAACAGAACCACAGAACTTGAATCATCTTGTTCTCCCTCATAAATTGAGGGAAGAAAAATGGATGGTACAAAGAGCAGCCAGTCATATGAACATTGAGTGGAAATAAAAAATGATCAGACTTAAGCACCAAACCCAAAGTCAACAATGCCAGAATCGATATCCAATCTACAACAAGCTATACACAAAGGAGACCTTTTACACCAGCAATCCATGTGGCAAAAGGGGGAGGTATGGGATGCATGTTGGGAACAGGGGTGGAGGAAGGAGAACCCTGGCGGTGGGAATGGCCCTGATTCATTGTCACATGTACCTTAAATATCACTGTGAAAGACTTGTAATTCGCTTTGATCACAATAAAAATTATTAAAAATTAAAAATATATATTTAAAACTGGAAATAAAAGAACTTGAATAATAAAAAAAAGAAAGAAAATAAAAATAAAATAGCTCCTGGCAAGCTCAGGGGACAATATGGGAATCCAACCCAGGTCCATTCTGGGTCAGCAGCACGCAAGGCAAACACCCTACTGCTCGCTGTGCTATCTCTTCAGCCCTAAGTTTAAAATATATTTACTTTAATTTCCAACTTTCTTTTACTTTTCTTAATCTAACTATTTACTTTACTTTGACCGATTTACTTTAACTCCAAGTGTTTAAGTAGTTGCCCATTTGGGTTTCATTTTCACTTTCAAAAAAATCATGTGGGCCCAGAGAGATAGCACAGCAGCGTTTGCCTTGCAAGCAGCTGATCCAGGACCAAAGGTGATTGGTTCGAATCCCTGTGTCCTATATGGTCCCCCGTGCCTGCCAGGAACTATTTCTGAGCAAACAGCCAGGAGTAACCCCTGAGCAACGCCGGGTGTGGCCCAAAACCAAAACCAAAAAAAAAAAAAAAAAAAAATTATGTAACCTCTGCAATCTCTATTTTCTTGTCTTTATGGAGATGTTTTTTGTGACCCAGCATGTAGTCTATCTTGGAATGTTCATGTGCACTGGAGAATATGTGCTCTACCTTGGGTAGATAAAGGCCCTATATATGTCTACTAGGCCCAGTTCTTTCATTTTTTTGCTTTCTGGCCAATATTTCCTATAGAATTTTTACTCCTTTAGTCCTGCTCCTCAACCACCACTCCTTTGCCCCACACAGAACATCCTGAAGAAATCAAAATTCAAGATTTTGAAGCCTCAGAGATAAAACGTTGGCTTGTGAAACTTTGAGAATTGAGCAAATCTTTTGCAGGTAGTTTCCCTTCATTGTTGGCAGCTGGGAAAGAGATGGGAGTGGGGGAAATAGGACCAGGTGGATAGAAGACTTGAAGTAGGAGCAGAGCTGCTTTTCAGAAACAACCTTACTGCACAGCAGTGCCAGGGGTCTGATTCCTTCACAGTGGGTGTGTCCCTGCCATCCTCTATCAGCTACATTTGCCCCTTCTAAGGCCTTCTATGCAAACAGTCCTCCCTATAGCATCCCAGAAGTAGGTAAGATGTAGTCTAGCTCCCTGAGTAGGGGCAGACGATGTGGAGAGTGCAAAATTCTCCACTGAGCTGCTCAAGGAAGAACACAAGTTTTCTCTATCTCTTGCATACATACATGCACACACTTATACACATCTTTCTTGCATTTCTCTCTCTTTCTCTCTCACACCCCTTTCCTCCATTAGCTGCAAGTAGAATGATCCTATTTTGTAAGACTTGGTAGCACACTTGGGAAGTGGGAGGTGTGAGAGCAATACCCAGCAGTGCTCAGGGATTTCTCCTGGCTTTATGCTTAGGAGTCACCCCTGGTGGTGTTCAGAAGATCATCTATAGTGAAAGCTCAAACTGGGATGATTGGTTTCTATGCTTTAACCCCTGTACTATCTCTCCAGCCCGGGTAGGTTACTTGGAGGTCAGGGGTTTATTTATTTATATAAATAAATGCTAATAACATCCTAGGCCCACAAAAATAACCTAGTAATTTATACTTGTCAGAAACGGGTTGTTTCTAAAGAGCCAGGGAAACCTATACATAAATGGTTTCCTGGTCCTTGTTCTCTGTCACCACTTATTCAACTTAGATGATTGATAACTTCATCTACTCATGTTTACTTTCAATTCATGCAGCAGTCAGAGAGAGTAAAAAACAAATACATTTACAGATGATTTCTTTAGTGACTTTTATTGCATTAAAAATAAAGTTTAAGTGCTTTCCCATTCTCTACAAAATGTTGAGTAAGTTGGGTTTTGGAAACCTCTTGGGAAGCCTGATTGCCTTATTACAGGAATGCTGGACCAGTCTGAATACAGGCTATATCCCCCTACCCTGTTCTCACACCTGCTTCTTCCCTAGGAAGTTCATGTGCTTACACTTCCACTCCTTTTTATTTGCTTGTTTTGGGGCCACATCTGTGGCACTCAGGGGTTATACCTAGCGCTACCATGAGAAATCTCTCCTGGAAGCCTCAGGTAGGTCATATGGGATGATGGGGATTGAACCCGGATAGGCAGCATGCAACGCTTCGTCCTAGCTGTTGTACTATCACGCTGGGCTTCTCCCCGCCGTTTTTCTAGTCAACAGACCCTTCACTGTGCAGCCAACTCCAGCTGAGCCAATTCTGATCCCTTTAATCCCATTGCTTTTATTTATTATTTATTTTTTTATTTAATTTATTATTTATTTATTTATTTAATCCCATTGCTTTTATTTTATTATTTAATTTATTTTAATCCCATTGCTTTTATTTATTTTTTTTACGATTAAAAGTGGCACGTGTCCTAATTCTGCCTAATGAGAGGTCAAAGCAATCATCCACGAGAAGGGGCACTCTCTTTAAAAAGAGACTGGCAATGGGTCTAGCGATATTTCTGCAGCAAATGTTTCTGTCCTGTTGCCTTGAGACAAGTGAGGCTTCAGCTACAATCCCTGGATATCGATTGAACTGCTAGCTCTGATCATAGGGATCTCTGACTCCACAACAAAAAGTGATTTATAGCAAGCAACAACTTCAACAGGAAGGGCAGGGGGAGATGAAACAAGAGCAGAAAGGTAACAGACCAACAAGTTCAAATCTCAGTAACCTTTTGAGTCTGATGGTTAAGAAAGAAGTGAGATGGGAGAGGCCAGAAAAATCAAGACCTCCCATTGGTCTGTCGTTTACAAACATACTCCCATTGGTGGCTCTCACAAAGCCTCATTCACAGGGCATAACCAATCAGATACCAGAAATAGCTAAGGGTCAGAAACATAAACATTCATATATGTTCAAATCACTATTGGGGGTTCTGTCATAGAAGTTACTATTGTTGGGCTCCTATTGAACATAATACAGCTGCTGCTGTTTCCATTAAAATGGCAACTTATAGAGATGTGCCTTTGCGTGGGTAAAGAGCTGTTACCTCTCAAGGCTTCTGGGGGCTTGGAGTGCTATTCTAACATACCGGCTACAAAGTCTAAAGTTACTGAGATATGCCCCAACATGGTTACTGTATAAGTTAAATAGGAACCTCCTACTTCCAGACCTTGTTACAAGGGGTGATGGAATATCTGTACACAAAGGCTTCTGAAAACAACTTTGTTGACTTGTAACTTTATTTAGGAACTTAAAGGTTTTAACAAGTTTATAGCGCTGTGCAATCACTAATTCTGTTTCAGAATATTTCTATCAGCCCCAGATGATCCCTTTGTCCATATGGAGCCATTTCTCATTGTGATCCAGAGTTATTCTCTTCTGTTTCTATCCATCTGCTTTTTTGAGACATTAAGTAAAACACCTTTCTCATTAGTTTGAGTAGCTGGAAGTATTTCTAATTGCCACTGGTAATAGACCTTCCGTCACAATAGTTCATGATCAATGAGAACATGAAGTGAACAAACCTGAAAGACCAGAAGCCCAGTTCTGAATGCTTCAGTGCTCCAGACAAACTCTGCGTCTTTAGGTAGTTTTTTTTTTTTTAACCCCTTTGAACTAATTTTTCTCATTCTTGGATTCAATTGAATGATCCTCAGTTCAGAGCTAAGATTCTAAACGATTTAAGAAATACTGGCAGAATTTGAGTTATTTCTAATAAAACTCTAGCATTCAGTAAAAATGGATGAAGACCCTATCTTTTTCTCACACATCTAAACAGCCAGTCACGTGAAGATAGAGATTTCCACTAAATGAGAGATCTGTAGGGGTTATAAAGTGTCAGTGGAAGAAAGAGATCTGTGGTGGGTAAAGAAGTTGTTCGATACAGAAGGAAATGGATGACATGTTATGAAAGAGTTATATTTATTTGAACGTTGGCTAGAGGCAAGGATGAAAGATGCCTGCAACATATTCCTTTTGTGATATAATTAAATGCTCAGCAGAGACACATTCTTCGTAAAAGAGATACTATGAATTGGAATATTTTATTTCATGATTATAAAGCAATAACTCATTTTTTACTTTAAGGGTCTATTTTTACTATCGTTTCATTTAAGATGTACTAGTGGAATCTGGATGGTGGATAAAAGAGTCTTCGAGAGATGACTTTTGGGTCTGGTCTGTATATGAGCGTAGGAGTAGCTAAAGGAGTCTGTGTCTATGCTAAATTGTATAGAACCATATACATCATAAAAGAGAGATATTGCTATAAGTAAATTTAAAATTCCAAATGAAATGAAAAATTTTTTTTTGGTTTTTGGGCCACACCCGGTGGTGCTCAGGGGTTACTCCTGGCTATCTGCTCAGAAATAGCTCCTGGCAGGCACGGGGGACCATATGGGACACCGGGATTCGAACCAACCACCTTAGGTCCTGGATCGGCTGCTTGCAAGGCAAACACTGCTGTGCTATTTCTCCGGGCCCATGAAATGAATTCTTACATTTTACAGACATATCAAAATAACATGGGAGAAATGATAGAATAGCTAATATTCATCCAAAATCATTAAGAAGGGACGGAGTAACTGAAACAAAAGTAGGTGTGAGTTGATAATTATTGAAACTGGGCTAATTATGCTATCCAGAATTCATTTTTCACTCTTCTCTTTCTGTAAATATTTAAAGATTTAACTTCTAAGTTAAAAATGTAAAACATTGGTGAGCAAGGATAATGTTTCAGGGCTGGAGAGATAGTAGTGGATTAGTAACCTGCCTTGCATATTACTGACTCAGGCTCAATACCCAGCACCACACACGATCTTACAAGCTTTACCAGTAGTGACCCCTGAGCATCATCAGGTGTTATCCGTGAGCAAAAGCTAGCAATTAGCAGTGAGAAGCACCAGATTGGCCCAGGCACCAAAATCATCATCACCACCACCATCATCATTTTAATGAAAATAACATTTCTTTTAGTTTCATCCTTCCTTCTGACCCCAGACAGGTAAAGAAGTTGTGTACATAGGTCAAGTAAAATGAATATACCTTATTTTCCAGCATATAAGATGACTTTTTTGGGGAAGGGGGTCACACCCGGCAGTGCTCAGGTGTTACTCCTGGCTCTCTGCTCAGAAATCGCTCCTGGCAGGCTCAGGGGGACCATATGGGATGCTGAGATTCGAATTGCCATTCTTCTACATGCATAACAAATACCCTACCTCCATGCTATCTCTCTGGCCCCAAGATGATTTTTTAACCCATGAAAAACTTCTTAAAAGTCGGGGGTCATCTTATAAGCTGGTATACAGCATGCTGAAACTTTCTCCAGCTTCAGGGACAAGTGATCTGTTCTTCTCTTACTGCTGCATCCCATCCAGCTGCCAGGTGTCATCGCTCAGTCCTCTGTCCTGATTAATCTTTCAGGGCACACAGAGGAACTGAGTTATGGAATGCTACATCCCATCCAGTTGCTGGGTGTCATCGCTTCGCTGGTATGCAGCTTTTCAGTGCTGTCCTCTGCTTGTCCTGATTCATCTTTCAGGACACACAGAGGAGCTGAGTTACTGAGCACCGCATCTCATCCAGCCACTGAGTTATGTGGCTTTCCAGTGCTCAGTCCTCTATTCAGCTTTTATGGGACAAAAAAGGAGGTGCTCTGTCTCCCTCTAGTTGTCCTATTAATCACTGCACCCAGCCAGCTGCTCTTGGAGGAGCCCCCTCTCCCTGATCTCAATTAAAAAAATCACAGTCTCTCATTACAAATGACATATGTAAAATGATTATTGGTACTCCAAATTCTAGCTTTATTAAACATATACTGTTAACCTTTGAGGGTTCTACTCTTTTTCTCTTATGATTTTTAATTTCCATATGGTGTGTGTTAAAAGAGAGGTAGTCTTATATGGCAAATATAGCCCAAACCCTATATTTTAACAGGAAAAGAGGGGTCATCTTATATGCCCAGTTGTCTTATACATCGGAAAATGTGGTATTATCTTTTCAAGGCTTTTTGTTTATTTTTGGTTTGGGGGGCCACACCCAGCAGTGCTCTATGCTCAGAAATCGCTTCTGGCAGCCTCGGAGAACCATATGTGAGGCCAGGAATTGAACTTGCTCCATCCTGGATCAGCCGTGTTCAAGACAAATGCCTTACTGCAGTGCTATCTCTCCAGTTCCCCACTTTTTAGGTTTTTTTTTTTGTGTGTGTGTGTGTGTGTGGTTTTTGGGTCACAACCAGCAGTGCTCAGGGGTTATTCCTGGCTCCAGGCTCAGAAATTGCTCCTGGCAGGCACGGGGGACCATATGGGATGCTGGGATTCAAACCGATGACCTCCTGCATGAAAGGCAAACGCCTTACCCCCATGCTATCTCTCCAGCTTTAGTTTTAAAAAGGAAAAAAATTGATATTAGTCCTGTGTGTTCAATCCCCAGCACTCCTCCATATGGTAAGCTAGGAGTGATCTCTGAGTGCAGAGTCAGGAATAAGTCATGAATATTACCAGGTTTGTATCAGACACCAAGCGAGTATATGATACTACTGGGCTGACTCCATCTAAAAAATAATGTATATATCAGATCAAAACTTTTAACCACTGTCATTGAACCCCTGCTTCTGTGGCCAATGAAATAGTCCTTTAGCTACAATATATTAAATCACTGCATGTCTCTGGGAAATATGGTAGTAGAACATCACTCATACATGTTATACAAATCACTAAAGCAAAAAGGCAAGAAGCAGCAAGCAAACTCCTAGACTCAATGGACATTATGGCTGTTATCTAGGTGGGGAGGAGTCTTGTGTTGGAATGTCAGAATGTATGTGTTTGTTGTGTTTGGTGTTGAAATGGTACTGGAACCACATAAACACACAGAGAAAGCAATCTCTGAGTGTTCACAATACTAAAAACCACTGCTAATCAGTAAAATAAAAAAATAAATAGAAAGAACATCAACATTTTGTGTGGATGGGCTATACCAGGGATCATTGGCTGTAAAAAAATTTGAAAACCACTGGGCTACAGACATAATATAGTTAATTCAGAACGTAAATCTAAACCTACCCAGTGATTTTTGGTTGAGCGTATCCTTGGGTTTAGTGTAAGAACTTGAGAATTTGATGATGCTTAGTCTAAACCAGATCCAGGGGGAACTCCAACTCAGGGGTGGGGCAGCATTCTAGTCTCAGGAATCAAACCTGAACCTGGCACGTTCAAGTAATATATCCAACTCCTGTGCTATATCATTGTTTACAAGAGTTTACTTTTTTTTTTTGAAGGGCCCCTCCCAGTTATGCTTAGGGTGTATTCCTAACTCTGTGCTCAGGGATCACTTCTGAAAATTATTGAAGACAAGATGTGGTGTTGGGAATAGAGCTGAGTTTGGTTGAGTGCAAGGCAAGTACCCTTAATCTCTCTTCTCTCTCTATCATCCCCGGGAATGAACTCTTATCTGCCAGATGAATCAGAATAAGCTTCCAAATGATGCCCTAAATTTCATTTAATGAACCAACATTACTTTAACCTTTAAAGACCGAAATGAAGGGTAGACAGAGGAATTCATGGTATGAATTGAAGAAGAAAGAAAATATTTTGATTAAAGGAAACACTGAAAGCAAAACAATACTCTGAAAACTGTGTTCTCTGTGGCTAAAAGAATGACTCCAAGGAGCCTCTAGTTGAAAGCAGATAAATCACATCTAAACAATAGATTTCAATATTGCTTCATCCAATGATGAGGGCATTCAGCTAATAGAGGGTCTCAGCCAGGGTTGTGATATCCTTGAGAGAAAATGAGGCTGGATGCCAGGACATAGCACAAGGACTTGAACATGTACCTTTTATATGCAAGGTCTCAAGTTCGATCCCTGGTACTGCATACCTACCCTTTAAATTCATTGGGTTGGCTTTTCCTCAGCACCTCTGGACCCAAGCAGCATCTCATGGCTGTGTGCAAACATTGAACAGCCTGGCTCATTGGGCTGCATTATTGCTTGGGAGACTTGTCTCCCTAAAGAAGAGCATGGTGAGTATGGTTCCATTTCTGAACTGGGTGACTTTAAAGCTGGCTCCATTGCTTTCCTAATTTGTAATGAATGGTAAAAAATAAATAAATAAATAAAATAAGTGGTCATTATTATGATTATAGGAAATAACTGTATAGTGGTGACACAAGGCTAGAGAAATTGCAGTGTATACCCATATACTCATATATTTCCACAGTAGCTTGTTCTGCTCTATGTAATGTACTTGGTATAACACCTTTCGATTTTTTTTTTTGATTATATGCCTGTATATACTATCACCAGGAACAGAACTTATTAAAGGTCAGGATTTTTTTTCTTTATTTAAGCACCATGGTTACATACATGATTGTAATTGAGTTTCAGTCACAAAAAGAACAACCCCTTCACCAGTGCAACCTTCACACCACCACTGCCCTCCATCTTCCTCCATCCCCCATCCCCTACCTGTATTTGAGACATGCATTCTACTTCTCTCACTCATTAACATTATTATGATAATTAGTGTAGTCATCTCTCTAACCAAACTCACCACTCTATGTGGTGAGCTTCACGGCAAGAGCCAGTCCTTCCAGCCCTCATCTCTGTGATCTCTGAGCATTATTACAATGATGTCTTTTGTTTATCGTAAAACCCATAGATAAGTAAAACTATTCTGAGTCTATCTCTCTCCCTCTAACTTATTTCACTCAGCATAATAGATTCCATTCATGTATATAAAAAAACTTCATGACTTTATTTTTCCTGACAGCTACATAATATTCCATTTTGTATATATACCACATTTTTCTTTAGCCATTCATCTGTTGAAGGACATCTTGGTTGTTTCCAGAGTCTGGCTATTGAAAATAGTGCTGCAATGAATATAGGTGTGAGGAAGGAATTTTTGTATTGTGTTTTGGGTTCCTAGGGTATATTCCTAGGAGTGGTATAGCTGGATCATATAGGAGCTCAATTTCCAGTCTTTTGAGGAATCTCCATATTATTTCCCATAAAGGCTGGAGTAGATAGCATTTCACTAGCAGTGAATGAGAGTTCCTTTCTCTCCACATCCCTGCCAGCACTGATTGTTCTTGTTCTTTGTGATGTGTGCCAATCTCTGTGGTGTGAGGTGGTACTTCATTGTTGTTTTGATTTGCATTTCCCTGGTGATTAGAGCATTTTTTTAATGTGCCTTTTGGCCATTTGTATATCTTCTTTGAGGAATTGTCTATTAATTTCTTCTCCCCATTTTTTGATGGGGTTAGATTTTTTCTCTTGTTAAGTTCTGTCAGTACCTTGTATATTTTTGATGGTATATTTTGTATATTATCTGATGGTTATTGGGTGAATAGTTTCTCCTATTCTGTGGGTGACTTTTGTATCCTAGGCACTATTTCCTTTGAGGTGCAGAAGCTTCTCAGCTTAATATAGTCCCATCTGCTTATCTCTGGTTCCACTTGTTTGGAGAATGCTGTTTCCTCCTTGAAGATACCTTTAGTCACAATATCATGGAGTATTTTACCCATGTTTTCTTCTATATACCTTATGGTTTTGGGTCTGATATCAAGGTCTTTAATCCATTTGGATTTGACCTTTGTGCATGGTGTTAGCCTGGGGTCTGAGTTTCCTTTTTGCGGGGGTGGGGGGGAGGGAGGAATCACACCCGGCAGCACTCAGGGGTTACTCCTGACTCTATGCTCAGAAATCACTCCCGGCAGGCTCGGGGGACCATATGGGATGCCAGGATTTGAACCACCATCCTTTTGCATGCAAGGCAAACACCTTACCTCCATGCTATCTCTCCAGCCCCTGAGTTTGCCTTTTTTGCAAGTGGCTAACCAATTGTGCCAACATCATTTGTTGAAGAGGCTTTCCTTGCTCCATTTAGGATTTATTCACCCACTGGTTGTTCAGTAGTGAACTGTTTAATTTCCAGGTGTTGAAGTATTTCTTCTGTGTCTCTTTGTAGTTCACTTCTTATTTAAGTGCACTGTGATCTGAGAAGAGCAGGTTGTCTGTACAATTTCTATCCTCTTGATTTTGTGGAAATATGTTTTATGGGCTAGAATGTGGTCTATCCTGGAGAATGATCCATTTGCATTAGAGAAGAATGTGTATCCAGTTTTCTGGGGATGGAGTGCCACTGTCTTCCATTTCTCTTTTCAGAGCTAGTATATTTTTGTTGGGTTTCAGTCTGGTTGACCTATCAAGGATTGATAAGGTGGTGTTGAGGTCTCCCACTATTATTGTGTTGCAAGCCCATGGCAGGAGACTGGCACCACTGTGGGTGGTAAAAGCCTACCTTGATGGGACTAAGTTTGCTGAGTTCTTCCTCTGCAGCCTTAAGCAGGAAGCTAGGAAGTCAACTATAGAGGAAAGCAGAGGACCTTTATAAGTCCCTGGCAGGAGACTTGCACCAACCTTTGTGGGCGGAGACAGTACTCCTTGCTCAATTCAAGTTCGCTGGGATCTTCCTCTGCAGCCTCAAATTGGAAATCAGGAAGCCCTGAAGGTAAGGATTTTATGTTCTTCAGGTTGTCTCCAGAATTTAGCAGTAGGTGCTCATAAAACTTCCGTTGTAGGAAAGCAGATCCTGATAATAACAACTGGGCTTTAGGTATTATATTCTAAATGATTCTGAAAGAATTTTAATAAAGGGAAAAAAGTAACATACATAAAGTAGTCCAATGTGAAGAATGAGTGATAGAATCCATGCAGCCGGCCCAGGTTTTATGTTCAGTTTGATCACTTGCCTAAGTAACATGCATTTATGGTCACCTGAGCTTGCCAGGAGGGATCCCTGAGTGGAAAGCCAGAAGAAAGCCCTGAGCACTACTGGATGTGGCCTAAACATCAAAACCAAAACAAAGAAACATACATACAAACAAATAAATAAAAATAAGTCCAATGTGGAGGGGCAAATGGAGGAAGGAAGGGGATGGGAACAGAGATAAATTGGGGACATTAGTGAAGATATGGGTGTTGAATACCTTATGAAACTCAACAATCCACATCTTCTTAACCATATTTTGATGATGATGTAATAAAAAATTTTAAAGAAGCTCAATGCAACTGTTCTTATAACTGCAAGAAGAGAAAAGACAAAAAATGAAGGAGACCAAAGAAAGGAATGAGAGAAACTAATGTCATAGTTCAGAAAGTAAATAATATAATTTAAATGGTTTAATGTTTAATGCATAGTCAATCAATTAAGATGTTATGAAGGCAGTAAAACTGACAGTCTCATAGCAACATAAAGAAATGTAGTTAAACTGAGTTGTTTAGGTAAAAAATAAAGAATAAGTTAGTTAACTAAGTGATGACTATATTTTCATAAAACCTAAATAAATGCTCACAAATCAGGGCTTGTAAAGATTATAGACATTTGAAAACAAGTTATTATTATTAATTTTTTGTCTTTGGGCCACACCCGGTGATGCCCCGGGGCTACTCCTGGCTATGCACTCAGAAATTGCTGCTGGCTTAAGGGACCATATGGGACGCTGGAGGATCAAACCATAGTCCATTCTAGGTTAGCACGTGCAAGGTAAACACCCTACTGCTTGCACCATCGCTCCAGCCCCTGAAAACAGGTTATTTTATTGCAATGAAAACATTTATGGTTTTTTTAAAAAAGTATTTTGCTCTAGTCTTGCTACAATATTTTGTCTGTGTGTAAAGTGAAATGATGTGCTTTAAGTCAACCTTTCTCTCCAGAATTTTCAGGTTTCCAGAGAATAATCTCAAGGTTCCTTCCAGTCCAAACATCTGATATTTCTCACTTCTATTTCACACTCTCAGACTTCCTGAACAACTCATATGTGATTGCTGGTGTGTAAATTCTATGCTGTCAAAACCCAGAAAAAAAAATAGAGTTGCAATAGGGCAGAATCAATGTAAGTTGATAGAGTTGCTCTCTAAATTTAACCTGCTTTCTGAAGCATTTACTGAGGAACTGCTCTCTGTCCATCACTTGCCTAAGTAACTGGGATTTAATTCATAGGAGGCCATAGTTCTTGCCTTGAAAATAATCCAAAACCTAATAGGAAGAGGAAACAGTCATAACCAATAGGTAGAACATGAACGACTTGGAATAGTTGTGGAGAGTAAATTAGAGCATATTGGGACAAAGTAAACTTCATATTGGCTGAAATCAAGCAGAGTATATTATAAGGATGCTGGGAAATGTCAAGCCTGATCCTTCAAGATTCAACCCCTGGGGCCGGAGCAGTGACGCATGTGGTAAGGCGTCTGCCTTGCCCGCACTAGCCTACGACGAACCATGGTTCGATCCCCCAGCATCCCATATGGTCCCCCAAGCCAGGAGCTATTTCTGAGCAGGAGCAGCCAGGAGTAACCGTTGAGTGTCACCCGGTGTGGCCCCCACAAAAATCCCCAATTCCTAGAAGTGAGGAACCAGAGTAGAACCCTACTACACTGTTTCTCTTCTCTCTCTTCTCTTCTCTTCTCTTCTCTTCTCTTCTCTTCTCTTCTCTTCTCTTCTCTTCTCTTCTCTTCTCTTCTCTTCTCTTCTCTTCTCTTCTCTTCTCTTCTCTTCTCTTCTCTTCTCTTCTCTTCTCTCTCTCTCTCTCTCCTCTCCTCTCCTCTCCTCTCCTCTCCTCTCCTCTCCTCTCTCCTCTCCTGTTCTCTTCCCTCCTCTCCTCTCCTGTCCTCTTCCCTCCTCTCCTCTCCTGTCCTCTTCCCTCCTCTCCTCTCCTCTCCTCTCCTCTCCTCTCCTCTCCTCTCCTCTCCTCTCCTCTCCTCTCCTCTCCTCTCCTCTCCTCTCCTCTCCTCTCCTCTCCTCTCCTCTCCTCTCCTCTCCTCTCCCTTCCTCTCCTCTCCTCTCCTTTTCCCTCCTCTCTTCTCCTCCTCCCTTCTCCACTCCTTTTCTCTTCCCTCCTCTCTTTTCCTCCTCCTCCTCCCTTCTCTCTCTCTTCTCCTTCCCTTTTCTCTCTCACTCCTGGTCTTATTTATTCTGCTAACAATGGAATCTACTTGGCACTTGACTTCATTCTTTCTCTTCAGATAAACCTTGTTTTGCTTTTACATATGTCATCCTTGCTTGCCTTGAACATTGCTGAGCTCCAGTCTCGCCACATGATCTTCAGAATAAACACAGCTAATTCCAAATTTCTGAGAAAGACAGTAATGAGTAAACTTTGAGTCAGGCATAACAGTGGCCAAAAAAATCTGCACACTCTTCTCAGCAAGGACCCTCAGAATAGGTTAGCCAGAAAGGGAGAAATATGATGGGCATATTGAAAAGCTTATCCTGTCTGTGGGAAAAGTAAGAGCATCTTTCTGACCAGGGAGCTGTGCCCATGAAGGAGGTTTCTGAATTGAGTGTAAAGGATCAGTGTAGATTAGAATTTATTAAATAAGAGGTTGTATTACTGTACTTGATTGGATGATAGAATGTTGGTTAAATTGGGCCTCAGTCTAGCACATTATTGATCTGGGACACCACATAATATCCTCTCAGCCCAGAGAGACCCCTGAGCACCACTGGATGTTTTTCTTATACCCACTTCCCCTCAACTTCATGATCTTTGGTATTGTCATGCCTGTTTCCACAGACAAATTTGGTGGCCACTCATTTACTTCAGCAAATGTCCCTCTTATTCACCACCAACTCCACTGTCTGAAGATCAGAGCTACTGGAAATGGTCTGATTTCTTAGAGAAATTTGAGAGTCTAAGCTATAGTCTAAACTTTTGCTACTTCCTGCATTCCAAGTACACACACACACACACACACACACACACACACACACACACACACTTGTACACACATTCGTACACATACTCCAAGCACTCTCACAGAATAATGCAGAGCATTTTTGTCTTCTTATATTTATTATATTTGCATAATATATGGGCAAATTTACCATTCCATTAGTGTAAGAGAACCATAGTTCCCACCAATATTATATTCTATATCTGTGTAACTATGACTCATTTATAGATAGTGTGATGTATGCATTTATGTTGTAAATAATTTTTGTTTGTTTCAGGAATATAGCAGAGGTGCTTGAGAACTATTCCCAGCTCTGCACTGGGGCGGGTCACTCCCAGCTATTCTTGAAGGTCATGTGGTGCTGGAGATTACTTTAATCCTTGAAGCTATCTCCCAGACCCAAGTTATTTTTCCTGATCTAAAAATGTACCCTTTCTAAGCTGAAGCAATAGTAGGCTTATGGGGCACTAGCTTTGCACCCAGCTGACCTGGGTTCTATTTCTGGCATCTTCCATGGTCTCCCAAGCTCCACCAGGAATGATCCTTATGCAGAGTAACCCTGAACTGGCTGTGATCCAAATACTAATAAATGAACACACAAATAAAAGAACATTATCCTTCCTTCCCTGCCTTTTGTTGTTACCATGGCTAGGAGAGGGGGTGTCACACATTTGAGTTGTGATGCTTACACACATGTTCACGGAGTTCACTGATATGTTGCATTTAGACTTGGTGCTGGCTAAGGGTTGTGTACTTTAGTTTTGGGGTTATATCTCCCTGGTTGTTGTACACAGAGATGACATACTTGGTTGTGGGGCTCCAAACAGCAGAGCTACCAGAGCTTGTTCTATGTATGCAGGTGGCACCATGAGTCCAACTTTCCACCTCATGCTTGCCAGGCTAGTGCAGATGCTACTGAGCCACCCTGTGCTACCATAATCCCACCATTCTAAAAAAAGTGTTTTTCATTTTAAAAAGGAGATGTGTCTGATATTTGTTTTGCACATCGCAACCCCATGGTGTCCTGCAGGCCACGATCAGCTGTTCTCCACGATGCAAATGTTCACAATTCATCTCTCAACATTTGGGAGCACCATTGCAGTACAACCCGCTCCATTCACAAAATAAACTCCTTATTATATGTCTTCAAATGCATGCCTCTTTTTTTTTTTCATTTTAAAAATGTAAACACCATGGTTACATGGCTGTTCATAATACCTTGTCAGATAAAGTTATTCATTATTGAGTTTCAAACAATGAGCAACCTTCACCAGTGCACATTTCCTGCCACCAATGTCAACAGTTTTTGTTTTTGTTTTTGGGCCACACCTGGCAGCACTCAGGGGTTACTCCTGGCTCTCTGCTCAGAAATTGCTCCTGGCAGGCATGAGGGACCATACGAAATGCCAGGATTCGAACCACCATTGGTCCTGGGTTGGCTGCTTGCAAGGCAAATGCCCTACCACTGTACTATCTCTCCAGCCCTCTCTCTCTTTTTTAATTTAAAACTTTTTACAAGTTTTTCACAGTTGTATTTTAATAACATAGTGGCAGTGAATTAGGGCCGTTCCTACCCCCAGTGTTGACCTCCCTCCACCATAGTTCCAAGCATGCACCCGGTACCTCCACCTTAGCTCCCTAGACTGCTAACATAACAGGTCCATTTTGTGCATAACTTTTTATAGTTTAGGTCTCTTGATTCTACTGTCTTTGACATTGATTTGGGTATTTAGGGCTATCCATTTTTAATTTCCATTCTATGCTCCTGGGACTGTTTGGCCCCTGGATTCCATCCACCTTTTTTATTTTCCTTTTCTCAGTTTGTAGGGAGACATATAAATGGGAGGCAGAACCAGATGATTCATGTTTTATGGTTCTGAAGAAAAAAAAAAGGCTGAGGCCCCTATCTTATAGTTATAAGTATAAATAAGATTGAAAGAAAGGAAAATAAAAATGGGGGAGCGTTAGATGTGGCAAGCATATTTTTGCTGTTTGTTTCCTTCTCTCTTTGCATAGGTGCAGTAAACAGTGGGGGAAATTAGAAAGAAAAAGTTTTGGCCTAAGAGATATAGGTGTCTCTACCCTTGAAGCACACTGTCATGAGACCGAATATAGGCTCCAGGTACGTTAGTTGTCAAACCCCAAGGTCTTTCTTTATGGTCCCAGGAAAGGTTCTGTTTATTCTTGGTTGTTAGAGTTATTCTTTTGTAATTAGAGTTCTTGGTTTTTGCACAGATCCTAGGGCAAAGTCTAGGATAAAGTCTTTCTTTGTGGTCGCAGAAAAAGTTCTGCTTACTCAAGTTTGACATAGTCAGTCCTCTTTGGTGATCTTGGATTTTGCACAGATTCTATGATGGAGGGTCTTCTGATTTCATCTCACTGTTAGGTGGTGAGATAGGGCAATCTATCCTTAGAGTTGTTGCTACTTCCTTGTCTTCAGGGTGTCATATGAATCTACCCTGGTACAAGGTCGTGCCAGAGTAGTATTAAGGCCTTCCACAGGGAGAGTTTGATTCCTGGTGCTGGTGCAGGGAACTGTGTGGATCAGTGGATGTCCAATCACATTAGGTCTAAGTCAGGTCCTCATGATGATTGTTCAGGGAGGAAGGCAGCTCTGCATTATAAAATTCATGAGTTCTTACCCCTATTAGATAAGAACTTCTTTCTATACATAAAAATTTTAGTGTTCTATGCAGAAAGAAAGGGAAAAAGAAAAATAAACAAAAATATGTCAGATTATATTATTAGTGCATTTAGAGGTAAAAATAGCAAGCTATACAATTTCTGTGGTCTGGGTTTTACCTGAGTTCTTATCCCAAGCAAGAATTTCTATTTTTTTGGTTTTTGGGCCACACCCGTTTGATGCTCAGGGGTTACTCCTGGCTATGCACTCAGAAATCGCCCCTGGCTTGGGGGGACCATATGGGACGCCGGAGGATCGAACCGCGGTCCAGTCCGTCCTACGCTAGCGCTTGTAAGGTAGACACCTTACCTCTAGCGCCACCTTCCCGGCCCCAAGCAAGGATTTCTATTAGAATTTCTTGCTAAGCAGAACCAAAACAGCCCCCCTGCCTGAAGAAAAAAGAAAGAAGAGGAAAAAAAAAGAAATAAAAAAGAAAAAGGGGGAATATGGGGAGTTACCTCTACATATGGAAATAAACACTAAAGTTATAAATATTAAGGAAGTAAACATAAAAAGAAAATATAAATAGTTTCAATGAGTCTTTTGAGATAGCCTTAAGGGAGAATAAAGGTCCAGGGCACATTTTCATCTCACATCATTGTCTTGTGGAATCTAAAAACTAGTTTGCAGTAGTCAGGTCCTCAAGTAGTGTCCTAAAGCTGGGGGTCCCTCTGGAACTGAATCTAGTAGTAGACCATAGTTCACATGGTCTCTCTGGTTCTCTCTCTTCCTTCTGCCACTTTTAGACACTTTATTTGCAGCAAATTTGCCTCCACCAATGTCCCAAGTTTCTCACCAACTCACAGCACCCCCCCCCTGCATGCCTCTGAGGCAGGCACTTTACTTCTCTCTCCCTCTCTTTCTCTCTCTTCTGTTGACACTGTGGATTGCACTATTGTTGTAGAATAATAGCCCTGGATGGGGTTGGATGGGGTTGGGATAGATGGAGAGGCCTTTCTCCTCGATCTTGGACCACGTATCTGCAACCCTTTTCAGCTGGTGGGTCTGAGGGTTTAGGGTGGTGGCAAGGAAGACACATCAGTTAGGTTTCAGTCACATCAGCTTTATTCAAGGCCCTAGTCAACAACCTTTTATGCTGGATATCATCAGCTCTGCATCCAACCTCTCAGCCATCTCCTCTCCTGCTCCTTCTTCCTTGCTGAATCTCTCCTAATTTCCCTTCCAAATCTCCCTCCTGCCCCTGAGGCAAACCTTTTTGTTACCTACCAAAGACCCCTCCCAGAAATGGGCTGGTCTTACTAGCAGATAAGGTTACAAAGGACGAATGGGGGATGAGGGTAACATCTGCCCCTTTCTTAAAACAAATAAAAACAAAAGAGCCTAGGTTACCCTTTGTTTTCCTGGTTTCAAAGGTGAGAACCTAAATATTCCCATAGCAACAAAGTTTAAAGTGAAAATTAACATATCAGCCTTTTCCATAAACATAACTTTTCTGTAAAATATACCTGTAACTTAAAAAATTTTTAATGCTTACTTACCAAGCGCTATCCTGGAACTTGTTTCTATTTTTCTTAATGCTATTTAACCAAGCATTTTTTCCTGGAATTTTGTTCCTATTAACCTTTCCCTAAACACAAATACAAGAACATTTATACAGAACATCCATTTTGAAAATAGGTTATTACATTAAAATACACAGTAAAACATTATGCAATTGGAAACATTAATATGGAAACCTATAAACCACATTTAAATCAGCAAGAATATGATATAGATCCAAGTTAGATGCAGGTGGTTCTAAATCATATTTTTCAGTTGGGCTTTACTATTATCTCTCCCCACCCCCTCTTTTTTTCTTTTACCACCACCAAATTCTCCAAACGCAAAAAGTCTGTGGACTTCCCATTTTATCCCTTCATCTAAAATCAATTGTCCAGATGCTGGGCTTCTCCCAAGCTGCTCACCAGGTGGCTTCACTTCCATGGAGTCTCAGGCCCCACAGTTGGGTCCGGGACTGGGTCCTCTCGTGCCATTCCACTCGCCTGGTCTGGAGGGCAGGTCCCAGTGGGAGCCGCATGTGCCTTCTGCTTCTGGCCTGCTTGCGAGCTTCCCACTGCATTTCTCGAAGCTAGGGCGCTCTCCTCACCGCTGCTGCAGCCTTAGAAGCACAGCCTGCTTGTCCACTATCAGGGAGAGGGCAGTCTGGTGCTTTTTGCTGAGAGTGATACCCACTGCCGCTGCAGATACTCTGGTAACTCTCCACCCTTCTGGGTGGTGTTTGGGATGGCTTTGGGTGTTCAAAACAATTAAGGTCATCTGAGTCCAAAGTCTAAATTTCCAAAGTCGAAATTCATGTCCAGGCTGAAGGTTATGATCAGAATGCAGTCCACTCTCAATAAAGTCTTTTTTCTCATCCTTTTCTAATCAGGGCTCTTCATCAATCTCTGAGGAGGCTGAGGTTTTTGGAACAAGGACTTTTTGCAGCAAAATCACAGTACTGGGCCTTGGATGGGGGTGATCCAAGCTTTTACATCCCCTCTTTCACTGGCCCCTCTGCCCCAGAAGGGGACTCCTCCATCTTAAAAATGACTTCACATGGCCCAAGGTTTTGGGTTCACACCAACTGAAAAGAGCCAAAATCAAACACAAGAACAAGAATCTCACCGTGATGTCTTGTTCCAGGGTTCAAATCAAAGTTCGAGCACCATTATGTAGAATAATAGCCCTGGATGGAGCTGGATGGTAATGGGATGGATAGAGAGGCCTTTCTCCATCTTGGACCATGCATCTACAACCCTCTTTAGCTGGCATGTCTGAGGGTTCAGGGTGGTGGCAAGAAAGACTCACACCAGTCAGGTTTTAGGAAACATCAGCTTTATGCAAGGTCCTAGTCAACAGGTGTGGCTTCTCTCATAACCTTTTACACTGAATATCATCAGCCCTGCATCCATCCTGCATCCTCCTGCATCCTCTCAGTCATCTCCTCCTTCCTTGCTGAATCTCTCCCAATCTCTCTTCCAAATCTCTCTCTGCCCCTGAGGCAAACCTTTTTGTTATCTAC
Source organism: Suncus etruscus (assembly GCF_024139225.1). Lineage (NCBI taxonomy): Eukaryota > Metazoa > Chordata > Mammalia > Eulipotyphla > Soricidae > Suncus > Suncus etruscus. Next base: position 71,736,551 of record NC_064863.1, read on the forward strand.
CAAAGACTCCACCCAGAAATGGGCTGGTCTTACTAGCAGGTAAGATTACAAAGGAAGAATTGGGGGTGGGGTGACAATTGTTAATGAAGGGTTGCCATGCATGTCACTTTATCTCATTTCAGCACCCAGTTCTTGTCCATAGTGACCAGTTCCAACTATTATTGTCATAGTAGACCCTTCTCTACTGTAACTCTACTCACCGCCCTTTGTGAATACCAGTAGTATTTACCCCCAACTTTCCAAGCTCCTTTTCACTGCTACTCTACTTTTGCAAGATCTTTATTTCCTAAATCCACATGGATCTTTTCTATTAGTTCTGCTGGCAATAGCAATCCTTTTATTTTCCTTCTCCCATATGCTAGCTAATTTTGCCTTTTCCACGGCCTCTTTGCCAATCTACAGGATGTGATCACACCTCTGCCAAACTTCTTAGACATCCTCCTCCTCCCTTAGAGAGATATATGAGGATTCCTTGTCTGCCCTTCTATACAGAAATGTGTGCATTCCTTCAGCCTTCTCTCTCTATCTCCCTCTCTCTCTCTCTGTCCTATCTGTGACTTTTCACCCCCTCCTTCCCTGCCTAGCCAATTCCTCTGACAGTTGCCTCAAACAACAGAATCCAAGTGTGACTCTCCTGAAGGAATTGATTCAAAGGGTTTTAAAGACACAGAAAATAATAAGAGTCTAGGGAACCACGATTAGAATACAGACAGACACAGGGAGGACCAAGAACAAGAACTGCAGACGTTCTTATTTTAAAACAGAAGCCGGCATTTATGATTACTACTATTGCAACCTCCACCTTGAACAAGAGGTTTTCTACCTTCCCCCCCTTTCTATACCCCCAGAACCAGAGTGACTGCTTTGAGATGTACTCTCATGCTTTAGTCTCATACTCGTGTCTTGCTTTCAGAGACCAAGGGCATAGAACTTCTGGCCTTTCTGACTTAAGAGTCTAATATTCTTAATTATGATACAATATTATATAATACAATCTTATCTTAAGAGTACAATATTCTTGAGAGCCCAATGTTTTCTTGACCCAGTAGTGCCAAACACAATAAGAAATTTTTCCCCATATAAGAGGGTAAGACAATGTGAGGACCTGTCCCACGAAACAAATCTCAGTCACAGCTTAAAGTCTCTTTTTGGGGAGTGGAGGGCAATGCCTGGCAATGTTCAAGTATTGCTGCTAGTTCTGCACTCAGGAATTACTCCTGATATTGCTCACAAGATGTCAGGATCAAATTTGGGTTGGCTACATGCAAGGCAAACAACCTATCCACTATATTACCAATCTTGCCCCCAGCTTTAAGCCTCTTTCAGTCAAGTTTTTTATGTTTTCTCCAAGAAACTGGTGTGAACTGAGATAAGGACCCATGTCAGCTTCCAGACATCTGAACATGCTCTGAACACTGGGTTGCATTTTTGAAATGGACCTTTACATTTTTTTGGTGGGGGCCACACCCAGTAATGCTCAGGGGTTACTCCTGGCTATGTGCTCAGAAGTTGCTCCTGGCTTGGGGGACCATATGGGACACCGGGGGATCGAACCGCGGTCCGTCCAAGGCTAGCGCAGGCAAGGCAGGTACCTTACCTTTAGCGCCACCGCCCGGCTACATTTTTTTTAATCTTAGAATTAATGTCCTTTTGTGCTTGCTTTGGCAGCACATATACTAAAAATTGGAACGATACAGAGAAGATTAGCATGGCCCCTGCGCAAGAAAAGAAAAAGAATTAATGTCCTTTTAAAATAAAATACTGATGTATAGGGCTTGGGGCTGGAGTGATAGTACAGTGGATAGGACATTTTCTTTGCACATGGCTGAGCCAGGTTCTAATTCAGCACCCCATATGGTCCCCCGAGCACCATGAGGGGTAATTTTTGAGTGCAGATCAGAGCATTGCCAGATGTGACCCCAAAACAAAAGAATTTTTTAAGAGTAGATCTGGGGAAGTAAGATGGGGTTAAGGATTATGCCTGGCATATTTCTGACCCTGGTTTGATCACTGGCACTATGTGGTTTCTCAGACATCACCAGGTGCAGCCCTGAGGGTCTCCAGCAAATTGACCAGAAATTGCTGGAATGGGCTCCATATACTCCCAAAACGATGTAGAAAGAAGAAAGTCAGACCTACCAATAATTCTATAATTAGTGAACACATATGTGTTCGTGTGGTATCAGGTATAGAGCCCAGGGCCTCACTCTGCATTGATTCTGTCCATCTCTCACTCCTACTTAATTCAGCAATATGTATTAATTATAAAATTATGGATGAGGTTGGCTTTCTTCTTATGTTTCTCATCTATGTCACCTCTCAAAGTTCCAGAATGCATCATCCTCCCAGACCTTTTGCTTGTTTTTTTACAGGACTCAGCTCTGCCACTCAGGACATTTTCAAAATGCCTTACTCATTTGCAAGCAAGTATCTTTGAGTTCTAGAGTTCCTAGCAAAGAAAGCAACCCACTGACTTTACCTGGGTTTTTGTTTATCCTGTCATTGCATTCTCTTGCTTTATGCAGTTGTTTGCTTTGAATAGCACTCCACTACCTCAGATCTAGAGCTCTCCTCTCCTTCAGTCACTTGGCTGGTATAATTTCCTCTCTGAAGTGCTGCTGAAGCATGTGCATTATCAGAGAATTCTGGGGTTGTGGAGTGGTGAGGGGTCTAGGGAACCATTTCCTCCCTTCCCTTGCCTTCAAATAGGACTACACCCACACAAGGGATCCAAAAAATGCAGCACAGAAAATTAGCACAGGAAGTACTTTGCTTTTTACCAGACAGCAGGGAATGTAAAGGCCCCAGACTGGGCACAGAACATTTAATCATAACTCTGTTCGGGCTGTGATTGTGGCTCTAGTGGATTGTGGCTCAAGTAGTGGAGCATATAGCTTGCATATGTCTGTCCATCTCTGTTCCTGACACTGCTTGTCCTTTAACCTAGCACCTCAGGTGTGGCCCTGGTGGCAACCCAGCCCCATGCAAGATACTTATTGCTGCATCACTAATCCAAGCACTGAAGAAAGGCTGCACAGAAGAGCGGAGTGTACTGGAAATAGCTCTATCCTCCAGTCCCTAAGAACCCCTCTGAGTGTTAGGAAGGAAGGGATGGAGTCATGCTTTGTATGCAGGAGGCTTGTGTTTGATTCTCCACACTCATGGGCCCCTGAGCACTGCCAGGAGCAATCTCAGAGCACTGCTGGGTATGATCCCAAACCCCTCCCTTCCAAAACACACACACACACACACACACACACACACACACACACACACACACACACACACACCAAAAAACTACCAAGAACGACAAAACAAACTCAAATAATTGCCTGAGAAGTTTTTTTTTTTAATATATATTGATCTCTAGATGCCAGACTAGACCAAAATGTCAGCCAGAAAAGGGCAGGCATAAATACATTTCCAGTGTTCCAGGTGATTGCATTGCATGGGAAGGGCTCCTTTTGGATGTCAGGGAAGGCCTTGCACTTATAAGGAGGCAAAACAGGGTCCTCTCTGGTTCTATAAAACTCATTCCCATTTTTTTCTGATCTCTGGAAGAGTTTCCAAGAAGTCCTGTTTAATGAGCCAGAACTGGCTTGTTGGTAGAGAGGAAAGGCACTGTTGGACTTGGGTGATCATAGGCTTTTCTCACCAAGCTGGCTGAGGGTCTTTCTTGAGAAAGGACCTCCCTGACAAATTGCTCTTTTGGCAAGAAAAGAAGAGTGGATAGGAGTCAATGATGTCACCTGCACTAAATGGGGCCCAAGATCAGGAACAGTTCTAGCAAAACATGCCAAATTTGTTTCTGGATAGAAATTTTCACCCTAATAAGGTTGCTTGGAAGATCAAATGGGACTGTGCACAAAAGTGCTATATAGGGTAGGGAAGATCACTCAACTATCTGGAGAATCTGATTTGTATCTGAGAGCTCCAGCTTTGATCCCTGAAACTGCAGGAATGAATTGGCGTACCCACTGTGTATGTATCCACAGGCACACAGTGCTTGCTGCTAAGTATTCTTTTCAATGCATCACTTTTTTGAATTTAATTGTATGGAAGGAAAAAGTAGGGGGTGGGAAGTAAAAGAAAAATGAAGACCAGAAAATATATGCAGGTGTCAAAAGAAGTCAACAGGAGATTTGAGCAAGTAGAGCATGGTTTCCTAAGAGCTGTCAGGCTTGCAAAGGATTCACTGCAAATGGCGAAACATGATTTCCCTCCTGATTCCTAGAAGGTGGTCTGTCAAAACACAGATGCTGCTGCGTTGCCATTTATAGGGCAGCTTAGCACCTTATGTTGAAAACTTCCCCTGCTCACAGTCTTTGCAGTTATGGAGGGAGAGTGGGGGAGGGTAAAGAGAGGCAGGAAGCTGACAATCCTTTCTGTTGAATTCTGTTCTGAATGATTAGTTTTAGGTTGTGGTTTCTTTTTAAAAATGTCTATTATGTCTCTCCTCCCTCCCCCCATTCCATCCTTACATTAAAATTTTTACTTTCATGTAAACTGTTTCTTTGTGTTCTTGGTGTGGGTGTAAGGATACATTTGAGAATTTTGAAATCCAGACCAGAAACAAAATAGTTTGTGGCTAAGCCACCATGCCAATCTACTTTTAAATATTCACCAAGACGAATAGGATCGTATTGTGTTTGCCTTCCGTGTGTGCCTCGCTCTGTCACCACTGGGATCTAATTTACAGCTGGAATGGTAAAGCTGACAATCAGTAGAGAGACAAGACCTTGAGTTAAGCAACTGAAATAATGCTTGGTAAATATGTTCAAACCAGCAGGGTAAAATCGCCAAGATGACAATGTGCCCTTTGGGACACACCCTGCTTTCTTTGTCTTCTGTTGATGAGATAAGAAGAATGTTTCCTTGACAGCAGCACAAGGAGTCCTCCCTCTTCATCCTTGCCACTCGTTTCCCCCTTACAAACTTAAAAATGCCCATGGGCACTACATGCCCCCAACCCAGCCCCAGCTCATTTTAGTTCAGCAGGTCCAAATCCAGTGCTTGTGAACAGAGTAATCAGTTAACTTAAAGGCATGAATCACTGATGATACCCACTTTCTGGAAAAAGATATTTATAGGGCTGGAGAGATAGCACAGCGGTAGGGCCTTTGCTTTGCATGCAGCTGATCCAGGATGGACAGTGTTTTGAATCCGGGCATTCAATATGATCTCCCCAGCCTGCCAGGAGCAATTTCTGAGAACAGAGGCAGGAGTAAACCTTGAGCATCACCAGTTGTGGCCCAAAAACAAAAACAAAAGTGAAAAAGATACTTATAGACCAAATGGATCTGTAATTGGTGGGATGTTAGTTAGTGATTAAAAAAGGGAAAATGGAAGATTTCACACACTGTTTTTACCCCGTTGGCAAAGAAATTCAGGCACTTTTGCAGCACCCACTTAAGGCACAGCAACAGCCTATTTACATTAGTTCTCAATACACCTCATCACCTGGAAAAGACTTGCAGTGCAAAGTAAGGTAAGGCTATGCTGCTTAAATAAAGAGACACCTCTCTTATGCCCTGGATTTCCCATCTACATATTTTTTTTGTTAGTTTTGTTTTTTTTTGTTTTTTTCGGCCACACCCATTTGATGCTCAGGGTTACTCCTGGCTAAGCGCTCAGAAATTGCCCCTGGCTTGGGGGGACCATATTGGATGCCGGGGGATCAAACCGCTGTCCTTCCTTGGCTATTGCCACTTCGCCAGCCCCTACATTTTTGTTCTTATGTCACTGCTCAATCCAGTGACTGACAGATCCAGGGACAGATGCACAAACCATCATAAAACAGCATGCTCCCAGAAGCAAAGATGTCAAGTTTGAGCCATATGTTCACTTGGATTTAGTTGTACAGGTAGAGTTTTAAAATAAACCCAGATAAAACTGACTAAAAGAAAAACAATAGTAATACATCGGTGGTTCTAGTTCTCAGATTCTTTGGAGTTCTCTGGTGAAAGATGTCAAATAGAGCGATAAATTCTTTAAGTAAAATTTGTTCAAAACATTTTAATTTTTTGTCACAATAATTTATAAGTATATATGTTTATGTCTTAGGGATACATAGCTACATCACTACACCTACCAACCAAGTACCAGTATCCCTTCACCACTGTCCACATGGCCCTTCCCACCTGTGTCTTTCCTCAACAGAGATTGAGGACTTGTTTTCATTAGATATAATCTATTTCTTTGTTTTGTTTCTTTATATGCCACACATAAATGAGATCATATCGTATTAGTCCTAGTCCTGAGTTATTTCACTTACCACAACACTCTCTAGTTTTATCTCTATTGTAGTAAAATGAAAGATTTCATTTTTACTTGTAGTCGAGTAATAGCATATTGTGTATATAGACCACAATTTCTTTTAATTTTCTTTTTATTTATTTTTTTTGTTTGGGGGCACACCTGGAGGTGCTCAGGGGTTACTCCTGGCTCTGCGCTCAGAAATTGCTTCTGGCAGGCTTGGGGGATCATATGGGATACAGATGATCGAGTCCAAGTCAGTCCAGGATTGGCCTTGTGCAAGGCATACATCTTACCTACCCACTATGCTATTGCTCTGGCCCTAAGACCTCAATTTCTTTATCCATTTATTTGTTGTTGGGCCTTCGAGTTATTAATAGATCTTGGCAATTGTAGACAGTGTTACAGTGAACATAGGAGTGCAAATATCTTTTCAAATGAGAGTTTTTGTCTTTTGGGAGTGGAGTTTACTGTTTCATGTGTTGTTTTATTTTTAATTATTGAGAAATCTCTATAATTTCCCCCATAGAGTCTGACTCAGTTTACAATAATATCAACAGTGCATGAAATTTATTTTTTCCTCTCTGTATCCCTATCTACTTTTTGTTCCTAGAATTTATTTTCTTTGGTGGGGCACACCTGGAGGGGTGATTAGGGCTTCTCCCTAGTTCTGTGCTCAGAGATCACTCCTGGCAAACTTGAGGAACATATGTGGTGCTGAGGGTTAAATCCAGGTCTGCCATAAGCAATGCAAATGCACTTCCTACTGTACTATCCTTCTGGCCCGAGTTCCTGGCATTTTAAACATAGACCATTCTTGGGGCCAGAGTGATAGCGCAGAGATAGAGCATTTGCCTTGCACGCAGACCCAAGAAGGACCTGGGATCGATCTCTGGAGTCAAATATGGTCGCCCAAAGCCAGGAGCGATTTTCTGAGCACAGAGTCAGGAGTTGCCCCTGAGCATCACCAGGTGTGACCCCAAAACAAAAACAAACAAACAAACAAAACAGACCACTTACTGTTATAAGTGATATCTCATGGTCATTTTAATTTAAACTTCCCTTGTAGTAGACAAAGAACATTAACATTGTTAATGTTCCTATTATGACCACCCAAAGTCTCCTTTAAGAATATGTCTGTTGGGGCTGGAGAGATAGCATGGAGGTAAGGTGTTTGCCTCACATGTAGAAGGTCGGTGGTTCGAATCCTGGTGTCCCATATGGTCCCTCGAGCCTGCCAGGAGTGATTTCTGAGCGTAGAGCCAGGAGTAACTCCTGAGCGCTGCTGGGTGTGACCCAAAAACTGAAAAAAAAAAAAAAAAAAAAGAATATGTCTGTTAAGCTCTTCTTCCCATTTTTAATGGTTTATTCGTGTTTTGTCATCAAGTTTTATGAGTTCTTTATTTATCTTGGACATTAGTCTCTTTTTTATTAAATATAATTTTTATTTTAATCATAGTAGCTTACATATCATTGACAATAATATTTTAGGTACATATTAACATAAAATCATGGGAATTCCCATCACCGAATTGTCCTCCCTCCACCTCCGTTCCCGTCCTTCTTCTCATATCCTCTTCCCTTACCCCCGGGGGTGCTAGAATAAGTGGTCCCCTCTGTGCCTAGCTTACTACTTAGTGGTCTTACACCTATTTGGTCTTGGTACCTCCCTTATTCCCCCCCCCCCATTGGGAGGCGAGACTAGATAGTTCAAGTTATGCAGTTTTGTTTGAAGAAGAGAAAAGTAATAACCTGGAGAAATAAAAGAAAAAAGAATCAGATACTCCGGAAATGGGCAGAGTCCTTCTAGAGGCTTTCATGCTTGGTTTGAGAGATGAAGGGGAAAAAGAAGGTGAAACACCACAACAGTACATAAAGAACTGTCAAATAAAATATCCAGTGAGCATTCCAAAAAAAAAAAAAACAAGCAAACAAAACAAAACAAAAGGGTAAGCACCATATAAAAGCCATGGTATTGAGATAAAAAAAATGTGGCAGAGCACATAAGAAAAGAAAAGAAGAAAATAAATAAATAAATAAATATAAATAGAGACATCCACTTCAATAGCCAAACCACAATAATGAAATCAACAAAAAATAGATAAGTAAATAATAATAAAAAATGGTTTTGTGCTTTTTTTTCCCTCCTGCAGATGCACAGTAAATATTGGGGTCATTCGAAAAGGAATTTCCTTTGCCTGAGAGATACGGGGTTTCTCCTCCCTTGAAGTATATTGTCATGGGATTAACTATAGACTCCTTTCAGGTTCATTTACTCTCCCCTTGGTGCTTTTGTGGTGTATGGAAGACTTCTGCTTTGTCCTGGGTGATAACATCAGACATCTGTATCTAGAGGTCTCAGTATCTGCACTAGTCAAGGAATTGAACTTCTGATTATGTTTTTCTTTGTGGATCTAGAAGTTCTGTTCCCTCAGTGTCATTATAATCCATCTTCTGTGGTTGGCTGTCCTGGTCTTTGCGCTGATCTTAAGATGGGCCTGGGATAGCGTCTTCCGTTATGTTTCCAGAGATCCCCTTCCATTGCAATAGTTTCAGACAGACCTCTGGAACCAGGGATCATAGTTGTTATGCAAGTCGTAGCTCACACCCTAGACTAGGGCTTTTTTATTGGTCCCAGGATACATACAGTCTGGCCATGGTTCTGTCAGCCAGTCATCTGTAAATCACAATCTTGGTATTTGGACAGACCAAAGGGTGACAAGTCTTCTGATTTTGTCTTATCATTAGCTGGTGAGGTAGGATAACTTGCTCTTAGATCAAGTTGTTCCCATTTTTCTCATAGTCAGGGTATCATATTAGGGCTGGAACTTGTTGGTGTCTGAGCACTTTTAAGGATGTCTTGGTTGGGATTTGTTTCCTGTGACTGTAGTGAAGAAGTGTGTCGTTTCTATGTCTGTAATCCAGGGTTCAAAGCTGGACGGTTGGTGTATAATCACCTGGGGTCTAAGTTGGGTCCACGTGACATATTTTCAAGGTGGGAGATACCCCTGTAAACAAGTATGAGTTCTTATCCCTAATAAATAAGAGCTCGCTTTTATACGTAAGATTTCCCCTCTTTTTAGTGTGCCTTTACAGGGAGAAATGATGCTACATTATATTGCCAGTGCATTTGAGGGTGGAGAGAGAAGAAAACAAAAACATGTCACATTCAGTTGTTTAAATATGTCATTCCATTGTCTTCTTGCTTGAAGTATTTCATATGGGAGATCTGGTTTGATTCTAATGTTCCTTCCTTTGTATGTGAGGGTTTTTTTCTCCCTATTGCTTTAAGTAGGTCGCTTTTCTCTTTGTTTCTTACCATTTGAATTACTATGTGTCTTGGAGTTGGTTTGTTAGGGTCTATTTTGTTGGGGACTCTTTTAACTTCCTGGATTTGCTCAGATGTGTCTTTCCAGAGGGAGGGAAAATTTTCCGCTATTATCTCCCTGACTAATTGTTCTTCCCCTTTCCCTGTTTCCTCCCCTTCTGGTATACCTACAATTCTTAGATTGTTTCTTTTGTCTTTGTTCATTAAATACTGGACTTTTACTTCCAGTGATTTTCCTTCTATTTCTTTGTTGGCTTCTTTGTTGTCTTTTGATTACAGTTTATCTTTGAGTTGTTCTATGTGATTCTCGAGCTGTGCGATTCTATTCTTCTGGCTTTCTACGGTTTTATTTCATTTAATTCTGTTTGTATGGAGTCTTTCATATTTTGTAAAAGTTCTTGTTTAAATTGGTTCATTTGTTCACCTATTGATTTATTGTAATCTCTGGCCAGTGTATATTTCATTTCTTCTAGCATGGCTTGGAATTCTATTCTCATGGCTGCTTTTAGGTCTTCCTCTCTTGGGTCTGCGTGTTTTGGTGGACTTGGGAACTTGTTCTGATTTTTCTCCATCTCCCCTGTTGTTAATGTTTTCCTTGGTTTACCCATCTTTCTTTGCATTTATTGGCTTGGCTTAGAGTGCAGTGCCTTCAGGTTTCAGCTCGCTTTTGCCACCTGTGGTGTGGGACTGGGTCTCTTCTCGGGATGTGGCTCTACGTGAGTATGTTGGGTGATGTCGCTGAGTTTTGGACCTTCCCTCGTCCTCAGTCCAGCCTGACCAATCACCACTCCCTTCAAGCCAGACAGTGCAGGTTCACTCTCTGGTCTGTCCCTGTTCCCTTGAATGGCTGCTTTCCATCTGCCCTAGTCGGATACCTCCTGCACGCACTCTGGCCTGTTTTGGGAGCTCAAGGTTCCCTTGAATGGCTGCTTTCCACCCGCCCTAGTCGGCGACCTCCTGCACTCACCCTGGCCTGTTCCAGTAGCGCCATGTTCCCTTGAATGGCTGCTTTCCACTCGCTCCAGTCGGTGACCTCCTGCACTCACTCTGGCCTATTCCAGGAGCTCAAGGTTCCCTAGAATGGCTGCTTTCCACCCGCCCTAGTCAGTGACCTCCTGCACCCACTCTGGCCTATTCCGGGAGCTCAAGGTACGACATTAGTCTTTTATCAGGCGTGTAATATAGAATATTTTATCCCATTCAGTAGTATGTCTTTTGACTTCAACCATAGGTAATTTTTGTTTTTGTTTGTGTTTGTTTTGCAAACTAGAAACTTCTTAGTTTGACTTATTCCCAGTTCTTTACATTTGTTTTTGTTTGTTTGTTTGTTTGTTTTTTTGCCAATGAAATCAAGTCATTGAAAATGCTTCTGAGGTCATTCATTCTCACTAAGAGTTTTCTACCTTGATAGTTTTTATGGATTCCAGTCAGACATCAAGCTTTTAAGACCCCTCCCACCTAGAATAGTAACCCCTGTTAGTTCATTTGTGATGGGGAAGTCACATAAATAGAAACATAATCAGCAAGTGAAATGGGTTTTGATATATCCTTGTGATAGAATCAATGCGAAAGGATCAATGTGATAGGATCGTAAGTATGAATGCTAAATTTTGAAAGTAGCACATGGAAGTGGTGGAGACTTAAAAATCATGTCCAATAAGTGTTAAATAAAAGGAGACTAGCAGCCTCCTGGAAATAATTTTCTCCTTTTTTGGCTCTCAAGCAGTATTTAAGTGATTTCAGGGGTCACTCCTCATGACTCTCAGTCAATTGATTAAGATGATGCTGTGCTCAGGCCCTAGGAAGCACTGATACTGGGCCATGAAGTGCCAGGAACCTAGCAAGACCTGGTGATGTTTGGGGGCCACCAGGGTTACAATCTCAAGTCCTATCTGGTGGTCTGGTGAAGCAGGAGTTGGGTGCAAGCAAGGCCTGTGCCTGATCCCTATCCTATTTCTCTAACCTCCTCTTCTCTTCTCATGGGAAGAAGGCCTGACTGGTAAAAGACTTGCTCTGAGGGAAGGTGGCGGTTAGACACTCACTGCCTGAAGGAATGCCAGTGATTTGTGTGGTTGTGCTGTGTCTTTCTCTATTGTGGATGGTTCTGGGCAAGGAAAGCTCTCTCACTTGCATCAGCAGCCAAAGGACACATGACCAAGACACCACTGACCCCTCCAAAACTCCAAGTTAGATCCTCTTTTGGGATAGATTGAGAAGATTCTAAAAAAGGCTCAGGATTAGACTAAGGATCTTTAGGCACGAGATGATGTGGAGGGTGGAAAGGTGGGATGCTGTGGCCCCCTGAATCCTGAGCCATGCTGTAGTTGCTGTTCGTCAGGCAAGTGTGTGTCCACTCAGAGGATGGTGGGAGGTTGCCCTCATCCAGAGGTTGACCCAGATAAATCCTGGGAAAAGGCTAAGTCTAGCCCAGAGTCTTTACAAGTTTCAGGAAACTGATTCTTATCACTAGGTCAGGATGTCAGAGAATTCCACTGCCTACACCCCAAAATATACACACATACTCACTTACACACATACATTTGAGGGTGAAGTAGGGGAATGAATGCAAGCTAGATTGCACTTGATGCAAATTTTAGCAAGAAGAAACCTCAACTTTTCCCTCATGGGAAACCATAAGAATGAGGGATAGTCTTATATCTCATACTTTGAAGCCAGGTGTACCCAACACACACTGTACTGGGTAAATGGTATCCCCAAATTATTGGGACCACCTAAAACTTCAGCATGTGAAACTAGAAGATGTAAGGTGTTAAGGGGAAGTCATACTGGACTAGGTTGGACCCTGGTAAGGAGGTCAGGAACTAACAGAACAAAACAAACAGATATGCAAGACTAAAGGCTATATGAAGACAGAGGCAGAGTTTGGAGTAATATAGTGCCAAGCAAGGAGTGCCAAAGATTGCTAGACCCTCCAAAGCTCCACGGTGCCACTTCAGAGACTTTCGAGGATGATGCCTGCTAGAGGCTTGATTTCAAATTCTTCTGTGCCAGAACTATGAAGGAATACATTTCTGATATTTTAAGATAGCTGGTGTGTGGTGATCAGTTATGAGAGCCCTGGCAAATTGATAAACATGCATTATGACTTTAATTTTTTAAATGATGTATGGATGGATAGATAGATGATAGATTTACTATGTCCAAGCACAGGAAAAGTGACATATACAAGTACATACAAAATTTTTTTTCTTTTGGTTTTTGGGCTACAAGTGGATGAGCTCAGGACTTATTCATAGCTCTGGAATCAAGGGTCACTACTGATGACACATGGGACCATATGTAATGCCAGGGTATGGAAACACAGATGGTTACATGCAAGGCAAGTGACTTATTTACCATACTTCAATGAAGCAAAATTTTTTGATATGTGAATGGTACAATAATAAATTATTTTCATTTCCTCATTTCTTCACGTTAAATTTTTTCTATAACTAGCTGTTAATATTTTCATAGCCAGAACTTAATCTAGTGTTTCTCTAACTGATGCTCTGGCAGATTAACACCCAAATCTGTAAATGTTTGTTTTATTTTATTTGTTTTTTAAAATTTCTTGGCCCAGTTTTCTTGTGCAAAATACAATAGTTTTGCATTAGCAGCAGTGCCATGTAGCTTTTCCTGTCTCCCAATTCTCCCTACCAACCATGTTTAAAATCATTTGATGTTTCCAGTCTTCACAGAAATATATGAAAACATCTCTTTAATGGTAGTGACCAACTGTAACCACACACCCCATTTCCTCTGGTGTTATCTTATCTGCTAATAGAACCTCCCATTTCTGGGAGGGGTCTTGGAAGGTTATAAAAGGTTTTGCCTGACGGGCAAAGGGAGATTTGCCTGAATGGAGGATGGAGGAGGAAGCTGGAGGAAAGATGGCTGAAAGAAGCTAGACGCAGGGCAAGCTGAAAAGAGCATGCTTAAATAGGTTTAAGATTATAGGCCACACTTGATGGCCAGGGCAAATAAAGATGTTATCTCCTAAAGAAGCCTGACTGCATGTAAATGATTTCCCTGCCTCTACCTGAAGTTGTTGACCCACTGGCTAGAGAAGGAGGTGCAACCACATGGCCTGGGATGGCAGAGAAAGGCACCTCCATGCGTCCCCTTCATCCAAGCCCATCCAAAGGGCTTTAATGCTACAACCAACATTATTATATACTGGATACTATTCTCAGTGCTTTCCATGCACAGAATGTTACCTGCCATTTAGTCTTCAGAATTCCAGTCTGAGTGGTGAATTTTGTGGCCATCCTACCTACCAGTGAGGGCCTAGTATATCCTCTACTTCACAAATGAGAAAGACATGGTATAGAGAAATGAAGAGACCAGCCCACAACCACATGAGGAAGTCAGCATTAGTGATGGGATTGGAACTCAAGTTTGGGAATTTGTGCTCTTCTAAACCTCACACTCACATGGCTAGTAGAAGACGCTGGTAGGCAGAGCATAGAAACTATAAGTGAAATATAACTGGTTGTTGTTTCCTTTATCTTTTTGGGGAAAGAGGGAAGAGGTAGTACTTAGCATTGCGCAGGCTTTATTCCTGGCTCTGCTTTCAGGGGTCATTTTGGGTGGAGCTCAGGGGATCAGATGGAGTGCCAGGGATCAAACCTGAGTCAGCCATATGCAAGGCATATGCAAGGCAAGCATCTTACCTGCTGTACTATTATTCCTGCCCCTGATGTTATTTTTCAAAGTAATTACTTATTAGGATTTTCTGGTATTATATTAAATTCTATTCGTAATCTACAAATAAGTGCTATAGAAAGTAAGATGTATTCAATGAATTCCTTTAAAGTGCTACAATATGGTACTGGAATTATTCTTAGATAAGTATGTGGCATGTTGGCAGAAAATTAAGTCTGTATATTCTGACTGGCCTCAGGCACAGATCGAACATATACCTGACCAGTCCTTCACTGCTTTCTTTTGCCCTGAGAATTGAGACTAACTGTCCTCATCAAACTCCTACACCATGTGTACCTTTTCATTCCTATGAATATCTTTCTGCTTCTTGAACATCTCATTCTTTCTGCCTCTTCAAGTCTTTCCTTGTGCACCCTATTCTCTTTGCCTGGAGTCCTGCCATCTCCACCTACTGCTTTGCCAAGAAAATTTGAGAACTGGGGAAGTGGAGAAGAGATGGACTTGATAGGCTGTGACAGGGGCACTGACATATACCATGTGGTAGGCATGGCATGGCATGGTAGTATTTTTACCTCAAACATATATACATATGCGCTATTGTAAACTAGTGCTACCTCAACAAATCCCAGACTCAATCCCTATTTCCTTTTTTTTTAAGTTTACTTTATTTAAAAACTGTGAGTTATAAAGTTGTTTATAATACAATTGTGTTTGGCATTCCATGTTCTAACACTAATCCTACCACCAATGTAATGTTCCCTCCACCATTGTTCCCAATTTCCCACCCACCAGCCTTTCCCATTAAAACAAAATAATTTACTTTATATTGCTTGTTATGACTAAATGATAATGGAATTATTTAAAAAATTTCACTAAAAGAAAATTTGTCAAAATTGATAAATATAGGATTGTTAAGTCATTGTCTGAAGGTTTACTAAGCTGTCTATTGCTAGTTGAGCATTCTCTGCTATTAGTTTTGTTTGTTGAGCTTAAATGACTTCTCTACTATGTACTTTCACATCTAATTTGGTGTGTTCCTACACCAAATAAAAAAATTTGAAGATATCGAAGTACATAAATGCATGCTCCAGGACTTTTAGAATCTGAAGAGCTATATGAAGGGCCTATGAACTTACATGATGTCTTTGGGATATGGGTGTGGCTGACAGGGCTTCTGGAAGTATAGAAGGACAGGTGAAGGCTGCTCAGCCCCAATCTAAGAAGACCCCAGTTTTTAGCCCCCAAACCAGCATACCTGGAGTTTTTGTCTGTTAAGTGTCTCTACTGAGATTTAGTTGTGAAGCAGTAAATTTGGGCCATTGGCATAGTGATGCTTGTGGAATGTGTGCATGACTGTTGGGGCTTTAACATGGTGGGGACTTGGCCTGTTCTACTCCTGAGGATGCCCCAAAGTTTTCCTTTTCAAGACCAGTGTGCCATGAATTCATATTGCTTGGTTTGTATGTTTTAAGAATAAAATAAATCTGTGGAGCTGGCTAATGAGATGGCATGGGGCAGATGTGGGTCATGCATGTCAGCCCCTACTTGTTAGAGAGGCATCAGACCACTGTACCTAATAAGTTAGATGCCCATATTGCACACACCTAGGGCTTGCTCTGTAGATTTTCATGCTACTCAAGGCTCTGTTTCCACCTCTGCCTTCTCCAGCAAGCTAGAAGGGGTCTTAATATATATATATATTATATATATGTATATAATATATATATATATACACACACACACACAGAAACACACACACATATATGTTATCTAAAAATGATGGTAGTCAGGCTAAGGAAAGATTCACTTCTCCCTATGCACACATACGCTTTGAATTTAAGAATTTTGCAAAGGATTAAAGCAAACCAAAAATAAATAATTCCTCAATATTTCAATATAAATGGGAATGTGTTGATGCCAAGACTAAGCTGTGTTTTATACTTATCCAGGAAAACTGATGGTTAAATTCCTACAAGTAGGATTGTAAAAAGCCTTGTATTAAATTTGTTCATTATCACATTTTAATTATTTGTATGTAAAAAAATCTACATTTTTTGCATCTCACCTGGTACGGAAAGATCCAGAGTCCACCTAACACTAAACTATGATCCCCGTAGTAAGACCTTAGCCTGATAAATGATTGCCTTTCACACATTTCATTTTTTGTTCCTTCATGAAATATTAATCAATAAATGCATATTAAGTATAGTTATTTATAAAGGGAGGGGTGTCTAAAATAGAGACTGTTTTTATTACATTTATAAATATTATATAAAATAATTATTATATAAAAGAATGCTTACATAACTCAGAGATCAGCTGCCTGGGTATTCCCCAAGTGTTGTAGGGGATTTTTTTTGCATAATATTGAAATAAAAATAGTCAATTATGTAGGAAGTCTTAAGATAATGGGTCCTAAAGGTCTATGAAGAGAAGTGAAGCAGAAAAGGAGACTAGTAGTAAGAGAATATTGTAGTGTTAAATGAAGTGTATAGAGAAAGATTCAAATGATGGTTTTAAATAAAGTTGGTGACAGGGGAATGGAGGTAGGGCAGTCAGAACTTTCCAGGACAAGGCAAACGTAAGAACCCAGGGTCTTGTGACAGAAGTGTACCTGGTAAATATAAAAAAAAGAATAACAACAACAACAACCAAGGAAGTACAGTCCTTGAAGCATAATTTTCTGACAAAAAATCTAGTTATATCATAATAAAAGAGCCACATGTCTTATTCTTTCCTTTTCAGTATTGATACCCAGAACTAACACATTACACAGCAGCCTTTTCTCCATCCGTTCATCAACAATGAATGGAGGCATTGTCCTGACAAGTAAAGTTAATTTAAATGATTTCTTTGGGGGAAAGGAATCAATTATTACCTGAAGTGATTAAGCTGCAAGAAATCTCTTGCCATTAAAAAAATAAAATAAAATTCCTGTGAATGTACAGAATGGTGCACTGGAAACTTTGATGGCTCATCCTTCAACTTAGAAAGGACATAAGTTTGGGCTGAAGAGATAGCATGGAGGTAAGGCGTTTGCTTTTTATGCAGAAGGTTGGTGGTTCGAATCCCAGCATCCCATATAGTCCCCCAAGCCTGCCAGGAGCGATTTCTGAGCATAGAGCCAGGAGTAACCCCTGAGCGCTGCCAGGTGTGACCCAAAAACAAAACAAAAACAAACAAAAAAAATAGGACTTAAGTTTTTCTGACTGGCTGGGTGCTGATAGGTGGGTACATGACTTTGGTGACTGCTGCAGACACCTGTGGTCTCTGCTACCATCATAGACAAAAGTTAGGTCAAGCCACAATTGAAGTGGCTCACTGTCTGCTCTTTTACTTGTCCTTTGGTGAATCAACAGCTTGTGGAATTGCTGCCATGACCGAAATTGAGGAACAGTGGTTTGTCAGAAGTAGGAAAAAGTTTTCCTGACTGCAAAAGAGCCAAAGTGCATTTCTTTTTTGTTTTGTTTGTTTGTTTGTTTGTTTTGTTTTGGGCCACACTGTTCGATGCTCAGGAGTTACTCCTGGCTAAGAGCTCAGAAATTGCCCCTGGTTTGGGGGGACCATATGGGACACCGGGGATGGAACCGCGGTCCTTCCTTGGCTAGCGCTTGCAAGGCAGACACCTTACCTCTAGCGCCACCTCACCGGCCCCCAAAGTGCATTTCTGAGTCTCAGTAGATCAGGAATCTGTGGAATATTTGCTTTGTAGATCACAGAGCTCACTGGCATTGCTCAGGTCTACCCACTCTTGCAGTCAGCCTTCCTGCTCTTGCTGAGTTAATGATGCATTTGGGGGAAACTTCTCTAAACTAATAGAGAAAACAAGAAAGGAAAAGAGTAGTTTCTTTGAGTAGTTGTATTCATGTAAGTCTTGGTTTGACTGTGCTTTCTCTCTTGCTTCTTATTTTATCTAATTCTTGAGTTTGGAGTAATTGTATTTCTGGTGTCTCCTATTTGGGTGACCAGAATTATCCGTGTAATACTGTTATAACACCTCAGTGATTTCTTTTGTTTCAATAAATATTGGGTTTCTTTGAGTTGTTTATGCTATTCATCATGTTTCCATACCTTCCCTGTTTATATTTTCTACCAGTTCTTCACAGATCTTTTCCTGCATCTGGACTTCCTTGCTATGTCTCTGTTCCTGCAAGTGAAAGAGAGGGATGCAATCCAACTGTTACCTTTCCTTGTATTTTGAATGTTTATATTTTTAAACAGTTTGGGCTAGGAAATTATTTTCTGTATTTGCAATACCTGAAATTGTTGAGACATCCATCATACCCCCACACACAAAGCATTAAAAAAAGTTGTGATTAAATTCCTCAGAACTCCCACCCTTCCTTACCTCTCTTTGTGAAAGGATGTCAGTTTTAAATGGTAAATAATTCTTTTCTAGGTTAAATGTTCAAAAATAGCATTTTGTGCTTATGAGCTTTTTTTGTTCTTTTTGTTTGTTTGTTTGTTTGTTTAGTTTGGTTTTATTTGTTTAGTTTGGTTTTTGGTCACAGCCAGTTGTGATCAACTTACTTCTGACTCTTTGCTCAGGAATCACTTTTGGCAAGGGTTAGGGGTCTATATAGAGTTGGATTAGAATGCAAATTGACTAGACAGTGCAAGCACACTATCCCCTGTACTATCTCTCTGGCACCTTGTGATGCTATTTATAAAATTTCTTATTTTGGAGCTGAGAAAAAAGGGGGAATCCTAAACACACACACACACACACACACACACACACAAAATGCAGAAGAGACATGAGGTTTAAGACACACACTTTAAATTATAGTTTTCATGCAGGGGTCTCAAACTTGCGGCCCGTGGGCCACAAATGGCCCTCTGTACAACATTTTGTGTCCCTGTCCTAGAGGAATCTTTTTTTGTTTTGTTTTGTTTTAGTTGTTTGGGTCACACACCCCCAATGTTCAAGGCTTACTACTGACTTTGCACTCAAGGATCACCCCGACTTTGCCTCCTGCAGCCCCCAGGTAAATTGAGTTTGAGACCCCTGACTGAGAGAGCTCACACATACCAGCATGGCATGTTGTCTTAGAGCTGGAAGCCATATCATCACTTCATTTTTATTCCTCCTCTTAGTGTTAGAGCCTATGAAGGCTGGTTGCATGGGAGCAGTAGTCAAGGAGACCCAGACAGCTTGGCACTGATCCAGAACTCAGGAGCATAGCAGGGACTTTTGTCTGCTGCTTATTATAGCTTTACCTTGCTTACTATGAATAATGACTTAGCAACTTGGGTACATTGTTTTTACATTTTATGATAAGATGTTGGAAAAAGGAGGCTACCATTTACTTTCTGAGCTGGATTTCCACTGCTATGTCACTGAATGAGTCTCTAATACTGTAAAACTTACCACCTCTAAATACTGGTGTGCATATTACAATAATGTCCTCGGAATAATTGGAGACAAGGAAAAAGTCAATTTAAAAAAAACTGCAATTATTTTATTCTGCTAAAATGAAATTGTGGATCTAAATGTTATTTATAACCTCCATTTGCCCTCTGATAGCAAGAGGAGTCTAATACATGAAGAGAACCCTTCTCCTCCTGGTAGGAATTTTGAAATGTATTTTCAGCACAGCTTTTTCCCTTTGCTTAGGCCATTGTCTTCTAATGGAAGGGTTTTTTAAACAGATCATTTCTCTTTCAGTTTGTTTAGGAAAAATCCATAACACTTTATTATTTGGCTTTATTCTGAATTTAGCTATTCCCTAAAGCCAACTTTTAAATAAGATGAAGAACTCAGAATAATAATTTTCTCTCTAGTACAGAAAGAAATTACTAGATTTTCTTTTCTAGCTGCCTTAGTCTATTCAAGCTGCTATAACAAAATACCACAAAGTGACAGTTGATAAGTAACAGAAATTTATTTCTCACAGTTCTGAAGCTGGAAGCTGGGACTCTAATGCTAACTAGCCTGGCATTCTTCCTCTTTGGTAACTTAGTACATTCTGTGTCCCCATATGCTGGAAAGGGAAGGAACCTCTATTCAGGATCCTTCACCACATTCATATAAGTACCTTCCAGCACCACCTGCTAATACCATCATTCTAGGAATTGGGAAGTTTTTGGTTTGGCTTTGGGGTCACAACTAGCTGTGCTCAGGAAATCATATGCAGTTCTGGGGCTCAAATCTGGGTTGTTTGTATGCAAGGTAAATGTCTCACCCATTGTGCTATCCCTTGTTTGTTTTCTTTAAAAGTTCCAGTATGAAAGAAAAGAAAATTTGAAAACAAGCCAACAAACAAACAAAAAAACCCCACTATGATACTCTTTTCAGCTTTCTATGATTATAACTAAAGGGTAGGGGGGCAGAGAGATAGCACAGCGGTGTATGCCTTGCAAGCAACCAATCCAGGACCTAAGGTGGTTGGTTTGAATCCCAGTGTCCCATATGGTCCCCCATGCCTGCCAGGAGCTATTTCTGAGCAGACAGCCAGGAGTAACCCCTGACTCAACCGGGTGTGGCCCAAAACAAAACAAAACAAAACAAAACAACAACAACAACAACAAAAAAAAACTAAAGGTAACATTTTATTAAATTTAATGTTCAAGTTTTAAAATCAAACCTACAGGGGCTAGTTCAATGTCCTGTATCTCATATGTCAGGGGTCTCAAACTCGCAGCCCACGGGCCATTTGCGGCCCTCTGTAAAACATTTTGTGGCCCGCGGCCGACCTTCAAATATCACAGTATTCAGGGAGGGACTACAGAGCATGAAAACCGGCTAAGCTTTGCAAAAGCCAGCTCCCTGTGTGTGACACCAGGCAGGGAAAATCCGCGAAAGTACACCGGCCCAGTGGGGCCCAACTGTGAAAAACTGTGAGTGTGACCTGTCTATGTCTGTCTACTGTCCTCTTGCGTGAAACTCTTGCGAGTGGGGCAAAAAGAAGCTCCAGAAACCTCGCTCGCCCAGACACCATTTTCAGGGAGGGACTACAGAGGATGAAAACCGGCTAAGCTTTGCAAAAGCCGGCTCCCTGTGTGTGACACCAGGCGGGGAAAATCCACGAAACTACACCGGCCCAGTGGGGCCCAACTGTGAAAAACTGTGAGTGTGACCTGTCTATGTCTTTCTACTGTCCTCTTGCGTGAAACTCTTGCGAGTGGGGCAAAAAGAGGCTCCAGCGGAGCACAGCCGCTCCGCTTTGCTATGCGGCCATGCACTCTTTCTAAGGAAAGAACACCATTGCAACAAGAAGGAAAAATCACACTAAGAACGGCGCTATATCACAGAAGCAAACATTTCTCTCTGGACTGTCTTCTCTGTTGCATGCTGGGGCCTAAGATTTGACCCAGTGTGAGGCTTCATCCACGGAGGACTCCCCTCCCTTAGAGGCAAGTCAGCCCATCCAGAAAGGGAAGAGCCAGAGGAGTGTGCTGCCTGCATCATATAGACAATGAATACCACCACAACACGTAGAAAAACCCACAATACAAGTATGACAATGGGGAAACAACGCAGGCCAGCATCAGACATAGAGAATGAAGATGACAATTCTGAGGACCAGATAATGACCAACCAACTAATCAACCTCTCAGATAAGGACTTTAGACTAGCAATATGGAAGATGCTCAACGGACTCCAAGAAACCATGGATCGAGTTGAACAGAACACTAATAAGAACCAAGAAAATATGAAAACAGAAATCACAAAACTCCAAACTGAAATAACATGTCAACTAACAGGACTGAAAAAGTCAGTAAACGAAGTGAATGACAAAATGGATAAGCTCTGGGACAGGGTATCAGAAGCTGAAAATAGACTTGGTGCTGTGGAAGATGAGATACATAACAATTCCATACAGCAGGAGAGATTGGACAAAAAACTTAAAGCAAATGAGCAGACAATGGAAAAATTAGTCAAAGAATGGGAACAGATGAAAATAGAAGTCTATGATAAGATCAACAGAAACAAGTTAAGAATCATTGGAGTCCCAGAGACCCAGGAAGATAATTTCCAGGAAGAATCAATGGTCAAGAACATCATTAAAGAGAAACTCCCAGAGCTAAAGAATATATGTGATCAAATCCTGCATGCCCGAAGAGTACCAACCAAAAGAGACCCCAGAAAAACCACCCCAAGACAATCCTAGTCACAATGACAAATCCCACAGATAGAGACAGAATTCTGAAAACAGCAAGATCAAAAGGGGAAATCACGTTCAAGCAAGCTTCCCTGAGATTTACAGCAGACCTGTCACCAGAAACACTCAATGCCAGAAAGCAGTGGTGGGATATTGTGACAAGACTGAATGAAATGAATGCTTCACCCAGAATACTATACCCAGCAAAACTCACTTTCCGTTTTGACGGAAGAATACATGGTTTCACAGACAAAAAACAGCTCAGAAACCAGTCTTAAGAGAAAAACTGAAAGACCTAACCTAAGACAAGACTACCCAAAAGACACACCAAATTTTGAAATAAAGATGGCGTTAAATCCCAGGATAATTCTTTCTCTCAACGTCAATGGACTAAATGCACCAGTTAAGAGACACAGAGTGGCTAAATGGATCAAAAAACTCAATCCAACCTTCTGCTGCCTACAAGAAACGCACCTGAATACTCAGAACAAACATAGACTCAAAATAAAAGGCTGGAGAAAAATTATCCAAGCAAACAACACCCATAAAAAAGCTGGAGTGGCCATACTAATATCAGATAATGCAAACTTTATACTCAGGAAGGTTGTAAGGGACAAAGATGGACACTTTATATTAATCAAGGGGTACGTAGAGCAGGAAGAATTCACTCTCCTAAACATATATGCACCGAATGAGGGGCCAGCAAAATATTTAATACAACTGTTGACAAATCTGAAAAACAATATCAATAACAACACAATAATTGTGGGGGACCTCAACACTGCTTTGTCAACACTGGATAGGTCAACCAGACTGAAACCCAACAAGAATATACTAGACCTGAGGAGAGAAATGGAAGAAAGAGGCCTAGTGGATATATATAGGACATTCCATCCCCAGAAACCTGGATACACATTCTTCTCCAATGTACATGGGACATTCTCCAGGATAGACTACATGCTGGCACATAAAACATACCTCCATAAGATCAAGAGGATAGAAATTTTGCAGACTACCTTCGCTGACCACAAGGCTCTGAAATTATTTGTGAACTCCAAAGGGACTCAGAAGAAACACTTTAATACCTGGAAGTTAAACAGCCTCATGCTCAATAACCAGTGGGTCCGAGATGAAATCAAGGAGGAAATAAAAAGGTTCCTGGAAACAAATGACAATAAAGACACAAACTATCAGAACTTATGGGGTACAGCAAAAGCAGTACTGAGAGGAAAATTTATAGCTTTGCAAGCCCACATCAGGAAGGAAGAAGGAGCTTACCTGTGTAGCTTAATGACACAGCTAATAGAACTAGAAAATGCTCAACAAAAGGACCCAAGAATAGGAAGACAGAAGGAAATAACAAAGCTGAGAGCAGAAATCAATGAAGTGGAAACTCAAAAAACAATCTGAAAGATCAACGAAAGCAGAAGTTGGTTCTTTGAAAAAATAAACAAGATTGATAGACCACTGGCAAACCTAACAAAGAAAGAGAGAGAGAGAAACTTGATAACTCGTATCAGAAATGAAAAAGGAGAGATCACTACTGATATGACAGAGATTCAAAGGGTAATCAGAAACTACTTTGAAAAACTCTACGCCACTAAAAATGAGAACCTGGAAGAAATGGATAAATTCTTGGACTCTTATAATCTTCCACGGTTGAAGGAAGAGGATGTAGCATATCTAAACACCCCCATCACCATTGATGAAATTAAAACAGTAATCAAATGTTTGCCAAAAAACAAAAGCCCAGGTCCAGATGGATTCACTAATGAATTCTATCAAACTTTCCAAGAGGAACTACTGCCAATCTTGGCAAGACTCTTTCATGAAATTGAACAAACAGAAACACTTCCAAATAGCTTTTATGAAGCCAACATCACCTTGATACCTAAACCAGACAGAGATGCTACCAAAAAAGAAAATTACATACCAATATCACTGATGAATGCAGATGCAAAGATCCTCAACAAAATCCTGGCAAATAGGATTCAATGCCTCGTTAAAAAGATCATCCACTACGATCAAGTAGGTTTCATCCCAGGAATGCAAGGCTGGTTTAACATCCGTAAATCTATCAACATAATACACAACATCAATAACAAGAAAAATAAAAGCCACATGATCATATCAATAGATGCAGAGAAAGCATTTGATAAGGTCCAACACCCATTCTTGATCAAAACTCTCAGCAAGATGGGAATGGAGGGAACCTTTCTCAATATAGTGAAGGCCATCTACCACAAGCCAGTGGCAAATATTATCCTCAATGGAGAAAAACTGAAAGCCTTCCCTCTAAATTCTGGCACAAGACAAGGCTGTCCTCTCTCACCACTCCTATTCAACATAGCACTGGAAGTACTTGCTATAGCGATTAGGCAAGAAAAAGATATCAAGGGAATCCGGATAGGAAAGGAAGAAGTCAAGCTCTCACTGTTTGCAGATGACATGATACTCTACTTAGAAAACCCTAAAGACTCTATCAAAAAGCTTCTAGAAACAATAGACTCATATAGCAAGGTGGCAGGCTACAAAATTAATACACAAAAATCAATGGCCTTTCTATACACCAATAGTAATAAGGATGAAATGGACATTAAGAAAACAACCCCATTCACAATAGTGCCACACAAACTCAAATATCTTGGAATCAACTTGACTAAATATGTGAAGGACCTATACAAAGAAAACTATAAAACTCTGCTCCAAGAAATAAGAGAGGACACAAGGAAATGGAAACGCATACCCTGCTCATGGATTGGCAGGATTAACATCATCAAAATGGCAATACTCCCCAAGGTATTATACATATTTAATGCCATCCCTCTAAAGATACCCATGACATTCTTCAAAGAAGTGGATCAGACACTTTTGAAATTCATTTGGAACAATAAACACCCTCGAATAACTAAAGCAATCATTGGGAAAAAGAATATGGGAGGAATTACTTTCCCCAACTTTAAACTGTACTACAAATCAACAGTTATCAAAACAGCATGTATTGGAATAAGGATAGGTCCTCAGATCAGTGGAATAGGCTTGAATACTCAGAAAATGTTCCCCAGACATACAACCACCTAATTTTTGATAAAGGAGCAGGAAATCCTAAATGGAGCAGGGAAAGCCTCTTCAACAAGTGGTGTTGGCACAATTGGATAGCCACTTGCAAAAAATTGAACTTAGACCCCCAGCTAACATCATGTACGAAGGTAAAATCCAAATGGATTAAAGACCTCGATATCAGCCCCCAAACCATAAGGTATATAGAACAGCACATAGGCAAAACACTCCAGGACAGTACAGGCATCTTCAAGGAGGAAAATGCACTCTCCAAGCAAGTGAAAGCAGAGATTAACAGATGGGAATATATTAAGCTGAGAAGCTTCTGCACCTCAAAGGAAATAGTGCCCAGGATACAAGAGCCACCCACTGAGTGGGAGAAACTATTCATCCAATACCCATCAGATAAGGGGCTAATCTCCAAAATGTACAAGGCACTGACAGAACTTTACAAGAAAAAACATCTAACCCCATCAAAAAATGGGGAGAAGAAATGAACAGACACTTTAACAAAGAAGAAATACACATGGCCAAAAGACACATGAAAAAATGTTCCACATCACTAATCATCAGGGAGTTGCAAATCAAAACAACGATGAGATACCACCTCACACCCCCAGAGAATGGCACATATCACAAAGAATGAGAATAAACAGTGTTGGCGGGGATGTGGAGAGAAAGGAACTCTTATCCACTGCTGGTGGGAATGCCGTCTAGTTCAACCTTTATGGAAAGCGATATGGAGATTCCTCCAAAAACTGGAAATCGAGCTCCCATACGATCCAGCTATACCACTCCTAGGAATATACCCTAGGAACACAAAAATACAATACAAAAACCCCTTCCTTACACCTATATTCATTGCAGCACTATTTACCATAGCAAGAGTCTGGAAACAACCAAGATGCCCTTCAACAGACGAATGGCTAAAGAAACTGTGGTACATATACACAATGGAATATTATGCAGCTGTCAGGAGAGATGAAGTCATGAAATTTTCCTATACATGGATGTTCACGGAATCTATTATGCTGAGTGAAATAAGTCAGAGAGAGAGAGAAAAATGCAGAATGGTCTCACTCATCTATGGGTTTTAAGAAAATTGAAAGACACCCTTGTAATAATAATTTTCAGACACAAAAGAGAAAAGAGCTGGAAGTTCCAGCTCACCTTAGGAAGCTCACCACAAAGAGTGATGAGTTTAGTTAGGGAAATAACTACATTTTGAACTTTCCTAATAATGAGAATGTATGAGGAAAATGGAGAGCCTGTCTAGAGTACAGGCGGGGGTCGGGTGGGTGCGAAGGGAGACTTGGGACATTGGTGATGGGAATGTTGCACTGGTGATGGGTGGTGTTCTTTACATGACTGAAACCCAAACACAATCATGTATGTAATTAAGGTGTTTAAATAAATTAAAAAAAATATCGCAGTATTCGCGATTATTCACTTACCGAATAATCACAATAAAAATCGCATTAGTAAGAAAAAAATCGCATTAAACATTCGCAGTTCCGTTCGGGGTATGCAAACGTTTAATGCAATTTTTGGCGCTTTTTTTCTTACTAATGCGATTTTTTATTGCGAATATTCGGTAAGCGAAATCCCTTATGCGGCCCTGCCTCACCCCGACTTTGCCTCTTGCAGCCCCCAGGTAAATTGAGTTTGAGACCCCTGCCATATGTGGTTCCCCAGCACCACCACGTGTAATTCCTGAGTACAGAGCCAGGAGTAACCCCTGAACATCACCAGCTGTGCTCTCATCCTCCCCCAAACCTTCCTAAATCTACTGATCTGTTGTGAACAGAAAATTTAGAATAAATATAGAATAAATATAATTATATATCTCATATAAAGAATAAAATGAAAAAATATAGTTTATCATTATTATTGAATTGTTCATATCTTTATAAACTTTTTATATAGTTTAGTTTCATTGGATCCTATTTAGTGTCAAATACAATTTTCCTTTTGGTTTTGGGCCACATTTAAACTTGTCCCACTATTCAGTGCCTAATTTTTTTCCCTTTGGACTTAATTTTTCTTTTTGGCTGAGAAGCGGGGACCAGGAAGTGCTGGTAACTGAATTCAGGCATCTCATACACAGTAAGCCTTTTGATCCCTTTCCTTGGCCTCTTTATTTTTACTTTTTCCTTAGTAGTTTTTTGTTTGTTTGTTTGTTTGTTTGTTTTTGGGCCACACCCAGCATTGCTCAGGGGTTACTCCTGGCTGTCTGCTCAGAAATAGCTCCTGGCAGTCACGGGGGACCATATGGGACACCGGGATTCGAACCAACCACCTTTGGTCCTGGATCAGCTGCTTGCAAGACAAACACCGCTGTGCTATCTCTCCGGGCCCCTTAGTAGTTTTTTGATGATCAAACTCTAAAAAAAATTGTTCTCATTCAAAGATACTTATAAAAGAATAATCTGTTGATTAACCTGTTCCCATGTGCCTAGACTAATGATTTTTTATTAAAGGTTTATATGAGAAGTGTAGTTGATAAAATGAAAAGTGCTTTCTCTACAGAGTTGAAAGGGTAGAGGATAAGCTTATTATTGTGAAATGTAATACATTAAATGTATACGATACTGAGATTTAAGCATTGTAATTACTGTATTTGTACTGTTGTGCATGGATAATGAAAGTATCTCAGGGACCAGAGAGATAATACAGCAAGTAAAGTGTTTGCCCTGCATGCAGCTGACCCAAGGTTGATTCTTAGCTCCCCCGAGTCCCAGTAGAAGTGATTCTGAGTGCAGAACTAGGAGTAAGCCCTGAGACCCACTGGGTGTAGTCAACAAACAAACAAAAGACAAAAAAACAAAACAACAAACCATCTCATACTATGTACTAAGATAGGTTGCTTTGCAAATAATTTTAATTAATAACATCACTGTGAATAAATTGTAAATCAAAAGAATAATTGTATTCATGGGGCCAGAGAGATAGCACAGCAGGTGGGGTGTTTACTTTGCACACAGCCACCTGGGATTGATTCCCGGCATCCCATATGGTCCTTGAGCCTACTAGGAGTAATTTCTGAGTGCAGAGCTAGGAGTAACCCCTGAGCACCATTGGATGGCCCAACTCCAGTCCAAATTGTATTCTTAAATTGCCCCTTAGTTCTAAGTTGGGGGTTGTTTTTTAGGCTAGGCTTTGAATTTGTGCCTCAAAGGTCTACATCTTTGGGGCTGGAGAGATAGTACATCAGATAAGACTCTTGCCTTAAGCACAACAGACTTGGGTTAGCTTTTCAGCATCCCATATGGTCCCCTAAAGCCAAGAATGATTTATGAGTGCAAAACCAGGATTAACCCTAGAGCATCTCTGAATGTGGCCCCCAAACAAAAATCTGTATCTTTCTGCATAGTCTGGATCTGTGACAAATTTCACAGTTTTGTTTGTTTGATGCCATGACTCTACAATTAAGTGAAGAAGAGCAAGCCTCTGATTGCATAAATCTCTATAATATCCTAAAAGATACAATTAATCCTGAGAGCAAAACAGTGTATTTGCAAGTTAGATAAGACTGGGTTAAGCTCATGAAAAATCACAAGGTGAAAATGTCAGACTAGAGAAGTAGCTTAAGTGGATAAGTCATTACTTCCCCCTTTCCATTTCCCTTCATCCAATGTAATTAATATGCACGTGAGAGTCAGAGAAAGGCTAATTTCTAACTCATCAAGACATTGATTAAGCAACTTTCGTATGGCAGATTCCATACTAGGCATTATATGAAATGAAGAACTTTAAAAAAAGTTTTGTTTGTAATCCAGTAAAATCAACAATTCCGTGTTCATTAGTCTATTAATATCTACAAGTTATTAAAAGAATAAATAATATGACAATGTGTGTCCATAAGGAGCTTACAGAGTAGAGGAGACAAAATAAGATAGTCATTAAATATTTACCTTTTTAAATAAATAATTTCTATATTTAAGCAAGCACCATGGTTACAAACATGTTTGTAATTGTGGTTCCATCATAAAATGTACACCCCCCCTTCACCAGTGCAATTTTGCTACCATCAATGTCCCCATTTCCTTCCTCCCCCATTCCCTTCCTGTCGCTGAGACAGGCATTGTATTTCTCTAGATATGATTGTCATGATAGTTGTCAGTGTACTTATTTCTCTCACTGCACTTACCACTCTTTGTGGTTAGCTTCATGTCAAGGGCTGGTTCTTCCGGACCTCATTATATTGATCTAGGTATTGTTACCATACTGTCTTTTTTTTTCTTTTTTCTTAAATCCCACAGATGAGTGAAACTATTATGGTTTAATTCTCTTCCACTGACTTATTTCACTTAGCATAATAGTCTCCAAGTCCATCTATATATAGAAAAATTTCATGACTTCATTTTTCTAACAGCCTTGTAGTATTCAATTGTGTAGATGTACAACAGTTTTTTTCATCCACTCATCTGTTGTCAGACACCTGGGCTGTTTCCAGACTCTAGCTATTGTGAATAAGCTGCAATGAACATTGGTGTGCTGAGAGCATTTTTGTATTGTGATTTTTTTGTTTTTTGTTTTTGGGTCACACCTGGCCGATGCTAAGGAGTTAATCCTGGCTGTCTGCTCAGAAATAGCTCCTGGCAGGCACAGGGGACCATATGGGACACCGGGATTCGAACCAACCACCTTTGGTCCTGGATTGGCTGCTTGCAAGGCAAACGCTGCTGTGCTATCTCTCCGGGCCCTTTGTATTGTGTTTTTATGTTCCTAGGGCATAATCCTAGGAGTGATATTGCTGGATTATAGAGGAGCTCAACTTCTAGTTTTCCGAGGAATATCCATATTGTTTTCCAGAAAGGCTAGACTAGACTGCATTCCCACCAACAGTGAATAAGAGTTCCTTTCCCCCCATATTCATGCGGGCACTAGTTGTTTTTGTTTTTGTGATGTGTGCCAGTTTCTGTGGTGTGAGATGATATCTCATTGTTGTTTTGATTTAATTTTCCCTGATAATTAGTAATGTGGAGCATTTTTTCATTTACTTTTTGTCCATCTGTGTTTCTTCTTTGAGGAAATGACTGTTAATTTCTTCTCATTCTTTGATGAAGTTAGATGCTTTATTCTTTTTAAGTTCTGTCTGGACCTTGTATATCTTAGATGTTAGCCCCTTATTTGATGGGTATTTGATGAATAGTTTCTCCCATTCTGTGAGTAGCCTTTGTATCCTCATCACTGTTTCCTTTGAGGTGTGGAAGCTCCTCATTTTAATATAGTCTCATTTGTTTTTCTCTGCTTCCAATTATTTGGACAATGGTGTTTCCTCCTTGAAGATGCCTTTAGTCTCAATGCCATGGAGTGTTTTGCCTATGTTTTATTCTAACTATCTAATAGTTTTGAGTTTGATAGCAAAATCTTTAATCTATTTTGATTTTACCTTTGTGAAAGTTGTTAGATGGAGATCTGAGTTTACTTTCTTAAATATGACTGATGAGTTGTCACAACACCACTTGTTAAAGAGGCTTTCCTTGGTTCATTTTGTTTCTTGCCCCTTTATCAAAGATTAAATGACTGTATGTCTGAAGATCATACTCTAGATACTCAAGTCTATCCTCTTGATCTGAGGGTATGTCTTTATTCCAATAACATGTTGTTTTAATGACTATTGCTTTGTAATACAAATTAAAGTTGGGTAAAGTGATGTCTCCCCTCTTTTTTTTAAGAGTTGTTTTAGCTATTAATGAATGTTTATTATGCTAAATGAATTTTAGGAGTATTTGATCCACTTCTTTAAAGAATGTCATAGGCATCCATAGAGGAATTGCATTAAATCTATAAATGCTTTTGAGAAGTATTGCATTTTAATAATGTTAATCCTCTTAATCCATGAGCAGGGTATATACCCTTCCTCACACCTATATTCATTGCAACACTATTTACAATAGACAGACTCTGTAAACAACCAGGATGCCCTTAAACAGACGAATGGCTAAAGAAATTGTGATACATCTACACAATGAAATATACAGCCATCAGGAGAGATGAAGTCATGAAATTTTCCTATCCATGGATGTACATAGAATCTATTATGTTGAGTGAAATAAGTCAGAGGGAGATAGACACAGAATAGTCTCACTCATGTATGGGTTTTAAGAAAAAGTATTGATATTACTGTAATAAGGCCCTGAGACAATAGAGTTAAAGGCTGGAAGGGCCGGAGGACCAGTTCACTATTTGAAGCTCACCACAAAGAGTGGTGAACGCTGTTAGAAAATAACTACACATGGGGCCGGGAAGGTGGCGCTAGAGGTAAGGTGTCTGCCTTGCAAGTGCTAGCCAAGAAAAGTGGTTAGATCCCCCGGCATCCCATATGGTCCCCCCAAGCCAGGGGCAATTTCTGAGAGCTTAGCCAGGAGTAGCCCCTGAGCATCAAACGGGTGTGGCCCAAAAATCAAAAAAAAAAAAAAAAAAAAAAGAAAAAAAGAAAATAACTACACTAACAATTTGCATGACAATGTTATAGAATGAGAGAAGTAGAGGCCGGAGAGATAGCATGGAGGTAAGACATTTGCCTTTCATGCAGAAGGTCATTGGTTCAAATCCCAGCATCCCTTATGGCCCCCATGCCTGCCAGGAGTGATTTCTGAGCATGGAGCCAGGAGTAATCCCTGAGCACTGCCGGGTGTGACCCAAAAACCAAAAACCAAAAAAAACAAAAAACAAACAAAAAAACACAAAAAGAGAATGAGATAAGTAGAATGCCTGTCGCAAATAGAGGCAGGGGTGTGGGAAGTAGGGGGCATTGGTGATGGGAATGTCACATCGGTGAAAGGGAGTATTCTGTTTATAACTGAAGCCCAACTGTAAACATGCTTGTAATCATGCTGCTTAAATAAAGATTTATATTTTTAAAAAGTTCAGAAGCATGGAGGTAGGGCATTTGCCTTGAATGCAGAAGGACAATGATTCGAATCCCGGCATCACATATGGTCCCCTGAGCCTGCCAGGAGCGATTTATAAGCACAGAGCCAGGAGTTACTCCTGAGTGCTGCCAGTTGTGACCCAAAAAACAAACAAACAAACAAAAAAGTTTCTTCCATTCCATCTTTTTGAGAGTTTTTATCATGAATAGGTGTTGGTCCTTATCAAATGTTTTCTATCTATTTATATGATCATATAAATTTTATTTTTATTTTGCTGATATGGTGTATTCTTTTAATTGACTTGTGAATGTTATACTACCCTTGCATTCCTGAAATAAAACTTACTTGGTCATGGTGTATTACCTTCTTGATGAGGCGTTGAATCCTATTTGCTAGGATTTTGTTGATGATCTTTGCATCTGTGTTCATATGGATATTGTTTTGTAGTTCTCTCTGTCTTTTTGTGGTATCTCTGTATGCTTTTGTTATCAGGGTTATGTTATCTTCATAAAAGCTATTTGGGAGTGTTTCTGTTTCTTTAATTTCCTGGAAGAGACTGAAAAGGATTGGTAGTAGTTCTTGAAGTGTTTGAAATAATTCATTAGTGAACCCATTTGGTTCTGGGCTTTTGTTTTGGGGAAGACTTTTGATTCCTATTTTATTGTTCTCAATAGTGATGGGACTGTTTAGATATTCTAGACATCCTGGTTCAAACATGGAAGGCTATAAGAGTCCAAGAACTTATCCATTTCTTCCAGGTTCTCTTGTTTTGTGGCATAGAATTTCTCAAAGTAGTCTCCTATTACCTTTTGATTTTCTGTAATATCTGTAGTGATCTCCCCCTTTTCATTTCTAATTCGATTTATTAAGTCTCTCTGTTTTTCTTGAGTTTTGCTAGTGGTTTATTGATCTTGTTTATTATTTTAAAGAACCAACTTTTGCTTTCATTAATATTTCAGATTGTTTTTTTAGATTTCCACTTTGTTAATTTCTTCTCTAAGCTTTGCTATTTCTTTCTGCCTACGTATTTTTGGCTCATTTTATTGATCACTTTATAATTTTATAAGTTGTGTCATTATGTTATTTATGTAGGCCCCTTCTTTCTTTCTGATGAGTGCCTGTAAAGCTTTAAATTTTCCTCTTAGTACCAGTTCTGTGTCCCACAAATTCTGATAATTTGTGGTTTGCGACCCCCGATGGGGGACCCCCGACCCGCGGGGGTGTGGGAATGAAAGTCGCTAGTAATTCGTGGGTTCTCTTGAGCAGAGCCGATCTGTGAAGTAAACTTGAGAGGTTAATAAGAAGAGGGCTTAAGACAACTCACGCTGTTCAAAAGGATTTATTGCCCGGGGAGACTAGCATTTATAGACAAAATACGTAATGGGGGGGTGTTACAAGTACGTCACTCAACTTTCCACCAATTACAGCTTGCACTCAACTTTCCACCAATTACAGCTTGCAAGAACTTATCAGCATAAGCTGGGGGCAGGAAATAGGGAGAGGTAAAGAGGTAGACTTGAGCACATGTAAAATGCTAATCATTATCTTGTTTGTACTGAAAGCACGAGTCATGTAAAATGTTACCAAACAGGATCTTATAAATTTTACTCAGCAAGCATAAATAAAACATCAGCTGTAAACACATTAATCTTTTGCTAACACAAAGGCAAGTTGTTCTATATGGGTAATTTCCCTCTAGCTAGGTGGTTGGCTGCTCTGAATATAACTTTAGAATTTAGCTATTTCCTTTGTCCTCAGGGCATGAGTGCCTCTGGTTGTATCGGTAGTAGAGTCTGAAGTTTCAGAGGTTCCAGTTATGTTCAGGGTTCAAGCAGCCCCCAATAGTGGTTCATCCTGTTTTGTTTCCAAAAATCTTTTGATTTTTCTCTTTGAGTTCATCTCTGACCCACTGGATGTTCAATAGTGAGCTCTTTAATTTCCAGGTGTTAAAGGGTTGTTCACTTCTAATTTCAGTGCATTATGATCTGAGAAATTATTTCGTACAATGTATATCCTCTTTATTTTGTGGAAATATGTTTTATGGGCTAACATGTGGTCTATCCTGGAGAATGGTCCATGTGCATTGGAGAAGAGTGTATATCCAGTTTTCTGGGGATGGTAAGCCCTGTATATATCTACTAGTCCACTTTCTTCCATTTCTCATTTCAGAGCCAGAATATTCTTATTAGTTTTTAACCTGGTTGACCTATGAAAGGGTTACAGGGTAGTGTTGAAATCTCCCACTATAATTGTGTTGCTATTGATTTCTTCCTTCATATTTGTTAACAATTGTGGGGTTTTTCTTTTTGGTTCAATCCCTGGCATCCCATACAATCCTCTGAGTCTTCCAGGAGCAATTTCTGAGCACAGAGCCAGGAGTAACTTCTGAGCATCACTAAGTGTGCAAAAAAATTTTTTTATGAAAAATAAAGACTGTCATCTATTATTAACAAGGCCACTCCAGCCTTTTTAAGGGAGTTGTTTGCTTGGATGATTGTCCTCCAACCTTTGACTTTGAGTCTTTGTTTGCCTGGACTATTCAGATGTGCTTCTTGTAGGCAGGGGAATGTTGGATTCAGCTTTTTCTTAAATATATATTTTGACAATCTATGTCTTTTAGCTGGTGCATTCAGACCATTGACATTGAGAGATAATTTTTATGGGATTTAGTGTCATCTTCCCTAGTAGAATTTTCATGTGTTTGTTGGTCTGTCAATTTTTTTTTTTTAGATTTTGAAGTTTGATCTGTCATATCTTAAAGTAGACCTTTTAGTTAGTTAGTCTCTTAATGATGGTTTTGAGTCTGTGAAATTTCTGAGATGTTGTTTATCTGTGAATCTGTGTATCCTTCCTTCAAACATGAATGG
The DNA here is from genome assembly GCF_024139225.1 of Suncus etruscus. NCBI lineage: Eukaryota > Metazoa > Chordata > Mammalia > Eulipotyphla > Soricidae > Suncus > Suncus etruscus. The sequence goes on from NC_064863.1 coordinate 71,771,712, forward strand.
AAGTCTGCTGGGTTAAGTTCTCTTGGTAAAGCATTGTTTTTGTTAAGTTTTATTACTATATCCCACCATTGCCTTCAAGCCTATAGGGGTTCTTGTGACAAATCTGTTGTAAATCTTAAGGATGCTCGTTTGAATGTAATTTCCCTTTTTGATCTTGCTGCTTTTAGTATTCTATTCCTATCTGTGGGATTTGTCATTGTGACTAGGATATATCTTTGGTTGCTTTTCTTTGGATATCTTTTAACTGGTACTTTCAGACATGCAAGATTGGTTTCAGGCACTTTTAGCTCTGGGAGTTTCTCTACAATGAGGTCCTTGACTGTTGATTCTTCATGGAGATTATCTTTCTGGGTCTCTGGGACTCTGAATGATTCTTATGTTGTTTATTTTGAGTTTATCAAAGGCTTCTATTTTCACTTGTTCACATACTTTGAGGATTTTTTTCATTGCCTGATTGTTTTAAGGCTTTTTTCCAATCTCTTCTTTTGTATGGAATTATTATGCACCTCATTTTCAGCTCACTAATTCTATCCTCAGCAGCTGTTATTCTGTTGGAGAGACTTTCCAATGAGGTTTCCATTTCATCTACAATTTCTTTCAATCCTGTTATTTCGTCTTGGGGTTTTCTCGTTTCTACTTTAATGTCCTCTTGTTTCTTGTTTGTGGTTCTTTCAGTTCATTCCATGCTTTCTTTGAGTTCTATAAACGTCCTCTACATTTCTTCTCTAAAGTCCTTATTTCAGAGGCTAAAGAGGCAGTTGGTACTTTTTGGCCATCAGTGCTATCATCCATCTTCATTCTCTAAGCATAGCTTTCCTGTGTTGTTTCCCCATTGTTATGCTTGTAGTGTGATGTATTCTACTTTTTGCTGGAATTCATTGACTAGGAACTAAATATTTATCCATCATTTTTGTACCAGAAATTATGCTAAATTCTAAAAAACACAATGTTTGAAAACAAGATATTCATCCTCTTATTCTATCAACATTTCCACACATAGTTGGAAAATAATAATAATACAAGATAGAATGAGTAGAAGCATAAGGAGGCCTTCAAAGAGAATCTGTACTTTAATCTGTTAAATAACAGATAGTACAGGGGTTAAGGCATTTGGATATGGGTTGACCCTCTTCTATTCCCACATCACAATTGATCCCACAGTACCACACACTGCTGGGTGTCAACCCCAAACCCAACAACAACAACAACAACAAAGTCTACTTAATTAATGGTGTAGGGGAGTAGACACTGGTCATGCAGGTGCTTTTGGAATGCTGCATGCACAAAACCTTATTACTAATAGTATTGTAAGTTACAGCATTTTAAATAAAAATAATTCAAAGCCAACAGATAGACAAATGTTCCAAATTTGTGAGAGAGGTTTCTGGAGATGAGGAGCTTAGTATCTGACAATAACAGAGGGATGAAATAGCACAGCATCAGGTATCTGCTGTAGAGCAAATGCCTTACATGTGTGATGCTTTAAGTTAACCCTTGGTACCACTTAGCCCTGAAGCACTACCACAGAGAAGTGGCATTGGAATATTTGAGGATCTACAAAGGCTTTGTATCAAGCCTAACAAGGTCTGCAAAGAAGGCTGGAAGGTAAGCTGGAGAGATTCACTGTGGCCAGAGGTGTCAACACTCCTATAAGAAAGGTTCTTTTTTTATGGCAACAGAATCCCAGGAAACACAGTGATATGAGGAATACAGAAGTAATGAACAGGAGGCAGTATGGAGGTAGTCAGGCCATGGAGAAGGGAAGCTGTGAGGGAACATGCATCAGAAACATCTCACATGGAGAAATGTTGAGCTGGGTTGACTTTTCCAGGGGAATGTGGAGAGGGTCTATAGAGTGGGAACAAGTGCCCCAGCTACAGTGAACAGACTTAGGAGCTCAGAAATAGATTATATGGTTTGGGAGCTTCTGAGCCTGAGAGAATGGGAGATGGCTGTGGAAAGCCTCTCAGGAGTCCAGAACACCCCAGTCCTCCCACCGTTGTACTCTCATCTGAGTATCTCACAATGACTTTATGGGTCAGATCTGAGCCATCTATTTCATTCTTGCCATCTTGATCTCCTACTTTGCTTTCTCCTCTCTTCATTTTTCTTCTGCAGGATTCTCTTTTCATTGTGGCACTAAAAAGACCCAAGAGAAATATAAAGTCTGTCCTTTCCTGATCAGCCCTGAAATATCTCCTGACATTTTCTGATAGGGTCCTCTTCTTTCTGTGGCACATGCCTACTTTGAGATCATGTTCAAATTATTGAGTACAGCCATGTGTCTTTTGGGCTGGCCCTGGCCTCAATCTAGGCCCTTCCTCACTGGACAGTTTACTATAGTCCTTTCCTGTCCCCAGGACTGTTTAGCACTCCTGGTGTTGTGCAAGTTTGAAGATGAAAGAAATGGATTGATAAATGAGAAAAGGACTCAGAGAAAAGAGAAAGTGAACAATTAGGGAGGGAGTGAGGTAGGTAGAGAAAACCTCTGTGTAGATTTTAGGAACAGATGGCTGGTTGGGAAGTAGATGAGCTGTTGCTGGCCCCAAGATAGGAAATTGTCAGAGCACATGCTTTGCATATAAAGCCCTGGATTTGATCAATGGAGTAGAGAAGTTCAGTGATGGCATTTCATGGTCCCTTGAACACTTTTGAGAGTGGCCTCTGAGCACCATGCAGGGGAAGTCCCTAACATTTTCAGATGTCTCCCCTATACGTCGAAAATCACAGACAAGAAGCTGAGTGCAGATAGAACATCGAATCTGGATAGAGCCTGCCAAGCACAGGATTTTGGTTATGTACAATGTAGCTTAGGCATATTCCAATGACCTCCCTGGGGTTCTGTCAAAGCTCTTGCCATTGGAGTCTTTTCTTACTCAGTGCATTCTTCTCCATTCTCATAGGTGTCAGGCCTGCATAGTGACTTAAGGACTCTCTCTGATCTATTCCATTCTACTTCCTTCTTTATCTGCACAGGCATTTATATCAATAAACCTCTTGGACCTCTAATTTCAACTTAATATCTGACTCTTTCAGGACTGAAATTGATGAAACATCTTCTAAGTGGAGAAAAACAATAAAAAAATCAAGAGACTCTGTTTGAGGTCTTTTCTGGTGAGAGAAAGCAGATGTTGAAGGTAGGAGAGCACAGTGTTTGCAAGGGTGGGTGGTGATGGTGAAGTATCTATTAGATTTAAAAGACCAAAAGTAAAGGATTTAGAGCTAAGGTTCCCCAGCTTACTTGAACTACCCCACTTTGCAGGAAAAGAATTACCTAGTTTCCCCATGAAAAATGCCTTCTTTTTTTTTTTTAGGCTTTATTTATTGATTGATTAATCGATTGATTTGGTTATTGGGTCATACTCAGCTGAGTTCAAGGATCACTCCTGACTCTGATCTCAGAAATTGCCCCTGGTAGGTTGGGGGACCATATGGGTGCAGGGAACCAAACTGGGCCCCTCCCAGTCTGGCTGCAAGGCAAATGCCTTACTGCTATGCTATCTCTTCAGCCTGAAACATGCCTTCTTTAATCAAATTAACATAAAGACCCCAAGTGTAACTCAATGTACCAAAGAAAACTACCACACTAATTGTAAGGTCTCAGTAATCTGCCCATTTTGGGCCACCATTGGTTTAAAGGCAATAGTGTATAGCCCATAGCATGTCTCAAGGAATGGCCTGCTGGAATGGATTACAAAAGTTCAATGCTATGGGATAAATGAGGTAGGTAGGTAGGTAGGTAGATAGATAGATAGATAGATAGATAGATAGATAGATAGATAGATATAGATATAGATATAGATATGGGATAGAAAAGATGAGACTGGACTTATAATGTTTTGTAGAAAGAAAGGCAATTTCATGCAGAACAACAATAGATCTGCTACAGGACAGGCTCCACATTTTCTTTGGATTTGGAGCAGCCAATAATAAGTAAGGGTAAGGACAGGGAAAATTTAGAAGGTGAAGATGCTTGCCTTTTTTTCTTTTTTTTTTTTGGGGGGGGGGGTCACATTTGGTGGCGCTCAGGGGTTATTCCTAGCTGTTCACTCAGAAATCACTCCTGGCAGGCACAGGGGACGATATGGGTTGCCAAGATTTGAACCACCATCCATCCTGGATCAGCTGCTTGCAAGGCAAACGCCCTACCACTGTGCTATCTCTCTGGCCCCCAGCTTGTCATTTCTGTTTATTTAATCTTTTTCCAGCCTCTGTACAAATCTGGATTATGAACTACCCTGAAGATAGAAGCCAAGGCTAGTATGGCGAGCAGAAAGACCAAAGTTTAGCAACAAACTCACTATTCTTTGCCTGGCATCTAGATTTGTTTCATATAAAAGATTGCTGTGTTATTTAAGCTACTTATATGTATATTTGAATAGGGCCAAATCAACTCCAATTGCTGTAGATGAGATATCCTTATAGACATAATAATAACCTCTTCCAGAAGTTGTTATAGAGGAAGCATATGTGAGCAAGATGGCAACTTGATTGATGCCTTGAAAGTGCTAAATAGAAGAGTGAGAGGAAGATATTAGAAACTTGATTGTGTGATGTAGTAGTCGGAGAAGGATCAAATGGTAATAGGTGTTTGCAAGCTAATGGAGAAGGGATGGATGAGATATACCTGCAGAAGATGGTCCACAAAAGAAGATTAACCTTTTCCAGCCCCGGTGATTGTGGATAATGGAGAAGAGGAGCTTCTAGGCCAGAAAACTAAAATGGAAAAGAACCAAATCAGAGAAGTTAATTTCCACTGGGATTTTGGGAAAACTATTAAAATAGATCAGGGTACTCTATGCGTGAAGTTAAAAATCAGAAGAAATAAGGCACCAAGAGCATTGAGGAAATAGGCTGGAAAAAAGTGAGGAGTTGCCTAAAAGGAGGTTTGCTAGCCAGGGATCACTGAGAGCAGAGTTGGTGAGAAAGGCTGCATTTCAATCCAGAGAGTTCCCACAGTGTGGGTGTGGTGACTTCATTGGCGGGCATGCTTTGCTGCTATTCAGGGATAAATCCATGTGAGGCAGCTAGAATGATAGTTCAGTCCAAGGCTGGGTGGCAAGGTCCAGGGTGAAGGACCCTGAAACAAGAAACTTTCTTGACTCTATTTTCTGAGCCTGAAAACATGGCCATTTTCAGCCTCATTTGTCATTTTCTGATCCCCCACTTCTTGTCTTACTCAAAAAGTGGGAAATCAAGAAATTAATTACCAATCTATGGATAAGGAAGGACTTCAATTATTGAATAAAATAACTAATAAGTGATATAACAGGGATGGACATAAGTAGGCTTGAAGTTTGAGAAACTTATACCCAGTACCCGAAAGATGGTTAAATGGGCAGATGGATGCATTTTGTATGAAAAGCCCAGGATACGCTGCCTGCCAATTTAAGATTCCCAACCTGAGCATTGCCAGGAGTGACCACCATTCAGAAAAGTATCTACACATAAGGTTCTCCTCCCTCCAGCTCTTTCCAGTTCCTAAAAATACTGCTTGAGCAAAAGGACCACCTTTTATGAACCCCAAAGATTTACAACTGCCCTAGAAAATGTAAATTATGTCAGACTCACTGGCTTTGGTTTTGTAGTTATGTTAATTCTGTTCTTAGCATTTTGTGGCTCTCCATCCTGCTTGATTAAAAAAATGCATGAAGTGTTACCAAAAAAAAACTGGACTAGGAATTGCAGGTCTAACTAATACTGTCAACTGTGTTAGACACCTTATGTCCTAATCCAGGCAGTTCAGCATCATTCTGCCTCCAGAGAGCCCCCATCCCACGTCTTAATTTCCTCATTAGATCAAGTCCCAAAAGGCCTAAGCTTCCAGTTAGGAACAAGCTTGGATTCCAGGGTTAATAAATCAAATAGTCCTTTCTGATACTCGTGGTATTAAAAGGTCTGGAATGTTCCCATTCACAACCATCTGGGATTCTGTGTGATTTTGAAGATTTTGAGAAATATATATATAAATTTAAATTTAATTTTATCTTTGAGCCACACCTGGCAGTGCTCAGAGGTTACTCCTGGATCTGCACTCAAAAATATTACTTCTGGCAGTCTCAGGAGACCATACGGGGTTCTAGGGATTGAACCCTCATCTGCCGTGTTCAAGGCGAGAGCCCTACTCGCTATACTAGGTCTCTGGCCCCATTATCTTACTTTAAAATTTTTCTTTTTTTAATATAAATAAGTTCTTTAATGTAATCACTGTGAGATACACAATTGCAAAGTTGTTCATGATAGAGTTTCAGTCATACAATATACAACACCCCATACCAGTGTGTGTTTTCTTCAAACAATGTCCTCAGTGTCCTTCCTCCCCAACCCCTTTTCTGCCTGCTGTTGTGACAGACATTTTTCCTTCTCTCTCTCTCTCCTGTCTCCTTTTTATTCTTTTAGACACTGTGATTTGCAATACTCTAGGGGTATTATTCATAACCTTTCTAAATTTTTGTTATTCTGTGAGGTCTAATGAGAAGTATACTGAGATTATAATTAGAAAATTTTTGTAATAGACCAGGCTTTAAAGTTTGCTTAGATATGAGACATTCTATATATAGATTGGTTCCTTTGAGAGTTACATTTCATACAATTGTGACAAATATTGGTTTAAGTATTTTCACATATTAAATGGAAACATACATATAGAATCTTTTGTTATATAGGCACAAGGAATAAATATTGTATCAGCAAAAACACCTTAAAATAGATTTTCAAACATTTCATTCGTCAATTTATCCCTGTAATAAAAATAAATGTACACATCTAAAAAACTACTCATCCTATAGAAAATATGCATAACATATTACTCAAAGTTATCACAGTTAATCAAGTAACCAACACTAATTTACAGAGCATAAATAATGTGCCTACGTTTATAAAATTTACTTTGGATTGAGTAAGCAACATAGAAGAGATGTCTTGATTTTGTCTTCAGTGTTTTTTTTTATTTATTTATTTATTTATTTTTTTTATTGTATATAATAATATATTGTATATACATTGTATTCCATTATTGAATAACAATATTTTTTTTTTCTTAACACCACCCATCACCAGTGCAACATTCCCATCACCAATGTCCCAAGTCTCCCTCCTCCCCACCCGACCCCCGCCTGTACTCTAAACAGGTTCTCAATTTCCCTCATACATTCTCATTATTAGGACAGTTCAAAATGTAGTTATTTATCCAACTCTTTGTGATGAGCTTCCTGAGGTGAGCTGGAACTTCCAGCTCTTTTCTCTTTTGTGTCTGAAAGTTATTATTGCAAGAATGTCTTTCATTTTTCTTAAAACCCATAAATGTGTGAGACCATTCTGCGTTTTTCTCTCTCTCTCTGACTTATTTCACTCAGCATAATAGATTCCGTGTACATCCATGTATAGGAAAATTTCATGACTTCATCTCTCCTGACAGCTGCATAATATTCCATTGTGTATATGTACCACAGTTTCTTTAGCCATTCGTCTGTTGAAGGGCATCTTGGTTGTTTCCAGACTCTTGCTATGGTAAATAGTGCTGCAATGAATATAGGTGTAAGGAAGGGGTTTTTGTATTGTATTTTTGTGTTCCTAGGGTATATTCCTAGGAGTGGTATAGCTGGATCGTATGGGAGCTCGATTTCCAGTTTTTGGAGGAATCTCCATATCGCTTTCCAGAAAGGTTGAACTAGACGGCATTCCCACCAGCAGTGGATAAGAGTTCCTTTCTCCCCACATCCCCGCCAACACTGTTTATTCTCATTCTTTGTGATGTGTGCCATTCTCTGTGGTGTGAGGTGGTATCTCATCGTTGTTTTGATTTGCATCTCCCTGATGATTAGTGATGTGGAGCACTTTTTCATGTGTCTTTTGGCCATCTGTATTTCTTCTTTGTCAAAGTGTCTGTTCATTTCTTCTCCCCATTTTTTGATGGGATTAGATGTTTTTTTCTTGTAAAGTTCTGTCAGTGCCTTGTATATTTTGGAGATTATCCCCTTATCTGATGGGTATTGGGTGAATAGTTTCTCCCACTCAGTGGGTGGCTCTTGTATCTTGGGCACAATTTCCTTTGAGGTGCAGAAGCTTCTCAGCTTAATATATTCCCATTTGTTAATTTCTGCTTTCACTTGCTTGGAGAGTGCAGTTTCTTCCTTGAAGATGCCTTTAGCCTCAATGTCCTGGAGTGTTTTACCTATGTATTGTTCTATATATCTTATGGTTTTGGGGCTGATATCGAGGTCTTTAATCCATTTGGATTTTACCTTCGTACATGATGTTAGCTGGGGGTCTAAGTTCAATTTTTTGCAAGTGGCTAGCCAGTTGTGCCAACACCACTTGTTGAAGAGGCTTTCTTTGTTCCATTTAGGATTTTTTGCTCCTTTATCAAAAATTAGGTGATTGTATGTCTGGGGAACATTCTCTGAGTATTCAAGCTTATTCCACTGATCTGAGGGCCTGTCCTTATTCCAATACCATGCTGTTTTGATAACTATTGCTTTGTAGTAAAGTTTAAGGTTGGGGAAAGTAATTCCTCCCATATTCTTTTTCCCAATGATTGCTTTAGCTATTCGAGGGTGCTTATTGTTCCAAATGAATTTCAAAAGTGCCTGGTCCACTTCTTTGAAGAATGTCATGGGTATCTTTAGGGGGATCGCATTAAATCTGTACAGTGCTTTAGGGAGTATTGCCATTTTAATGATGTTAATCCTGCCAATCCATGAGCAGGGTATGTGCTTCCATTTCCACGTGTCCTCTCTTATTTCTTGGAGCAGAGTTTTATAGTTTTCCTTGTATAGGTCCTTCACATTTTTAGTCAAGTTGATTCCAAGATATTTGAGTTTGTGTGACACTATAGTGAATGGAGTTGTTTTCTTAATGTCCATTTCTTCCTTATTAGTATTGGTGTATAGAAAGGCCATTGATTTTTGTGTGTTAATTTTGTAGCCTGCCACCTTGCTATATGAGTCTATTGTTTCTAGAAGCTTTTTGGTAGAGTCTTTGGGGTTTTCTAAGTAGAGTATCATGTCATCTGCAAACAGTGAGAGCTTGACTTCTTCCTTTCCTATCTGGATTCCCTTGATATCCTTTTCTTGCCTAATTGCTATAGCGAGTACTTCCAGTGCTATGTTGAATAGGAGTGGTGAGAGAAGACAGCCTTGTCTTGTGCCAGAATTTAGAGGAAAGGCTTTCAGTTTTTCTCCATTGAGGACAATATTTGCCTCTGGCTTGTGGTAGATGGCCTTAACTATATTGAGAAAGGTTCCTTCCATTCCCATCTTGCTGAGAGTTTTGATCAAGAATGGGTGTTGGACCTTGTCAAATGCTTTCTCTGCGTCGATTGATATGATCATGTGATTTTTTTTCTTGCTGTTGATGTTGTGTATTATGTTGATAGATTTACAGATGTTAAACCAGCCTTGCATTCCTGGAATGAAACCTACTTGATCGTAGTGGATGATCTTCTTAATGAGGCATTGAATCCTATTTGCCAGGATTTTGTTGAAGATCTTTGCATCTGCATTCATCAGTGATATTGGTCTGTAATTTTCTTTTTTCGTAGCATCTCTGTCTGGTTTAGGTATCAAGGTAATGTTGGCTTCATAAAAGCTATTTGGAATTTTTCCTGTTTTTTCAATTTCATGAAAGAGTCTTGCCAGGATTGGTAGTAGTTCCTCTTGAAAGGTTTGAAAGAATTCATTAGTAAATCCATCTGGGCCTGGGCTTTTGTTTTTGGGCAGACATTTGATTACTTTCTTAATTTCCTCAATAGTAATGGGTGTGTTTAGATATGCTACATCCTCTTCATTCAATCGTGGAAGATTATAAGATTCCAAAAATTTATCAATTTCTTCCAGGTTTTCATTTTTAGTGGCATAGAGTTTCTCAAAGTAGTTTCTGATTACCCTTTGAATCTCTACCATATCAGTAGTGATCTCTCCTTTTTCATTCCTAATACGAGTTATCAAGTTTCTCTCTCTTTCTTTCTTTGTTAGTTTTGCCAGTGGTCTATCAATCTTGTTTATTTTTTCAAAGAACCAACTTCTGCTTTCGTTGATGTTTTGGATGGTTTTTCTGGTTTCCACTTCATTGATTTCTGCTCTCAGCTTTGTTATTTCCTTCTGCCTCCCTATTTTTGGATCCTTTTGTTGAGCACTTTCTAATTCTATGAGCTGCGTCATTAAGCTATTCAGGTATGCCCCTTCTTCTTTCCTGATGTGTGCTTGCAAAGCTATAAATTTTCCTCTCAGTACTGCTTTTGCTGTGTCCCATAGGTTCTGATAATTTGTGTCTCCATTGTCATTTGTTTTCAGGAAGGTTTTGATTTCCTCTTTGATTTCATCTCGGACCCACTGATTATTCAGTATGAGGCTATTTAACTTCCAGGTGTTAAAATTTTTCTTCTGTGTCCCTTTGTAGTTTATATATAATTTCAGGGCTTTGTGGTCAGCAAAGGCAGCCTGCAAAATTTCTATCCTCTTGATATTATGGAGGTATGTTTTGTGTGCTAACATGTAGTCTATCCTAGAGAATGTCCCATGTACATTAGAGAAAAATGTGTATCCAGGCTTCTGGGGGTGGAGTGTCCTGTATATATCTACTAGGCCTCTTTCTTCCATTTCTCTCCTCAGGTCTAGTATATTCTTGTTGGGTTTCAGTCTGGTTGACCTGTCTAGTGTTGACAATGCCGTGTTGAGGTCTCCCACAATTATTGTGTTGTTATTGATATTATTTTTCAGCTTTGTGAACAGTTGTATTAAATATTTTTCTGGCCCCTCATTCGGTGCATATATGTTTAGGAGGGTGATTTCTTCCTGCTGTACATATCCCTTGATTAATACAAAATGTCCATCTTTGTCCCTTACAACTTTCCTAAATATAAAGTTTGCATCATCTGATATTAATATGGCCACTCCTGCTTTTTTTTTGGGTGTTGTTTGCTTGGATGATTTTCCTCCAGCCTTTTATTTTGAGTCTATGTTTGTTCTGACTGTTCAGGTGCATTTCTTGTAGGCAGAAGAAGGTTGGATTGAGTTTTTTGATCCATTTAGCCACTCTGTGTCTCTTAACTGATGCATTTAGTCCATTGACATTGAGAGAAAGAATTGTCCTGGGAGTTAGTGCCATCTTTATATTAAAGTTTGGTGTGTCTGTTGGTAAGCCTTGTCTTAAAGTATGCCGTTCAGTTTTTCTTTTAAGAATGGTTTTGAGTCTGTGAAGTTTTTGAGCTGTTGTTTGTCTGTGAAACTATGTATTGTTCCTTCAAACCTGAAAGTGAGTTTTGCTGGGTGCAGTATTCTAGGCGAAGCATTTATTTCATTGAGTTTTGTCACTATGTCCCACCACTGCCTTCTGGCCTTGAGTGTTTCTGGTGACAGGTCTGCAGTAAATCTCAAGGATGTTCCCTTGAATGTAATTTCTCTTTTCGATCTTGCTGCTTTCAGAATTCTGTCTCTATCTATGGGATTCGTCATTGTGACTAGGATGTGTCTTGGGGTGTTTTTTTTGGGGTCTCTTTTAGTTGGCACTCTTCGGGCATGCAGGATTTGATCACATGTATTCATTATCTCTGGTAGTTTCTCTTTAATGTTCTTGACTGTTGATTCTTCCTGGAGATTTTCTTCCTGAGTCTCTGGGACTCCAATGATTCTTAAGTTGTTTCTGTTGAGCGTATCATAGACTTCTATTTTCATCTGTTCCCATTCTTTGAGTAATTTTTCCATTGTTTGATCATTTGCTTTGAGGCTTTTTTCCAATTTCTTCTGCTGTATGTAATTGTTATGTATCTCATCTTCCAGTGTACTGATTCTATCCTCAGCTGCTGTTAACCTGTGGGAAATCTCAAACATGTTTTTCTTCAATTCATCTACTGAGTTTCTCAGACCTGTTATTTGATCTGAAATTTCTGTTTGGAGTTTTCTCATTTCTATCTTCATATTCTCCTGATTCTTTTTAGTTTTCTCTTCTATACTTTGTTTGAGTTCTTTGAACATGTTCCATATTGCAACTCTAAACTCCTTATCTGAGAGACTGACTAGGTGGTTGGTCATGTTCAAGTCATCAGAGTTGCCATCTTCATTCTCTATGTCTGGCACTGGCCCGTGTTGTTTCCCCATTGTCACACTAGTACTGCGTGTTTTTCTACGTGTTGTAATTGTATTCATCGGCTAAATGCTGTGCACCGTCGCGAAGGGGAGCGGAGCAACCGTGCTCCTCTGGTTTCTCCCTTTTTGGGCGTGTCGACTCACCTCCACGGAAGGCTCACAGGAAGGCAGGCTGGCAGATGGGCCACACCCAGGATGAAATCAGGCCGAAAATGCAGGACAGCAGAGTAGAGAGGCAGAAGGGTGCTGGCATCTAAGATCCAGCGAAGTTCAGTGGCTCCTCCCTTTCTGGGCGTGCCGACTCACCTCCACGGAAGGCTCACGGGAAGGCAGACTCCCTGGAAAGCTCACAGGAAGGCAGGCTGGCTGATGAGCCGCACCAAGGGTGAAATCAGGCCGAAAATGCAGGACAGCAGAGTCCAGTGTTTATTTTTTAAATAAAACTTTATAGTTCAAAGTTCTGTTTCAGTCATACAATATACACCACCCTTCACCAGTACACTTTTCCTGCCATAAATGTTGTCCCATTTACCCCACACTTCCCCACCCCCGCCTGTCTCTGGGGCAGGCGTTTTGCTTCTTTCTTTCCTCTTGCTCTCTACCCAAGACTGTGGTTTGCATTATAGTTAATGAAAGAAAGGGTGCCAAGCCTGTCACTTTATCTCCTTTCAGCACCAAGTTTTTGGCCAGTCCTGGAGAATGGTTAAGGCAATGTTCTTATTTTTACAACTGTAATTTCCTTGACTATAACTCATTTTTCTGGGCTCGAAGTGATAATAGATAGCAGAAGTGGTTGGCAAGACTTCTAAATAGTCTCTCTCTCTCTCTCTCTCTCTCTCTTTCTTTGTTTTTTTTTTCTTTGTTGTTTTTTTTTTGTGTGTTTTTTTTTGTTTGTTTGTTTTTGGGCCACACCGGGTGATGCTCAGGGGTTACTCCTAGCTCTGCACTCAGAAATCCCTCCTGGCTCAGGGGGATGCTGGTCCTAGGTTAGTTGCATGCAAGGCAAACACCCTACCGCTGTGCCACCGCTCTGGCCTCATAAATAGTCTCTTCTAATCTTCTTCAAGATTAAATCTTCATGCTAATGGAGGTCCCTGGTGACTTATCTAAAGTGGGAAGGAGAAAGGCAGAAATTCCAAGCAAGGAATCAGCTGCTTTCTCTCTACCTACTTTCGCCACCCAGGAAGATGGTTAAGAAGATCCAGGACTGTGAGATTTTCTGGGAACAACAACAACAAAAAGCAAAGCCTGTCCTACAGGTCTTTTGGATCTGTTGCCTTCCCTTACTGAAATGAATTTCAGGGTCAGACAATGGTGTGTGTGTGTGTGTGTGTGTGTGTGTGTGTGTGTGTGTGTGTGTGTGTGTGTGAGAGAGAGAGAGAGAGATAGGCAGAGAGAGAGAGACAGAAACAGAATGAGAGAGTGAGAGAGAAAGAGTAGCTTGGGTTTTTTCAACAGAAGAGAGAGCCCTTGTACATGACCCAACACCAAAGTAGGAAAGAATGCAAGTACACATCTTAAGAGAGGAACTGTAGGTGACATGTGCTCAGGTAGCATGTACCAGGCAGCCCATGTGCCTCATGCATATTGCTTTAGCTCCTTTCAGCACCCAGTTCTTGTCCAGAATGATCATTTTCAACTACTATTATCAATAGTTTTCTCTTCTCTGACCTAACTGCATTCTCCTGCTATTTGTGGCAAGCTTTCTACCATGGACTGTTCCTCCAGGCCATTTTCTCTATGCTTTTGAATATTATCATCATAAATATATATGTATATATATCCCATAAATGAGTGTGATCATTCTGTCTATCCCTCTCCCTTCAAGACCCTCTGAGAATATTTGCTCAGCATAATATCTTCCATATCTACCTATATATAAGCAAATTCAATGACTGCATTTTCCCTAACAGCTATGTGTGTTACATTGTGTAGATGTACATCATTTCTTTAACCACTCAACAACACTTGGGTTGTTTTCAGATTCTGGCTATTGTGAATAGTTCTGCAATGAACATAAGAGGGCAGAGGGCTTTTTGGCATTGTGTTTTGGGCTCTTAGGAACAGTATTGCTGAGTCATATGGACGCTCAATTGCTAGTTTTTTGAGGAATATTCATATTGTTTTCCCGTAAAGGCGGACTAGTTGACATTCCCGCATCAGGGCATGAGAATCCTTTCTACCCATATCCATGCTAGCTGGTTGTTCTTGTTCTTTTATGTGTCGGTCTCTGGTGTGATATTTCTTCATTGTTTTGATTTACATCTCCCTGGTGATTAGTGATGTATAGCATTTTTTATGTGACTTTGAACATCTATATTTTTTTTGAGGAAGTTTCTGTTCATCTCTTCTTCCAATCTTTGTGTGGAGTTATATATTTTTTCTTGCTAATGACTTGACTTTTTATCTCATTTTTTTGGTGTGGTTTTTGGGTCAGACCCAGCAGTGCTCAGGGGTTATTCCTGGCTCCATGCTCAGAAATTGCTCCTGGCAGGCACAGGGGACCATATGGGATGCCGGGATTCGAACTGATGACCTTCTGTATGAAAGGCAAACGCCTTACCTCCATGCTATCTCTCCGGCCCCTTATCTCATTTTCTTAAGACAATATCCAGCTGTGCTCAAGGCTTACTACTGGCTCTGTGCTAGGGATCACTCTTTGGGGGCTCTAAGGACTACATGGGCTTTTGGGGATCAAACCCACATTAAATAATGAGTACAAACACCCTACTACTGTTTTAATTCTCTTGTCCCAAAAGCTGACTTTAAAAATTAATTTTATCCTAGTCATCATAATTTATAATACTGCTAATGAAAGATTTTCATGAATACATTCCAACACCACAACCTCCACCAGAAAGTTTGCTTCCCTCACCATATTCTCAGGGTCCCCTGTAAACCAGCCAGCCATGTAAATCTGTTCTCTGGCTCTGCTGTCTTTGATCATTTGTAATTCCCTTACTGTGCTTCTTTATATTCGATTTAGAGGGAAATCATTATGTATCTGTTCTTCTCCTTGCTGAGAGATCATTTACCATGATCTCTTCAGTTATATCCCCATAGTAGCAGCAAATTGCATGATTTTCTCTCTCTTTTTTTTTTTTTAGCCAAGTAATATTCTACTGTGTATATGTATCTTACCTTCTTTATTCAATCATCTATTCTTGGGTCCTTGGAGTGGTCTAAAATCTTGGCTAATTATGCTAAGTGTTACAATGAATATAGGAGCATAACTGTCTTTAACCCTGTCTTCTTTTTCACACTCAAGTAAGTTGTCTCTCTGAACTCATGTTATGGTTGTATGAAGATCTGAGGACAGGCCTGGACTATTGATGGCAAGAGCAAAAGTATGGAGAGTGAACAAAGCCTGGTATGGTGACTAGGAAATGATCAGATCTATATTCCCAATAAGTTCTCACTATCCAGCCACAATCCCAGAGGATCCATCCCATTCATCAGCATGAGAACCTACTGGAAACCTATCAGATGACTGTCCAGGTGTCTGTGTGAGGGACCAGGCAGGGAGGAGATGACACAGTCAATCAGATTATTGAAGAGAGTTCAGGAAAAGGATGTAGATGCTGGTGCAATTTTCCAGTAAGTGTATGCTGGGGGCAGGACAGGCTGTATGACTGATTTATAGGGTAATTCATTGGTAAGATAAAGGGGAAGGAAGCAGGAATGAACAGAGAAAGCCTTTACTTTTTTTAAATTTTTACTTTTGAAGGTTATACACAGCAATGCTCAGGGGGTTATTCTTGGTTCTGCACTCATGAATCACTCCTGGCATTTCTCAGGAAACCATATGGGATGCTGGGGATCAAACCTGGGTCAGCTGCATTCAAGGCAAACACCCTACCCACTATGTTTTTGCTCTGGCCCCAGATTTTGTGGGGTTTGCTGTTGTTGCTGTTATTGAAGATTTGATACCTGTGAATAAGCTAGGGGAGAGTTCAGGACTGGGCAGGAGAATCTTTCAGGATAATTCTGATAGAGTCTTAGCCATTAGCTGGACATAGAGGGCCATGTACTGGTTTCATTGTGCTGGGCTAGGGACTAGTGTTATTCAGAAAGAGTCTGACAAAAAAAACCAGAAGCATCAGCAACTAAATAAATCTGAAAGCTGCAA
Source organism: Suncus etruscus (assembly GCF_024139225.1). Lineage (NCBI taxonomy): Eukaryota > Metazoa > Chordata > Mammalia > Eulipotyphla > Soricidae > Suncus > Suncus etruscus. The sequence continues at coordinate 71,787,924 of NC_064863.1, forward strand.
GGCAATCGTTAACCTCGACCTGACAATTTGACAGTGAACAACATTTTCACTCTTGAAAGACTATCTGAGGGTGACATGGCCACAATTCCCCATAAAGCAGGGCTGGGTATGGAGCAGAAAAAAGCAAAATAACATGCCATAAGCTCTGAAGTCCGAAAAAGGGGATGACTGTCCTTGAGGTGTAGGAGCCAGCAAGGGGCCCCCTGTAGAAGGAATGAGAAATAAATATCAGATCCAATCTCTCCCTGCTTTCTGCCAGCCCCACTCCCTGCTACATTATGTTGCCCCTGACCCATGTAATGCCTGCTTGCCTGTGTCCCTCAGGAGGCAAATAAAATGCAGCTGAAGGGTGGAGAGGGCAAGCAGGAGATAGGAGTTCTACCCCTGGGTGCTGAAAGTGATCGCTACAACTCTATCTTTGAGCCTGTGTTCACTGATGCTAGCTCTGATTCTAACACAACAAAGCCATTCCAGGTGTGTGAACATCATAAATGAGGGGAACAAGTGCTAATGGGCACATTAACTACAAAATGTTTGTGCACTGCAGCCAAGCATGCTCAACTTGTACATGCAGATGCTTGAACTCCAAAACCAGTCTATATACAAGCATCACAACTGGTGTGTGACTCCCATGAGGACCACCACTAATTACACAAGTGTCACTAGGAAACTTCCTGGGCAGGGGGCTTCTGCCCATTGGTGTGAGAAAAATCACAGGTGGGCCAGAACACAGGAGAGCCAGCTTATATCTTTCAAGCCAAAAGGGGACATTTGGGCAGGGGGACCCAGACCACAAGCAGCAGTATCCTATTGATGTCTAAGATGGCTGTCCAACAGCAAGTCTGTATCACTCTCTGATTCTGGGTCTCTGCAGTGATGTGGGTTTTAAGCTGGCTCCTTTTCCAGAAAAGGTGAGTCCCTCAAGACCTGCAGAGGAATAAGGAAACTGGGGAGAAAAATAGCCAGATATTGAAAGTCTTTGCTAGTTTGTTTGCCTCGTTGCTTCTGTCTGACTAATGCAATCTTGTGCTGTCATTGCAGCAGAAGATTCTTTCTTACCCCCAAAAGGGATTTTGCAATTCTCTCGTTCTATCCATCACAACCTACCAAGACACCAAAGAAGGGTTCATGGACTCTCCATAAATGGCCAGGGATGTTGATAAATAATAACCACATCATTATGGCTTTTTTCCCCAAGACTTTTTCTTTGTGAATAGTAACATAGAACCACAACTCTGTGCAAGCACCACAGCATGTGGGTGACCTCTTTTTTTGCAATAACATCAACCAAAAAAAGGAAAGGAAAGGGTAATGCACCCAGCACACAAGGCAAGTAGAAATGGAGCCTCAGTGGATGAAAGAATCCAGCCCTGCTGAGAAGGCACAAGTTAGGAAGTGTGCTGTTCTGAGTTGCTCACAGCGTGATGGTGCCCCAGCCAGTGCAGCTTCTGCAGGGGGCATTCCAGCCCTCCACTGGAGCTCCATTCACCAAGTAAGGGCCTGAACGAGAAGCAATGATTTTCTGAGGTGACAGGAGGAAAGGAGAAAGCAATAGATGGGTAAGAGGAGGGAAAGGGGAGCAGAGAGAGGAGACACACACACACACACACACACAGACACACAGACACACACACATACACACACACACACGATCTTACATATGAAGCTAATATTCTGTCTGTCCATCCTGGTGTTTCACAGTATTTTGGGGTCTCTGTACCGTCGAGGCTGAGGCCTCTCTTGTTACTTCCTACTTGGCCTTGTCCTTGACTCACTTCTCCCAGCTGCCATTAGGCTTTTACCTTGGAGTGGTGTTCCACAGGCCTTCAGAGCTACAGGAAACATTAGTTCTACTTCCTAAGGGCGGACAATGCTAGGCCAATTACTTCTGTAGTGAGCAGTTAAGATAATTTTTTTTAATCATAAAAACAGACCTCAGACAATGGTTCTCAGAACAGGCCAGCTGGAGCTGAAGCCAGGCTGACAGTTGGCTGCTTTTCTCTCCTAACTTAGTTGGATTGAGTGAGACATTTGATTTGCACTTCTATTAAAGGGAAATCATGGGTTGATTGCCTGATGATGTTTGGCTTATATTTTGTCAAAGAATGTAACTCTGTTCTCAAACTCTGTGCACCTCCAACCCCATTCGTAAGCCTAATACCAAGTCTTCTCTTAAAAGCTCAGGACTTAGACTCAGTGAGATTTAGTCCAGGCTTATTTTTCTATAATGTTGACAAAAAAATAAAACCTGTAAAAAATGTTCAAATAAATTGATGTGACTAGCCGAAGAAAGGTTGATTCTTCCCTTTCAAGCGAATTTGTTTCCTTCTTGAGTCTTAAACAATAGCTATTCTTTTTTTTTTTTTGTACCAGCATCCTGCCTTTTCCCAGTGGACCAAACACTTCCTGTTCAAGGTGTGTGAGAAGGCAAAGAACCATTAGAGCTACATCTGTTGGGGGAGTCAATGTGCTGCTGACCCAGGAAGGAAGTCCTTGGCCTCCCATCTGAGGAGAATGAACAGCATGCAAAATGCAGAGAAAGGCCCTGCCTTGGCACTGTGAAGCCCCAATCTCCAAATACATTCACAATCTGAGTACTGTACTGGTGACAGGTCTTCAATGTGCCTGCTTTACTTCTCAGCACCATCAAATCCTTGTAGCCCAGTGGTGACCTCTTCATGGGCGACTTTCTAGCTCTGTCACCAGGTGGCTCTGTGCTTCATAGTCTTCACAGAGGAGATGCAGCCTATACCCCCAACCATCCAAGCTGCCACTTTATTGACTTAATTTAATTTTTGTACATGTCATTATTTTTGGAGGGCATTCCAAGCAGCACTTAGGATGCCTGGTGGTCCTGCCGGTAATTCTTGGCCAGCTGGTTCATGTTTTTAAATTAGGGCAAGGATGTGGTGCTGCTTAAGCCTGTAGTGCTGTTTCATCAACTGTGAAAACTCAGCAGTGTTCAGCTTTGAGGTCAGCTCTCTGCTGGGGTTTAGGACCCAACTGTGCACTAGGCAAAGGAGGCTTCCCTCCCCTGGGGTCCCACATTTATAAGCATAAAGGTACAAGTTAAAAGATGAAACCCAGCAGTGCTAAATAGAATTTATCTTTTCACTACAATATATTCCATTCATACACCTGACTATCATCCGTCCATCCATCATCCATCCATCCCTCCATCCATCCACAGTTATAAAGTAACTTCTACTTCTCAAATCTTCATAGGTTGTGAACAGGTTATTAAGCCATGTACTACATGGAAATTCAGTGGGTACTGTGCATTCGTGTTGCTTTTAATTTGTTTGGGGGCCACACCTCGTGGAGCTCAGGATTTACTGCTGGCTATGTACTCAGGAATTACTGCTGGTGGGATCAGGGGAACCATATTGTATGCCATGGATCCAACCTAGGTCAGCCGCATACAAGGCAAGTACTTACTGGCTTGGATGATGTGAATTCTTAGCACACCATTTTATAGATGGAGTTGTATAGATTCAGAAACTTGACTGTATCATGAGATTAAAACTATGTACAATTTTGAAAAAAAAATTCCTTTCTAATGACAATGTTTTCCTTTCTTTTTCTTTTTATCTTTCCTTTTTGTATTTTGCACCACACTTGCAATGCTAAGGGCTTATATTCCTGGCTCTCAGTGTAGAGCCAGGAGTGACACCCTGTAGGGTGTTATCCAAAAACCAACCAACCAACCAAACAAACAAACAAAAAACCCAGAGTGATAGTATAGCTGATAAGACAATTGCCTCACACATGACCAACACAGATTTTATCCCATATCCCATATGGTCCCCTGACCCTGCCAGGAGTAATTTCTGAGCACAAAGCCAGGAGTAATCCCTGAATACTGCTGGATGTACCCCACCAAAACAAAGCAAAACAAAACAAAACCAGAAAAAAAGGCAAATAGTACAGTGGGTTTGAGCATTTGCCTTGCATGTGACCAACCAATGTTCATCCCAGTCCCTGAGCATTGCTAGGTATGATCCACCACTCACACCCAATTTCAAAAATGGAATATTTGCTTTTTGTTTGTTTGTTTGTTTTTTTTGGGCCACACCTGGTGACACTCAGAGCTTACTCCTGGTTATGTACTCAGAAGTCACTCCTGGCTTGGGGGACCATATAGGATGCCAGGGGATTGAACCGGGAGTGGGTCCGTCCTAGATTAGCGCATGCAAAACAAATGCCTTGCCGCTTGCTCCACAGCTTCGGCCCCTACTTGTTTATTTTTAATGGAATTTCAACTCTTGAAAATTATTCATGGTTAAGTTTCAGGCATTTAATATTTCAATACCAGTTTTTACAATCTTTTCACCAGTGTCCACTTTACTATGCTGATGCCCCTAGTTTCTCTCCCTTCCCTACTGTCCCCACCCCCTCCTGCTCCTGTGGTACTCCTCCCTTTCATCCTTGTTTTAATCTGTCCTTCCCTGAGCCATCTTCCAGATCTATACCCCAGTAGCAGGTTTCCCATTGAAGACAGTTCTCATTTCTATTATCTTTTGGTGATAACTTTGATACTTACTTAACCTTAGATCACACAGATGAACATTAATAATAATGGCTCTTAACATATGTTAACTAAAGAAATGAAGATTTTATTTAGCCATCTACATACTTCCCAACTCCCACTCCATATGTAAAAAGGAGACAAGCAGTTAAATATGTTAAAATAAAACCAGGGTTGGAGTGATAGTGCAGTGGTAGAGCATTTGCCTTGCACTTGACTGACCCAGGACAGATTCTGGTTCAATCCCTGGAGTCCCATATAGTCCCCCAAGCCAGGAGCAATATCTGAGTGCATATTCAGAGTAACCCCAGAGCATCACAGGAAGTGCCCCCAAAACATAAACAAAACAATCAAATATATAAAATCACATGACCTATCTGTTACTGCCTATGCAGCCAACTCAGGATGGACCTGGGTTTATTTAATTCCTGGCATCCCATATGGTTACCTGAGCCTGCCAGGAGCGATTTCTGAGAGTAGAACCAGGAGTAACCTTTGAGCGCCGCTGGGTGTGCCCCTCCCAAAAAAAGAGAGAGATGAAGGTAAGTGGGGGTTTGTGGTCTTGAGCAGTGTTTCTGAGGTCTGGGAGCTACTTTAGTAAATGTTAATGATTTAACGACTTAAATGATCAAAGGACTTAATGCTGCCATGTGAGGATACAAGACTGCTCTAGCTCTTTAGTGCCAGGGGTCACTCTAGCATTGCTTGGGCTCACTGTGGCCACACTCAGCAATGCTTAGTGGGTCTCCAGAGCTATAAGAGAATACTGAAGTGGAGGCCACATGTGGTACTGGGTCTCAAACTCTGTTTTGGAAGCATGTATGTGCCCCAGAGCTGAGCTGGCTCTCTGCTTCCATTTTGTTGTCTGATGACTCATACAGGTCTGATGACTTCATTGCCTTAAAATGTTCCACATACAGGAGCAGGAGAGATAGCCTGAAGGTAAGGCATTTGCCTTGTATGCAATATGGTGGTTCGAATCCTGGCATCCCATATGGTCCCCTGAGCCTGCCAGGAGCGATTTCTGAGCATAGAGCCAGGAGTAAGCCCTGAGCACTGCTGGGTGTGACCCCAAAACCAAAAAACAAACAGCAAACAAAACATGTCCCACATATAAGTTCAGAGATATGACTCATGACCTAAATGTACAGGCTATGAGTTCATTCCCCAGCACTGCATTTTGTCCACACACACACACACACACACACACACACACACACACACACACACACACACACACACACCAGGCGTCATTTGGAGCACATCTGAGCACAGTTGGAAGTAGTACCCCACAGAATCAAAACCTAGGTCTTCCTTTTTAAATTGTATTTATTTTCAGTACCAGAGATCAAACCCAGAACTTTGTACATGCAAGTTCAGGTGCTCTTCTGCAGGACCACTTATTTTAACTTTTGTTCTGCTTTGTTTTTGTTTTCAAGTTATATCAAGCAGTGCTCAAAACTATCATCTGGCTCTGTGCTCAAGAATTGCTCAATATGGGGCTCAGGGGATAATTTGTGGTACTGGAGATTAAACTCAAACCCAAGTTTTCCCTTTAAAGTAATAATTTGAAATGGATCAATATTTGGAATGATCACAGGCACTGCTAGCCACCTGTAGCTATGGTCACATTCTAAATGAGCTGTGATCAGGTGGAGCTTGTGTTTTGGGTAGGGTTCTGCCTAGTAGCAGCACAGGGAACCATGAAATACAAGTGCTTGTCAGATGGCACATCTGAACCAAGGTATTTATCATGCTGAACCTTAAATGTTTATCTGTTTACAAAGGAAGCCCAGAGCACCAGGGCACCTCCAACAGTCCTTCTGGCCTCAATGTGCAGGGCCAGGAAGGAACTGCCCAGGATTTAGACTCACCCTTCATCCCTCTTCCTCAAAACCTGTTTATAGAAACTGGATAGTGTGACTCTTGCTGGGAGTAACTGAATGCTGCCCTTGGACTATCTATCCTCTACCAATTATCACAAGGATGATAACAAGGATGATGTTTCCTCCTTTCATCCCTGCCTGTCACTCTTTCTCTCTCTCATATATATATGAGACACAGTATCCTGTGTGCTCACTTACACACTGAACAATATAAGGATACAAGCCTACCACAGGCAGTCCAAGGGAAACCCTATTTACTTGTCCACAAGACAAGAGTGGAAGATCTGCCCAGCATTGGGGCCTCTATCGGAAAAGCCTCAGGGATTTCTCTCAATAACAACATACATAGGAATTTGCAGAAGGTTGAAAAAAGGTGAGCACAGGAACATAGATGTCAGGATTCAGACCAGTCAGGAGCTGTAAAAGGGTATTTTTTAGGGCCCAGCTTTCTTGGCCCCTCATTCCTGGGAGACAATCCCCTTTGGACTTGTTGAATAACAGAGAAAGGGTCTGAGAGTCAGGAGGAAGAGAGAGAAAAAAAAACCAATGCCAGACTTAAAGGGTCTGTGGGACCTGAGGCAAAGTGTGTGCATATCTAGATGACACCAACACCTTCCTTCCTCCAGTGCCTCCCATAGTTCAGATTTAGAAGTCAGGAACATTCCCAGATGGGGCATGGGGTGACCTGGGCTCTAACATCAGGGGAAGCAGGAGAGGAGCTTCCAGGTCTTTTCTAGTGCTTCCTTGACGTGGAGGAAGGAGAAGGAAAAGATTTTGGCTAGCAGCCTGGACTAAAAATAGGGAAATGGTAAAAAGAGAATCATAAAGGTTAGAGTATTGCCTTCCTTTTTTACACAGGAACCAAAAAAAAAAAAAAAAAGAAAAGAAAAGAAAAAGAAAACATAACCAAAAAGACCAGGCTCTCAATCTTCTGTTATTTGGGAGTAGAAGAAGTAAACTGGAGGAACTTACCTGAAGCTCATTCTTATCCATTTGTTTCTATCTATTCTCTCCACATCCATTTCTGTCTCTGAGGAGACCGTACACATTCTGAGGGGAGTATTAGTACCAATGCTATTCACCTCTGGTCCCAGAAAAGAAGAGGGCACAGGATGGAGTTCAGAGGTGACTTGAAGGTCATTGGAGAATCTAGAAGGCCCCTCATTGGTGGAAGGAAGTTGACATTGATGGTAGGATTTGTGTTGAAATATTCTGTGCTTAAAACTCAACTATTAATTACTTTGTAAATCATGATTCTTAAAGACAAAACAAAAACAAAACAAAAAATTCCAGTATGGAATACCAAGGAACAGAGCAGGACAGGAGATCCCAGTGTTGAGGGAATCCCTTTGCAAAAGATGACTTTAAGGAACTGAGGGATTCAGGTTTCTACCCTCTCATAACCATGTCTGGGCTGAGCCTGAGAATTCCGCTCACATGAAACAGACCTGTTGCCATTAGCATACCGTAATGGCTCACATCTGCATGTGGCTTAATTAACACAAACAGGATCATCTTAATAGGAGGAAAGCATCCAGACTTTATATCTATGTGCCCATGTCTTTTATAGATGAAGGGAGGCTGAATAGGCATTTGGACCAGAGGCTGAATAAGGGTTGGTGTGGAAAAGGAACATATATGGGGAGACTGGTAGAAGGTGAGGTCTCTCTTTAAAAGATTCATTTGTGATGATTTCTCTCAGTCTTGACTCTCCACCCTGACACTCGGAGTGTTTCTTTTGCCTGACAAGGCGTCATGGTTCAGTTGGCCTCACCTTTCATCTTTCACTTCTATCATTTCCTTGCTTTAGAGGGAAAAAGCTAAGTTAGGACACTCAGCTTCTAGGCAGCTATTTTGTTGTTGTTGGGGTCCTTTTTGGTGTTGTTGTTTGTTTGTTTGGTTTTTTGGGCCACACTTGTCAACACTCAGGACTCTGCATTCAGAAATCACTCCTGGAGAGAATGTAATGCAACAAAAATTCCCATCAGAGTGGACTGTTTGGGGGCTTACCTGATCTCATTCATCCAATTTATTCTTCACAGAATAGCAGAATGGGAACTCCAGGCTGTGTTAATTTGACTCATTTTCCATTTTGTGTCTGGGTGGTGATGTTCATCCTGGCCTCGTTTCCCTGGGGATCACAGAATTCAGGGCCCATATATCTCACATGCGCATAATGACTATTGTGTTTTGTGGATGTCCAGACACTGAGGTTCACAATGGCATCACTGGTAAGTGAAGGGAAGTATCATGCTTAGTCTAAATGCAGTACTAAGTGGTACTGCAAGTTAGTTGAGTTAAATTCAAAATGGAGGAGCTAGAGCAACACAGTAAAGTGCATAGAGCATTTGCCTTGCATGAGCTTTATCAGGGTTCAACCCAGGCATCCCATTTGGTTCAAGCACCACCAGGAAATCCTGAGGGTAGAGCCAGAAATGACTTCTGAACGTTGCCAAATGCAACCCCAAACCAAATAAATAAATCAAAAAATTTCAACTCAGGTCTCAGAACTCTGATCCCTTGTGATCTGATCCCTGTGCCACTTCCCTTCCTTCACAGATTTTTCCATTTCAGATTTTTCCATTACCTTTCATGGTAGTATATATGGATTTCTTTTTAGTGCTGTATTATACTTGGGAATGAATGAAAGGTGTGTTTGGGAAGAAGGGAGCTCTTAAGCAGGAGCTCAAGAGTCATGGGGAACCTCCCATCGAAACCTGGCCAATGGGGCCATACTTCAGTACCTGGGCACAAGAATGTGTTGCTTCTCAGGCTTCTGCACCGCTGGCTCCCTCTAGCTCAGGGTCACTTCAGTAGTGTTTGAGTGGCTTCAGGGCTATACCTAAATGATGCTCAGAGGGCCATATGATGCATATGGACCAGAGTCAGGTGCAAGAAGGCTTGAACCCTTCACCTTATACTAGATCCCCACCCAGAAATGCTTTTCTTTTTTTGGGGGGGGGGGATTTTGGGCCACACCTGGCAGTTCTCAGGGGTCACTCCTGGCTGTCTGCTCATAAATAGCTCCTGGCAGGCACGGGGGACCATATGGGACACCGGGATTCGAACCAACCACCTTTGGTCCTGGATTGGCAGCTTGAAGGCAAACACCGCTGTGCTATCTCTCTGGGCCCACAGAAATGCTTTTTAAAAGTTGTTTAACCAAGTATATTCTGTCCTTTTAGTCTCATGGTCTCCCACACAGGCTCTTTTCCCTCACTGTTGACCTCTCAGGTCATAGTAAAGGTGGGCATGAACTTGAGAAGTGTCTGGATTCTACAATTGGACCACAATATGCTGGTCACATATCATAGCAGGAGGGTCCTTCTACAGAGCCAGGCTTCTCCCGTTTCTTCACAGTTGAGAATTAAGAATCCAGAAAGAGTGGTTCTGGGTCAGAGTGACAGTATAGTGGAGAAAGTGATTGCCTCGTATGTGGCGTATTGAATTCAATATAGGCACCCCATATAGTCCCTAAGCCCCAATCAGAAGTGATACTTGAGCATAGAGTCAGGAGTAAGTTCTAAACACTGCTGGGGTTCCCCCTCCCAAATTAAACAGAAGGATTGATTTCTCCAGGCCTCGCAGCCTGGTTGAGACCACTACACACCCAGAAGAGCTGAAGAAACTGCCACCAAGCATGAGAAAAGCTCCACTAAAACTACTACTTAGGGCTCACCTCACCTTCATGCAGAGAAATGCTTGAACAGGAATGTCAGGAAACAGGAAAGCTACTATAGGACATTTCCTCTCTGAGAGAAGATCTTTCCAGAAACTGAAACTACAGCAGCTCTCTGGTGTTGTGTTAGAGAGGTTTGGGAGCTGCCTCCAAGGCCTAAACTTTGGCCCTGGAAACTGTCAGTACCTACAGGAAACCCTGAACTAATGGGGAAATATTTTTCTGCTGAGGTAATTTGTACACTCATAATACCATCCATGGTCTACACAATATACTCACAGGTCACAGGCAGCCACAAGAATTATATGCCTCTTTTTTATCATGCACCAGGTTCAAACCATGTCAATTAATAAAACACACTAACCCGTACAATAGTGTGATCTACAGTGATCTTGTACCGGGCCTGTCTGCCAAAGTAGGCGATAACAACAGCTGAAACCACACATACACACACACACACACACACACACACACACACACACACACACACACACACACACACACTTGAAATACAGCTGGGGGAAAGAGCAATAGTAACCTCTGTGAAAATGAGGGAAGCTCAAGTCATCACAAAGAACATGAATAATCAGTGCCGGCGGGGATGTGGGGAGAAAGGAACTCTCATTCACTCCTGGTGGGAATGCCATCTAGTCCAGCCTTTATGGAAAACAATATGGAGATTCCTTAGAAAACTGGAAATTAAGCTCCCATATGATCTAGCTATACCACTCCTAGGGATATACCCTAGGAACACAAAAACACAACACAAAAATGCCTTCTACACACCTATATTCATAGTAGTGCTATTTACAATAGTGAGAATCTGGAAACAACCCAGATGCCCAACAACAGATGAGTGGTTAAAGATACTGTGGTACATATACACAATGGAATACTATGCAGCTGTCAGAAAAAATTAAGTCATGAAATTTTCCTATTCATGGATAGACATGGAAACTATTATGCTGAGTGAAATAAGTCAAAGGGAGAGAGATAGACACAGAATAGTCTCACTCATCAGTGGCATTAAAGAAAAGTAACATTAAGTAGTATTGTAATGATACCCAGAGACAATAGAAATGAGGGCTGGTAGGACTGGCCCAAGGTATGAAGCTTACCACAAAGAGTGGTGAGTTCAGTTAGAGAAATAACTACACCAACAACTATCATGACTATGACAATTATAGTGAGTGAGAAAAATAGAATGCCTGTCTCGAATATAGGCAGAGAGTGGGGGAGGAGGGAGATTGGGGACATCTGTGGTGAGAATGTCGCACTGGTGAAAAGGGATGTTCTTCTTTTTGATAACTATAACCCAACTACAAACATGTAATCATGGTTCTTAAATAAAGATATTATTAAAATTAATAATAAAGATATTATTAAAATAAGGTCAATTTCCAGAATGTCAAAAAATAAAATTTTTTATGAAAGGAAGTGAATAGGACAAACAAGTTTGGAACTTCTGCCTTAGGCCTTCCTCCACATTCTCCCAAGTCTTAGGTCATTCTTGGGGTCCATTCTCACAAGGCCTGGTACCTAGGTTTTGGAGGAGTGAGCTTCTGTACTGATTTGGACTAGCTGGAGAACATGATCTTTTTGTTATAAATGTCTAAAAAAGCTGTTCCAGAAGTAAATTTTTTTTATTAAGGGACAAACAGGAAATTTTAGGTCCCTTAGGAGTTCAAGGTTCACATAGATATTCCTTGTTATAGTCATTTTCAGTTCTATTGAGCCACACTCATTTTAGGAATTCAATGGCATTCACCTGCTCTTCCTACCAGGTCTTGGCACTAAAGAACAGACTGGGACATGGCAATAAAATGCCTCTGCTTTCTAGGACACTCATAAGGAAAGCTGTAGGTTTGCACTTCCTTAACGTCAGGCAGGCTACATTTTCCCCTGTTGGTAGAACCCAGTGGCTTTGAGACAAAGAGCAGACAGAAAGGAATGAGGCACAGAGATAAAGCTAAGGGTAGCTGTATTAGAGCTGATCACCTCTGATCACCTCTGACTGGGCCTGGAGAGACTCAGGGAAGAAAGTAGCCTTTATGCTCTGTCAGGTGACATGGAGGTCCAGAGGATTTTATGAAGTAGTACAAGTGACAGAGCTGGTGAGAATTAAGAGTAACAGAAAACAGTTCTGACTTTCCTTCAGGGTGTGTTTAAGGAAGAAGATGGAGCAAAAGCTTGGAGACTGCTTAACCAGCCCAGAGATGCCTCTTTTTCTCCTTTACCATCTCTATTGAGGTACCATGACAATATTGGCAATACTGTTGATGATAGTTCCATGTAGACATTTGTTCCAACAGCACAATTCCCACCAGATTGTCCTCCTCCCTTCCCCAATGTCTCAGTGACTCCCACCCACCAGGTCAACTCAGTTCTGTAGACCAAATCTCCAGTTTTATTGTACTAGAGCATCTAAAATTTTTGCTACTTATGCCCTGGTCCCTCTCACCTGAGGAATGCATCATGGCAAATACTGCTCAACACACATCATCAGATTCATGATGTGGTTGATTATCTTGGCTTGGTGTTGTTTGGGGGCCAAGCTTGGCTGTGCATGGGGTTCACCTCTGGCTCTATGCTCCAGGACCCCTCCTCACAGTACTTGATAGACCATATGAGATTCCAAAGATCAAACTAGAATTGGCCAAATACAAGGTAAATACCTTAAGAATTATACTCTCTCTCTCTTTCTCTTTCTCTCTCTCTCTTTCTCTCCCAATTTTGAACTCACTTTTGATTGTTGTACATTCTAAGACCTTTGGCAACTGCCAAGTTTTTCATGACTCCCACATTCAGTTAATGACAATATATGGGATGGCAAGCCATATTTTAAGGAGCAAGGGCCTAGTCCAAATCCAGTGAACCATTGTCAGCTGCCACAATGCTGTGATCATTACCGGGTCAGAGTGAGCCAGAAGATTCACAGGATACCCTTTGAAGTGCATTAAAGTTCTCAAGAACACCAATGAACTCATAGTAATTTATTGTAAATCACTCATAGATTACACATTATTAATGGCAAAATAACACAGTTAATACCTGCTGGATGAAGAATTTCATTGTGATATTTTCCTTCTGGCATCACTTCTTCTTTTGCAAAAGTTTTAAATTAAAACATTAAATTCTATATCTTTCCTGAAAATCTCTATGTTGAAAGTGCTCCAGTGCCAGCACTATAAGCCTCTCTTTTGCTCTAACATTTAACACAAAGGGCAAGCTGTCCCATTAATTCAACATGCTCTTTACAAGGCAACTTAATAATAAAAAAAAGACATTTTTTCTTTCTTTCTTTTTTTTGTTAATCCAGAAGCTACCTAACGAGTACTTTATATTTTGCTGCAAAATCAATGAAGGCTGCATGCAGGTGAAATATTAGTAGACATGGAGTTCTAGATAACTGTTGGGTATTAAGATCTGATGGTCTGGTGTGAAAAATTAATGTGCTTAGAAGTAGCTAAAGTCATGCACTACTGACTGGGATCAATTAGAATATAAATTAGGTATCTAAACATTTAAATGAGAGTTTAATTTGAGCTTAATTTGATGTCTGGCACATCAGAGTTATACACCTTTAAAATGACAATAGCAAAGAGAACAAATCAGACACCTAAATAGTCAATGACTGATAGGGTAGTCTGGACATGCAGGGTAAAACCAGAATGAGCTGGGTAGTGAAAAGTGCCTTTTGAAGCCGACAGTGGAGCATTAACAAGCTGTAAACAGGGCAAAAAAAAATAATTTAGAGAGCCATTTCCTGTATTCTCATTTTGTAAAGTTCTCAATTCTCTTAGAAGGTAACACTGAAAAATACACATGGTAAACAGAAACAGAAACGCTCTTACATTTCCACTTGGATCCCTCTACCCTGTCTCTCTGCTCCTTCAGATGCTGTGTTTAGAAATGATGCTGGGATCATTGGTAGAAAAGAAAACAAAATTCTCTCCTCCTGGATCACACTGAAAGAATATTAAATTCCTTCATCCTGCGGGGGGGGGGGGTTTGAACATCAGGTAGAAGCACATGAAAATATAGGTTTGACGAACCGTAGCTACAGTTATTGAATCATGTGCTCACAATCTAATGTAAAATCATAAATACACGGACTTTAAAAATGGTTTTCATTGATAGTGGATTTGTACATTATTTTGAGACAAACAAACAAACAAATCCCCAAACCACATAGATTCTGTTCCCTCCCTACCCTCTCCCCCCAACCACGATCCAGTGACTAAGAGAACAAGAGTAACAAAAGCATGAACCCAGGTGTCCATGGTGAACATGGCAGATGGTGGTTCCCAGTCAGGCACTGCCGTCTCCAGTCCTGGCTTTCCGAGCCTCGATCATCGTCTTGGTTGCCCTTTTGCGGTCAGTGGCCAAGCCCAGCCAGCACATGAAGTCAATGAACCAGGTGGTTGGGTTGAAATTTAAGCCAAATTCACTTGCAGAGTAGTCAAAGGGAAAGGTGTGATGGTAATTGTGGAACCCTTCACCTGGAAGACAGAGCAAGTTTGAAATCACCTTCCATGCCCATCATGACCTCTGCAGATCTAGCTTACAGTGTGTGTGTGTGTGTGTGTGTGTGTGTGTGTGTGTGTGTGTGTGTGAGAGAGAGAGAGAGAGAGAGAGAGAGAGAGAGAGAGAGAGAGAGAGAGAGAGAGAGAGAGACCTATTGATGTTCATGGGATACTTCTGGTTCTGAATTCAGAGATTACTCTTGGCAGTGCTTGGGTGAACTACAGAGCTGAGGATGGAACCCAGGCTTCCAGCATGTCAAGCATGTATGCTCATCCTGTTGAGTCATTTCTCCTTCCCATGTCCTGGGAATCAGCAAATGCAAAAAGCATTAGAAAGGAAAGTCTTGGGTCTGACTCTGAGGCAATGCTGACTTAGTTGCCTTAGCAAATCATGGCCCTTAGTTTTAAAAATCAAAAAGAAGTTATCCACAGAAGTCCTGATATGAAGGCTCCTGAATTGTACACATGGTAACAGGACTTTGGAGTTTTACTTCTTCCTCTTCTTCTTTTTTTTAAAAAAAGAAATTTTGGTCTATACTAGGCTATGCTCAAGGGTTACTCTTAGTGAAGTTTGGGGACTGTATGGGGAGTGTTGGAACCTAGGTAGGCTGTGTGCAGGGTGAGCATCATAGCTGATGTACTATTGCTCCAGTCCTGAAGTATACTATTTTTGGATTGGGGCTACACCTCAGTTACTTCTCTAACTCAAGATCTACTGAGTTAATTCCTGGGAATTATTTAATTCTCTAATTCAAGGCTCTACATTCAGGAATTGCTCTTGGAGGTGCTGGGGGTTCATCTGGGTGTCAGGGATTGAACCTGCATGCAGAGCAATTGCCCTACTCACTGTTCTATCTTTTTGGTCCTGAGTGTATACTATTTTTAACCACCCAAAGAACTGCCATATTCTTCCTTTACCTTTTAAGTGGCCACTGTCATTCTCCTTTCTACCACATTGGAAAGATCCTGCTCTTTCCATGAGAGGTCTAGTTTTCTTTTTCATCTAGGTGTTCTTCATGCCATTCCACTAGTCTGCATAGTTTTAGACTGTTTCCTGGATTAGAGTATAGAGAATGTTTTCCTGTTTCTGAAACACCCGATGTGGGGCGGCACTGATGGCCCAGCATGGATGCAGCAGCCTCTAGCACCTTCAGGACAAAAAGTGCCTAGAAATCTACCATGGTCCTTGTGAACCTTAAAACTAATGCCCAGTCATTCCTTGCGTTCTTGTCCTCACTATCTCTACAAGATGGAGACAGTCCAGTTTTTCCCTTTCCTTTTTACTCTCAGAGTAAACACTGGTGATGGTGCCTTTCAGTGTTGTTCTTTTAAGAGAGGCAAGGGAGGAGAGAGGGAAAAAAAAACCTGGGGAAAAGTCTCCTTCTGTTTTCCAAGACTTTTTTCTCTTTGCTCTTCCAGTCATACCATAACTAACTCTGAACTTTATTCCATCCAACACTACTATGTAAGATCCTGGAGGGTCGAAGGAGGGTGGATTAGTAGTTGTGTGGCCCTAATGAAGTGTTGGCAGAAACTCATCACTGACTGCTGCAGAGCCTGTTTCAGCTGAATGGCTGGCACTGATTTGGGCCAAACCCAAATCAAAAGTGATTTTGGGCACTGATTTGTTCAAAACCCAGCTTAGCTAGGAGTCAAATGAGTTTCTGTAAAGCAATAGTTAATTTTTCATTAATCACTTACTATGTGCCAGCCATGTGCAAATTGCTTTTATTAGTATTTCTTTCCATAGACTGCATCCTTTGGAACTCACTGCTATAATTATCTTTGTTTTAAAATTAGGATAGAAATACATAGAAGGGACAACTGACTTGCCTCAGATCATATGGCTGTAATAAGAACATCACCCAAGAACCAAAGAGCAGTACAAGAGTTAAAACACTAATTTTGCTTGCAGAGAAGACCCATTCAAATCCTGGGCACCCTCTATGGTCCTTTAAGCCTATCAGGAGTGATCCCTGAGCACAGAGCCAAGACGCAATGGTCCTCAAACTATGGCCCGTGGGCCACATATTGTATTTATTCCCATTTTGTTTTTTCACTTCTAAATAAGACATATGCAGTGTGCATAGAAATTTGTTCATAATTTTTGTTTTTACTATAATCTGGCCCTCCAACAGTCTGAAGGACAGTGAACTGGCCCCCTGTTTAAAAAGTTTGAGGACCCCTGGTCCAAGAGTAAGCCTGAGCACCACTGGGTATGAATTCATTCCCCAAATGAATGAGGGAACCAAACAAAGAGCTAAAACAGCAAGATTAAGAATGCTAAAATGTATATTCACTTTGTCCATTCTTTCCAGGATCCATAATATTTCCTGCCACAAGTTCTCCCATTCCTACTCACCAATGGCACCCAGGGTGACCAGTGGGTTCTGCCGAGGGCTGATGTGTTTGTCATAGGGCCGATTTCCATACATGTGTGCAGCACTGTTGACCAACCAGGTGACATTGAGGGATATGGTGTAGCGGAGGATGGAGGCCAGGAAGTAGGAATTCCATAGACTCTCTCCCCATGTATACCAGGGCACCAGTGTCGGAATCACAAAGCACATGAGCACCACGCTGATCTTGTAGTACCTGGAAAGCAGGAAACTTTGCTGTTAGCAGGCACTGCTGTGATGGTGGGGATAGGCTGTTCAAACTCTAGATAAAGTAGGCACTGTGCCTGTGGGCTCCACCACCCCTTCCATTCCATGTCACTCTCTGGGGATCACACTCCTACAGAACTAACAGGGCCAGGCAGAAAACAAGAGTTTTAACATAGGCACTAGAGGAAACGGTAATGCCTATAGCAAACTTCAGAGAAATTTCAACATAAAGTCACCAGCAATGGGATGGAGTGATAGTACAGCGGCGCTTGCTTGCATGCAACCACCTCAGGTTTGCTTTCTGGCATCTCATATGGTCCCTGAACACTGTCAGGAATAACTCTTGAGTATAGAGCCATGAATAACCACTAACTACTGCCAGGTATGCCCCCAATAAACCAAAATCATAAACACTGTACTGAAAAACTCATCTATCTTTGAATTAAAGGTGTGCTTTTACATTTGTCTACGATATCAATTTATATTAGAATGACACCACGTATTTAAAACTACCCTTCCTGAGGCTGAGAAATAGTGCAGAGGTTAAAGCACTTGCCTTTAATATGGCTAAGTTCAGTTCAATTTCCAACATTGCAAAAGGTCTCTGGAGCACTGCTAAGTACTTAAGGCAGGAATATCCCTGAACCATACTCCTCCTCCTCCCCCCCCAATAAATCAGCCAGACAGCCTCTCTGAGTTTCTTTGACTAACCAATCTGATAACTAGGTTTTGCAACATAATTTCAAGAGATTCTCAATATTCCTTGAATGATTTTTCAGGCACTTTCTATACTAAGTCAGCTTGGTAAAAAAGAATCCTGTGCCCCTAACATTTCCTGCCTATCAGTGACTGCACCAAACTGGCAAAAACAATGAACAGTAAATATAGGAACAGGCAATGCCACATAAAGAGAAACCATACAAGAGCAATCATCAGTGGTTTTACTCCTAGCTGGTGTGTTTGACAAACACTTATTGAGCACTTAGCCTCAACAGGCCCTGAATACTGCTCAGCAAAGACAAACTGGACAGTGTCCCTGCTTTCCTGGACTTCAGGCAAATAGAATCACTGTTTACCTCTGGCTGAATGCAAGTGAGGGTCATGACATGAAAGTGTCCACAGCCATCTGTTCAGAGCTATTTCCTTCCCTCCCCACCTGCCCTGGACTAATCAGACTTCCAGAAGGCATCTGGAAGTCCTTCTCACCAGGATGAGTGAGTCCCTGAGGATGGAGAGCACTGATATGACTTCGTAACAGTTAGAGATGAAAAAGATTGGAATTTCTTCTCTCCATACAATCACACTCTAGTCAGATTTTCCCTCGCTCAAAAATCCCCACTTTTTCTAAATTCTTATTCCAACAAAGCTCTAACAGATCTAATAGGATTGCTCTCTCATTGCTCTTCCTGCATTCTGCTAGAATTCATCTTACTTGGTTCAACAGAGTGAATGAAAGAAGAGAAAAAAGGTTTGTTTGAGAGCCACACCTGGCAGTGTTCAAGGGACTGTAAGTGGCACTGGAATCAATCCTGGGTTTGTACATGCAAAGCAAACCCCTACCCACTGTACTATATCTCTAGTCCAAGAAGATTTTTTGTTGTTGTTATTGTGGCCCAGCAGTACTCAGGGCTTACTCCTGGTTCTGTACTCAGGAATCACTCCTGGTGGGCTCAGAGACCCGGTGGGGATCTGCGACTAGAAACCAGGTAGGATGCATGAGAAGCAAAAGCCATATCTTCTGTACTATCACACTGGCCCAAGAAATTTTTATGAGTCACAGCAAATACAAATGGCATTGTCAGTAAGAAGGGTCTTGACACTGACAAATGGACGAATGTTCTTTTAAGCTTTTCAAAAGTACTCATAAAATCCTTCTAGTTTTCTAGAAGTCTGGAAAACTGCAACCAAGGCCCATTTTCTTCTGCATAAGATTAGCTTAGAATTATTTATTCATTTAGTTACTTATTTTTAATTCCTTGTTCCATTTCTGGTTCCTTTGGTGACACAGAGGTGTGAGACTAAATCACTAAAATTTGATAATTGTGTAAATCAATAATAAAACAATGAAAAAAATTTTTAAAATCAAAATATGAGTTTGTTGCTCTGACTGATTTAAAAAAAGGAAGGGGAAACAGAACTAGATCATTCTAATTATTTCCTTGATTTTCAATTACTGTTTTTCTCTCAAATTCCAGAATTCACTTCTGTTTCAGTTTTCACTTTTTCTTTTTATTATGAAAGTGTTAGGGCTTATGTTTTTTTGTGGACGGTTACTGCACCACCACCATCAAAAGCCAACTGTACCCTTCACACCATCCTATGTTTCTTCTAGACTCTCTCTTGCTTCCCCAACTCCTCCCCATCCTTTGGTCTCAGTTTCCTTATTAGAAAGGTTTGTTTTCACTGACCACTACCTTTCTTTGTTTCTTTGTCTACCAGGAATGAGATCATCTGGCATTTGTGCTTCTCCTGGATTATTTTTGCTTAGCATAACACCCCCTACTTCTATCCTAGTTGTAGCAAAAGGCAAGGTTTCCATTTTTCTTATAGCTGAATAGTATTCCATTGTATCTATATACCACGATTTCATTATCTACCTATCTGTCCTCAGGTACTTGGGTTGTTTCCAGGTCTTGCTATTATAAATAGCATCGCAATGAATATAGTTGTTCAAACACATCTTGGGTTAATGTTTTTCTAAAAGCTCTTGGAATAGCTGCAAAGAGTAGAAGCCACACTTTTTCATAAGTCAGAAACAGATGATATCCACATCAACAGGGAATGAGATTCCTTTTTCACTGTGTTCTTGCCAGCACCAGCTGCTTCTGGACTTTTTTTTATATATACATTATTCTCACTGCTGTTAAGTGACACCACTGTCACTTTGATTTGCATCTTCCTGATCATCAGTGACGGTGAGCACTTTCTACAAGACCAGAATCTATTTTCCTCTCTTGAAAATGGTTGTGACACATCTTGTAAAGTGATAATAGGGCAGTCTGGGACACATGAGGATAATTTCATTCCATGGAAGGACAGGTCAAACTTCAAGGGGGCATCTCCTGAGGGCTGATTTTTCTTGCTTTTATCTTAGGAAGCGCTTCCTCTTTGAAGTTGTACCAAACCCATCACTACATTCCAAAAATCAGATATCCTCTTTTCTCATGGGGTCCTAGAGAAATGATCTCAAACTCTTCACACTTCATGATTTCTTAATTTTTTCTTTATTTTTCCCTCTTGGGGTGTAGTATTTTTTTTCCCTGTTCAAAGTCTGACATTTGCCAAAGGATAAATTATGCGTTGTCATCAAGGCCAACAGTATTTATATCCTGCTACCAAGTTTTAAGTGCATTCTGCTACAGAATGTCTCTAAATTGATATCATCTCACAGAGCTTCGCTAAATTTATATTGTATTTTCTAAACACAAAACAAGAGTACTCTGCAATGGAAATTGTAGAGGAGATTGAAGGGAAAAGATATGATTATAATCAGGGACTGTTTAAGAGTAATGAGTCATTGTGTTGGTTTGGTTATCTAATGAGACAGGTTGCGATATTCTTTGTGCACCATTGATGTGCTAGATAAGATATTAAATAATTAGGAATTTAGAGAGAGTAAATAAGAGCAGGGAAGATGAATCTGCAACAGAAGAATAAGTGGTAGTGGTAGGAAATAATGGTAAACTGAGTGGTCTTGATGGTCATCAATTGGTTTCAGCCTTACTCTGAGTCAGACAAAATCTTGGGCATGTTTGAGCAAAGGAGAGGAGTAGTCTGACCTGCATGTGAGTGACTTCTGTTTTTGAACACACACACACACACACACACACACACACACACACACACACACACACATCATGAAATAGGAGAAGTTTCCTGAAATCACATCAGAAAGAAAAGTGAGAAGTAAAGACTCAGAGATAGGGTGAGAAGAATCCAGGAACCTCCCAAGAAAGCTCAACGTGATTCTAACATATTCAAAACCAGATTTATATTTTGGATCCCAAACACAGACTCCAACGCACTCAAGCTGACTTTACAGATAATGATAAATGTTCAGTAGAGCTTTAAAGTGACAGCATGTTAGAACAAGCACACAACTGATGCCGTAAAACCTTTCCTCTCCCATCACTTCACAATTTGAGGACCACAATCAGTAAGATGTTTTTTTCTAGTACTTAGCTGAAGTATTTCACACAATCGAATACTATCAAATGCCTCAGTGAGCTTAGGCTATAGAGAATGAATATATATATATATATATAAATATATATATATTCATTACAACACACACACACACACACACACACCCTAACCTTTCAACTTTCAAATGCTCTGGAAACTATCCCTATCCCAACCAAATAGGTCACAATAAAGAAAACTGGAGCATTAACTAACATGTTCAACAGAGAAGTATTTGGGCTCTCAGCTTCCCCAGCCAGCCTCTCCCTTTTCCAACTAGAGGTGATAAGCATCTTTAAATTCTCATTTTATTGATTTGTTTTTATTTTCTTCTTTTTTGGTAGGGGCACACCCAGCAGTGCACAAGGGTTACTCTTGGGTCTGAACTCAGGAATTATTAGTGGCAGTGCAAACGGGATCATATAAGATGCCAGAGATCCAATGCCCTACTTGCTCTAGCCCCCAAAATCTCATTTTCTTTTAGATGAAAAAGAAATTGCTGTTTTCGGTCTGCAAGCACTTCCTGGAGCTTGACTAACCCTAAGCCTAGCGGTCCAGCACATTGGTGTGTGAGATTTCAAGAATGAAATCTATTAAAGCATGAAGAAGAGGGAAATAGCCCACCTCCTGCCTAGGGGGGACAGTCCGGAGAAATGTGAAAAGAAGCAAACACAACAATCAGTGAGAGAAATTATAGCCACAGAAATGTGCTGTAACAATGAGTGATGAGCTGTCACGAATATCTTGATTAAACAAGTTAGGTTTTGTGATTCCATAGAAAGTCTGAGCAGAAATTAATTTCCCTGACAATGCTTTGCATTTTGTAAGGGTTCAGGCAAAATCAGTGAGGTGCTTAGTAAACATTTATTTAAAGGATAAATGAGATGCCCCAGCAATTTGTAAATGGATGGAGCAATCTCTATCTCTTTGTTCCCTCTGGCTTGCCATCACCCATCAGGTGGTGGAAATTGCCCTGTTTCTGGATGCACAGCTGAAGCAGTAAGCCCATTTATGAAGCTGTTCTTTGGAAATTTTTCAGAAAAAAAATCTTCCAGGGACTGGAGAAAAAGTACAGTGGCTAAGAAAGACACTTGCATTGCATGCAGCTAACCTGAGTTCAATTTCCCAGAATCCCATATTGTCCCCCGAACACTGCCAGGTGTGGTTCCTGAGTGCAGAAGCAGGAGTAACCCCTGAGCATCATCAGGGGTTGATGATCCAAAACAAAAGCTAAAACAAACAAACAGCTTTCAGGTGTTTTTCTGGTTTCCATTGAAAATGGGCATGGTTGCTTGTCTTGGCCTTGCTATTGCAGTGTCTTTAAGAGACTGCAGTTGTGATGGTCACCTTTCAAGTATCTCTGAATGTCTATCACTCCAGCTTTAGCCTTGACTATCATTTAATCTTAACACTTTCCTTGTATAACATCCCAATCTGCATTTCTGTAGAAGAAATTATTCTTATCTTCATTGTCTTTCCAGTCCGAGAAAATAAAGTAGAGATGGGGAAGAGCTCAGATGGCAAAAGATCAGTTCTTCAGATCCTTTTGGTACAGTTAGTTTCTCTGTGTGTCTTTAGCTTTGTTTGCTTTTGATGTCTGGATGTGGAGATTAGCTTTATGCATTCTTTTGAATTTAATTTGTCTCTGTACAAACAGCTTGCATTAATTCAGTAAGTAGCAGTTCCAAAGATAAACACAATCATTTCAAAATTTCAGCACCAAGAGTATGATTCCTACCCCATTAACAACGGACTGCTTAAAGAAAATACTGAGGCATACTAATTGCCAAGACCTTATAAGAAAGTGTCCAGTTTCAAAGTGTTGATTGTAGCATCCTTATGTAGATTACATGTATTTTGGGGGCAGACTTTGTCTAGCTCCAAGTCATATCAGGGACAGTTTCTTAATCACAAAGTGTTCATTAATCAGGGAAGAAGCTGAATTTTTGTCCCACACTAGAAAGAGGCAATCCATCTGAGGATGCAGTGTATCTTTGGAAAAATTAGTGAGGTCACAGTTTACCCCTCAGATACTTAGAGATTCTCAAGTTATCCACTGAAATTTAAGTTGAGTAAGTTAATTCCAGTACTTTTCCTAAGATTTGTCCTCTGTCCTCTCTGCTTTGTTTCTGATTGATCATAGATGTTCTCAACATGAATAGGTTTCCCCTACTACTCAAACAGATAAGGTTCTTGTTTGATGAGATTTGTTAGGTTCTTTTTGGGATCAGCTAAATTCATCAGTCTACCTTTTGTTTTTGTTTTTGTTTTTTTTGGGGGGGGGCCACAAAAAACGCCCCTGAGCGGCGTTGCTCAGGGGTTACTCCTGGCCGTCTGCTCAGAAATAGCTCCTGGCAGGCATGGGGGACCATATGGGACACCGAGGATTCGAACCAACCACCTTTGGTCTTGGATCAGCTGCTTGCAAGGCAAACGCCACTGTGCTATCTCTCCGGGCCCCATCAGTCTACCTTTTTGGTGGTGGTGTGTGTGGCCCTTGGACACACTCAAGATTTCTGGGGACACAGTCACATGCAGCATTTTGGGAGCATATGGTATTGAGAATCAAATCTATGAATATGAGTAGGCCTCATATATGCAAATAATATACTTCTGTATTTCAGTGCTCTACCTCTGCACCCCTTTTTTGTTTCTGGGCCACAGTCAACACTGTTCAGGGCTTACTATTTTCTCTGTGCTCAAGAAGTACTCAAGAGGGGCTCAGAGGAGCTATATGGAGTACCAGGGATTGACCTGGGTCAGCCATGTGTAAGGCAAGTGCCCTACTTCTCTGTACTATTATTCTGGCCTGACTCTCAGACCCCTTATAACTTGTTTCTCTTCTTCTGCAAAGGGTTTGAAAACCAGAGGACTGAGTTTGTAAAATTTATGTGCAAAGAATGAATATAAAGGCTTTAGGAGAAAGCCCCAGAGCGTCTACTGTGCTGAAAGCAAAAATGAGAAAGTATTAAAGCTGTGACACATATTCAAAGATCTCTATATGGAGATAGATGGTAGAACAGGCCCATGAGCGTATAGAGGATTAAATAGTCTGAATGTGGGGCTAGAGAGACAATACAGGAGGTCATTTGCCTTGTATGTGGCTGGGTCTGCCAGGGATGATACATGAGTCAGGAGTAATGCCCAAAATATAAATACACCAAAAATATTCTGAGTTCACTAAACATATAATGTGATGAGTTCTTTATGTGAAAGATCTTGGTTTTATTATATTTAAATGAAATGACTGGGTAGCTGCATTTCAGACTGATGAGACACCATTACATTTAGTGTTAGCTACACTAGGTATATTTGAACTTCATGACACTGGCAAACTGCTTGAAGAAACTGAAAGACTTACTTGAAGTTACTTAAAATAAACAGTGTGTCCTGAACAGAGTCTATAGTTAATCCCATGACAATATACTCCAAGAGTGGAGAAACCCTATTTCTTTTAGGCCAAGTGAATTCCTTTTCGAATGACCCCAATATTTACTGTGCCAGGGCAGGAGGAAAAAAAAAGCAAAAAGCACAAAACAGGGCCCGGAGAGATAGCACAATGGCGTTTGCCTTGCAAGCAGCCGATCCAGAACCAAAGGTGGTTGGTTTGAATCCCGGTGTCCCATATGGTCCCCGTGCCTGCCAGGAGCTGTTTCTGAGCAGACAGCCAGGAGTAACCCCTGAGCAACGCCGGGTGTGGCCCAAAAAACAAAACAAAAAAAAAAAGCACAAAACATTGTTCTATATATATTATTTTTTATCTTCATTTATTATTATTATTATTATTATTATTATTATTATTATTATTTACCTATCTATTTTTGGTCGATTTCTTTGTTTCGGTGTGGTATTGAAGTTGTTGTCCCCATTTATACTTATTTTTTTTTCTCTTCTTTTCTTTCTTTCTTTATGTGCTCTGCCATGTTTCTTATCTCAAGACCATGGCTTTTTTTTTTGTGTGTGTGTGTGTGTGTGTGTATGTGTGGTGCTTATCGTTATTGTTGGAGTCTTCACTGGATATTTGACACTTTCTTTTGCACTGGTGGAGTGTTTCACCTTCTTTTTCTCCTTCATCTCTCAAACCGATGATGAGAGCCTCTAGAAGGATTCTGCCCATTTTCGGCGTATTAGACTTTTACCCCAGTTTATTACTTTTCTTCAGACAAAACCACGTAACTTGAACTAGCTAGTCCTGCCTCCCAGTTAAAGGGGAAAATAAGGGAGGCACCAAGACCAAACAGATGTAAGACTACTAAGTAGTAGGCTAGGTACAGAGGGGACCACATATTCTAGCAGCCCCGGGGGTGAGGGAAGAGGATATGGGAGGTAGATGAAAACAGTGTAGGGAGGACAAATTGGTGATGGGAATCCCCCCCTGATTTTATGTAAATGTGTACCTAAAATATTATTGTCAACAATATGTAAGCCACTATGATCAAAATAAAAATTATATTAAAAAAATAAACAGTGTGAAAAGTATTGGTGTGCATGTATTTATTTTTCACCCCAAGAGAAGTTCATTAATATTTGAAATACATAATTAAGAGCACCTATTTTGTGCATATTTAGTTAACATTAGATAAACTCTAATTGAAAATGCCCCTAAAGAAGGGGCCAGAGCAGTTGTACAGTGGATAGAGCATTTGAATTATATGTGACCCATCCATGTTCGATGCCTTCCATCACATATGGAAGCCTGCCAGGAGTGATTCCTAAGTGCAAAGTCAAGAGGAAGCCTTGAGCATTATCAGATGTGGCCCAACCAAATAAATTTTAGAAGGAAAGGAATAAAGAAAATGCTCCCAAAGAAATGAAAAACTAGGCTTGAGAAGTAACACAGCAGGTAGAGTGTTTGTCTTGTATGCAGACGCCATGGTTTAGGCCCCCAGCATCCATGTAGTCTTTTAAGCCTGCTCAGAGTGATTTCTGAATACAGAGCCAGGAGTAACCCCAAACACCTCTGGCTCTGACCAAAAACAAAAATAAAATTAATTTAAAGTGTAAAAAAATCTGGTGAACTTCTGGGGATATGACTGCTCCCTATATTTTCCAGGTGGCTATGTTGGTTAACTTTATAAACTTTGTTTACATTGATAATACAGGGTTTGTCTCGAGACAAGTCCATGAGGTTTTTACTGACTACTTTGGAGCCCACCAGCCTACAACTACCCTTTCTGAAAATGCCTGTCCTTGTTCTCTTATTTTTTGGCTTTTGTCTTCAGGCCTTACCTCACTGTGTTCAGGAATCAATCTTAGAAGTGCTCAAGAAACCATAAGTAATATTGGAGGTCAAATCTGAGTCAATTACATTAAAGTTAAGTGCCTTCCCCTGTAATACCTCTCTGGCCTGGTTTTTGTTTAATTAAAACAACACTTTTTATGACCATCTTGAACAGACAAATCACATAGTTACACTGTCAGTTCATAGAGCAAAATTCTTTTAGAAGGGCCAACTATGCTCTCTCCTACCGCCCATAGGGAGATAACATTTAGGATAAAGACTTTACAATTAGAACCCTTTGCATTTTCAATGGTCCAATAAGAGATAAAAATATGGGAGACCCAGCAAGACATACAGAACGGCATGGTGAGCCCTACCCTGATCTGAGTGTGTTGCACATGCCCTGCAACCCAAACAAGACCCAGTGAGAACTGTGTAATGAGAAGAGCATGGCTGTTCCACTCTATTCTACAGCTGAGCACATGTGTTCTATTCAATGAACACCAGCACACTGCATAGAAAACACCACACTGCAGCAAAGGACATAGTGGGGAAACAATGCAGAACACCACCATGCTTAAAGAATGAAGATGGGGGCCCAGAGAGATAGCATAGTGGTGTTTGCCCTGCAAGCAGCCGATCCAGGACCAAAGGTGGTTGGTTCGAATCCCGGTGTCCCATATGGTCCCCCGTGCCTGCAGGAGCTATTTCTGAGCAGACAGCCAGGAGTAACCCCTGAGCACCGCCGGGAGTGACCCAAAACACCAAAAAAAAAAAAAAAAAAAGAATGAAGATGGTAGCTATGGAGACCCAACAAGTATCAGCCACCTATTTAGCCTCTCCAATAAAGACTTTAGAGAAGAAATCTGGAGGATGTTCAAAGAACCCAAAGAAAACATGAAACAAACCGAACAAACGATAAATAAGAATCAAGATGATATGAAAGTAGAAATGAGAAAACTTCACACTGAAACAACAGGACAGTACACTTGGAAGGGCAAAAATTAAAAACTAACTGGATAACCTCACCAGCAGTATAGCAGCTGCTGAGGCCAAATCTAGTAAACTGAACGGTGAGTTACATAACACCTCCATATAACAGAAGTGGTTGGAAAAGAGCCTCAAAGAAGGCTAACAGAAGGCAATATGACTCTGAGATAAATTCAATTACAAATATAAGAATCACTGTAATACCACAGACCCTGGAAGAAATCCCCCATGAAGAATCAACAGGCAAGGACATCATTTCAGAGAAGTTTCCAGAGCTAAAATGTTCTTGCAACTATATCCTGAATGTCCAAAGAGTACCAGTTAAAAGAAATCCAAAGAAAAACACAAAGTACACCCTAATCACATTGTAGAAGTCTGGAGATAGGAAGAGAACACTGAAAGCAGAAAGATCAAAAGGAAAATTACATACAAAGAAGCCACAAACATAAAAAGCCCATCAAAATATGGGGAGAGAAAATGAACATATACTTCTGTGAGGAAGAATTTGTCTGAGAAAGACCAACAGATGGACAACCGATACATGAAAAAATGTTCACCATCACTTATTCATTAGGGAAATCCAAATCAAGACAACATCGAGATATTATATTACACCACTGAGGATGACACAAAAATACTGGTAACAATCTCTGTTGACAGGGAGGTGGTGAAAAAGAAACTCTTCTTCACTGCTGTTGGGAATGTTGTCTGATCTACAATCCCTATGGAAGACAGTATAGAAGGTTCTCAATAAACTCGAATTGAACTGCCATATGACCCATTAATTCTGTTTTTGATTATTTATCCTCCGAAAGAAAAACATTCATTCTAAAGGATGCAGGGAACTACTATTCATTGCAGCACTCAGAACAATAGCCAAGACATGGAATCAATCTATATGTCTAACAACAGATAAGTGGATCATAAAGATGTGGTACATGTATACAAAGGAATACTACAAAGCTATAAGGAATGATGCAATCATGCAATTTGAAGGTGCATGGATGGATTTAAAAGATATTATGTTAAATGAGGTAAGCCAGAACAAGAAAGATAATACAGAATATCACTTACATGTGGTATTTAGAATAACTCCATGAAGAAATGGTCTGAATGGGAGTTGTCATGAACAACCTTGGCCCCAGAGTATAATAGCGAGGAGAAGGAAAGAAATGGAGTGGGAGAGAAGAACCATAAGTAGATGGAAGCCAGAGGTCAAGTTGTCTCAGATCCGTTGGTGGAGATTAAAAGGGGGGGGGCAGAACTAAATCTCCAATCCAAAGTCAACAACAATGAAATCAAAAGACCCAAATTCTAACCATCTAAACATAAATGGGCTTGTTATACTGGCAGGCTGGGGTAAAGAGTGGTGGTATGGTATACACTCGGGAAACATGGTGGAGGGAGATAACATTGGTGGTGGGATTGGCCCTGATTCATTGTAGGTCTGAAACCCAATGACAAAGTTCCTTTGTGAAACCGTAAATCACAATGGTTTCAATAAAATAAAATAAAAAAAAGAAAAATGTGAAATTGCCCCCACAGTTTCACTTTATAGAGAAGATCACTGTTAATAGGTTGCTGTGTATGTCTATATGTGTGCATATATAGCATACTTAATATAACATCTTATTCAATACAGATTCATATTATTTTGGTTTTTCAGCCGCACCCACCCAGTGATGCTCAGAGGTTACTCCTGGCTCTGAGCTCGGAAATTGCTGCTGGTTTGGGGGACCATATGGGACGCTGGGGGATCAAACCACAGACCATACTAGGCTAGCAATGGGTGCACAAGGCAGATACCTTACAACTTGTGCTACCACTCTGGCCACAAGATTGCTATTATTTTGATTAAAATTGTGTGGGTGCCAACCATCTATGTTCAGGGACCATCAGGGTCCGACCTGGTGCTGTTATGGGGACTGTGTGATATCAAGGGTCAAACCCAGGACCTCACACATACCAAAGAATATATTCTACCACTTGAACCATGTTGCCAGTTTTAATATAAAACCAAGGAATACTCATTAAATATGTGATTTACAAAAAAACATTAAAGGTTTATTTCAATCTTTTACCTCCCAATCTCACTTACTTGAGACTTTAAAAAAATAGCTCTCTCCAGAAATGTGCATATATATACACCTAAGAATAGTATTGGATTTATTGAATAATCCCATCACAAGGTACTCAAGCAAATCCTCCTTTGTGGAAATTCAGGGATTTCCAGATTTCCACTGTCGTGAGCATCTTTGTGGTTAAAACTTTCCTTACAATCATTCTTCTGTTGCAACGTACCCCTTAAAATGTAGTGTTAGCTTAAAAGATAGACTTGCGGCCAGAGAGAGAGTGTGTGAGCTAATGGGCATAGAGCATGTGCTTTGCATGCTTCACAGAAGAACTTGTATCCTCCATATTATAAGAGAAAACTTTATCAAAACTGGAGGCCCAGATTTCAACCCTGGCTCTTAAAAGTCCTTCAAGTGCCACTAATAGTGACCCAGAGTACAGAGGCATTTGTAGTCCCTGAGAACTTCCACGTAAGTCTCAAAAACTGAAAATAAAATATAATTAAAATACTTTTAATATGTGCAACACATTTACATTCATGAGGTTTTGTGCAAAAATTTCTCACCTACGGACAACACTGATTTTTTCCTAAACTTTGGAAAGTAGAGCACACACATAGCAAAAGTACATGAATTAGACCTGCATTGTCCAGCATTGGACAGTCACCGGCCACACATGACCATGGAAGCACTTGAGATGTGGCTGGTTCAAGTTGGGTGTGCCAGAAGTATAAAACTCACCTTGATTTCTAAGACTTGATGCAAGAACAAAATATAAACTTGAATCTCAATAATAACATATGTGGATGTTTTGCTGGGATGGCAATATCTGAGATATATTGTGTGGTGTCAAAATTATTAAAATTAAGTTGATTAGGGTTGAACAGATAGGGAGCATAATGGATCTTTTGTATGTGGGATGCCTACCGAGCTCTATCGCCTGATCACTGAGCACTGTCAAGAGCAACACTGAAGCACCGCCAGATGTGGCTCCAAACCAAACCAAATTAAATTTTTGTTTGTCAAATTGTGGCTACTGTGAAATTGAAAGTAAACACATGCTTTGCATTCTATTTTTCTTGCACACAAAGTGGGGTATGACATGCCACCAAGGTAACTCAACCTAGCCCCTAAGCTGCCTGCTCCTAATTTGCTCTCTTCCTGTTCCCCTCCTGCTCCCTCACCTGCAGGCACCTCAGTGACACACCTGGCCCTAGGAGCTAACATCACTCACTCTGCCACCCTATTTTTGTCCCAGGAATGGTTAGAAAATATGAGATGAGTGGTCACATTAGGAAGTACTTGCATTTCATTGTAGCTTGTCAATGGCCAGAACTGACCATGATAAATCTTGAGACAGGTGTAGGACTAGAAATAGTAATGGTTGGATGGTTTTACACTTTTTTCTTTCAGTGTGTTTCATTTTCTCCATAATTAGAATAAAAAAGTTTTTCTCTAATGGCTCCTTACTGTTAAGGAGCTTGCCTTGCATGTTTCCAGCCTTGTTTCAATCTCTGGTATACCTAAGCACTGCAGGAGTGATTCCCGAGGAGCACTGATCCAGGAGTAATCCCTGAGCACTGCCCTGTGTGGTCCCAAAACCAAATGAGGGGTGGAGAAATAGAGAGAGAGAGAGATTAACATAAAATGCCCCAGAAGCTGGCATAAGCAAGATGGTGGGAGAAAAGAGGGCATCAGAAAGGTGAGAAGGAAACTGGGGACATTGGTGGTGGGAACTGTGCACTGGTGAAGGTTGTACATTGTATGACTGTAACTCAATTATGAACACCTTTATCTTTCAAAAAACTGTATTATGAACAACCATATAACCATAGTGTTTAAATAAAAACTTATAAAGAGAGATTAAAAATTATGTAGAATGGCTACAAATTCTCCCAACAGTACATATTTCTCAAAAAAACGGTTGTTTATGCCATTGTTTTAGTGCCTAGCCCATTAGCAGAATTCTTTTGCTGAGATGACCCACACACACAAAAAGGGCTGTTATATGCTAATGTAAAAACACATTTTCTGCAAAAAGTAACTGTATTTTTTAATCTTCTGTATCTAAAAGAGCCTTAGAGTGAAGAATGATATTATTTTGAATCATTGAAATCTCCTAAATTCTGGATTCATTGAGGCAGCTACGTGGATTCATCAGCTTGAACAGTTAATCTGTTACAATATATTGTTTCCGTTTCAACTGAAAACCTTGGGGGAAATCTGCCTCAAAATTTAGAAAAAGGGGAACCCTTGGGCCGGAGAGATAGCACAGCCATAGGGTATTTGTCTTGCATATGGCCAACCCTGGACAGACCCCTGTTCAATTCCCAGCATCCCATATGCCCCCTGCCCCCCTACCAGGAGCGATTTCTGGGCACAGAGCCAAGAGTAACCCTTGAGCGCCACCAGGTTTGACCCAAAAACCAAAAAAAAAGAAAAAGGGGAACCCTATATTCAAATGTCCTGAACTGTTGGTGTTCATTTCCTGGATATAAGGGCTGAAGAATGAGGGAAAAATCTCTAGATGAAGAGCATAAGAACATTCTAGGTCCATGCTTCCTAGTCACTATATTGAATCCATTAGGGTCTTGTATCAGCCCAAGACCCCCAGTTCCTTTCATATTACTTTACTGGTGCCAGAAACATACTTCCAGTCACAAGGCTAGAGGAATAGAGGCACAAAGGCACTGTCATTAGGGGGTGTGAAGTGACAGGAAGGAAGAGTGGTTCACAATGGGTAAGAAGCAAAGATAAGAAATGTGTTTCAGGGTTTGTAGATAACAGTTTTAAACCACCCCTAACCCAGGAAGAGTTCTCTTAGGTGTTTAGCATCACAGACTTTGGCTCCCACATAAGAAAAAGTTCTCAATCTGAAGACCTCAGGGTGGCAATACCTATGAAACATAGAAGCCAGGTAAGAAGAAGAATGGAGGGGCCGGAGAGATAGCATGGAGGTAAGGCGTTTGCCTTTCAAGCAGAAGGTCATTGGTTCAAATCCCGGCATCCCATATGGTCCCCCGAGCTTGCCAGGAGTGATTTCTGAGCATGGAGCTAGGAGGAACCCCTGAGCGCTGCCGGGTGTGACCCAAAAACAAAAAATAAATAAATAAAAATAAATTTAAAAGAAGAAGAATGGAGGGGGGGGAGCAGATATTCTCTAGGATTATGCTTACAATACAGTGCATACAGTATAGCTCATGTTGACTTGGGTTTTGTTTTGCCACACCTGGTAATGCCCAGAGCTTATGTCTGGTTCTGTGGTTATGGATCACTCTTAGCAAGACTCATGGCCCCTCTGGCATGTCAGGATCAACCCCAGTCAACTGCATGCAGGCAAGAGAGCTACCCATTGTACTATTTTTTTCTGGCAGCAACACACTGTCCTTGAAAGCATTTTGGATGAGGACAAAACTTGTTTAAATTCCAGCTTTTCCATTTGCCAAATGTTACGGATTTGGTGTCTCAAACGCCATGAAGGAGAGAACTGATGTGTGCTGAGAACAGTCCTTACAGAGTCCACAGACAATACTCTGAAAACTACACAACAAGGAATGCTGGGAGCGATGACAGAAAACAGGAAGCTACTATTATGCTAAGATCAAATGCTGTCTTAAAACAAGGTACTAGAGTTTATTAGAATTTTATATCTCAAGAGCAAAATGATGCTGAATGAGGCACTGAAGGGGGCTCATCTGACAGCAGTTGTTTGCCCATTTGCATGCTAGCATGGTAGATCAGCTGCCTTCAGTGGGAAAATGGCACACGGCACACGATGAAGACCAGAATTTCAGGCTTCAGTCAATCAATCCCTCCAGAGACAAAGGCCCCCAAATTTCAATACAAACCCCGGATGATTTAAATCCTGGTATCATCTACACTTCTCTTCCTGCTAGTGAGAAACAAAATGAATGGCACAGAGGAAAAACATGGTGCTTGCCTATTACATACAACCATTCCAGCTTTTAAAATTTCTCTCTGCTTAAGAACCCCAAATAGGAAGTACCTCCAATTTTCTATTCCCCTTGGCCTTTGGAATCCAGAAAAACCCTCACTGCCACTTAGGATTCTGGAACGCTTGCGTTTCTGTTTTTTGTTTGAACTGTTGGCTATTATAGTCATATTCACACCCTCAATGCTTAGAGCAGATACTGGCTCTCTGATTCTAATAAATGAATGGTTTCAATATCCTAAAAATCCTTTTAAACTGAGCCAAATTCCTGTTTACTTATCTTGAAAAATATACATGGTTTCTATAAATCACTTGATAGTCAGGTCATTTAAGTAATTGTTTTTCTCTACTTAAAAATGAACAAGATAAGAGAAGGTTTCTAAGAGGACAGCAAATGTCAAGAGAGACAGCATGCTTCCGCTGAGTCAGTGTATTCATTTTGATAAATGATTTATCATCTTGATAAATCACATTATCTCATCATGTATATCTGTGTGACAGATTTGTTACTGTTTTAGATGAAAATGGACAGTGTAAAGGAAATGGCTTACTTGGGCAGGGAGGCAATGCAAAGCCAAATCCTGACAAGGATTTTCTTAGCAGGTGGGCTAATCATGGTACCTTGGGTTTCTTCTTCACTAGAAAACCTGTTGTTTTTCAACTCCAGGTTCAAACTGGGCCAGCTCCATAGATTAGCTTTTCTTGAGTGAGATGTAAACCAAGTCAAGCCGTGAGAGATTACGGCTACACCAGCCCACACAGCAGAAATCTGGCCATCTCAGGAGGAGAGGATGGGCCAAGCCCCACCCTGCCAAAGCCACACTTGCTGACTCCAATACCCAGAATCTCCATTTCCCAATGGTCTGCTTCATCACTGACCCTCGATGATTCCCTGTGGAGATGCCAATCTGACCACACTTCAGGTACACCAGGTGTTAGGTCAATATCACCAGGGCTCTTTTTATTTTTATCATCAGTGCAGGCATCCTCCCCTTATCTTTCTCCTTCTGGGAAAGCCTGACAGCTGACACAACCACAAACAGTCACCATATTAGTCACCATATTAGAACCAGGCCTTTTTATAGGATGCTCTGCAGCAGTGTATATGTCCCTAAAAGTCATAGTATCGTAGCTTTGAATTTCTGGAAAACTTTATTTGTTTTTTTTGTTGTTGTTGCCATCCTAATTGAACACCCCAATTCAACAGACTGGACATATAACAAGAGCTTACTAAACCTTCTGCCATTGTATTAGTGACTTCATTGGTGATACAATAATTTTCACAAATGAACTTGCTACTGTAGTTTTTCTTTCTTTTTTCTTTTCTCTTCTATTTTATTTTTATGTTTTCTTTCCATTTTATTCAATAATTTCGCTTTCACTTCTCTGGAGACAAATGTATTATGATTAGCTATGTCAACTATGTGATACATTTTTAAGTAAATATGATAAAATTAAAAAAAAAAAGAAAATTTGTTACTTTACTTTTACCTATTTTATTACTTTAGATGAAGAATTTGACTCTTAAATTCCCTTTACAATGAGATATTATTTCTCCAGAAGGAAAATTTAGACTATCTTCTCATTCATCCATTAATTTATTTATATATCCAGCAGGTGGGAAATGAAGTGCTAGTAACAAAAGAAGTCTGCTTGTGGAGAAATGTTGGACAGAGCATTTAAAAAAAAACCCAGAACATAAATGCTGGTTTCAAAGCTTTTAAGAGCCCACTTAACATTTTTATAAAGCTGCATGGGCCAGAGAGATATCACAGAGGTAGGGCGTTTGCACATGGCCAAACCAGGATGGTCTCCGGCTCAATTCCCGGCATCCCATATGGTCCCCGAGCCTGCCAGGAGTGATTTCTGAGCACAGAGCTAGGAGTTGCCAGGTGTGACACAAAAACAAAACAAAACAAAAAATAAAATTAAAATCTGCATCTGACACTAGGAGTTTTAACTTCTCCCAGTCACTTAGAGTTCATGGGGAAAATGGACTTTAGAAAACCTAAGGTCTTCATAAATAGAATGACTTCTTTTTTGTTTGTTTGTTTTTGTTTTTGTTTTGGGGCCACACCCATTGATGCTCAGGGGTTACTCCTGGCTATGTGCTCAGAAATCGCTCCTGGCTTGGGGGACCATATGGAACGCCGGGGAATTGAACCGTGGACCATCCTAGGCTAGCGCTTGCAAGGCAGACACCTTACCTCTAGTGCTACTGCTCCAGCCCCATGGAATGACTTATTTTTAAATATTTTTATTTAAGCTATTGTAATTTACAAAGTTATTGATAGTTGGATTTTATACGTGCAATGTTTCAGCACCCATCCCACCACCAGCTCAACCTTCCCCCACTAATATTCCCAGAATCCTTTCCATATCTATCCCTGCCCCAGCCTGCGATCTTTGCAGGCACTTTTTAAAGTTTAAACTTTTAAAGTTTAGGGCCAGAGTGGTGGCGCAAGCCGTAAGGCATCTGCCTTGTGCAAGCTATCCTAGGATGGACCTCGGTTCGATCCCCCAGTGTCCCATATGGTCCCCCAAGCCAGGAGCAATTTCTGAGCGCATAGCCAGGAGTAGTCCCTGAGTGTCACCGGGGTGTGGCCCAAAAACCAAAACCAACCAACCAAAAAAAAAATCCTTTTGAAGCTTAAACCTGTTAAAGTTGTGTCTCAGGAGTTCATTGTTATGGACTCTTGCTTGGATATTTAGTTTTGTCCTTTCTTAACACCACCAATGCACCTGTTTATCTCTGCTTCCACTTGTTGGGAGAGTGATGTTTCCTCCTTGGAGATGCCTTTAGTCTCAATGTCATGGAGTGTTTGACCTATGTGTTGTTCTACATACCTTATGGTAGGGTCTGATATCAAGGTACTTAATCCATTTGGATTTGACCTTTGTGTATAGTGTTAGATAGAGGTCTGAGTTCACTTTTTTGTATGTGGCTGACCAGTTGTCCCAATACTACTTGTTGAAGATAGTTTGTGTTTCTTTTGCCATACAGAAACTTTTTATTTTGATGTATCTTATTTGTTCAGATTTAATTTGATAGCCCTTGCCATTGGCAGCCTATTCTTGAAGACTCCTTTGAGGTCTCTGAATGTTCTGCCTACTCTTAGTGTACTATAGATTCGGGTCTAATCTCAAGGTCTTTGATACACTTTGGATTGACTTTTCTGTAAGGTGTGAGATAAAGATCCAGCTCAAATTTCTTCATGTGGTTATACAATTGTCCTAGTAGTATTTGTTGAAGAAGCTGTCTTTATTCTATTAATCATATACTTGGGTTGTCACTGAATATTCTATTTTGACCCATTGATCTGAACATGTCTTTGTTTCAGTACCATGATGTTTTGATCACTATAGCTTTATAGTACAGCTTCAAGTTAGGTAATGAGATGTCTCTCAGTTTCTTATTTTTCAGTATTGTTTTGGCTATCTGAGGTTATTTTTGGCTCCACACAAACTTTATAATTGACTGTCCTAAGTCCTTGATGAATTTTTTCTGAATTTGGATAGGGATTTGGATTGAATCTATACAGTAGTTTTGGTAAGATCGGGCATATTGATAATGTTGATTCTGTCAATCCACGAGCGTGGAATGTTTTAAATGGAATAATGGTTCTGCACGTGGCATTAACCACACATAGTCATTGCACCATTCCTTTGTTACAAAAACCTTCACCTTTACCTTCATATTGATCAGTTTGAACCTATTGAAAGTAGGTAACACCACTATCAAATCTTAATCATGTGGAAATAGAACCAGGAATAGGTAATACTGGGATCTTTCAATGGAAAGACTATACTTTATCTTTCCGTAGCAATCTTGCACTTTTGGCAAAGTGAATAAGTAGCCCAATGGCCAACTTACATAAAATGGTGCCTATACCTCATGTAATTTTTAAATGTTTGGTTTCAAAATGCACATCAGTATAGTGTGTATAGTATGCCACTCATCCATATATGTATAATTTTGCAATACATCTTTATATAATTTCAACAAGTCCCACTGTTGTATGCTTTTTTCCTGACCTGCAAATTTACTTCCAGAGGCATGGAAGTGGAGCATATGGCATTGAGGGGCACTTTTTTGGAGTAATTTTCCAGAGTAAAGAACATAGTTAGCAGCCCACTTCAGGTGAGGTTACCTTCAATGTACATCCTTGATCCAACTCACAAAGCATCTCATAATACATTCAACCTGTTCTTGAGCATCCTTCTTTGTCGGTGGATGTATTTTGAATGGACAAATAATAGAGCAAAAGACAGAATTCTACTAAAATTTGTTCAGTAAGGGTTTAATTTCTCTAGTGCTCCAGTGAAAATTGCCCCAATCACAAAACCTCAACATATTGTGTCAATCTCTCCACTTAATCATTTCCTGACACAGTTGATAGGATATAACATGGTGAAATGGAGACTGAGGAATCAGAATACATTATCTCAAAGATAACGTTCCCGGATAGCTCTGACATGACAGCCTACACATGACTGAACTAAATATTCATTTTTGATAATGGAACAGCTACCAACAAATTCATTATTCATGACAATATTTTCATTTCAACTGTCAGAAGACAAGGGGTCTCCTAATACATTGCTATTAGCAATTTCCATCAGTAAGAGGAAAAATCTACTTATTTTCACAAATATGTATGAATCATATTCTTTCCATTTTGATAAAGGACTCAGCTTTATTCAAGATTTTAATAAAATAGCTGTCATAAGGACATTAACCTCACAAATCATTTCAGAGCAAAAGTCACAAGTTGGAGAATGAGTAATGGAATTTTTTTTCCAATTCACCAGACTATTTTTTGCTTTAATTACATGCATTTGTGGCTTCAAATTCTTTATATTTTAGCAATTTCTAAGTTACTCTCTTTCTTGCTTACAAATAGCTATATTATTTACAAAGAGACTCTTGCATGAAGTAAAATAACACTAAAATGATGATTATTATCAGTAGAGTTATCTATTTTAGCTCAGAGCACCATAGAGTATGAACAAGATGCACATAAAATGCCTCATATGTTAATTTTTCTGTTAGACACTAAAGTCACTACTGAGTATATTTCAGAGAGGCAAGACGATCTTGAATAAGAAAGTGAGCTTTGTCAATTCACTTTGCTTCTCTTGAATAAAAGAAGAGAGGGAAAAAGAAATGTTACCTTTTTTTTAATCAATGGTATATCTAATGTGATGGGAAGATAACTACATACCACTTTTAAAACACAAATGATCACAAACATGAATACATGCTTAATTTTACCAATAAAAATTAGCAAATTCACTACGATGAAAAGTATTTTAAAAAATAAGCCTTTTGCATATTTGGCTCAGTAATTCTGCTTTAAATCAAAGGAAAGTATCATAGCTCTAGTCAAAGATCTGTGTACAAAGTTATGTCTTACAGCTCTGTTATAAGGATTTTTGAAAAGGGGTGAAAATCCTTAAGAGTTCATCAGAACTAGATGTAATATTTTCTCACAATGACATCTTAAGAAGGTATAAAATTAGAATAATTTCATAGTATTGTTAGCTGAAATTGTGGACTATCTACTTGCATTCAGAGTTCTATTTCTGCTCAGAATATAGAAAAATCCCAAGAAAGTGCTGTACCCATGAGAACAATGAGAGAAGGATGGGTAACATAATATAAAAATCATCACTTTACCTGAGACCATCAAAAAATTGAGATCACTATACAATTATGTAAAATGTATTCCATTTACAAACCTCTTTATTTTGGGGAGAACACAGTGAGAGAGAAGGTCACCATATAAATAAATATGAAAGAGCCGGCTAAATTTTTAATAAATCCTTAAAGGCCAGATGAGGGCTATGGAATGGCTGAGAGCCTCACCTTCAAGAAATTTGCGCTTACTTTCAAGCTCTTTTAGACAGACCTCTAATGAATGTTCTCAAGAAAGTTTAGAGGAATAGATGACAAAAGCCTAGTCTCTTTCAATGTCTTTTAAGACATTTATGTTTTGAACTGAAAATGTAATTTTAGTCTTCTGACTTGTTTAAAAATATTTTTCTTTATTTAAAATAATTTTTATTGTGACCAAAATGAATAACAAATCTTTCACAGTAATATTTAAGGTACATAGTGACAATGAATTAGGGCCATTCCCAGCACCAGGGTTGTCCTCTCTCCACCCTTGTTCCCAGCATGTGTCCCATATCTCCCTCCTTTGCCTCCTGGAGTGCTAGTGTAACTGTTTCCCTCTGTGTAGAGCTTGTTATAAATAGGGCATTGATTCTGTTGTCATTGACTTTGGGTTTGGTGTTTAAGTCTGATCATTTTTTATTTCCACTCAATGTTCATATGACTGTTTGGTCCTGGTACCATTCATTTTTATATCTTTTCAAATAACATGTGGACTTCAAGAGCTCTTGAGGTTAGAGAATTTTTATATATTCATTATTGGAAGAATAATAACTAGGTAAGAAATGCTCTGTAATAAAATGCTTTCTCCACTTTTTAATTTACTAAAGTGATAAATAAAATGACACATTGAAACAATGAAAACAAGTCTTTTATCTGATTCATAAATCAATGGTGAAAGGTAATACTTTTAAAAATAAACATAAATTAAATGGCTCTATGAAATGTTGTTTACACTTTCTCTTCTGGCTAAAGTCTTAGAGTTATATACCTAATTTGAAGGATTATTTCAAGAAAATATTCAGTGTTTGATTAGAGAACTATTTATACATGGTTTAGGAAAATAGTCTAAATACTTGTGGGCATGAAATCTATTTGAACCAAAACATTTTTCATAAAATTTAATTTTGCTTTGACTTTAATATAAGCTAATTTTATTTTTAAAGTAGCTAAGATTTCTTCTCAGCTTCAGTAATAAAGTAACATTTTAGTCAAGAAAATATAATTTACTGCAAACATATGCCAACTCTTTTATTAACTTGTCTATTCAAGGCCATGGAGGGCAGATTATTTACATTTCAGCCCCAAATGTAAGAGCCATCAAGTACATAACAAAGTTATTGATTTAGGGGGAGAGGCCTTGGGGCTGTTGTTTTGGGGCAACACTCAGAAGTGCTTGGGATTACTCCTTGGCTCTGCACTCAGGAATTATTCTTAACAGACTAGGAGGATCATATGGGATGTTGTAGATCAAACCTGAGTGAGTTTTGTGAAAGGCAAGCACCTTACCTGCTATTCTAGCTCTCTGGCCCCCTATACAAAGTTATTGTACGGATCAGAGACAATGCAGGTAAAGATAAGGTAGGTTCATAATTCATCATTAATAATGGAAGATATTATTGGCTAATGAAGTGAATCAAAGATGCCATTAACATGAAGCTAAGATAACAATTTTCAAATGATAGCTTTAGGATACATGAACATCTGTTGGTTAATGTGTCTAACTCACTAACAAATGAAGTATTATTCACTGCTCCAGACAGCTGTGAAACTGTCTCTTTATTCTGCCAGGGGAATTTCACACATAGAAATGGATGGTCATTGTGCAAAAAGAAAAAATGACTTCTGATTCAGGTGATGTGGTTTATACACACACACACACACACACACACACACACACACACACACACAAGTTCCCACATATGAGCAAGAAAAGTACCTCTTTCTAGATGCAAATAAATAACATTTAAATTTTGACTTGGGAATTTTTTAAAGTCAAAAAACGATTGGATTATTTGCCACACTGGTTTTCCTTCTTCCCAAATTTTTACTCACTTGACAATAGGGAAATTTTTGTTTTGAAGAAGCAACTTCAATATTGAATCATCTTAATTCTGAATTCCAGTGAATTCAACTGTTTGGCCACAGAAATCAAGATCTCTTTAGAAAGGCCAAAAGTTTAATAAGTATTGCTAAAGGGTGGCTTACCTCTTCTATTGACTTTGAATAAAAGATCTAATTAAACCCAATTCACACATCTTTCAGTAATTTTATCATCAAATCTTTGGAATACAGAGTCAGAATTTTAACTTCTGAAAAGCCTAATTGAATAGGGGTAAATTTATTTAAAGACTAAAAATTCCACTTTCCACATTGGCAGGGGTGGGTATAGGGGAACTCTGGTGGTGTTCTGGGGACAAAGTAGTGCTAGGGATTTAGCCTGAGGCTCCCTGTTCCATTACCCTCAAAACTTAGTCTGAAAAAAATACAATGGCTCTAGATGAGAGCCAAGTGGGAGAGAAGACTAGAACTGAATTGTTACTCCAATATAGAGGACCCTCTACAAAGGTAAGATTTGAGAAGAAGGAATATGTGCATACAAGAGGATCATATGAAAAGAATAAATCAAAGAAAGGTGATGAAGTGAGGAGAAAACATAAGAGGACAAAAATCTTACATAATCTTCCAGCCAAAAAATAAATGTAAAAGTCAGGCTGAATAACAAGCTAAAAGATCTTTGTTCTCTAATATAGCTAGGCAGAGAAAGAGATGTCTAAGTACTGAGACAACTGAAACAAGAGAAAATGTTCCTGTGGAGAGAAAAGCACAGATAGAAGAAGAAAGCTTTCTGGTAGATGAAGAGACAAAGCCTATGGGGACATGAAGAGGCAAATAAGAATGAAATGAAAAACAGACTTAATGGGCAGGGATAAGACAACAGGAGGGAAAGAGGCCTGGCCAGGTCTGGGCAGACATGTGCTGGGCTTCTCTTTTCCCCAAATCCATACGAAGGAGCCCTAGAAAGGAAGAACAAGTACTTCCAGAATCTGATGCTCTGATGGATGGTCAGACCTTCCCTAGAA
This sequence comes from Suncus etruscus, assembly GCF_024139225.1. NCBI lineage: Eukaryota > Metazoa > Chordata > Mammalia > Eulipotyphla > Soricidae > Suncus > Suncus etruscus. Next base: position 71,830,326 of record NC_064863.1, read on the forward strand.
CAATCAAAGCCTGACACAATCTGGATGCTCTCAAAATACAGCCAGTAAACCACAGTAAAGGTGCACAGTGAGAAAGAAACAGGGTCTCTTGAGGAAAAACATGAGCTTCTCAGGGCCTCCACGAGGCAGATGTGATTTGGCAGAGAAGAACCACAAAGTTGGATTTTGGTGGCAGTACAGTCATGCAATGTCACCTGGGGTTTATTTTGAATCTTGAACCACCAAGCACCCATGGGAACAGACAACAGTTAAATCAAGGATAGCTAAGGAGCAAGGGAGGGAGAGGCCAGACCTCAGAGGCCTGACATCCACATCTCTCCCCAAATCTTACCCACATGTCTATCTAGATAGTGATTATCTTATTAGGACTTCTCGTTTGAGGGCTATTTTTTATAACATATATAATATATATGTTTTATATGAACAATTGCCCTACAAAGGTTTTGAATGTGCCCAGTCATTTAACGCCACAAACAGCCAGTCAAGAATTGTTCTATAAACTTAGCAACAAGTAGGGTGGGGCCCTAAGGAAAATGAACTCAGCACAAAAAGAGATGCTTCAAAAGAGCCCAACACAGAAACTTGATTAAGAGCCAGGGATTTTGTCAAGGGAGATGGAGCAGGATTTGCTGTGATTTCTTAGATCCAACCCCTTACAGGATCCCCACCCCAGAATAAGAGGGTGGAGATATGAGGTGTGAAGATGACTCAAGGATTTGTTGAACTGCTCAGCTGACACAGAAAAATGTCTTTCCTGACTGCAGGGAAAGACTAAGGGTTTGGAGACCACAGATATAGATAGTCCAGTGGATAAGTTTCTGGCCTTACACATGGCTTGATCCCTAGCATCACATATGGTGCCCCAAGACTGGCAGAAGTAATCCCTGAGTGTTATGTGGCCCCAAAGCCTAAATGAAAGCAAAGCAAACAAACAAAAATGTTTAGATAGAAATGACACAAAGCAACAACAAAAAAGATATCTTATACATGGATGGATATGGAGAGTATTATGTTGAGAGAAATGAGTCAGAGGGAGAGGGGTAGACATAGAATGATTGTGCTCATTTGTAAATATATATCTTTATATAATCAATTTATATAATTTATATGTAAATTATATAATTATATCATTGACTTATATAATCAATTTATATATATATATATATATATAAAGATAGTATGGCAATAATATACAAAGACAATAGAGACAAGGGCCAGAAGGATCAGTCCATGATAGGAAGTTTGCAAACATAATGAAGGAGTTCAGTTAGGGCACTCCTAAGTTTGTAGTTAGAAAGCACCACTATGACAAAAATAGTTGAAAATCTTCTAAACTGGGTATACAAGTAAGACTATAAGTGGGGATGAGGTCACCACCTCATTGCAAGTGGTTGACCCCAGCATGCTGGAATCTGGGCTTCAATAAATGTTCTTTGCTTTTGTATCCCATGTATCTCTGATCGATTGGTCTCATCTCTGAACTCAACAGGCTCTAGTGAAACAGGCTTCAAAAATGAGAAAAAGATCATCAGAGACATGCAGTCTCGTTTCTTCTTCAAATAGCAAGCTGGATAGATTTTTATCTCTTTCAGAGGCACCAGAAACAAAGTACTTCCTTTTCTAAATTATTCCATCTATTTTCTCTGAGTTTCTCCCAGGGCTATAATGCTGAGACAGGAACGAGACTTGTATCCTCCTACATTCTGTTCAAAAATACAGGGCAGTGTCTTCATGTCACTTCTGCAGCAGTCTCTTTATCTACCGGGTGATCACTGAGAACATTTCAAAACAATAAAGGAACTACAGAAAATGCTCATTGCTCAGGCTATATGTCAAGTCACCCTGAACCCATAGAAACAAAGTCAGGATTTCAATCCAGGATGCAAGATTACATAAACTTCAAGGCACCTCTGGAGTGCAGAGGCACTGGATGTACTGGATGTGAAGGAAGTGGGCATGCCAAAAGTCTTTTTGGAAAGTCATTTGAAGAAGACTTAGCAGAACAATTGTCAATCCCCACAACCCCTCTGCTTCTGGTTGGAGTGGTAATCTTCACCTTGTCGATCAAATGAAGAATGAAAGTCATTTTATGCTCCACCAACCTGTGAAGATTGGTAGAACAGAAAATGAAAGAACTCCTTCTTTACTGACCCTGAACCATTGCCATACCTTAGACCTCCACAGACCTTTTACATGTAAGATAAACATTCTCACTTTCTAAAGAAGATGGCTTAGTAGCTGAAGAACACCCAGGTTGAGAGTGGGGGTGTGAATTCAATCCTTGGTGCCACTGTATGAGCTGAGGTGACCCTGATCACTCATCTGTCTGGAAATCCCTGGCAATGAAAATGAAAAAACAAATGTACAGAAAGTTCTAGCTTTCCAAATTGAAAATGGGGGCCCCCTACTGTAGGAGTGGCTTTTTTCTAGGCTTACCTTAACACTTTATAGAGTGCAGGCCAAGAACAGAAGTGGAAGGTCCTGCCTCTGGTTTCTGGTTTCTGATTCCTTTCCTTCTCTTTCTAAATGACCCTGCCCCCTTTTTGTGTGGCCTTTTCCTCTGGGCTCAATACTTCAGAGCCCTTGCCTAGGTTAAACACACTTCTGGCCACTTTTTAGACTATGGATACACACACTTCTCACCTGAAAGTGGGCTCATGGCCATAAGGACATGGACATGGCCAGGACATAGCCTATAAGTGGGGAAGGTTCCAGATAGCATATCCTTCTGGTCAGTGGTGTTGCAGCCTGAAGGAGAAACATGGTCCTTAAAAGTACATGTCCTACAGTCTCCAGGGGCTACATGTTGTACTATCAGCTCATCTCCTAACACCTCTTTTTCATTTTAACAATTTCATAGTACAAACTTACAGTCCAGTTGACCTCAATATAATGATCTTTTAGAAAAAAAAGTCTGAAACTATAGCTTGAACTGTTTTCCTCTATCATGAATGTCACTCTATTGCCTTTATTAGATGTTGTAGTGCTAATATTTATTATATGTGCCATGGAATGTTGATCAGAGATGGCTGTCTGAAATACTTTGCTTTGATATGCTATCGTTAAGATAACACAAGTTTGGGGCTGGGCAGTGGTGCTAAAGGTAAGGTGCCTGCCTTGCCTGTGCTAGCCTTGGACGGACTGCGGTTCGATCCCCCGTTGTCCCATATGGTCCCCAAGCCAGGAGTAACTTCTGAGCACATAGCCAGGAGTAACCCCTGAGCGTTACCGGGTGTGGCCCAAAAACCAAAAAAAAAAAAAAAAAAAGATAACACAAGTTTAACAATTAATTACAGAACCCCAGGTAGACAGTTCAAGTGGGCAGGCATGTGGAAGGCTCTGATTTATTCCGAGCTCCGTAGAGAGGGACCCAGCAACACTCAGCACTTGTGGACCTAATTACCACACCACACAGCACTGCCAGAGTGACTGAGATTCAAGTATGACTGGAAGTGGCACTAATTAAAATTTAAATATCAACAGCAATGCCAATGTACCAAATAAGAATTCTGGAACCCATGGGGCCGGAGAGATAGCACAGCGGTGTTTGCCTTGCAAGCAGCTGATCCAGGACCTAAGATGGTTGGTTCGAATCCCGGTGTCCCATATGGTCCCCCGTGCCTGCCAGGAGCTATTTCTGAGCAGATAGCCAGGAGTAAACCCTAAGCGCCGCCGGGTGTGGCCCAAAAACCAAAAAAATAATTCTGGAACCCAAGTGTTTACACACAGTCTCAAGGAAGCTTTCCAAATGACACTTCACTGCTGACTTCTCGAATATGGGAATGACCAATGGTACTACCTCTGTATATCTTGGAAGCCCTCTTTCTTTTTTTGTTCAGTGGTTCCTTTTTATTTTGGGGCCATCACACTGGTGATGCTCAGGGCTTAGTTCTGACTCTGCACTCAGAGATCACTCACTGCTGGTAGGGCTCAAGGAACCACATGTGTTTCTGGGGATTAAATTATGTAGCATTTAAATTTAAGTAGCATGCAAAGCAAGTGCCTTATCCATTGTATTCTCACTCCAGCCTCAAATTTAGTGCTTCTAAGCCTTATTTGGGATTATGATGTCTAGGTTCTACAGGATATATAACTAACAAAGGACTTCAGTACTCATCCTGATATCAAAGAATGGTTGTAGGCCCTCTCACCTGACAAGTATAATCAAAGCACTTCTCAGCGTCTGAAGGAAAATCACAAGGGCTTCAAGAACCTGTCTTTCAAACATGTGGTCACAGATTCAAATTCCTGGTGTTGTGCATATGCTGAGTGTACTGCTGATAACTTTTGCCATTCCAGATGCCACAGTGTTCTATGATGATGTCACAATCACATATATGTAAATATCTCAAAAAGAGATATAACCCCCTCACAAGGAAAAGCACTTTTAAAAACTGTGTGACTACCACCACCAAGGAGTGTGATCTTAGACAAGCATATAATTAAGCACCAAAACAATTCCTGGTTAGCACCAGAAACTTAACGTGTGAGCCTCACCTCAGAATGCAAACTATGAGCATGAATGCAAGTGCCACAACTAAACAAGTGCTGATTATGGGGAGCACTATCACTGAGTCAGGAATATCACAACTGGGGATGTGTGGGTATTGGAGAACCCCATAACTGAAATTGTGAGCCTACAGTGAAATGGTACCATACTCTCATAAAAGAGACCCCCAGCATACCCTTGTCTCTTCCACTGCCTGAGAAGATGATGTCTATGAATCAGGAAATAGGATCTAAACAGACATTAAATCTACTAGCACAGCATTTGGATGTCCAGTCTCTAGAACTGAGAAATTCTAGCTTACTTAATGCTCCTTGATCTAAAGGTCAGAGCCATAGTAGGTCACTTGCCTTGCCTGTGGCTGACCTAGTTTTGATCCCTAGCACCCTGTATGGTCCTCTGAGCATTGCCAGGAGTGATCCTTGAGCACAGAGGCAGGAATAAGCCCTGAGTACTACTAGGCCTTCAAGTACCCCCAAAATACAAAACTCATTTAGGGTTCTTTGGTTATAGAAGCCTGACACAGATATACTTCACCCTCAAACTTTAATGCACATTTTGCATATGAGTCTTCCCAGAAGAAATATGGAAGGAATCTTAATGGGTCTAGGTGACTCATAATAATTATGTTTGTTTTTGTTTGTTTAGGCTTGGGACCACACCTACTGGTGCTCAGGGCTTACTCCTGGCTCTGTGTTCAGAGGTCATTGCTAGGGGTAGTCTGGGGACCATATGAGGTGGCTGAAGATCAAATTAGGTTCAGCTGCATGCAAGCAAGGCAAGCACTTTACTTACTGTATGATCTAACTCTATTGTGCGGGGGGGGGGGGGGGGAACACACCCAGTGGTGCTCAGGGCTTATTCCTGGCCTTGCACTCAAGTGTCACTCATGGTGGGGTTTGGGGGCTCATACAGGATTCTAGGCATCAAACCTGAGATAATCTTGTTGGCTAAATGCTTACCCACTGTAATATCTCTTCAGTACCCAATCTAGCACTTAAATTCAATGATTCTATATTTCCGTGAAATTAGACATAGTAAATACCCTTGCATCCATCTTCACAGGGTTAACCTCTCATTTCTCAGGACTTGATTTAGATGCTAGTTTCTTTTTTTTTCTTCTTTTTTGGTTTTTGGGTCACATCTGGTGGTGCTCAGGGGTTACGCCTGGCTTTGCACTCAGAAGTCTCTCCTGGCAGAGACAGATATGGGATGCTGGGATTTGAACCAGGGTCCATCCTATGTTGGCCGAATTCAAGGCAAACGCCTTACAGCTGTGCTATCGTTCTGGCCTCCTAGATGCTAGTTTCTTGTCCAGGACTTTCTTCACCCTCCTCAGCATGCTGTGTGACAGGAGCTCCTTGGCCAAGTTCCCATGGTGGACTGTACCACCCTATTAAAGCACCCCTCTTACAAGGGCATAATTATTTATGAATTAATGTGTGTGTTCCCAGCTAGCCTGCGAGTTCTTTTTTTGCCCTTCAATTCGTCTAATTGAGTTTTTCAGACCTGTTATTTGACCTGATATTTCAGTTTGGAGTTTTTCTGATTTCTATCTTCATATTCTCTTGATTCTTATTAGTGTTCTCTTCTATACTTTCTTTGAGTTCTGTGAACATCCTCCATATTTCTTCTCTAAACTCCATATCTGAGAGACTAACTAGGTGGTTGGCCGTTTTTTGGGTCTTCAGAATTGCCATCTTCATTTTCATTGCAGGTGTTGGCCTGCGTTGTTTCCCCATTATTACAGTTGTATTGTGGGTTTTTCTACGTGTTGTGGTGGTATTCATTGGCAAGTAAGGAAGCTGAAGAAATTCAATCTCAGACTGCTGGGAACAGCAAGGCCCAAGATGACCGCCGAGCGCCTCTGACACCCAGTAGAAACCAGCAGGAATCAGTCTGTGTACGGCCTGACCCACCTTTGAAGCAGGCAAGACTGTCGGCAGGAACGCTGATGCAATCCAATCTCAGGCGTCTGGGAACAGAATGGCCCAAGATGGTCTCTGCGCACTCCTGACTCCCAGCAGAAACCCGCAGGAATCAGTCTGTGTATGACCCGAACCACCTCTGAAGCAGGCAAGACCCTAGCCTGCAAATTCTAAGGGAACAGATCAATTGTTAAGACTGTGCCCTCAGCACTGATTTCTAGTAAGAATTCGATGATACATTTAAGATGAGATGAGTCGGTGATTTTTCAGAGCTACTTCTCTTCAGCATGAGACTGCTGATGAATGACATTCATCTTTGTTCTTTAGCCTACATTTAGAAACAGCCTTGGAGCATATTACTGCAAGTACATACTTAATGAATCATGTTATCACATTTTTTTAAAGGGAAAAAGTGAAGGGGGGACACCCTTCCATTTTTATGGTTGAAGAAGCCCAGTCTATTATGGTTTAGTTCTCATTCATAAAATAGAAAATGCTTTGCCTTCTCATCTGGGCTCTACAAATTAATCTAAAGCCTGATTGTCCCAAAGCATTTCTAATTATATAGCAATGTCATTTATATTGAAAAATTGGAAATGACATACAATTCAGTCACTGAGAGATGGTTAAATGAACTCTCTGGTGAATGTAATACAGCCTTTGACATAGACCCTGAGAATCAAATCTGAAGTTAAATAAGATATAAAATAGCAGAAATTTGACTGCCACAGGCAAAGTATGCAAACATAAGTATAAAATAGAGAAGATAGTTTTGTATATTGTTTTCAGCATGCCTCTCTATCAGTGCTTGGGATCTGAAGGACCCCTGATGACGCTTGACCTGAGCTTGACCATTTGTGCTCAGGTTTGCCTGACCTGGAGGCCAGCTCCTGGGGACTGTGCCAAGCCCTGACCTTCAACAGTGGGCCTGGCTGCATGCAAGGCAAGTATGCCCCTTCTTTTAACTATTTTCTGGGCCCACATATTTTTAATGACATTTAATATTTTGTTCTTATGATGAAAAAAAATTAAAATCTGCTAATTAAGAACATCTGGTTATTTTCTGCTATAATGTTTTGGTCACCAGAACTGGGGATGTGATTCAGTCAGTGGTAGAGTATAGGTCTTCCACATGTGAGGCCTAGTTTGAACCCTGGCAGCACAACACAGGAAAAAAAAATGAATTCATAAGGCTGTTCTTGGCTACTGCTCCTAGGTGTGTTCACCTGAGAGCTGGTACTAAGGTGCACGCAGAAGACTCTATGGGGAGATCCAGTGCATCAGGGAATGGAACCCCCTGGAACCTTCCCAAAAGCCCACTTCCTGGTTGTGCAATGACACACTGACCTGCTCATCCTGTGCACTGACAAATTCCCATACACATTTTTTCTATCATGTCCAATGAGAGCAGCAGGAAGCAGGCAATACTGTAATGCCCAGGTATTACTGAAATTGGTTCTCAGAAGGCTTAATCCACTGCTATAATGTGGAGGAGCTTGAAAGCCTGGTCCCAAACATTTGGCACAGCCGCCCCACCATCTCCTCACTATGTGAGAGTGGGGAAAATGGGCCACATTTCTTTGTTGGGTTTTATTTATTTGGACCACACTCAACTGTGCTAATGGCTTACTCCTAGCTCTGTGCTCAGAGGTTACTCTTGGCAGGGATTGGGAGACCATATACGGTTTTATGATTAAACCTGGGCCTGGGCCCGGAGAGATAGCACAGCGGTGTTTGCCTTGCAAGCAGCCGATCCAGGACCAAAGGTGGTTGGTTCAAATCCCGGTGTCCCATATGGTCCCCCGTGCCTGCCAGGAGCTATTTCTGAGCAGACAGCCAGGAGTAACCCCTGAGCATCACCGGGTGTGGCCCAAAAACCAAAAAAAAAAAAAAAAAATACCTGGGCCAGCCACATGCAAGTCAAGTGTCCTAGCCTCTGCACTATCACTATGGCCCCAGGAGCACATTTTTTTAATTAATATCTTTATTTAAACATGTTGATTACAAATATGATTGTAGTTGGGTTTCAGTCATGTAAAAGAACATCCCCCTTCACCGGTGGAACATCCCCATCACCACTGTCCCAAATCTCCCTACTCCCCACCACACCCCCACCTGTACTCGAGACAGGCTTTCCCACTGCCCTCATTCATTCACATTGTTATGATAGTTCTCAGTGTAGTTATTTCTCTAACCACTCTTTGTGGTGAGCTTCATGGCATGTGCTGCAGTTTCTTTAGCCATTCATCTGTTGAAGGGCATCTTGGTTGTTTTCAGAGTCTGGCTATTGTAAATAGCACTGCAATGTATATAGGTGTGAGGAAGGGACTTTTGTATTATATTTTTGTGTTCCTAAGAAATTCCTTAGTGTTCCTTTTGTGTTCCTTAGGAGTGGTATAGCTGGATTGTATGGAGCTCAATTTCCAGGTTTTGGAGGAATCTCCATTTTGCTTTCCATAAAGATTGGACTAGATGGCATTCCCACCAGCAGTGAATAAGAGTTCCTTTCTCTCTACATCCCTGCTAGCACTGATTGTTCTCATTCTTTGTGATGTGCACCAATCTCTATGGCGTGAGATGGTACCTCATAGTTGTTTTGATTTGCATCTCCTGATAATTAGTGATGTGGAGCATTTTTTCATGTGTCTTTTGGCCTTTGTATTTCTTCTTTATCAAAGTGTCTATCCATTTCTTCTCTCCATTTTTTGATGGGATTAGATGTTTTTTTCTTGTAAAGTTCTGTCACTGCCTTATATATTTTGAATATTAGCCCCTTATCTGATGTGTATTGGGTGAATAGTTTCTCCCACTCAGTGAGTGGCTCTTGTATTCTGGGCACTGTTTCCTTTGAGGTGCAGAAACTTCTCAGCTTAATATATTCCCATCTGTTTATCTCTAGGAGCACATTTCTAAATCAAGCTTCCTCTGGGGCAAGAGACTCTTATATCAGGCAAGGTGCAGCCTTTCTTCCATTTTTAGGATATTAAGTTTAGACTGTGCTCAACCCAACTTGCCTATGGGAGAATGGTTTTCTAGTGGCCACTAGCTCAATCTATTATTTCAAGGCTGTAACCAAATCTATATTTGATCTTTTTATTTTACATAAATACCTTTCTTCAAGGTGTCAAGCCATTATTAATACTCTCATAGTGGCTAGCTTTGCAGATCTTGACTAACATGAATATTGTCCATTCAACCTCCCAGTTCAGAGGTAAATACAGTTACTCTTTTATCCCAGTACAACTACAGTCCAGCCTTGAGCAACATAAGGGTTAAAGGTACCAATAGTCCCATTAGGTTAAAAATCTGTGTGAGCCTCTTGACTCCTTCCAAAACTTAACTATGAAGAGTTTATTGTCAGCTGGGAGTTCTAAAAACATAAATGGTAGTTTGACATGAATTTCCTAAACTATATGTATTACAAATGTATTATTACAATAAAGTAAGCGAGAAAAAATAGTTATCAAGAAAACTAGGGGGCCAGAGTCATAGCACAGTGGTACGGAGTTTGCCTTGCTCACAGCTGACCCAGGACTGACCCTGGTTCGATCCTCGTAGTCATGAGCAATTTCTGAGCGCAAAGTCAGGAGTAACCCCTGAGCACCATCAGGTGTGACCCAAAAAACAAAAAAAAGAAAAGAAAATTATAACAGAAAAGTGCATACTTTATAGTACTATACTGCATTAATTAATTTCACATATTTCCATTTTTTCTTCATAAGAGAATCTAAGTGGCCCTATTAGGTCAAACATATGCGGCTCAAAGATTGTCTACATAGATAATTTTCCTGCATATGTGGCTGAAAGTAGATCCATCCTGTGAATGGAGATGAATAAATACCTCAGCTGCAACACACACACACACACACACACACACACACACACACACACACACACACACACCACATTCCCAGGTGCAACATTCCCAGGAATAAAGAGCTGGAAGACTTCATTTCCAAAAAAAGAACAGGGTAGGGCCCCTGGAGAATGTGATATTTGGGGATAAATGCATCCATGAAAGGAAGCAATCCCCTTGAAACACACGGATGGGCAAGTGAGGAACCAGAAAAACACCAGAGCAGACTGCTGATCAGAAAGAACGAACAATAGGCTTATTTGAAACCCATTTCAAATTAAAGACTAAATATGTGAACAGGGAAACTCAATGATGAGGAGAGAATAAATAAAGGGCTGGTAAAAAATACACTGGGTAGAATGCTTGCCTTACACACTGCCAACCTGGGTTTAATTCCCAATTCTCTATGTGGTCCCTTGAGCACCACCAGGAGTGTTCTTTAAGCATAGAGCAAGGAGTAAGCCTTGTGTACTGCCAGTTGTGCCCCCTCCCCCAAACAAAAGAAAGGAGAGGTCCATCAGAAAGGAAGACCAAGTCAGCATGCCAATGAGATCTTCCACCCCCAGTGCTGTATTTGCCTTGCGTCCTGAGGGGCAGCTCTATGTCTCTAATGGGCATCCACTTACTTTCTCTGGATCCGAACCACCGGGTCCTCCAGAAGGTCCGTTAAGTCAAGTTTTCTCCCCTTCTCAATGACATCCCGATGCTTGCGAACGAACAGCCACCCGATGTGGGAGAAGAAGAAACCCCTGCGGGCATTGTGGGGGTCAGCGTCGGTCTCAGAGTACTTGTGATGAACTCGGTGGTCCCTGGACCATTCGAAGATGTCATTCTGCAGAAAGAATGCAAACCCCTGAGTGAGGGATAGAGGCCCTAGTGCCTTCTCGATGCCTTCTCAGTCTCCTCCCACCAGCTAGTCCTTGAAGCCTCTTGCTCCATCCTTACTCCACCATTGTTCAACTTTAGTCTTAGCTAAAATCAGGAGGTTCAGGTCTGTTGAGTGAACTAGTAGGGAGATCAAAGAAAGTTTGGGGTCACTTCTAAAGCCTTTTGGGAGATCATTTACATCAAGAAAAGAGAATATTAGCATAAAGAGATAGTAGATTATGCACTTGCTTTGTATGCTGCTGACCCAGGTTTACATCCCAGGTACTGCATATGATCTACCAGTACCATCAGGAGTGACTCCTGAACACAGAGCCAAGAGGAAACCCTAAACCCAGCCCTAACCACTGTCTTATCTTTTGACCTCTTCATCAAGATTAAAATGACCTCTTTATCGAGATAAAAATGCCAGAAAATGAAAACCCAAGAAGCTATATCAACAAATAAGTTCTATAAAAGAAACGGGAACAAGAATATGGTTAAAAGGCTTCTTTTAAAAAGAGGAAGTGATGGGCTAGAGTGATAATGTAGCAGATATTTGCCTTTCACCCTGCCAACCTGGTTTTGATCCCTGACATTCCCCCAAGCCCAGGAGTAATCCTTGAACCCTGCTGGGTGTGATCCAAAAACAAAAAAAGAAAAGAAAGTGACTTTAGCTTCCAGAGGACCCTGGTATATTGGGTTGTATTCCCCCAAGGTCAGGGAGGACAGCACTCTCTGGAATCCTAAAAGGTCTCTGGAGCTTCAGACAAACCCTGATGGTGCAGCAGTCTAAGTAATTCAAACATTGGGTGGCCTGAGCAGGCAGTGGAACATGCTCTGATGATTGTTTTTAATAACAGACAAAAGGGTTGGGGGCCAGGGTTTTGGGAGACCTGAGGAAGCTATGTGTATATATATACATATATACAAAAATTGAATTTTGGGTTGCTCCCTGTACAATGCTCAGGGCTTACTCCTCAGCACACTCCTCTCTTCTCTCTCTTCTCTCTTCTCTCTCTGTCTCTCTCTCTCTCTTTCTCTCTCTCCTTACTCAGCCAAGCATACTTCACTCTCAGCTTTGTTTAGATCACATTTCCTGCAGCTACACTTGTTCCAAACCAACTTTCCCTAGATGGAAATATGGTGTTTGGGACTATTATATGCCAGTGCTCAGTGGACCATATAGGATGTCGAGGATAAAAACCAGAACTCACTGCACGTAAGACAAGAACCCTACCCACTGTATTATTCCTCTGCCAACAAAAAATTTCATGACTTTTTTTCCACACTAGTCACTTTTTTATAGAGTCTGTCATTTCATACACAGTGGCTTCATCCTGCTGCTAAAAAAAAGAGAGAACTAATTTTGAAATCCAATTAATAACAGTTTTTTTAAATGTCTTTGTATTTAGATTTAATACTGGCAGTACTGGGGGCCAATCCTTGTTATATGCTTCTGGAAGGTAACTCAACCTTGTTCATTTTATTGTGCCATTGAAAACTTTAAAACATTGTTTAACCCTTGGGTAATGAAATAAGAGAAAGGTAGATTTAAAAAAATATTTTTGGGGGGGCCACACCTGGCAGTGCTCAGGGGTTACTCCTGGCTGTCTGCTCAGAAATAGCTCCTGGCAGGCACGGGGGACCATATGGGACACCGGGATTTGAACCAACCACCTTTAGTCCTGGATCAGCTGCTTGCAAGGCAAATGCCACTGTGCTATCTCTCCGGGCCCTTAACAATAAATTTAAGGAGAATATTTCTGCCTGCTGTGTGCCTTAACAAAAAGGAGACATTTTTTAAATGGTCACTGCTTGCTTTGTGTCTGCTTGGTTTCCTGTCACCTGCTTGCTTCCAGGATGCAGCCTTGAAAGCCCAGCAAAAAAAGTCTCCACCCAAGTGCATCTTCTAGCCAATGAACCCAACCATAAAACATAGGAAAAAAACCACATTACAAATGTGATAACGGGGAAACAACGCAGGCCAACACCATGCATAGAGAAGGAAGATGTTAGCTCTGATGACCTGAAAACTGCCAACCACTGAGTTAACCTCTCAGAAAAGTTTAGAGAAGAGGGGCCGGACCAATGGTGCATGTGGTAAAGTGTCTGCCTTGCTTGCGCTAGCCTAGAACGAACTGAGGTTCTATCCCCCAGCATCCCATATGGTCCCCTAAGCCAGGAGCGATTTCTGAGACATAGCCAGTAGTAACCCTTGAGCATCACAGGGTGTGCCCCCCAAGAAACCCTCCCCCCAAAAAACAAATAAGCAAAAAATTTTAGAGAAGAAATAGGGAGGATGTTCATATAACTCAAAGAAAGCATATCAGGGATCTCAAACTCACGGCCCGTGGGCCACAAACGGCCTTTCGTACAACATTTTGTGGCCCTGCCCTAGAGGAATCTTTTTTTGTTTTGTTTTGTTTTAGTTGTGTGGGTCACACACCCCTCCCCAATGTTCAAGACTTACTACTGACTTTGTACTCAAGGATCACCCCGACTTTGCCTCCTGCAGCCCCTAGGTCAATTGAGTTTGAGACCCCTGGAGCTGAACAGACCACAAAGATAGAAATCTGAAAAATCCAAACTGAAATAACAGGACTGAAAAACTCAGTAGATGAAAGAAAAACCTCAATAAAAAGCCTCTCCAAAAGAATAATAGCAGCTGAGAATAGAATCAGGGATCTGAAAGATGAGATGCATAACTCCATACAGCAGAAGAGATTGGAAAAGAGCCTTAAAGCAAATGATCAGACAATAAAAAAAAAGTACTCAAAGAATGTGAACAGTGAAAATAGAAGTCTTTGATAAACTCAACAGAAACAACATAAGAATCACTGTAGTCCCAGAGACCCAGGAAGAAAATCCCCAAGATGAATTAACAGTCAAAGACATCATTGCAGAGAAACTCCCAGAGCTGAAGAGTACATACAACCAAATACAGCATGCCCAAAGAGACCAGCTAAAAGAGACTCAAAGAAAAACACCCAAAACACATCCTAGTCACAATGAGGAATCCCACAGATAGGGATAGAATACTAAAAACAGCAAGATCAAAAAGGGAAATTACATTCAAAGGAGCATCCTTAAGATTTATAGCAGACTTGTCACAAGAAACCCTCAAGGCCAGAAGGCAGTGGTGGAATATAGTGACAAAACTCAATGAAATGAATGCTTCGCCTAAAATACTGCACCCAGCCAGACTCACTTTCAGGTTTGAAGGAAGCATACTTAAAGGATAAACAACAGCTTAGGAACTTTACAGACTTAAAACCAGCTTAAAAAAAAGGTTTAAGACAAGACTCACTAACAAACACATCAAACTTCTACACAAAGATAACACTAAATCCCATGACAATTATCTCTCTGAATGTCATAGATTAAATGCACTAGTTAAGACACAGAGTGGATAAATAAATCAAAAAGTTGAAGCCAACATTCTGCTGCCTAATAAGAAACACATTTGAATAGTCAGAACAAACATAGTCTCAAAATCAAAGGTTGGAAAAAAAGCATCCAAGCAAACAATTTCCTTAAAAAGCTGGAGTGGTCATATTAATATCAGATGACATAAACTTTAGACTCAGAAAGGTTATAAGGGACAAAGATGGACATTTTGTAGTAATCAAGGGATATGTACAACAGGAAGAAATCACACTCCTAAACATATATGCACCCAATGAGGGACCAGCAAAATATTTAATACAATTGTTGACAAATCTAAAAGAAGACATAAATAGCAACACAACAATAGTGGGACACTTCAACACTGCCCTGTCACCCTTGACAGGTCAACCAGGCTGAGACCCAACAAGAATATACTGAAAAGAGAAATGGAAGAAAGTGGTCTAGTAGATATATATATCCATATATATATATATATATATATATATATATATATATATATATATATATATATATATATAGAACTCCTACCCCAGAAAACGGGATACATGTTCTTCTCCAATGCACATGGATCATTCTCTGGGATAGACTACATGCTAGCCCATAAAAAAATATCTCCATATTGGGGTCAGAGCAGTAGTGCAACAGTAGAGAGAGTTTGCCTTGCATGCAGCTGACCTAGGATGGACCTAGGTTTGATCCCCGGTGTCCCATATGGTCCTTCAAGCCAGTAGCAATTGCTGAGTGCATAGCCAGGAGTAACTCCTGAACATCACCAGGTGTGGCCCAAAGACAAACAAACAAAAATATCTCCATAAAATCAATAATATAGAAATTGTAATGACTACCTTCTCAGAGCACAAAGCACTGAAATTAGATGTGAAATACAAAGGAACTTAGAAAAGAAACTTTAATACCTTGAAATTAAACAGCTCACTACTGAACAACTAGTGGGTCAGAAATGAAATAAAAGAGAAAATCAAAACATTCCTGAAAACAAATGTCAATGTAGACAAAAATTATCAGAATTTATGGGACACAGCAAAAGCAGTACAAAGAGGAAAATTTATAGCTTTGCAAGCACACATCAGGAAGAAAGAGGAGGCCTACATAAATAGCTTAATGACACAGCTTATAAAATTAGAAAATGATCAACAAAAGGAACCCAAAATAGGTAGGCAAAAGGAAATAACTAAGCTTAGAGCAGAAATCAATGAAGTGGAAAAAAAATTTTTTTTTTTTGGTTTGTGGGTCACACCTGGCAGTGATCAGGGGTTACTTCTGGCTCTATGCTCAGAAATCACTCCTGGCAGACTCCGGGAATCATATGGGATGCCGGGATTCAAACCACCGTCTTTCTGCATGCAAGGCAAACACACTACCTCCATGCTATCTCTCTGGCCCCTGAAGTGGAAATTTTTTTAAAAAATAAATCTTTAACAAAATAAACAAGATTGACAAACCACTAGCAAAACTCACAAAGAAAAGAAGAGAGAAAAACTTAACAAACTGGATTAGAAATGAAAAGGTAGAGATAGTATGGAAGTAAGGCGTTTGCCTTGCATACAGAAGGACAGTGGTTCAAATCCCAGCATCCCATATGGTCCCCCGAGCCTACCAGGAGTGATTTCTGAGCTTAGAGCCAGGAGTAACCCCTGAACACTGCTGGGTGTGACCCAAAAACAAAAACCAAAAAAAAAAAAAAAAAAAAGATCAAGATAGATATTGCAGACATTCAAAGGGTAATCAGAGACTTCTTTGAGGAACTCTATGCCACAAAACATGAGAACCTAGAAGAAATGGATAAATGCTTGGACTCTTATAATCTTCGATGGTTAAACCAGGATAATCTAGCATATCTAAACAGACCCATCAATGCTGAGAAAATTAAAATGGTAATCAAAAGTCTTCCCAAAAATAAAAGCCCAGGCCCAAATGAATTCACAAACAAATTCTTTCAGAATCTGGAAACAACCAAGATGCCCTTCAACAGATGAATGGCTAAAGAAACTATGGTACATAAAGAAAATATGGTACATAAGAAGTTAGTATGGCCAAGTGGTCTAAGAAACTGTGGTATGTATACACAATGGAATATTATGCAGCCATCAGGAGAGATGAAGTCATGAAATTTTCCTATACATGGATGTATGTGGAATCTATTTTGCTGAGTGAAATAAGTCAGAGGGAGATAGATACAGAATGTCTCACACATCTATGGTTTTAAGAGAAACAAAATATGTTATTGTAATATTGCCCAGAGATAATAGAGATGAGGATTGGAAAGACTGGCTTCACGATATAAAGCTCACCACTAAGAGTAGTGAGTGCAGTTAGAGAAATAACTACACTGACAACTATCATGATAATGTCAATGAGTCAGAGAAGTAGAATGCCTGTCTCAAATACAAGTGGGAGAGTGGAGGAAGGAGATGGGGGGCATTAGTGATGGGATTGTTGCACTGGTGAAGGGGGGGTGTCCTTTTTATAACTGAAACCCAACTACAATCATGTTTGTAATCATGGTGCTAATATAAAGATATTATTCACTTGTCCAATGTAAATCCATGGAAACTCAGGTTTATAGTTGAAGCTGAGGAATCTTCTGTACTTTCTAGGCCACAGTCATGCCCTCTAATCCAAGCAGATTTATGGCCAATCAAAAGGAAGGGAATATTTTTTTTTAATTTCTTTACATTGAAAACGTAAGTAAAGTTAGTGAAATACCATACCTGGTACCATTTTTTTTTCTCTCTTTACTTTTTCCCATAAACTAACTTTGGAATCTGAAAGTTTAAAGATAGATCCTATAAATTAAACAACACTATAAAAATTATTTTAAAAGAATTTTTCAAGGTTATTCTTTGCAATGCTTATTTATGTTTATGAGCTTTTAGCTTCCACTGTAAACTACATCAATTTATTTTCTATTCCATATGGTCTGGCAAGTAATTCCTCCCTTTTCCACTTTATGGTGTTAACCCCATAGCAGAAATAATGAGTGACAAGAATAAGCACCAAAATAAATATACAACACCATCACAACCACTCTGACTGGTGCCAATACTCTACCATAGCCCTGGGCTTACCCATAGTACAGAATTCCCAGGTTTCAAACCTCAGTGACTATCCTTCATGAACCAAATGCAACAGCAGCTGGTCTTTCATTAAATTCCTCAAAATAAAGCCATGTATTTTCTTTTTTGTTCCAGTGAAATTTAACACAGTAAAAAGATTTGTGATCACTGTAAAAAAGAAAAAGAAAAAATAAATAAAAGAAAAAATATGTTTTACAGAGGATGAAAATGAGTTCTTAGTAGTCTGCGTAAAGCAAAAAATTTAGCCTAACTTACAGCTAGAAAAGAGGTCCTTAGATCTTGGCAATGTATGTAATGGTTGGAAAGAATAAAAACATTTATTATTTATCATCACAGAATCTGGAGTTGGAAAGAAAGTTCAAATGCCAGTCAAGACCACTGCAGACTATGCAGACTTGCCTTGCAGACTATCCAGGCTCTGGATTTGATTCCTGGCATCAGGAGAAAAAAAAATGGTTTCAGTCCTGTTGCATTATGGCAAGCAAATAAGAACCCTAACAGTGTGGGAAGGGAAAAAACCTGTCTCTGAGTCATACCAGTCCAAAGATATGATAACCTTTGTAATGGAGGAAATCTTTTCAGAAGACTGGAGAATCCTTGAAATACAGAAGTGCCGGGCCCAGAGAGATAGCACAGCGGTGTTTGCCTTGCAAGCAGCCGATCCAGGACCAAAGGTGGTTGGTTCGAATCCCGGTGTCCCATATGGTCCCCCGTGCCTGCCAGGATCTATTTCTGAGCAGACAGCCAGGAGTAACCCCCTGAGCACCGCTGGGTGTGGGCCCCCCCCAAAAAAAAAAGAAATACAGAAGTGCCAGGTCTAGTGCATCAGCTGGACTATCAGCAGAAAGAATAGGCTCCTGCTGGAACAAAGGCTGTGATAAGAAGATCTGAAAATATCATTAACAGTTCCCCCTTGGCAGAATCCAGACAGGCTTTGGGGAGCAATTTGAGAAAAAATAAAAAGCCAACTTGGCAGGGGCCTGAAAGGTTTTTTAAAGTGTTTGCATGCCTTCCATGCTATTGACCCAGGTTCAGTTCCCAGCACTCTATATAGTTCTGTGAGCCCTACTGCTAAGGATCTCTTAGTACAGATTTGGAAGTCCTGAGCACTGCTAGGTGGGGTCTGAGAATAAAATCAAGAGCAAAAAGCAATTAACTTTGCAGAGATAAAAGGATATATCTCCCCATTCTGAGTGTTGACCACATCTTTTCCTGAAGTGTAATGCCTTTCTTTTACTTTATGGTAGGCATTCTCCAGCTTGGAGATTTGCGCCCATCCCTACTTGGAATGTTTACTTGGATCTGTTCTTTTTGGAGAAGGTCTAGTTCTCTCTTTTTCTCTTTCTCTCACCTCAAAAACACCTTAGAGCTTTAAAATAAATGCACCCTACTTCACTTTTCATCTCCTTCCTGAAATCCTTTTCTGTGAGGGCAGGCAAAAGACTTCAAGACACCGGGATAGAGGTCAGGACTGACTTTTCAATTTCGAACAAAAAGCAGTTTCTCAAGAAATTGAATGGAGGAGGAGAAACACAAATATGAAATAATGGGGGCCAGGGGCCAAGGAATTTTAGGTGCTTTGGTGGTATTAAAAAAGGACAGAACTAAATATCCAAGCCAAAATCAACAACAATGAAATAATGAGACCCAAAGTTTAACCATCAAAACTAAAAATGGGCCTGTTATGGTGACAGGCTAGGGGGCAAAAAGGGGTGGTATGGTATGCATTTGGGGAACATTGGTGGAAAGAGGTCTACATTAGTGGTGGTATTGGCCCTGATACATTGTATGTCTGAAACCCAACTAGAAAATAAAATTTGTAAATCAAACTTTGAAAACAATGGTTTCAATCAAATATTTAATATATATAATAATAAAACTAAATGAAACTTAAAATAAAGCAATTACTTACTCCAGCCTGAGTTCCACAGTCTCCTGAAGACTAGGGGTGTTGGGGGTTTCTCTACCCTACAAAATGTAAACCAAGTGGGACTCAGGCACATCCTGCAACTATCTAGATGGTTAGTGGGATTCAAGTGTCTCTGCCACATAAGTGCTCATGGTAAATTTGATTTGATTAATCCTGAACCTCCCAGACATGCCAGGGTAACCAAGGTGAAGGGATGAGTATTAGAACATTGTATGACTAAAACTCAACTAACAACTTTTTAACTCTGTATCTCGCGTGATTTAATAAAAAAATAAAAAAGAGAATACAGTGGAACTCCTCTCAAGTCTGCCATTCTCTTCTTCACTTCATATGAGACACTCTGCAACCAGACTTTATTCTCATGACCTTAGTTGATTGTTCCTTCTAAAATGCAAGAAGGAAAAAAACTATGTGCTCAGTTCATAGATGGTAAAATCAAGACTGAGAAGATGTTTGCTTGTTTATATAACAAGCCAAAACTTTAACTCAACCATGAAGGCATCCAATCTGTTCTGAGTTCACACTCCTTTAGGTAAGGTATGGAAAACCTTTTATAAGAGATCTCAAGGCCGGAAAGATAGCATGGAGGTAAGGTGTTTGCCTTGCATGCAGAAGGTCAGTGGTTCAAACTCCGGCCTACCATATGGTTCCCAGAGCCTGCCAGGGGTGATTTCTGATCTTAGAGCCAGGAGGAACCCCTGAGCACTGCTGGGTGTGACCCCAAAAAAACAAACAAAAGAGCTCTGCTTTTTTTGTTGTTGTTGTTGTTTTGTTTTGTTTTGTTTTCATGGAGAAAGGTTGCAATGGCTCTAATTTGTGGCAAAGCAGTTTTACACAGATTCTAAGAGTCAAATGCTTGGAAGCGTTATTCTTTTTGTTTTTTTTTTTTTTTTTTTTTTTTTTTTTTTGGTTTTTGGGCCACACCCGGTGACGCTCAGGGGTTACTCCTGGCTATGCGCTCAGAAGTCGCTCCTGGCTTGGGGGACCATATGGGACGCCGGGGGATCGAACCGGGGTCCGTCCGAGGCTAGCGCAGTCAAGGCAGGCACCTTACCTTTAGCGCCACCGCCCGGCCCCTGGAAGCGTTATTCTAAAAGAAAAAATAATAACCCTAATGCAACAAAAAAAATATGATAAAGACCAAGTAGAGCAGAAATGTCTGTTTCAATTCTTGCTACCTGGGCACTGTCCAGAGAAGCCATTCAACTGAGGTTGGAAAATGAAGTCAAGGTTTTGACCACATTCCAAATCATGAAGCATGAAAAACGGATCGAAACTAAAGTACTTTAAGATGTACTTTTCCCTAATAAGGTTTTGCTTATATTTGCTTTTACTTATATTTGATTCCAAAGTTGAGCTCAGAAGAACAAAACATTAGCCAAACATTGGGGCTGAGAGAGGGCAAAAGTCCTTTGTTTCCCCCAAGGGCCTGCTTCTTCACACTTACTTGCATTTTGCTTTCACTGGTAGTGACTGGCAGAAGGGAGAAAAGTCAACTAGTGACCAGCTTTCATGTTGGAAAAAAAGCCTCTTGTATTTTGAATGTGTTGAATAGGGTCAATATGTGTGGTAGAGCTGTGAGGTGTTGGGAAGGCAGGGAAGGTGGGGAAAACCTCAGAAGACAACCCAGGACAGTGCCAGGGATCCAAAGAGACCTCGCACATGTCTTCCACTCAGTGTTTACACAATGCTGATTACATGAGCACATAGAGCTGGGTGCTTCTCACCATCACTCTCTATTCAGGGCAGGAAGAGGGAGAGATGGATGAGCAGAGACATGCAAGTCGTCACTGACACTCAAGCCTGTGGGTTTCTGGCCCTACTAGCCCTGGTACATGTTTTTGGTGGGGGTGGGCTGGTCTCTGCAGCCATTTTAGGATATGAGGCACACAACGTATATTCTAACAAATTACTAACTGGGGATCACATTTCTCTCTGTCTCTCTCTCTGTCTCTCTCTCTGTCTCTCTCTGTCTCCTCTCTCTCTGTCTCTCTCTGTCTCCTCTCTCTCTCTCTCATCCCCCTTTCTTTCTTTCTTCCCTCCCTCTTGATTTTTGGGCCACACAAGGCAGTGCTCAGGGATTACTCCTGGATCTGTTCTGCTCAGGGATCACTCCTGCAGTGCTCAGGTATACCAGAAATTGAAACGGGGCTGGAAACATACAAGGTAAGTTCCTTAATAGTAAGGAGCCATTAGAAAAAAAAACTTTCTTATTCTAAATATAGAGAAAATGAAACACACTAAAAGAAAAAAATATAGTCACCCAGACAATACTATTTCTAGCCTTACACCTGTCTCTTAAGATTTATCATGGTCAGTTCTGGTCAATGACAAGCTACAATGAAATGCAGGTACCTCCTAACGTAGCCACTCGCCCCATATTTCCTAACCATTTTGGGGACAGAAACAGGGTGGCAGAGAGAGTGACATTAGCTCCTAGGGTCTCACTGAGGTGCCTAAAGGTGAGGGAGCAGGAGGGGAAAAGGAAGAGAGCAAATTAGGAACAGGCAACTCAAGGGGTAGGTTGAGTTACCTTGGTGGTATGCCATACCCCACTTTGCTATGCAAAGAAAATAGAATGCAAAGCACGTGTTTACTTTCAATTTCCTAGTAGCCACAATTTGACTAACACATTTAATTTAATTTAAAAAATATTTAAAAATTTAATTTGGTTTGGTTTGGGGCTACACCTGGTGGTGCTTCAGTGTTGCTCCTGACAGTGCTCAGCGATCAGGCGGTAGGCATTCCACATGCAAAATATTCATTATGCTCCCTATCTGTTCAACCCTAATCAACTTAATTTTAATAATTCTGACACCACACAAGATAACTCGGATATTACCATGCCAATAAAACATCATCATATGTTATTATTGAGATTCAAGTTTACGTTTTGTTCTTGCACCGAGTCTTAGAAATCATGGTGAGTTTTATACTTCTGGCACACCCAACTTGAACCAGCCACATCTCAAGTGCTTCCGTGGTCACGTGTGGCCAGTGACTGTCCAATGCTGAACAATGCAGGTCTAATTCATGTACTTTTCTATGTGTGTGCTCTACTTTCCAAAGTTTAGAAAAAAAATCAGTGTTGTCAGTAGGTGAAAAAGTTTTGCACAAAACCTCACGAATGCAAATGTTTGGCATGTATTTAAAGCATTTTTATTTTATATTTAGTTTTTGAGACATATGTGGAAGTTCTCAGGGGCTACAAATGCCTCTGTACTCTGGGTCACTATTAGTGATACTTGAAGGACTTTTAAGAGCCAGAGATTAAATCTGGGTCTCCAAGTTTGATAACCAAAGTTTTCTTTTGTAATATGGAGGATACAAGGTCTTCTGTTAAGCAAGTACATGCTCAGTGCCCATTAGTGCTCACTCTCTTTCTCTCTCTCTCTCCTCTCTCTCTCCCAAAGCCTATCTTTTAAGCTAACAATTCATTTTCGGGGTATATAGCAACAGACTGATTGTAAGGAAAGTCTTAACCACAAAGATGCTCACCACAGTGAAAATCTGGAAACCCCCTGAATTCCCACAAAGGAGGCCTTGCTTGAGTACTTGTGATGTGATCATTCAATAAACTCAATGCTATTCTTAGGTGTATGCATATGCACATTTCTGAAGAGAGCTATTTTTTAAAGTCTCAAGTGAGATTGAGAGATAAAAGATTAAAATAAATCTTTAATGCTTTTTTCTTGTACTCAGATTTTTAATGAGTATTCCTTAGTTTTAATTAAAACTGGCAACACAAATGGTTATTGTGGTTAGCATGAAGAAATAGGGCATAAGAAAATAATAAAAAGGAAAGCAATTTTCAAAATGATTTATATAGGAACATGGTTCAAGTGGTAGAGTATATTCTTTGTATGTGTGAGGTTCTGGGTTTGACCCTTGATATCACACAGTCCTCATAGCACCAGGTGGGACCCTGATGGTCCCTGAGCATGGATGGTTTGGCACCCACACAATTTTAATCAAAAGAATATGGATTTGTGTTGAATAAAATGGTATATTAAGGATAATATATATGCACACACATAGACCTACACAGCAATCTCTTAACAGTGGTTCTCTATGAAGTGGGACTGTGGGGGCAATTTCACATTTTTCTTTTTTCTTTTATTTTATTGAAACCATTGTGATACGCAAGGTCCTTCATAGTTGAATTTCAGACATATAATGAATCAGGGCGAATCCCACCACCAATGTTGTCCTCCCTGCACCATATTCCTAGAGTATATACCATACCACCACTCTTTGTCCCCAGCCTGCCAATATAACAGGCCCATTTGCAGTTCATATGGTTAGAGTTTAGGTCTTTTGATTTCATTGTTGTTGACTTTGGCTTGAATATTTAGTTCTGTTCCGTTTTTAAATCTCCACCAATGGACCTGGGACCACTTGGTCTCTGGTCCCCATCCTTTCATATGTATGGTTCTCCTCCTCACTTTATTTTTTCCATCTTGCTATACTCTGATGCCAAGGTTGTTCATGACAACTCCCATTCAGACCATTGAATTTCTTTTGGAGTTATTCTAAATACCAATATGAGTGATCTCATTCTGTATTATCTTTCTTCTTCTGGCTTACTTCATTTAACATAATATCTTTCAGCTCTATTCAATTTCATACTTTTCTCTTAGTAATTCTCAGCTTCTCCATTTTTATAATAAACAAATTTTTCTTTTGTTAAGTTTCTATACATCAACTAACTCCATAACAGAAAAACACTATAAAACATGAACTGAGGGGGCCGGGCGGTGGCGCTGGAGGTAAGGTGCCTGCCTTGCCTGCGCTAGCCTAGGACAGACCGCGGTTCGATCCCCCGGCGTCCCATATGGTCCCCCAAGAAGCCAGGAGCAACTTCTGAGCTCATAGCCAGGAGTAACCCCTGAGCGTCACAGGGTGTGGCCCAAAAACCAAAAAAAAAAAAAAAATGAACTGAATGGGGCCGGCGAGGTGGCGCTAGAGGTAAAGTGTCTGCCTTGCAAGCGCTAGCCAAGGAACGGACCGCGGTTTGATCCTCCGGGGTCCCATATAGCCCCCCCCAAGCCAGGGGCTATTTCTGAGTGCTTATCCAGGAGTAATCCCTGAGCATCAAATGAGTGTGCCCCCCCCCCAAAAAAAAAAAACATGGACTGAAGAGATATTGCAAGTCAAGGCACTTGCCTTGCATGCAGCTGACCCCAAATCAATCCCAGTACTCATAGGGTTAATACCTTTTGGAAGAACTATGCATGGCCAATTAAGCCAATCACACCTCTCCCTGGAAAAGACCTTGCTTAAGCCCATCCTGGATCTTGTATGTGATTAGTTCTCATCCTCGTATCCCCAATGTCCCTGCCATGATGGTGGAAACAGAAACTCATCAGGTAGTGATTTCTTTCCATTAGTCTTCAGTTGCTATCTGGTTCCAAGCAGGTTAAGAAGTCATCTGTCAGAACTACTTCCCCAACTTCCTAATATGTCCATTTAAATTCATCTAAATAGCAGCATCAGAAGGTACCTTCTTTGTTCTTTTTGAACCACGCCCAGTGTATTGAGAGATTATTTACTCCTGGTTCTCCACTCAGGAGACACTCTTGGAAGTGCTCAGGGGAACTGCCTTTTGTTTTTGTGTTTGTTTGTTTGTTTGTTTTTGGTCCACACCCAGGATGCTCAGGGGTTATTCCTGGCTATGAACTCTCAGAAATCGTTTCTGGTGTGGGGAATCATATGAAACACCGGGGGATCAAACTGAGGTCCTTCCTAGGTTAGCGCATATAAGGCAAACGTCCTACCACTTGAGCCACTGCTCCAGCCCAGGGGACCTACCTGCCTTAACCCCTGAATGCAAGATCAGTTCCTTTTTTTTTTTTTTTTGTAAGTCATTTTCTTTTTTTTAATTAATATCTTTATTTATACAATTTGAGTACAAACAAGACTGTAGTTGGGGTTCAGTCATATAAAGAACACCCCCTTCACCAGTGCAACATTCCCATCACCAATGCCCCAAATCTTCCACTTCCTTACCCCCCACCTGTATTTGAGACAGGCTTTCTACTTCCCTCATTCATTCACATTGTTATGTTAGTTGTCAGTGTAGTTATTTCTCTAATTGCACTCACCACTCTTTGTGGTGAGCTTCATATTGTGAGCTGGACCTTCCAGCCCCTACCTCTGTTGTCTCTGAGAATTATTACAAAACTGTCTTTTATTTTTCTTAAAACTCATAGATGAGGGAGACTATTCTGTGCCTATCTCTCTCCATCTGACTTATTTCACTCAACATAATAGATTTCATGTTTATCTATGGATAGGAAAATTTCGTGACTTCATCTCTACTGATGGCTGCATAATATTCCATTGTGAATATGTTCCACAGTTTCTTTAGCCATTCATTTGTTGAGGGGCATCTTGGTTGTTTCCAAAGTCTGGCTATTGTAAATAGCACTGCAATGAATATTAATGTGAGGAAGGGATTTTTGAATTGTATTTTTGAGTTCCTAGGGTATATCTCTAGTAGTGATATATATATAGCTGGATCATATGGTAGTTCAATTTCCAGGTTTTTGAGGAATCTCCATATCGCTTTCCATAAAGGCTGGACTAGACAGCATTCCCACCAGCAGTGAATGAGAGTTCCTTTCTCTCACATCCCCTCCAATTTTTCTTGTTCTTTGTGATATGTGCCAGTCTCCTTTGTGTGAGATGATACCTCATTGTTACTTTGATTTGCATCTTCCTGATAATGTGGAACATTTTTAATTATCTTTATTTAAACACCGTGATTACAAATATGATTGTAGTTGTATGGATGTGGAACATTTTTTCATGTGTCTTTTGACCATTTGTATTTCTTCTTTGACAAAGTGTCTGTTCATTTTTTTCCCATTTTTGATGAGATTAGCTGTTTTTGTCTTGTGAAGTTCTGTCAGTGCCTTGTATATTTTGGATATTAGTATTGGGTGAATAATTTCTCCCATTCAGTGGGTGGCTCTTGTATCCTAGGCACTATTTTCTTTGAGGTGCAGAGCTTCTCAGCTTAATATAGCCCCATCTGTTTATCTCTGCTTCCACTTGTTTGGAGAGTGCTGTTTTCTCCTTAAAGATGCCTTTAGTCTCAATGTCATGGGGTGTTTTATCTATGTGTTGTTCTATATACCTTATGGTTTTGGGTGTGATATCAAGGTCTTTAATCCATTTGTATTTTACCTTTATATATGGTGTTAGCTGGGGGTCTGAGGTGCTTTTTTGCAAGTGGCTAACCAGTTATGCCAATACCACTTGTTGAAGAGGCTTTCCTTGCTCCATTTAGGATTTCTTGCCCTTTTATCAAAAATTAAGTGATTGTATGTCTGGGGAACAGTCTCTGAGTATTCAATCCTATTCCACTGATCTGAGGATCTGTCTTTATTCCAATACAGTGCTGTTTTGATAACTACTGCTTTGTAATACAGTTTAAAGTTGGGGAAAGTAATGCCTCCCATATTCTTTTCCCCAATAATTGCTTTAGCTATTCTTGAGTGTTTATTCTTCCAGATAAATTTCAGAAGTGTTTTATCCACTTCTTTGAAGAATATCATGGATATTTTAACCCCTGTTCTACATCTCTGGTCCTTTAAGGCCTATAAAATGTCACTGGTTAGCAATATGAAGGTGAAATATAAATGGCATGTAAGCTGTCGTACAGACTGAGAGCAGAATCAGTGCCTTTCCCCCTACCTTTCTCTGCAAGAAGAGGTACCTTTGAACAGATAGATACCAACAGCAGTCGCTGTCTTAACCCTAATTTATTTTTTGTGGCAGCTTCAAGTTCCTAAAAGGAGAATTTACCAGGTGGCTTCAAAACACACTAAGGGGATTCCACTCCTATTCATAACACATCTTTGTTTCCAAGTGGAAAAGAAAGTAGACTGGCCTTGTCAGCTAGAATCACTGGCTTTAACAGAGCATGAGATGTATGCTGGCATGCATGACTGGGAGGGAATCCTCCCTGGGAAATATTGTGGGTCTAAGTGAAGAGAGAAGGACATGCTGTCACCCTCAGTAGAGAGAAAGCCTCATCATTTATTTTATCTGTCTGGTGTCTGCTTGCAATCCCCAGTATTGATGCCAACCAAATTCAGTTCTGTAGTAAAGTATCTTGGTTAGCTTAGCTGCCTTTCAAAGTTAGTACCACTTGATCATTTCCCACATGGTTGATTCTGGGTCAGATCATGGTGACATCCTGAGAATTCCTGACAGCTGGGACTCCAGAAAACAAACATCCACCTTCAGCCCCAGCTTCCACCACCAACAAGGCAAGCCCATTGTAAAGCTGGGAAGTTGGAAAGTAGCTGTTTGGTTTAGAGCTTAGCTTCTTACATTGTATCATATTATTTCTTATTAAAAAACTGTTTTAGGGGCTGGAGCAATAGCACATTAGGGGCTGGATCGGTAGGGCACTTGCCTTGCACGTGGCTGACCCAGGATGAACTTCAGTTTGGTCCCCAACATCCCATATGGTCCCCTATGCCTGCTAAGAATGATTTCTGAGTGCATAGCGAGGAGTAACCCCTGAGCATCACTGAGTATGGCCCAAAAACAAAACAAAACAAAAAAAAAGTATTTTAAAAATTTCTTGGGGCTGTACAGATAAGGACAAGAGAAAAGTCACTCGCTTTGTATACAGCAGATCCTGGTTCACTCTTTAACAATGTATATGGGCCTCTGAGCGCCTTGAAGAGTGACTAATCCCTGAGCACAGACCAAGAGTTATTCCTGAGCATTTCTGGGTGTGCAAAATAAATCCCCCCCAATTTAGTAAATATTTATTATCAGTAATAAATATTAAATATTATCAGTAAACACAGTTTGGTTTGTGTACCTTTTTTTACATATCTATTTACCTGTGCTCATGAAAAAATTTCTCAGGAGAAAGGGGTCTGAGCAAAAAAAGTTGAAGCATCCCTGGTTTAGAGAGTCCTGGTTGGGCTGGAGAGATAGTTTAATAAGTAGGGATACTGTTACTTTCCCCCAAAGCCAAATGCTAATCTCACCTGGATAGTGAGACCCTCCCACAGTTGGGAGGGGTCTGTGGTTGTTCATTGAGGGTTGCTTGCAAGGAGGGGAGAGGATACCCTGCTAGGACTGATGCAGTGGATACTCAGAGAGGCTTCTTAGCTTAGAGACCATGTGAACAAAGCACATGGCGACTAAGAGCTCTGTAATAAAGCTGGATGTCTCTTGAAACTTCATCTGACTGCTGTGGATCATTTCTTCGCCATCACCCTACACCTACAGACCCGCTGAAAGAAGGGGCTGCAGGCTCCAGGCTGGGCCGAGAAAGGCCTCACCATCCATCCGTCCATACAACAGGGCACTTGTCTTGCACATAGCCCACCCAAACACTATTTATGAGCCCCCAAACACCACTAGGAGTGATCCATGAACACTTTCCAGCTTACCAAATAAATAGCATTGGTTAACAAAACTTAGATTTCAAAGAAGGAAAGATTATCTTTGATTATTTTATTATTATTATTATTTATTATTATCTTTTCTTATTCCACTTTTTAAAACTCTTACAATGAGAATATATTTTGATTGATTTTTATAATTTTATAACAGAATAATTTTATAATATAAGACTTTTATATTTTGTTTGCTTTTCTAAGCCATGGCTAAGGTACTCACAAATTTTTAGTCATCTTGCTTACAGGATCACACATCAGGCTGCAGGGCTTACACATCCGCACAGCTCTGTGCAGTTTGCAGGCCTTAAGTTGCAGTGCCAGCAAATGAGCTCACTGGGGCTGGTGCTCGGAGTTGAGGCTCATGAGTTGGAATTGTTGTACTCACCAAGGGTCCTGTGGTCCCCATACAGTGCTCCCCAGAGGTCATGTACCTTGCATATAATGTTGGCACATATTTACATCTTTTTTTTTATTGTGGTGCATGGCTGAATTTTGTGGTGTTTATTCACACCTGGCTGTCACCTCAATAAACAAACTTTATATTCGGCCACACTGTGTGGTACCCAGGGTTTACTCCAGGTTCCACACTCAGGCATTACTCCTGGTTGGCTCAGGAAATCATACGGATGCCAGGGACCAAACCTGGTTGGTTAGGTGCATGGCAAGTATTCCAACCCCAATAAAGAAATTTGTAAAATTAATTTTAGGGAGAAGGTTTGGGCCACACACAATGGTTCATGGGGAGGTCACTCCTAGTGGTGTTCCAGAGACCCCATAGTGCTTGTCGGGGGGGGGGGGGGTTTGAACTAGGGTTGACTGCATGCAAGGAAAGCACCTAACCTTCTGTACCATCTTTCTGGCTTCTCATTCCTTTCTCTTCCCTCCCCACCTTCCTTTTATTACTGTTGTGATGAGCACTTGAATGAAAATTTCACAGAGGCTCACATTCTCTTAGTTGTAGTGCTTGCACACATATTCACAGGACCCCGGTCTTTGGTGAGACACACACTAAGGTACTCACCAAGGGTCACTGATGTACTCACTTGTCTTTAGCTGCAGTGCTTCAGGGAAGGTGCATACTGCTTTTTTAGTGGTGCTTACATACAACTGGCTATCACAACACCAGGAACTATAGACAGCAGAGCTTCCAGGACCAAGTATGGTTCCTGAGGGGCACTAGGATTTGAACTCATTCTCATATACTTAGATGGTAGGTACTCACAGCCTCTGCACAATTCAACAAACAACTGTTTGTTTGGATACCCAGGAGTCTATTTGGGAGTTTTTGGGGAGTTTTGTTTCATTTTTATTTTGTTTTATTTTGGGGTTACACCTTGCAGTGCTCAGGGCTTACTCCTAGTGGATTCAGGGGATCATGTGGGATACCAGGGATCAAACCAGGTTGACCATATGCAAAGCAAGTGCCCCCCTACCTGCTCTCTGATTGCTCTCACCTAAGGAGGTATTTGTGGTTCTTTGCCTGGAATCACTCTCAGAGATAGTCATGGACTATGACATGCCAAGGATCAAAATCACAACTCCTATATGCAAAGCTGTGCCAAGCCCTTCAGTCCTCTCCTTGGGTCTGGAGATAAAATTTTTGAATTAAAAAATAAAACAGAGTCAGATAAAGTATAGTAGGTAAGGCTCTTGCTTTACTTGCAGCTGACTCAAATTAGACCCCCAGCATTATTCCCTGCCAGAACTGATTCCTGAGCAGACCCAGGTGTAAGCCTAAGCACTGCTGGATATGCCTCCCATCCTTCCAAAAGAAAGTAATGAAGGACACATGTCAAAGAGACACAAGGTCCACCTGTCGTACCTCCCTCAAACAAGCTGAGGTACTGTGGATAATCTACTAAATAGTTGCAATAGAAGTCTAAAATCCACTTCACAAAAATAAGACTCCAGGATCCCATAATAGATAGATAGATAGATAGATAGATAGATAGATAGATAGATAGATAGATAGATAGATAGATGATAGATAGATAGATAGATAGATAGATAGATAGATAGATAGATAGATAGATAGATAGATAGATAGATAGATAGATAGATGGATACTTTGGTCTATTCCAAAGAGCCAGCAAGATGCAGAAAGTGAAACAGAAGAAGTGGGCCTTCCACAGAACATACTATGGTGTGGACCTCCATAAGCTGCTAGACATATCCTATGAGAAGCTGATGCACTGTACAGTGCCTGTCAGCAGCAGTGCCTAAACCAAGGACCTGCAGTGGAAGCTGCACTTGCTGCTGAAACACCTGCACAAGGCCAAGAAGAAGGTGCCACCCAGAGAGAAGCCTGGGGTAGTGGGGACAAACCTGAGGGACCTGTTCATCCTGCTCAAGATGGTGGGCAGCATGATGGGCAACTACAGTAGCAAAACCTTCAGCCAGGTGGAGATCAAGCCCAAGATCCTCAGACACTACATGGGCAAGTTCTCCATCATCTATAATCCCATCAAGCCTTGTCAGCCAGGTATTATCCCTCTCAAGGAAAGGCACCGTAAACACAAACATACACACACACACAAACATACACACAATATCATTTTTACAGATATAATGGCAATAAAGTACTGCAGACAAAACCAGCAACATTTGCAAAATTTGTTGGATAGAGATAGATGAAGAAAACTATATTGACTCATAATACCTCTTATAAATTACTTGTTACAAAGGGAAAAAAATAGTTAATTTACAGTAGAGATACTCCTTTGATCAAGAGTCCAGTCTGTCACTCACTAGTAATATGACCAAGTGATAAGATGTCCCTTTGTTTAGTACTGACATCACAAATCAGTCATGTAGCACTCCTACCAAAAATGCACTTTGAGTCCAACTAGAAGATGTGAGAAAACTGCAAGGGAAATTATACCAAAGAGCTCACTTCTACAGTTAAAAAAAAAAAGTAAACATAATATCAAAGATGAAGGAACTATCCCAGAGGAATGAGACTAAAGAAACATAACAGTTCATTGCGATGGGCCATCTTGACAATTCAGGATGTCAATTCCTGGGCTGAGATTCTGGAGATAAGAGAATTTAATCAACAGCTTCTTGATTTGGGTATAGCGTTCTGTGTGAAAATGTTTGTCTTAATACACACAGAGGGTTGAAGTTGCGTGATGCTCACAATTTAATGCACCAATGATTTAGGAAAGACGCACACAGAAATATTCACATTGGATTGAGAAAGGGGACAATAAAGCCAAAGAAGCAAATGGTATACTATTAGTGAATCTAGGTAGAAGGGAATGTAACAATTTTGAATGTTTACATTTATGTAAGTTGAAATTAGTTCTAAAGAATTAAAACTAGAAAGAGCCAAGGGCAGCTCATTATAAAATTTCAGATTTTACCTTTCCACTATGTTCCACTTAACCAGCTTATTCTTCTTTCCTCAGTCAGTGGTCCTCAAACTATGGCCTGTGGGCCACATATTGTATTTGTATCTGTTTTGTTTCTTCATTGCAAAATAAGATATATGCAGTGTGCATAAGAATTCGTTCATAAGTTTTGATTTTACTATAGTCAGACCCTCCAATGGTCTGAGGGACAGTGAACTGGCCCCATGTTTAAAAAGTTTGAGGACCCCTGGATAGATAGACTCCTTCAATAACCTTTGAAAGCTTCTTGCCTCAAGCTTTCCTCTTCCACATAAAGCAGTTGGCTACCACAAATTCCTAT
Source organism: Suncus etruscus (assembly GCF_024139225.1). NCBI lineage: Eukaryota > Metazoa > Chordata > Mammalia > Eulipotyphla > Soricidae > Suncus > Suncus etruscus. Next base: position 71,863,044 of record NC_064863.1, read on the forward strand.
CATTCTCTCTTGCTTTTAATCCAACTTCCCCCATATACATTTTTCATCACATATAAACATTTCTTCTTCTTGGCAATCAACGAGCTTCCACTGGCCTGACCATTCTTATCTTTCCTAGTTTATTTATCATTTAATTTGGCAAATACTTGTTGACTGTTGGTATGTGCTAGGAGATGAAGAAAGAACAGGCCAATCAAGCTTATTTCTCAAGGAGTTTATATTTCATGAGGAAAACAAATATCAAGTACATGAAGTTAGCATAAATAAAACAATCTTAGACTGGGAATGTTTCTAGAAAGCAAAAACAGTGAGTTATATGAGAAATAATAAGGGGACACTGAGATAGGCAATGTCCTATGAGTCTTTCCAGTCCTTTCTTTTGAGAGCATGAAAACGCACCTGTGTGTACTCGGGAGTTCCTGACGACTCCTCTCAGCTATTTTTGGGGGTTTGGTTTTGTTTTCTTTTGGGGGGGCACACCCATGACTTTCAGGGTTACTCCTGGCTATGCGCTCAGAAATTGCTCCTGGCTTGGGAGACAATATGGAATGCTGAGAATCAAACCCAGGTCCATCCTAGGTCAGCCAAATGCAAGGCAAATGCCCTACTACTGTGCTATCGCTCTGGCTTCTCTCTCTCTCTCTCTCTCTCTCTCTCTCTCTCTCTCTCTCTCTCTCTCTCTCTCTCTCTCTCTCTCTCTTCCTCTCTCTCTCAGCTATTTTTAACCAACAGGGCATGCATGATGTGGTGCCACTTGGACAAGGGTTGGGGATTACCATCAGAGGCCTCCAGGACTGCTCATGGTGGTGGGGATGGAGAAACAGATGGCTCCAGGAATAGAGCCAGGGTTGGCTGCTTACATGCATCTTAACCCTTGTCTTTCTGACTGCAGAAAGGACTTTCAAATTAGATCATTTTCAGGCTCAAGCAGGTGGGGTGGAGTGTTGGATGGGGATAGAAACATCAAGTAAGGGGATGGGCCAGATCAGGTACTCAGAGAAGGTCAGGATGCCAGGTGCATGGAGCTAGGTGAAGAATGGCATAAAATAAAGCCTGGGGGCCGGGAAGGTGGCGCTAGAGGTAAGGTGTCTGCCTTACAAGCGTTAGCGTAGGACGGACCGCGGTTCGGTCCCCCGGCGTCCCACATGGTCTCCCCAAGCCAGGGGCGATTTCTGAGCTCATAGCCAGGAGTAACCCCTGAGAGTCAAACGGGTGTGGCCCAAAAACCAAAAAAAAAAAAAAAAAAAAAAAAAAAAATAAAGCCTGATAGTAAAGAATGCATCTGTTTTAATTTATATTTTAATTCTCTTCACTCTTTTTTTTTTTTGGTTTTTCGGCCACGCCCATTTGATGCTCAGGGGTTACTCCTGGCTAAGCGCTCAGAAATTGCCCCTGGCTTGGGGGGACCATATGGGACACCAGGGGATCGAACCACGGTCTTTCCTTGGCTAGCGCTTGCAAGGCAAACACCTTACCACTAGCGCCACCTCGCTAGCCCAAATTCTCTTCACTCTTACTAAATTTTACTTTTGTAGATTTTGCCCATTTCATGGAAACTCTAAAATAGATTAGACCAGAGTTTTTAAAAAGATTTCTTTACAACAGAAAAGAAGTGATAATTACACAATAAGATCCACATACAAAATAAAATTTAATGCACGATATTTTAGATGTCAGAGTTGAAAACTTAGTTATGTACATGAGAATAGGCAGTATATGCTACTGTATTAAATGATTGCAATGTCTTCATTTAAAAGAAAAACAAAAGAACATATCTGGTCTTTGTCTTTGATCTATCCTGGCACAGGACTTCAAAGATGTCAAATTTCTGTAGTGACAAAAATGTCTTTTATTATCTTAAGTAGGAAACTCATGGAAGCTTAAATATCTAAAGAATAAGGACTGATTGCCATAAATATTAACAGCACAATTAGAGGGTAAGCCCCTAAAGAAGGGAAAGGGACTAGAAACTGAGCCACTTAGATAGTTATCTGCCACTTAGGCATGACCCTCAGGGATGTGGTGAAACCCTAGTGAACCCCTAAGCATCAAAGCTGAGTTCTTTCTGGCAGCTGACACTACCATACAAGGAGGGGGGCACGATGGCCTCAGAGACTAATCATTTGTTCTCTCCCTCCTAGATTTCACTGACCTGCCTCATCCATGTGGTTAAACTCAATCTGCATCCTTTATATATAAAAACAACACTTTCTTGTCACTTTAGAGTTGAACTAAAAGGTGCAAGTGGTAAGGCATCTGCAGCTTAGGACAGACTGTGGTTTGGTCCTCTGGAATCCCATATGGTTGGTTTCCCAAGCCAGGAGTGATTTCTGAGCGCATAGCCAGGATGAGCATCACCAGTGTGGCAAAAATAAATAAATAAATAAATAAATAAATAAATAAATAAATAAATAAATAAATAAATAAATAAATAAATAAATTGAGGAAAGTCCTGGATTTGGGGCCAGTAGGCAGACAGATGACCTGGAATTCCACTTGTGACTGTCATTTGAAGCAGAGACAGTCATGGGAAGAACTCCAGGAATCTTTCACATGTGAGATCTGATGCCAGTTTTGGTGCTACTGTCAGAACTATACTTGGTGAGGAAACAAACTATTGATGTGGAAAAAGTTGGAACATACTGGGCATTCTAGACCATAACTAGGCTGCATTTCATTAGAAATTCAGTGCTTAAACATTGAAAAGCATACCTACCTACTACACATTATATATATATATAGGTATTAAATATTTTAATTGTTTACTAAGTCAACATGAATTACAATACTGCTGATAATAGAACTTCATGTATACAACATTCCAACACCACATTCTCCACCAGAGTGTCAACTTTTCTTCACCAAAGTCTCAGGTTCCTCTACCATTCACCTTCCCTTCTTGGTAGTAGGCAATTACAGAATTTCATCCTCTCATAAAGCTAAACAGTGTTCCATTTATATGTTTCATAATTTTTTTATCCAGTTATTCTGTTAATGAGCATTTCAGTTGTTTTCAGATCTTGGCTAGTGTGATTAGTGCCACCATAAATATAGGGGCACTAATGTCTTTTAAAAAAAAGTGTTTTAAGCCTGTGGGGCAAGATACCAAGAAGAGGAATTTTTGGATGCTTAAAAATATATGTATATCACCCCAGAGATTGGCACACATCACAAAGAATGAGAACAAGCAGTGCTGGCAGTGATGTCGAGAGAAAGGAACTCTTTTTCACTGCTGGTGGGAATGCCATCTAGTCCAACCTTTATGGAAAGCAATATGGAGAGTCTTCCAAACACTGGAAATTGAGCTCACATACAATCCAGCTATACCACTCCTAAGGATATACCCTAGGAGCACAAAAATACAATACAAAAATTTCTTTCTCACACCTATATTCAGTGCAGTACTATTTACAATAGACAGACTCTGGTAACAACCAAGATGCCTTTCAACAGATGAATGGCTAAAGAAACTGTGGTACATATACACAATGGAATATTATGCAGCTGTCAGGAGAGATGAAGTCATAAAATTTTCCTATACATGAATGTACATGGAATCTACTATGCTGAATGAAATAAACCATAGGGTGAGAGATAGACACAGAATAGTCTCACTCATCTATGGGTTTTAAGAAAAATGAAAGACATTTTTGCAATAATTCTCAGAGACAAAAGAGAGGAGGACTGGAAGGTCCAGCTCACGATATGAAGCTCACCACAAAGAGTGATGAGTACTTTTAGAGAAATAACTACATTGAGAACTAGCCTAACAATGTGAATGAATGAGGAAAGTAGAAAGCCTGTCTAGAGTTCAGGTGGAGGTGGGATGGGGAGGAGGGAGGTTTGGGACATTGGTGATGGGATTGTTGCACTGGTGAAGAGGAGGGGTGTTCTTTATATGACTGAAACCCAACTACAATCATATTTATAATCATGATGTTTAAAGATATTAAAATAAAAAAATGGAAAGGGAGGGTAGTTACAATTTTCCAATGGAATTATATCCCATTAAAGATGCCTTTTATTGAAAAAAATATACATGTGTACATAAATGAGGAATCTGTGGGTGGCATCTATATTTTGTGGAGAATATCAAGAGAGATGTAGTCTAAAGAGAGACATAACTTTGGCATGTTAATCTATTTAATTTTGTGATGCCTAAGAGACTCCAGTGTGAGATGAACACATCTGGATTGCAGCACTGGCCATTTATTTCTTCATTCAAGTGGTTTTCTACTTCTTTAGGTCCTACACAGCAGGCCAGCGTCTTTCCTCCCTCTCTGCCTTTGCTCAGATATATTGCTGTTTACTTGTTCCTACTCTGCTTTCTTTTGCCTATGCAAGTCCTCCTCACTTTTCAAGATTCCGTTCAAATTTCTCTTCTGCATTTAGTTTTTCTTTTATTTTTAACTTGTTGTTGTTTTTGAGCCACACCCTCTGTGCTCCGGGCTTACTAGTAGCCCTACACTAAGGAATCCCTCCTGGAGGCATGAGGATCCAAATGAGACGACAGTGATTGAATCTAGGTGGGCTGCATACAAGGCAAACACCCTCTCTGAACTCTTGCTCAATCCCTACATTAGGCTTTCTTTAGCCTCACATCCCTAAATTAACTTTTGGCAATCCTAAGAGTCAGGACTAAGCAATTTTGGGAAGCTGCTTTATAAAGTTGTTTTTATACCCAAGTTGAATAAATTCTATCAGATCATAAGATTCTCCTCATGACTAATTCTTATACATGCTTTGCTCTCATAAACATGCAGTGATTTGCACACCTTTAAATTCAAAGAAAAAATCGTGCTAAATCAGAGATTATATTTGCATACACAAAGTTAAAAAGGCAACAGGAAAAGAGGGAAGTAATCAAACGTGTTCGTCTTCTAAGAGCCTTTAAAGGCAAGATTAGTGATGCAGTGACTTTTTTTAAACAATTTTTAAGTCACCATGAAATCACAGTTATTTATCATTGAATTTCAGGCATACAATGTTTCAACACCAATCCTTTCACCAGTGTCCCCTTCCCTTCACCAATGCTCTTCTTCACCCTATTTGCCTTCCACTAGCCAGTCTGTTTCTACAAGAGATGCCTTTCCTTTTTCTTTTGGACTGTGGTTTAACTGTTGCTGATAGAGTTTCGTACATAGCACTTTACCATCCCCCAGCTCCACCTCTTTCTCCTAGTTGAACACACTTAACCTTTAACATAGACTTCATTCCTTCTCTGTCCTATCCCCTATTCCACTGAAGTGGCATGTTTGCTACTGAATACCAGTTCTCATGTTTTGTCTCCATTGTCTTTGGGTATTCATTACTTCACCATTATGTCTTTTTTTTTGTCATTGGTTTTTGGGCCACACCCGGCAGTGCTCAGGGGTTACTCCTGGCTATCTGCTCAGAAATAGCTCCTGGCAGGCACGGGGGACCATATGGGACACCGGGATTCGAACCAACCACCTTTGGTCCTGGATTGGCTGCTTGCAAGGCAAATGCCGCTGTGCTATCTCTCCGGGCCAATCTTTTTTTTTTTTTTTTCCATATTCAGCACAAGAGAGAGATTATTCTGGGTGGGTCTCTTTCCCTAAGGAGCATCCTTACTACACGATGGAATGTGCCAAAGTTAAAGAATCCTATATCCCTTGGGCCAGGCCTTAGATGGCCTGTCACTGAGCATTATATGATAGAATAAATGTAAGTCTTGCTGGGGAAGAATCAGGAAGTCCCTGCCCCCACTAAGAGAAGAGACTGTTAGACTAAAAGACATCCAACCAATGTTGGCTCATAAAATAAGTCACAAGGACCGACTGCAAGGGAAAAAACAGGATGTTGGCCCATAAGTGATAAGGACTGCCACAAAAACCCACCCGACCTGCTTGTAGGAGAGATGGGAACTTTTTAAGTTAACTAAGGATGCATCAGCACATACTTGTTTCCACTTTTTCCTGTCAGATGTAAACTATAATCCTATTGAGTCTGCAGGCAGGTGTGACTTTGGAAACCTCTGTAGAGACTGTCAGTCCTCTTACTCTGATTCTTTAGTATGACAATCATCATATTCTGATTAAATTGGGAATTAATGGTCAAAAGCCATCTTCCTTCCCAAAATAACCTTCAGGAGAAGCCCTCAATAAAGATTCCATTGGTCAAATCTGTCTCTGTCTCTGACTTCTATTCTGCCACTTTTCAGCCACCTTTCAAAAAAAGTGTTTATATGGTCAAAATAAATAGCAGTGTAAATAAGACTTCTGAGAAATATTTTCATGGCAAATTACCTACAAAATGAAATTTACATCAAGTCCATCTCACTGTTAAGTACTTTTTTAAAAAAAAAAGATCCTAAAATTATAACTAATTTCTAGTTATATTTTTAAATGCATGTCCTTTACTTTGAGTATCATGAATATGTTCTAAATTTTCCCTTTTTCACACTTAAATTTAATTTGTAAAGAGCACCACATTGGAATTAATTACATGGGTTATCACTGGCTTTCAAAAGGCAGAGTAAAGTACATAGGTTGTCTGAATGCTACACCTTTTTTTGCCTATATTTATATTTTTCTCATGACATAACACATCTATAAAATATTTGTTAGTTAATATGCATATAAAATATTTGGAAAATTAGAAGCTTCTTTTTTAATATGTTTGATAGGATATGTGTGTTTGAATTATTTTCTAAAACAATGAGCCCAATATCTATCTACTTGTTAATATTTCCTCATAATATCATATAAGTGTTCTTTATTATTATTCTTGACTTTTAACTTATTGTTACCTAGTGTTCTTTATAGGAATGTCATCAATGTATATACCTTAACGGTTTTTCATAAATGATGTTTGGATAAAAGTAAAAAAAATTAAAGACATTACAGTAATAAGCTCAGAAACTATAGAGTTAAGAGCTGAAAGGGCTGGAAGGACCGGCTCACAATTTGAAGCTCACCACAACGCTGTTAGGGAGATAACTATACTAACAACTAGCATGACAATGTTAAGAATTGAGAGATGTAGAATGCCTGTAGCGAATACAGGCAGGGGTGGGGGAGAAGGGAGGCATAGATGGTGTAAATGTTGCACTGGCGAAGGGCTTATTCTGTTTATGACTGAAACCCAACTACAAACATGCTTTGTAATCATGGGGCTTAAATAAAGATATATATATATATATTTATATATATAAAATTTATAAGATATATATGTATATATATACATATATATCTTAAAATTTTTTTTCACTGTCAAAAAATAGTAAAAGAGGGGCCAGAGAGATAGCATGGAGGCAAGGCATTTGCCTTGCATGCAGAAGGACGGTGGTTCAAATTCCGGCATCCCATATGGTCCCCAGAGCCTGCCAGGAGCGATTTCTGAGCATAGAATCAGGATTAACCGATGAGCGGCATCAGGTGTGACCCAAAAACCAAAAAAAAAAAAAAAAAATTGTAAAAAAGGGGCAAGAGCAATAGCAGAGTGGTAAGGCATTTGCCTTGCACAAGCCAACAAGGACAGAGCCTGGTTCGAATCCTGGCATTCCATATGGTTCCCTGAGCCTGCCAGGAGCAGCTTCTGAGCACAGAGCCCGGAGTAACCCCTGAACGCCACTGGGTGTGCCCCAAAAACAAACAAAAATGGGGGCTGGGGAGAAAAAGCTAGAAACTTCCTCTGGCATGAAACTGTAATTTTACCATTAATTTAAATTGTTTGTTCGATTACTCTTATAACTTTGATCTTTTTGAAGCTAAAGGTGTATAAAACAGTATCTGTGAGCCCTGCAAGAGCTCTGTTTTGTGTTCCTAGTTATTAGAATTGGATGGCTAAAAAGTCTGAATTTTTGATAGATAAAATAAAAAATTAATAAAACAGCTCAAAAAACTATCATGACTATCTTAATGAGTAAGAGAAATAAAATGCTTGTCTCGAATACAGGCAGGGGTTGGGAAGAAGGAGAGGGGCATTGGTGGTGGGAATGTTGCACTGGTGAAGGAGGTGTGTTTATGACTGAAACCCAACTACAATTATGTTTGTAATCATAGTGCTTAAGTAAAGATTTTATATAAAAAATAAAGTTAAAATAAAAAGAAAGAAAATAACTAGCTGATGATACAGTAAAAAGAAAATAAATAAAATACAGCTCAAAATCTAATGGGAATTAGGAATGGGAAGGCCCCATGATGCCTATTAGATCAAGTTTTATTTAGCAGCTTCAATAATCAATGGGAACAAGAAGGACATAGTCTGTTAATAACATTGTTGGTTCCAATTTAGAAGCTACTGCAGACATCGCTGAAGAAAGAAATAACACAGATGGATCCAAAGAGGTTAGAAATATGAATAGAAATGATCACAGAGATTTGATTTAGGAAAAAATGCAAATGGAAGCAGCTGTGAGAGAAATCATCCCAAATGCAAAATCATCAGCGGGCTGAGAAACCTTGAAAGCAGCCATGTACAAGTGTCTGGAAGGAGCCTGGGGAATGGAGGACAAGCAATTACAATGTGCTACTTCAGCCCAAATGATCACTTTTGCTTCCAGGAAAAACTTTGTTAAGGGATTGCATTACTCCCACCTTCTTCTGCTCTAAGAGAGAAAGACTTTGACAGGAAGAAAGTGCCTGGTTAAGGTGTTCTGACCAAGCACTTCCCAAGATCCGTAGGAGGAGAAGGCAGACTAATACAGTGGACTTGCCAATATTTCACTATTTCAGAATAGTTGCCACATGGGCAGTACTAGAGGTGAATTTGCCTTAAACTAGCATAAATCAGATGTAGAGCCAATCAACATATCAAATCTGGTATTTGTTTACTTAGGGCAGGAAAACCCACAGACAGACTATGCTTATTTCTACTAGTTAATCCTGCTGCTGTCTGTAGAAAATTTCTTATCTCTTGTTATCTCAGGTTAGATCCTATTTTTTTGTTTTGCTTTGTTTTGTTTTTTTGGCCACACCCGTTTGATGCTCAGGGGTTACTCTTGGCTAAGCGCTCAGAAATTGCCCCTGGCTTGAGGGGACCATATGGGATGCTGGGGGATCAAACAGCGGTCCTTCCTTGGCTAGCGCTTGCAAGGTAGACACCTTATCTCTAGCGCCACCTCACTGGCCTCAATGTTTTGGTTTTTTGTTTGGTTTTTGGTTTTTGGATCACATCCGGCAGCACTAAGGGGTTCCTCCTGGCTCTATGCTCAGAAATCGCCCCTGGCAGGCTTGGGAGACTATATGGGATGCCGGGATTTGAACCACAGTCCTTCTGCATGAAAGGCAAACGCCTTACCTTCATGCTATCTCTCCTAAGGCCCTAAGATCCTATTTTTATTCTCTTGATGTTCCTTTCTTTATGCAATTTCTCTCCTCTCATTTGCCTTCACTAGATTCACAAGAAAGAAGGGTGGTGAGACGACTTTAGAGCTGGATTCATTTTTATTGACAGAAAGTATAGTTAATCCCGCCAAGTAAGTACTAAAGAAAACAGAAGAAAAAAAAAAAAATTCATGCACTAAACAACAGCATAAGGAGAGTTCACTCAGTCCTCTGGTTCTCTTTCCATCTTCAGTCCGTCACCTTTCAATGTCCCTCCCATAATGAGAAGTTGCAAAGTTGTGTGCAACAGTGGGGCTTGGATGAGCCCATAAACCACTTTGTCATGAACAAAGTCTGAGATGACCAAGTCTTTGTCCTTTCCACTTGATGTCCTAGAAAGGCAGAATGGGGCCCGGGGAGATAGCACAGCGACCTTTGCCTTGCAAGCAGCCGATCCAGGACCAAAGGTGGTTGGTTGGAATCCCGGTGTCCCATATGGTCCCCCATGCCTGCCAGGAGCTATTTCTGAGCAGACAGCCAGGAGTAACCCCTGAGCACCGCCGGGTGTGGCCCAAAGACCAAAAGAAAAAAGAAAGGCAGAATGCTCGGGCTGGAGACCCAGGTATTTTGTCTTCCAAATTTACCCCAGAAAAGTTACTCAGGGTATCAGATTCTGAACTGCTCTGAACTACTTTTTGCTACCCAGAAAAGAAACTAGCACCAGACACCCAACCTGAAAGGAGGAAGGTAAACCTATTGTAAGGTAAGAGAATTTCTCTGCAGCTTCCTTGACCAAAAGATATATTTTAACTGTTGAGATTCATGAGGACCCCACCCCTTCCTTAATCCCAAGAACTTGCCCTTGACATTTTGACTGTTGCAAACCTTATGACTTGTGGTTATCTAAATCTTGCAAAAAATGTAACTGAGCAAATGTCAAATGAACCACCTTATTGTAATTTTCCACTGTCTGAAAGCTATATAAAAAAGGCTTGTTAAATCTGGTTCAGGGCTCTCTCGTCCTCTGGGGGAGCCCCTGCATGCTTGTAAATAAATAAAACCCCTTGTTTTTGCATGGTCTCTGCCTCTTGGAGTCATTAAGAGGGGTGTGTGTAGAGTTCCCGACCTTATCACTATTCTGGGCAGAAATGGAAGGTGTTAGAAATATGAATAGTGAATAATGAATAGTTCACATGAAGCTTATGCTGTTTGGAGAAAGGTGGCAGGCAGTAAAGCACTTGGAAATGAGAACTAAGAGCCACACAAAATGCCATACAAAGCTGAGGATTCTTTTAAAAATTAATTTTACTGAGGTAATATGGTTTGCAACCGTTTCCATATTATTAATTTATATTTGCAAGGCTTTTACACCACCAGATTGTCAGTAAGCCTCTACCACTGTCCCCTTAGAATTGGAAGGTAACGTGCTAAGTGGAGTGAATGAGAAGGAAAAATACAATGACTAGGCTCTGCTCCTCTGTAAGATAGAGACAAAGCAAAGGACTAGAACAGTGTTCTTCAGCCTTTATACCTGTGGGCTGACACATGTCCCTGGAAGGATGATTAAAGACCACTGGAGACACCATGAGGTGAATGATTTTTGGGGGGGGAGTGTGGTTTTGGGGACCACCTCTGGCTGTGTTCAGGGCTTACTACTGGCTCTGTGATTGGGATTATTCCTAGAGACCTCAATATGTGGTTCCAGGATATTGAACTCAAGTGGGCCACATGCAAAACAATTGCCCTATAAGCTGTCCTATTGCTCCAGCCCTAAAATTATTTTTTTTTATTTCCAGCCCTAAAATTCTTGAGGTCTCAGTTGTATTTAATGTCCTGTTCTCCTTTGAACCAATCGTCATATCTCCTAGATAAGTATCCCTTCATATCCTGTATACCCAAGAGACCCTATCTTGGGGAGCTAGTCTATAAACCTGAGCTTAGTACTGCATGACAGTGGTATGAGGCTTTGTTGTGCTATTGACATGGATGAGGCCATGTTATTGCCCTGCCTAGAATCCCACAGGCCTTCCTTTCTGTAACATTTGCATCAATATCCAAACTTTATGTAGTATGACAGAATGGTCTCAATGCTCCTCTCTGGTCTCCTTTATCCCATGTCTTACACTCAGATGGATGACTGCCACACTGGATATTTTCCTCTTCATTGAACAAAGATTCCTGACTTTTTCTTATTTTGCTTTGACTCCTCTTTTCAGCAGGAATACCCTTTTCTCCTCTTCTCTCCTTCGTGTCTCCGTTTTAGTATCTTCTCCACTCTAGAGACATCTTCTCTGCTTCTCCTCACTAAGGAAGCCACCCCTGGGCTCTACATAGCAATGCTCTATTGAAATGTTTATAATTGTCTCTCTCTAAATAAACGTGTTTGTTCATTTGCTTACTCCTTAAATGTTCTCTCTCCCACCATCATATGCACATTCTAAGCCAAGCGACCTGTCCATCTTGTTCTCCAGACTACAACAATACTCTGCAATTGTATTGTTCCAACTGTAATAATAAATAAAAACCGTGAATCTTGAGGTGCATTAGTGCATTGCAACGAGAGGATGAGATTGAGTAAAATTATCCACGGTGGAGATCCCTCAATCACTCAAGTATGTTCATATTTGGACAGGTTACCTAGTCTCGTTTGTTTTTATTTCTCACCTACTCAATGGGAAAAACAACATTATCTAAACTTAGGATTCTTGTCACTGACCATAGTATTCAATAAAGCACTGATGTATGATCTTCACTATCCACCATAATAGTTAGTTTATTTTTCTCTCATCACTGCTACTTGACTGCCAAAGCTCAAGAACTCGTGCAATCCACCTGACATTTTACAAATTGCCTTGTAACAATAAATCTAACTTCAGGTTTGAAAGGTAAAATGCTTAGAAATAGACACTCACATCCTCATAGCAAGAAGAAAGCAGAACAAACTGGGAATCAGCAGCTCTTCTTAGACCCCTCAAAGAACCGAGGTCAGGCAAATGTCAGATGGCCAAAAATAGAGAAAAAAAAATAAGTGGTGACAGAGAATGACAGCCTACAGGAATAGAGAGGCTCAATTCTCAACACTGGCTTCCAGCTGAGAACATTAGAAACAGAAAAGGATGAGTTGCTTGGAGGGGGGGGGTAGTGTGGGCAAGCATAAGAGGCAAAGGCTCCTTATGGAGTTTAGCTCCTAGAGTTCTATCACTTTCTCGCTTTGATCAGCTGAGTAAAATGTCCTTGTTCTTCTAGGAGAAAGAAGAGAAACTGGTCATTTTGAATATTTATCCTCTGATCTCTCTAACAAGGCCTACCCTTGATGAAACTATTGTGTTTAATAAAATGAAATTCAGGCCTAGAAAGACAGTAGATCAGAAAGGGCACTTGCCTTGCACATGGTTCAAGATTCAATCTTCAACATCATAGATGGTCCCTTGAGACCACCAGGAGTGATTCCTGAACTCAGAGCCAGGAAAAGCCCTGACACCACCCAAAAACAAGTAAAATACATGACTCACATGCATGAAGGCTTGGGTTCAATTCCCACAACACTAAACTTAAAAAATAACAACAACGACAAACAAACAAAAATTAGCAAAGTCTAATTGACCCGGGGAAAGGAAATACTCAACTCAAGATTACCAAAAGAGACTAAGACTTAATCACGAAACTAGAGAATGCTCCCTCTTACCCTCACACTAGGAAGGCTCCAGAACAATAGAGGACTTCAACTAAAAGAATGGAAAGTTTTAGTTGCCTTAAATAATGAACGCCTTAATTAAAAAATTATTTTAGGAAATCAAAAACAAAAATATGGTTAAGGAGTGGGAACAAAACCAAGATACTGGAGTACATTTCATTGCTGTCCTTTACTGCTAACACAAACAGTGAGCCAGTCTAGTTCCTGGTTAGATAAATACAAAACTTCACATTAATGTCCCATTTCCTGTTTCTTTTATCCAGTAAATTGACTTTCAACAAAAAAATGTAAAGTATGATAATAAAGCGGCATGTGTATATATTTATATGCAAGCGTGTATGTGAGAAAGAGAGTGAGACAGAACTATCTAATATGAATTAGACTCAGATAAAGGTGTTGGGATGATTAGACTGAGGATTTATAACTATGATTAATGTGCTACAACAGTGCTTATCAACCTTTATTCAATCCTAGCCCTACCTTGTTCCCTTCTATATGCCCTCCTGTCCTGCCCAATTGGCCTCCTAGTTTCATGATATTGCTCCCCATTTACACAATTTTCACCTGTGGCTCTTTTGGAATATCTTACTAGCCACAGAGGGCCATATGACTCTCCACTGAGAAACGCTATGCTTGCGAATCTAACAGAAAAGTAAATAACTTGCAAGTACAGATGGCTAATATAAATAGAGAGATGAAAGGTTAAGGAAGAATGAAAATAAAATGGCAGAAGCCAGAAAACTAACAAATGAAGAATGTCTTTCATAAGCTCATCCGTCAATTGGACAAGACTAAGAAATAAGTGAGCTCAGCAGCAATTTTCTACAGTAAATGTGAAGAGGAAAAAATGGAACAGAATCTCTGGAACTGTGGGAAAGTTGTCAAAGACGTGACATATATATATAATGGGAAGCCAAAAACAACAGAGCAGAAGGTCTTAGTAGGAAACAAATAGGTAGCTGATTAGGTGAGCTGGAAAATATGGCAATGTAGAATGTTCAACAAAGCAAATAAAAATAAGAGCAACAAAAATGGGAAATTTCTTCCAGTCCTCTCTTCCCTTTACATATATTGTTGAGAAACAACAAATAACCTAAGTAGTCAGGAAAACACTGACCATGGAAGCCACCTAGAGGAGAGAATCACTCCTCTAGGAAGAGAACTTGAATTCTGGGAGGAGTTGAATTCTTGAATTCTTGGAGCCTTTTCAATAAGGCTTCCACTCTCTGCTGCCCAGTTTCTATCCCAAGTCCTTTAATAATCCAAATTGGTGTAGAAGGATCAGTATACACAGTAAAAGAGACCGCAGTGCCTTGATAAATAACCCTTGATATAACTAATGTTATCTCTTGCAGTCTCAAATTCTGGTGTGAGACCTATACAACATGCTGTGTAAAAGAACTGCTGGCCTCAACACACCTCATGCAACCTCAAACATAAAGAGGAAACAGAAATTTGCCACCTGAAAAATTAAAAAATCCTAGAGACATTTTCAAATGTAATAGTGTACCTAAAGAAGAAATGAAGACAATAGTTATAACTATGTTAAAACAATAAAAAATAAAATTAGATATATAACAAGTACAGAGAAAATATCTTAGTTTTCAAAGTTTCTTTCTTTTTAAAAATAATTTTTTTCACTTAAGCACCATGGTTACAAATATGTTCATCATTGGGCATAGGCTATAAAATGCACACACACCCCTCACCAGTGCAACTTTTCCACCACTATTGTCCTCCCCATTTCCTATCTCCCCTCAACCCCTGCCTGTCTTTGAGACAGACATTATATTTCTCTCTCCATTGTTGTCATTGTAGCTGTTAGTGTAGTTATTTCAGAGAAAATACCTTAAATTACAAACAATCGAGTGACAGTATAAGGGTTAAGATGTTTGCCTTACATATGACCAACCCTAATTTGATTACTAACACTGTGTATGTTCCCCCAAGCACCACCAGGACTGATCCTTGAGCACAGAACCAGATGTAAGCTGTGAGTATCACCAGTGGTAACCCCAAATTTAATATAAACATATACATACATGATTTTAAATTTTAATAGCTGAGCTGAAGAACACACTAGAAGGAAGGGGTGGTGGCTATATCTCAAAGGACTAGAACATTTTCCTGACATGTATGATGCCCTCAATTCAATCTCTAGCACCCTATGCCTCAAGGAATACCACTGGATATAGCCTCTGTGCCCTTCCACCTCAAGATCCACCTATCTAGCCCTATCTCCCAACACTAAGCCTGAGAAATGTCATCGCAGGTTCTTGTCATCAAGCCTAGACTTGTAGGTCAAGTGGAATAGGTTCTCAGGCACTCAGCAACACTGAGGAGATTCCCATTCCCACCAAAAACTAAACAACATAGCAGAGGGTCTTACCCAGATAAAAATAGGAAGCAGAGTTGGTGAGCTGGAAAGTATGAAAATGCAGAATATGGGCCAGAGCAGTGTGCCGGGTGTAAGATGTCTGTCTTCCATGCGCTAGCCTAGGATGGACCGCAGTTTGATCCCCCAACGTCCTATATGGTCCCCCATGCCAGGGGTGATTTCTGAGTGTATAACCAGGAGTAACCCCAGAGTGTCATTTGGTGTGGCCCAAAAACCAAAAACAAAAAAAAAAAAAAGAAAAAAGAAAATTCAGAATACCCAACTAAGCAAATAAAAATGAGAATGGCAAAACTAAAAGAGAAGATAGATTCTGAGGAGATCACATAAAGAAAAATAACATCCTTTTTTATTGGGGTTTCCGAAGGATGAAACAAAGAGAAAGGGGTAGAAACTCTACAAAATGATAGCTGAGAACCTTTCTAATTTGAAGAAGGCACTAAACATTTAAATGTGCAAAGTACAAAAAATGTACCAAACAGATAAATAGAGACTGAGACATATAATTAGGTGATAAACACTAAAGGCCAAACACAGTTGCCATGTCTGCATTCAGCCAGCTTCATACACACACTCTGCTCTTGAAAGATATGTAATCTAAGCCATGAAAAATTATGGGTACACCAGTCATGCATCTTAAAGCTGGCAATTTCAGGGGGAGAGGGTAAGCCAAGTTTCTGATCTGCTGAAGTCATGACTGCTGCAACCATCACCCACAATAGTCAGCATCCCTTATGGTCCCCTGAGTACCACCAGGAGAAATTCCTGAGGGATATCCAGGAGTAACGTTACTTCTGAACATCACCAGGTGTGACCCAAAAGCAAAACAAAACAAAACAGGCAAAAAAAACATCAAAAGAAATAAATTTAGCTGACTGGAGAATTAGAAGACGGGTAAAGTTATTTGCCTTGCATGTGACTGACACAGATGATCCCTAACAACCACATATGGTCCCCTGAGCACAGCCACAGTGACCCAGAGAATAAAACTAGAAGTTGCCACTGAGTAGTCCGGGTGTGGTCTCAAATAAAATTCCCCTTTAAAAAAGTAATATATTGGAGCCAGTGAGGTGGCACTAGAGGTAAGGTATCTGCCTTGCAAGAGCTAGCCAAGGAAGGACCATGGTTCGATCTCCCAGTGTCCCATATGGTCCCCCCAAGCCAGGTGAGATTTCTGAGTGCTTAGCCAGGAGTAACCCCTGAGTATCAAATGGATGTGGCCCAAAAAAAAAAAACAAAACAAAAAAGAAAAGTAATATATTCATATAAAGACACATTTAACAAATGATAGAGCACAGAGCTTATTTAAAGACCTGGGTACATTCCTTTACACTGTACTTTTTCCCCAAAGTAAATTAAGTTAACATCATAATGTGATGCCTGTCATGTGGTATCTGGGTAAGGAAACTTAGGGTCTCAAAACTTGGGTTGCAAACAATCATTTCGTTTGGGAAAAGAGAAATCAAAGTTTTAGATTCTTGACTTCAAGTTACTTATCTTGGAAAAAACAATCCAATAATAAAGGTACATTGGCACATGAGTTTGTAATTGATGGCTAAAAATAAAAATAGGTAAACAAGATAAATGAACCTTACCAAGCTAAATCCTAAATTGCATTTAAGATTAAGTCAGTGAGTTTCTAACTAATCATTATCATAACTCATTGTTATGATCAACAAAGAGCCAAACTGAAGCAAGATGATTGCAATCAAAATAAAGCACAATACAGTTCCCAGTGCAAATGGCAAACAAAAGAATACAAAACAGGAAGCTGCCAGCTCTGCACACTGCTTTTTCCCTACGACCCTGATCCTAATTCCCAAATCTGCTTGAATTACAATCAGAAATTCATGATATGAACTGTGTCTCCTAAGTGACATCATGATAGGAACTGTATTCCCTAACTAAGTCATTTTATTGCTGTAATCTATTTGCTTTATGAAGCTTAAAAAGGAAAGCCAATTAAAGGAATTAACTTTCAGATACATAAGTAACTTAGATTTTATCAAGGTAATGAATATTACTGGCATGGCTGAGGGTCCCAGAGAGATTCCTATTCCCCTTAGGCCCTAATACAGCTCTGGGGTTCACCAGATATTTCTCCAAAAGTGAAAATGCAAGATATTTGGAATTAGTTGCACCCATATGTGAGTAAAAACTGTAAACAAATCGTTCACTTTCATTCTGACTGGAATAGATCAGGAAGTGGTTAAACATCCCCAAATCAAATCAATCTCCCAGCAGCTCAGAAAGAATGTAGGGAGTGAAAAATGGTGGGTGGGTGGAATAGTGTGAGAGGGTATGGCCTAATCCTACTGTGGCATGACCCACTCTAAATTTTCATAGCTCCCTGCTATTTCCAGGGATTTCAAAACAACTCTGGGATTACAATCATTTTCCTAACTTCACAGATGAAGATACAAGAAATGTATTAGTGAAGCCAGTGCTAGAGAAAGAATCAAATCCTCAGTCTTCTGACTCTATGTTAATTAAACTTTCCAAGACCCCTAAACTATCATTTGTAGGGACAGTGTCCTTGAATGGGGGAGGTCACAGCTGCCTTTGCTTGTCCAGGATGTATCATTTGTTAACCTATATAACTCAGGCAAGTTCTACCTCATTAATCTATATCATCTGTAAAATGGGAACACAAAACACACCCAGATAGAGCTGCCGCAGTAGAAGATATGCATGCAGCACTCCCAGCATGCATTTAGCTCGGTTGGCATTGACTGCACAAATGTGGAAGGGTTGGGAGCAGGCTGAGGATACAGATTCCATGGAGAATCTTGTTCCTTCCTCAGGAGTTCAACAAACCCTGAAGTACCAAGTTGCAAGGTAATGCTTTGCCTCATTTGTGGTAACTTGGAGATAGGCAGGAAATATATAGGCACCAAGCCAGTAATGGAGGTAGAGGGAAGGTGGGTCTGCTCCATAGGGGATATGTAAATTCTTCCTCCCACAGTACCATCAGAACTAGATCCCTGAGCCAGAGAGGTCCCTCCACCCACCTGGAAAGCCATGGAGTTGGCAGCAGCCAGAAATATCCTCAGAGGCAGCTTGGCCTTGTAAGACCTGTGGCTCCATAAGCGATGGGCACCAGCGGTCACGCCCAGAGCAGTCAGGAGGAAGCAGAAGCAGGCTGCAAGACACAAGTGGGGAGAACATCAGCAAAGGGCAGTGAACTTTGGAATACCCTGCCTGGGCTATTTTTTTCTCCTGTACCAGGGTGCGAGGGCCAGAATCTGCAGCGTGAAGGATGGAGAGCTGGGGAAATGGCAGTTTATTACTGATGTGTCCTTATTACTGATGTGTATCAAGAAGATACTGAAATCATACAAGAAACTAACTTTTGAGCATAATTTATTCTATATCAAATATTTTATTTGATAAATAAAAATGATTAAATTTATTCATTTAATTTGGGCCAGAGAGATAGTATAGAGGTGAAGACACTTGCTTTGCACATGGTGGGCTGGAGTTTGATCCCTGCCACCATATATGTTTCCAAGTACCATTAGAGCAGCACTAGATCTCTGAGCAGAGTTAGAAGTGAGCCCTGAACACTACCAGTGTGGCCCAGCATCCATGACCACCCCAAAAGAAATGTTTTCTTTGTTAATGTTTCTTTCCTATTTGGATGCAAATGTACTACATATGTTAGTGTGCATATGAAATTCAGTCTTAGGGCCCCACTCTTGAAATCTGTACATGACCTCTATGGTGCCTCTTCACTTGCACCTATGCTAGTGTGTTCTAGGGAAAATACACACGATGTAGTTATGGCTGTTAGCGTGGCTGTATAGGCTCTAGTGTGAAGAAAAGCAGATCAGAACTAAAGACAACAATGTCTGGTTCTGGCCATTAAGAATGAGAATAAAACAGACAGCTTGGTGGTTCCTTGTATTCAGAGATCCTCACTATGACTTCACAATGGATGAAAGATGGCTAGGTGGAGGAATTTTTAATGCCTCCAAAAAAAAAAAAAAAAGCCAAACCACAGGGGCACTTACTATCAGCCACTCTAAGTATAATCTCTAGAATGCTCACAACGTGTGTTAAGTCTCAATGATTACAACTGAGAAACTGAGTCTCTGAGAGTGAGTTCTGCATAAAAACCTACATCAAGGAACCTGGAGTGAGGGAGAAAGCTCAATGGTTGAGCACAGGCTTTGCAACAGGAAGTTCAGGTTCAATCCCTCACACAGCCTGGCTCCCTAAACAAGCCCCAAGCACAGAACTGGGTGTAATTTCAGCACTGCTAGTATGGCCCCCTAAAACAAACCATAAAATAAAATTCTAAATCAACCTAATTCTAAAGTGTCTGCCAAAAGTTCCCACGCACCCTAAGTGATGATAATAGTTTTCACTTTTCATGGAGACTGGAGTGATGTAACTGCTTAATGTAAAGAGGACACATAGGATCTAAAGAGCCACATTTTCTAGGGCAAGAATAACTACTCAAGTGGATGTGCACAGAGAGTAATATGAAGTGTGTTCCTTATTAAAACAAATACAACAATTCTGTGTACTTTGTATTATTATTAGCTCAGTTTTACAGCTGAAGAAATAATATCAGGGAGTAAGAAACTCAAAGTAGGGGCCAGAGTGATAATACAAAGAGAAGGAAGCTTCTCTTGCACCAGTCAATCTGGGTTCAATCTTCACCATCTCATATGGTCTCCTCAAGCCTGCCAGGAGTGACTTCTGAGCACAAAACCGGAGTAACTCCTGAGCCTGGCTGGATGTGGCCTTAAAACTATAAACAAACAAAGAAACAAAAGGACTGTCAGCTAAAACTTAAAAAAAAATCCTACTGAATGGGAGCAAATATTTGCACACAATACTACACCAGCACTGGCAAAGATCAGCAACAAAATTGCAGTAACTCCATCCAAAAATGGAGGAAGGTAATGAACACATACTCTCCCAAAAAAAGATAAACCGATGATTAACAGGCATATAAAATGTGCCCATCACTACTTAATATCAGAGAAATGAAAATCAAACAACAATGAGCTGTCATCTCACACCAGTAAGAATAGTATTAATTTTTTTTGTGTGGTTTTTGGGTCACACCTGGCAGTGCTCAGGGGTTATTCCTGGCTCCATGCTCAGAAATTGCTCCTGGCAGGCACGGGGGACCATATGGGACGCCGGGATTCGAACTGATGACCTTCTGCATGAAAGACAAACGCCTTACCTCCATGCTATCTCTCCGGCCCCAGAATAGTATTAATTAAGAAGTTCCTGGAAATAACTAGTGTCGGTGGAGATGTTGTGACAATGGGGCTTTCATCCACTGTTGGTGAGAATGTGGCCTGGTTCAGCTTTTATGGAAAACAGTGTAAAGATTTCACCAAAAAAAAAAAAAAAGTAATAATAGAGCTGGAGATAGAATAGCATGCAGCGTGCTTGCCTTGCATCTGGTCAACCTGGGTTCGATTCCTAGCAACCCATATGGTGCTCTGATACCACCAGGAATAATCCCTGAACTCAAAGCTAGTAGTAATCCCTGAGCACATTCAAAGTGTGACAAAAAATAAAACCAAAACAGCAACAACAAAACAACAGTAAGAATAGAACTCTCATAAAACCTAGAGATACCACTTTTTAGTATCTAGCCCTAACACTAAAAAAATATTAATTTGGTATCTCATACACACCTATGTTAATAACCAAAATATGGAGCCAACCAAAATGCCCAACTACAAATAAATTGATTAAAATATTGTGGTGTATTTACACAGTGGAGCTATAAGAAAAGATGAAATCATGTAATTAATCAGTATATGGATGGATCTAGAAGGCTTCATGCTGACTCAAATCAATCAGAAGGAGGACAGTTACCTAATGATCTCACAGGTGGGGTATGAAGTAAAGCAACAGCTAATGCCCAAAAGCAACAGAACTAGAGAGTTGATCTACAGAACTGAGTTTACCTAATGGGGTGGAGTGGAGAAATTAAGAGAAGATAGGAAATAAAATAGGGACACTGACGGAACAACGCCGATACTTTGGTGCTGGGTTGGGGTTGGAATTATGTGTACATAAAACTCTGATGGACAATATTGTAAGTCATGATACTTCAATAAAAATAACTTTTAAAAAGAAATAAAAGTGGGCTGTACTATCCCGGGTTCAACTCCAGGCATTACATATGGTCATCTGAACCCCTCAGAGAGGGGTTCCTGAGTGCAGAGAATGTTTCTACAGTGTCAAACCCAAGTTTCTCTGTGAACTAAAGGTAAATTTCTTGCCTTCAGCAAGATGACAGTGCATCCACTTTACTTCTCTGAGCCCCACTATCATCCTCAATGACAAAGTTCAGCCTCAATTTAAAGGTGAGCTGCCTTCTTGAGTAGAGCATCTTAAAACTAAGAAGATAAACTAATCTTGCCCCGATGGTTTCTAGCACTCAGCACCTACAGGATCTAATTAAGGAAAGGCCAAAGAACAAGTCATCAGCCCTGAGCACATCTGTAAGTAATTGTGCATGGCCCAGGACAGGAGAGACAATTCAATGGGTTTTAGGGAGTTCAGGAAGTACTTTTCTGGAAGTGTTAGCAGAGTAAACTTACAAATATAAGGGGAGTACATTTCCTTTCCAAAAGTCAAGTCTGACTGAGCTTAATATCAATTCCTATTTATACGAGTCTAACAAAAGTCTTAGCCTTGAGAGCAAGACTGATGAGTCTTTGAATACATGTGGTTTTCATAAACTTGACATACCATTTGTTATTTTGAAAAGTGAAAATTAAATAGCACAAAGTGCACAAATCACAAAAAGAAGTAGTAAATAAAAAGGTTTTGCCTTTTTTTATTGTAATTTATCCTTGGTCATGAGACCATGGACAAATATTCCCCAAATTGTCCTTGGCCTTCATGATTACTCCAGTCATTTTTCCCGAAATGTCAAGTAGTTAAGGAACATGTAAAATCTATGATGAAAAAATGTAATGTGATTCTATTGTATCATTGCAATAAAAAAATTCTAAGGGAGCAGAAAAATAGTACAGCATGCAGGGTTCTTGCCTTGCATGTGGCAGACCTGAGTTTGAACCCCAGTATCTTATATGGTCCCTCAAGCACCACCAGGAGTAATCTTGAGTTCAAAGAGACAGGAGTAGCCCCTGAGCTTTATGGGTGTGGTCCATAAACAAACAAACAAAAAATGAATTCTAAGACTTCATAAAAAGACTGCCCATAAAGAATCCCTCCAATCAATGTTTCCAGGGAGGTCTGCACCACAGACTGCAACATTGTCTTGTCTTGTCTTTATTATTGTCTTGTCTCTATTATTTCAGATGTTATTTGCTTAGTTGCTCTCTCTATAGACAGAGAACTGAATTATTGTGGCTGCTGGTTTTTCATGGTCCTTCTGGCAATATCTTCTGGCATGGTACACAACCTTCCTGGTTGGTCTGGTAATGAAGACCTAACCCTTTCTCACTTCTGACAAAACTCTAGAAGCAATTTGCCAAAAGTCTCACACCAAGAAGCCAAGGTGATCTGATTGCAATCACAAAGAATAAGGCCAAGAAAGTGAAACAAAAGATATGGAGATGTCAGGAGAATAAGGGGTTGGGAAGAGCTACTACTTGGGCCTTGGAGGGAATTTCTGCATGCTGCTGTTCTATAGATCCAGCAAGCCTCCCCAGGGTATGAGCTAACAATTTCTCTTTAATGGCTTTAGCTAGTTTGTACAGCATTTCTAACACTAAAACCTAAACATTTCTAACAGTAAAACACTAAAACCATTCATGATAAAAGCAACCATCTGAACATAGCCCAAATTAAGGAAAAATTAAATAAACCTTGGGCTAGATTTATGGACAGTTTCTTTAGGACAGGCTTGATTGGAGAAGTGCTAACCTGGCCTCTGATCTTTATGGGAATTAATGTTCATGTAAGTTTTCTGATGGATGCTGGCTGGCTAGCTCTGATGTTGTGAATTATTTCAAGAACTGATAACGTTAGGAGGAAGGAGTAATGAGGAATATCAATAGCTCTCAACGTTGCTCAGACTTCATAGAAAAAAATGTACTCGATCAATAGAAACAAAATCACAAATTTACAGAACTATAAGAAATGAAAGAGTCTGGATGCAAACCACAGTCACCAATTCTGATTAGCTCAAGTAAAAATTAGAAATGTATTTAAGACATACTGAGGGACCAAATAGAGAGTATAAGAGTTAGATATTTTCCATTCGTGTGGCCAACTCTCGGTTAATCCCCAACACCCTAAATATATGGTCCCCCAAGAATGGCCAGAAGTGACCTTTGAGCAGAGACAGGAATATTGCATATTGCAGAGTGTAGCCACCTAATAATAAATAAAGACACTAAGTAGAACATAGGACTTGTGGGAGGGTCCAGGATAAAGTGTCAGTCAGCAGCCTCCAAGATGGCCGATTTCCTGCTATGCACAGCCTGTGCAGTCTTTTCCCCCTTTTACCCAAAAGGTAAAGCATTGCAGAGGTAAGTCATTCCCATGGTGCAATATTTTTAAAATGGAACTTAGATTTTAATAGAAAATGGTTATTGTTGACTTTGAGAATATATTCCTGGTGTCAGCTATGCCTGAAAAATTGAGGATCTAGGTTCATTACTACTCAGGAAACTAAAACCTGCCAATAACAATGTAAGTGAGATGGGAAGCAGCTTCTTCTCCAGTCAATCATTCAGATGAGACTAGAGTCTGAAGTAGATTCTTCTGGGTTCCTGTTCCTTTAAAAACTCATAAAAACAAGTTCCAGAACAATAGTATAGTTAGTAGAGTGACCTTGCATGTAGCTCTAGCCTGGGTTAAATTCCCAGCACTCCATATGATTCCCCAAGCTTGCCCAGAGTGATTCCTAAGCACAGAGATAGGAGTAATCCCTGAGCACAGCAGGGTGTACCCCTTCTCCACACAAAAAGAAAGAAAAGAAAAAGAAAGAAAGAAAAAGAAGAAAGAAAGAAAGAAAGAAAGAAAGAAAGAAAGAAAGAAAGAAAGAAAGAAAGAAAGAAAGAAAGAAAGAAAGAAAGAAAGAAAGAAAGAAAGAAAGAAGGAAGGAAGGAAGGAAGGAAGGAAGGAAGGAAGGAAGGAAGGAAGGAAGGAAGGAAGGAAGGAAGGAAGGAAGGAAGGAAGGAAGGAAGGAAGGAAGGAAGGAAGGAAGGAAGGAAGAAAGGAAGAGAGGGAGGGAAGGAGGGAGGAGAGGGAGGGAAGAAAACTCAGAAAACAAAAAACGGGCCAGAGTAGTAGCTCAAGCAGTAAGGTGCCTCCTTGGCCACATTAGCCTACGACAGACTGCATGCGGTTCCATCTCCCGGAGTCCCACATAGTCCCCCAAGCCAGGAGCAATTTCTGAGCACATAGCCAGGAGTAACTGAGTCACAAATGTGGCCAAAAAACCAAATAATAATAATAATAATAATAATAATAAAGAAAACAAAAACAGTGTGGAAAAATGTCAATAGGGGCCGGAGTGGTAGCACAGCAGGTATAGTGTTTGCCTTGCATGTGACCACCCCAGGTTAAATCCCTGATATCTCATATGATCCCCAGAACTTGCCAGGAGTGATTCCTGAGTGCAAAGCCAGGAAGTAATTTCTGAAAACTGCCTGGTGTAGCCCCCAAACAATACAAAACAAGAAATAAATGTGTGTGTGTGTGTGTGTGTGTGTGTGTTGTTTTCAGCTTTGTTTTGTTTTGATTTGATTTTGGGTCACACCAGGTTGCGCTCAGTGGTTATTCCTGGCTCTTCACTCCCGGCAGGTAGTGGGGACCAAATGGGATCCCAGGGTTTGAACCACCATTTATTCTGGATCAGCTGCATGCAAGGCAAACCCCCTACTGCTGTGCTATCTTTCAGGCCCCTAAATATATGTTGTTTTAAGAACCTAAATTTGGGGGTCATTTTTTTCTGCAAGTGAAGAATTAAAACAAGTTAGAATGAACCTTCCTTTAATGAATGAAGGTATAGCTTAAACTTTGACTGCAACTACTGTGCAAGGCCACAGAAATAATAGGACACTTGCCCTGAATGTGGCTGACCTGAGCTCAATCTCCAACACCTTAAATAGTCCCCTATATATGCACAGCAGGAGTGATCCCTGACCATGGAGCCAGGAGTAAACCCTAAATACTTTTGGGCAAGGCCCCGAAAAACAAAACAACCAAGACCCACATGGAGAAGTTCAACACCTTTGTCCTGTGTATTGCCCCTACCTAGACCACTTACTCAATGTTAATATTAATACCTGCACCATCATTGTGCATCAGGTTCAACTTCAGCATGTTAGAAGAGTGAGTCCTGGGCAACCCCTGGTCTCATCGGGCAGTTTCCTGAGCTTAGAATTAGATTCACATGTGAACACACACCTTTTGCCCTGAGTTGACAAGAGTTTGTAAATAACTATGTATATGTATGTATGTATATATGTATATGTAAATCAGTATATTAGTTACATATAATTACGAATCATAACAGATGCTGTGAAAGAATCAAGTGATATATGATAGATGAAATGAGAGTTAGTCTAGCTTGTGGGGCAAGAAATTCTGTAGAGAATGTGAGAAGTACACTAATGCCCAAAGATTAGGTGAAGGAGACCACAGTTTGGCAGGAAAACCTACAAATGCAAAACCCAAGGCTAGAAAAAGAGGATGTGATTTTACCCTTTCATATCTATAAAAATTAAAAATCTAGAGATGCATCACAGAAATGAACGCAAAAAGATGACTCAAAGGCAAGGAATCCTTGCTTTGAATGTGGGGGCCTAGGTTTGAACCCTAACACTGCATGGTCCTCAAGCATAGATCTGGAAATAACTACAGAATATTTTCTGGGTGTGTGCCATATCTGAAGAAAAGTATGCGGGATCCAGAAAGTGACAGGCTAGAGCAATAGTATATACAGAGGCAAGATGATTGCCTTACACAGGTGATCAACCTGGGTTTGATCTCTAGTACTATATATGCTCCCTAAACCTCACTAGGAGTAATCTCTGGGTGAAAAGCCAGGAGTAATCCCTGAGCACTGCTGGGTGTGGTTCAAAAGCAAAATAAAAAAGAAACTGACCTACAATATTAAGTATAGTCATATATATCACTATGCAATTTCATTTCTAGGTCTGACTCCAAAGAACTGAGATGAGACAAAAAGAGATGTTTACATATTTATGTTCATGGTAAAATTGTTTAAAGTAGTCCAAAGGGTGACTAAGATGACTGAATAATAGAGACATGTTCTAGCTACACAATGAACTAATACTCGGGCATAAAGTAGAAAGGAGTTTTGATACAGTTTATAGGACACAAATAAATCTCAAAACATTGTGATAAGTAGAATAGGTCAAATACAAAAGACAACTGTTACGTAATCCCACTTAATGAGATACCTAGAATAGGTCAATTCATGTGTGTGTGTGTGTGTGTGTGTGTGTGTATGTGTGTGTGTGTGTAATATATAAATCACTGAGATGGCAGAAGAGCTGAGGAGTATTTGCACACAATTTCAGTGTGCAATGATGAAAAAGAACTGAGGATAAAACATGGTGACGGCAGTGCCACACTATAAATGGACATCATTCACACTGAATTATGTGCTTAAGAAGGATCAAGGGAATAAATTTTATGTCATATTATATTACCACATTTAAAAGTCTGAGTTTAAAGTCAGAGGAAGATTAAGAAAGGTCAATCATACTATTGGTACTGTTGGTGGGAATGTAAATGAAGTCTCCACTGAAAAGGGTATAGAGATGCCTAAAAGACAAAAATAATGGTGAAAATTCCATAAGAGCTGGTAATATTACACCAAGACATTGCCCTGAAGGATAAGAAAACATTAATTTAAAAACATATTTGCACACCTATGTTCACGGAAACATTACTCACTGTAGCCTACACACAGAATCAACCTAAATGCTTATCAACAGATAATCCAGTGAAAAAGAAATGAAGAAAGAAAGAAGAAAGGAAGGAAGGAAGGAAGGAAGGAAGGAAGGAAGGAAGGAAGGAAGGAAGGAAGGAAGGAAGGAAGGAAGGGAGGGAGGGAGGGAGGGAGGGAGGGAGGGAGGGAGGGAGGGAGGGAGGGAGAGAGAGAGAGAGAGATAGAGAGAGAGGAAAGAAAGAAAGAAAGAAAGAAAGAAAGAAAGAAAGAAAGAAAGAAAGAAAGAAAGAAAGAAAGAAAGAAAGAAAGAAAGAAAGAAAGAAAGAAAGAAAGAAAGAAAGAAAGAAAGAAAGAAAGAAAGAAAGAAAGAAAGAAAGAAAGAAAGAAAGAAAGAAAGAAAGGAAAGAAAGACGTACATAGGCCATTTATAAAGATCAAATAATGCGAGACACAGAGTGGCTAAATGGATCAAAAAACTCAATCCAACCTTCTGCTGCCTACAAGAAACGCACCTGAATAGTCAGAACAAACATAGACTCAAAATAAAAGGCTGGAGAAAAGTTATCCAAGCAAACAACACCCATAAAAAAGCTGGAGTGGCCATCCTAATATCAGATAATGCAAACTTTATACTCAGGAAGGTTGTAAGGGACAAAGACGGACATTTTATATTAATCAAGGGGTACATAGAGCAGGAAGAATTCACTCTCCTAAACATATATGCACCGAATGAGGGGCCAGCAAAATATTTAATACAACTGTTGACAAATCTGAAAAATAATATCAACAACAACACAATAATTGTGGGGGACCTTAACACGGCTTTGTCAACACTGGACAGGTCAACCAGACTGAAACCCAACAAGAATATACTAGACCTGAGGAGAGAAATGGAAGAAAGAGGCCTAGTGGATATATATAGGACACTCCATCCCCAGAAACCTGGATACACATTCTTCTCCAATGTACATGGGACATTCTCCAGGATAGACTACATGCTGGCACATAAAACATACCTCCATAAGATCAAGAGGATAGAAATTTTGCAGACTACCTTCGCTGACCACAAGGCTCTGAAATTATTTGTGAACTCCAAAGGGACTCAGAAGAAACACTTTAACACCTGGAAGTTAAACAGCCTCATGCTCAATAACCAGTGGGTCCGAGATGAAATCAAGGAGGAAATAAAAAGGTTCCTGGAAACAAATGACAATAAAGACACAAACTCTCAGAACTTATGGGACACAGCAAAAGCAGTACTGAGAGGAAAATTTATAGCTTTGCAAGCACACATCAGGAAGGAAGAAGGAGCTTACCTGAGTAGCTTAATGACACAGCTAATAGAACTAGAAAATGCTCAACAAAAGGACCCAAGAATAGGAAGACAGAAGGAAATAACAAAGCTGAGAGCAGAAATCAACGAAGTGGAAACTCAAAAAAACAATCCGAAAGATCAACGAAAGCAGAAGTTGGTTCTTTGAAAAAATAAACAAGATTGATAGACCACTGGCAAACCTAACAAAAAAAGAGAGAGAGAGAAACTTGATAACTCGTATCAGGAATGAAAAAGGAGAGATCACTACTGATATGACAGAGATTCAAAGGGTAATCAGAAACTACTTTGAAAAACTCTACGCCACTAAAAATGAGAACCTGGAAGAAATGGATAAATTCTTGGACTCTTATAATCTTCCATGGTTGAAGGAAGAGGATGTAGCATATCTAAACACCCCCATCACCATTGATGAAATTAAAACAGTAATCAAATGTCTGCCGAAAAACAAAAGCCCAGGTCCAGATGGATTCACTAATGAATTCTATCAAACTTTCCAAGAGGAACTACTGCCAATCTTGGCAAGACTCTTTCATGAAATTGAACAAACAGAAACACTTCCAAATAGCTTTTATGAAGCCAACATCACCTTGATACCTAAACCAGACAGAGACGCTACCAAAAAAGAAAATTACAGACCAATATCACTGATGAATGCAGATGCAAAGATCCTCAACAAAATCCTGGCGAATAGGATTCAATGCCTCGTTAAGAAGATCATCCACTACGATCAAGTAGGTTTCATCCCAGGAATGCAAGGCTGGTTTAACATCCGTAAATCTATCAACATAATACACAACATCAATAACAAGAAAAATAAAAACCACATGATCATATCAATAGATGCAGAGAAAGCATTTGATAAGGTCCAACACCCATTCTTGATCAAAACTCTCAGCAAGATGGGAATGGAGGGAACCTTTCTCAATATAGTGAAGGCCATCTACCACAAGCCAGTGGCAAATATTATCCTCAATGGAGAAAAACTGAAAGCTTTCCCTCTAAATTCTGGCACAAGACAAGGCTGTCCTCTCTCACCACTCCTATTCAACATAGCACTGGAAGTACTTGCTATAGCGATTAGGCAAGAAAAGGATATCAAGGGAATCCAGATAGGAAAGGAAGAAGTCAAGCTCTCACTGTTTGCAGATGACATGATACTCTACTTAGAAAACCCTAAAGACTCTATCAAAAAGCTTCTAGAAACAATAGACTCATATAGCAAGGTGGCAGGCTACAAAATTAACACTCAAAAATCAATGGCCTTTCTATATACCAATAGTAATAAGGATGAAATGGACATTAAGAAAACAACCCCATTCACAATAGTACCACACAAACTCAAATATCTTGGAATCAACTTGACTAAATATGTGAAGGACCTATACAAAGAAAACTATAAAACTCTGCTCCAAGAAATAAGAGAGGACACACGGAAATGGAAACACATACCCTGCTCATGGATTGGCAGGATTAACATCATCAAAATGGCAATACTCCCCAAGGCATTATACAGATTTAATGCCATCCCTCTAAAGATACCCATGACATTCTTCAAAGAAGTGGATCAGACACTTTTGAAATTCATTTGGAACAATAAACACCCTCGAATAGCTAAAGCAATCATTGGGAAAAAGAATATGGGAGGAATTACTTTTCCCAACTTTAAACTGTACTACAAAGCAACAATTATCAAAACAGCATGGTATTGGAATAAGGATAGGTCCTCAGATCAGTGGAATAGGCTTGAATACTCAGAAAATGTTCCCCAGAGATACAACCATCTAATTTTTGATAAAGGAGCAGGAAATCCTAAATGGAGCAGGGAAAGCCTCTTCAACAAGTGGTGTTGGCACAATTGGATAGCCACTTGCAAAAAATTAAACTTAGACCCCCAGCTAACATCATGTACAAAGGTAAAATCCAAATGGATTAAAGACCTCGATATCAGCCCCAAAACCATAAGATATATAGAACAGCACATAGGCAAAACACTCCAGGACATTACAGGCATCTTCAAGGAGGAAACTGCACTCTCCAAGCAAGTGAAAGCAGAGATTAACAGATGGGAATATATTAAGCTGAGAAGCTTCTGCACCTCAAAGGAAATAGTGCCCAGGATACAAGAGCCACCCACTGAGTGGGAGAAACTATTCACCCAATACCCATCAGATAAGGGGCTAATCTCCAAAATATACAAGGCACTGACAGAACTTTACAAGAAAAAAACATCTAACCCCATCAAAAAATGGGGAGAAGAAATGAACAGACACTTTGACAAAGAAGAAATACGCATGGCCAAAAGACACATGAAAAAATGTTCCACATCACTAATCATCAGGGAGATGCAAATCAAAACAACGATGAGATACCACCTCACACCACAGAGAATGGCACACATCACAAAGAATGAGAATAAACAGTGTTGGCGGGGATGTGGAGAGAAAGGAACTCTTATCCACTGCTGGTGGGAATGCTGTCTAGTTCAACCTTTCTGGAAAGCGATATGGAGATTCCTCCAAAAACTGGAAATCGAGCTCCCATACGATCCAGCTATACCACTCCTAGGAATATACCCTAGGAACACAAAAATACAATACAAAAACCCCTTCCTTACACCTATATTCATTGCAGCTCTATTTACCATAGCAAGACTCTGGAAACAACCAAGATGCCCTTCAACAGACGAATGGCTAAAGAAACTGTGGTACATATACACAATGGAATATTATGCAGCTGTCAGGAGAGATGAAGTCATGAAATTTTCCTATACATGGATGTACATGGAATCTATTATGCTGAGTGAAATAAGTCAGAGAGAGAGAGAAAAACGCAGAATGGTCTCACTCATCTATGGGTTTTAAGAAAAATGAAAGACACCCTTGTAATAATAATTTTCAGACACAAAAGAGAAAAGAGCTGGAAGTTCCAGCTCACCTCAGGAAGCTCACCACAAAGAGTGATGAGTTTAGTTAGAGAAATAACTACATTTTGAACTGTCCTAATATTGAGAATGTATGAGGGAAATGTAGAGCCTGTTTAGGGTACAGGCGGGGGTTGGGGGGGAGGAGGGAGATTTGGGACTTGGGTGATGGGAATGTTGCACTGGTGATGGGTGGTGTTCCTTTTATGGCTGAAACCCAAACACAATCATGTATGTAATCAAGGTGTTTAAATAAAAAAAAAAAAGTATATAAACTTACATGACTGAAACCCAACTACAATCATATTTGTAATCAAGGTGTTTAAATAAAGATATAATTAAAAAAAATAAAAAAAAAAATAAAAAAATAATGCTAACTGGGATAAAATGGATAACTCTTGAAGTGGTTATGCCAAGTGAAATAAGTGAGAAAAAAGTGAGAAACAATTATCATATGGTTTCATTAACATCGAAAATATAAATAAATTGACAAAAAATCAACAAAACCAACTCCTAAATTTAGTGAAATCTAGGCCAATTACAGAAGAGAACATGTGTGTGTGTGTGTGTGTGTGTGTGTGTGTGTGTGTGTGTGTGTGTGTGTGTGTGTGTGTGTGTAGAAGAATCTTTTGGATGGTGGAATGACGCTATGACTTTGTTGAAGAGGTTTAGTGATAATTACACACAGATAGAGGCATGAAATGAAATTCTTGAAGTTCATTAATATTTTAAATTAATGAAAATACAATGGAAGAATTAAAAAGTAATGAAATAAAAAAAAATTCAGGACTATTTCTCAACCCTGAGGAGGAGAACAAAATGACAACAGACAAAGCCAAATGGAACAAATCCTTGGATTCTTTTTAAAACCAATTCAATTGTTTTGAAAGACACTTTGGGCTCTGGCCACTAAATGACTATTTTGTCACTAGTCATTCCCAGAACTGGAAGATAGAGGAAGATACCAGTATGCAGATGAATAGAGTAATACACACAGAGACATAGAAAATGATACACACATATATACAGAATGCATATCTACATGGCTGTGATCAGCAATAGTGTGATGCTTAAAATGCTGAGAAGTAATAAATGTTGATGCAAATTATGTTTCTCTCTAAATGCCACTCCACCTGATCCCACAGCAGGGCTCTGTGGCCACTCATCTCAGGAAATGGGGTTCCAAAAAATTTTAATAAGATTTTATACCTTCACTTTAGAAAGGGTAAGGTTTATGAAGTTTGAGATTTTGAGGCAATTTCTTCAAATTGGTCCTATTTCAACAATTCTCTCAGAATTAAAATGCCTTCTTCGGGTCTTGGAACCTGCAGGCTAGGAAACAGAATTTCTCTCTGCCATTAAAATCATCTAAATTCTGTTTGACTCATAGTTATCAGCAGCTCCTCTGCAATTTCTACCCCCCACCCCCAACGCCCACTCTTATCACTAAGCCATCTTCTATTGTTTTGCACACAGAACTGAAAGAAGGTATGGTCTCTCCTCCCACAATATGAATATTTAAACAACTACCACATCAAACAAGAGTTAAGGGGAAGGGAAAGAAGAGTGAACTTTCATGCATTTTACATGCACTGTCTATCTGCCTCCAAGATCCTCCATGCCTTCAGTTTGGTCAGCATAAACTGCATTAGAGTCCTGGGCAAATGCCATTTTATCTGGTAGATTCACAATACAGATAACAATTTGAAATCAGAAGATCCAAAGAAGAAATACAAATGGCCAAAAGACACATGAAAAAATGTTCCACGTCACTAATCATCAGGGAGATACAAATCAAAACAACTATAAGGTACCATCTCATGCCATGGAGATTGGCACACATCACAAAGAACAAGAGCAATCAGTGCTGGCAGGAATGTGGAGAGAAGGAAACTATAATCACTGCTGGTGGAGATGCCATCTAGTCCAGCCTTTATGGAAAACAATATGGAGATTCCTCAAAAAACTGGAAATTGAGGCTGGAGCAGTGACACAGCAGTAGGACATTTGCCTTGCATGTGGCTGACTTAAGATGGACCACGGTTTAATCCCCCAGCATCCCATATGGTCCCCCAAGCCAGGAGCAATTTCTGAACACAGAGCCAGGAGTAACCCCTGAGTGTCACCAGGGAAGGAAGGAAGGAAGGAAGGAAGGAAGGAAGGAAGGAAGGAAGGAAGGAAGGAAGGAAGGAAGGAAGGAAGGAAGGAAGGAAGGAAGGAAGGAAGGAAGGAAGGAAGGAAGGAAGGAAGGAAGGAAGGAAGGAAGGAAGGAAGGAAGGAGAGGAGAGAAGAAAGAAGAAAGGAAAGAAGAAGAAAGAAAGAAAGAAAGAAAGAAAGAAAGAAAGAAAGAAAGAAAGAAAGAAAGAAAGAAAGAAAGAAAGAAAGAAAGAAAGAAAGAAAGAAAGAAAGAAAGAAAGAAAGAAAGAAAGAAAGAAAGAAAGAAAGAAAGAAAGAAAGAAAGAAAGAAAGAAAGAAAGAGAAAGAAAGAAAGAAAGAAAGAAAGAAAGAAAGAAAGAAAGAAAGAAAGAAAGAAAGAAAGAAAGAAAGAAAGAAAGAAAGAAAGAAAGAAAGAAAGAAAGAAAGAAAGAAAGAAAGAAAGTTAGTTTTTTCCAAGACCCTTTTCCATACAGTGTGCACAAAAGGCAAAGGGGCAAGGTCAGACATTCCCACTGATCTCTCTAATCTGGTTGGTACAGGGATCATTATATTCTGATTAATTTGGGAATTGCTGGTCAAAAGCCATCCTCCCTTCTAAAATAATCTTCAGGGAGCAGGAATTGTCTCTTTTCATGTTTTCTCTACCGGTACCAATGCAACTAACTTAGCTAGGGAAAAAAATGCAATCATGCAGATTGGGTTTATTCGTGACCACTAATCTCAATTGAGTTTTCCATCTTACATTTCTATGGTCTATGTGTATTCTTTTGCTCTTTGATAACTGTTTCATGCCTACCCCAACCACCATTTATACACCTCTCTTTGTCTGTCCTCCAGTTGCTTTGCTTCCGGTTTCATTGTGCACTGAAGTCTGAATACCACTCTCCAATTTTCCTATTATTACAAATGGTCAGTCTACATTACCTGTAAGGCTGGCTCCTCTTTGCAAATCTCATCCACCCCATCTTATTCATACTCATCTCCTCTCTCCATCTTACTCAATGGCTCTGCAATTTTCTCTTTTGAGTCATCAACATTCTCCTTCCGCATAATCCCCATGGCTTTCGACCATACTGCCACTCCTCGTGTTAACAGATATAAACTTAAAAGTCTCTTTCCCATAAAGATTCTATTCTGTTTCTCTACTCCCCTTTAGTAGAAGTTATTGGGTTGCCTCTTGACTTCAGATCACAACTCCTCATATTCCACTCCTCTAAGATGCCCTCAGCCCATCTTCAATCACAGCTGCTCTAATCTAAGTCGCATACAAGATACATGTGGTCCACTTAGGTGCGCAGTGTCTAATGCATCTTGAATAGGCCGTAAGGAGGGTGATGGAAATGAGTAAGGAGACATGCAATTACTGGAGGAGCCCCTGAAGGGTGAGTTCCTAGATAAGTAGCTGCCACTTCAGGCAGAGAAAATTGCTTGGACAAGAACAGAGGCAAGAAAGTTGCTATGTCTGAGCTGTGTCAAGTGATGTGGTCTGAGTCCTGGAGATGAGGTGCAGATAAAGGGAACGAGCCGACTGAGGAGAAGGATATGTATCACTGATGCCCAAAACCAAGATTTAATCTTGACCATAGGGTACTACCTAAAAATCGGGTTACAGTGACAGTGGTGGGAGCACTGTGGGAGAAGGATTCCGTGGCAAGAGCGGAAGTGGTTCTGGAAATTCTCCATATGGCCCTGCGACACACCCATACATTCACCCCACCTCACTGCTGTAGGTTTATGTAGTGTCTGCAAACTTCACTCGCCCCCTACCGTGGTTTCTCATCCAAACTAGCTGCAGGTAGATGATACTGGGAAGTCTCTGCACACACTCTAAAATTTTCTACTGACAAGACAAGGATTCTTGAACTCAGGGATTCCAAATGAATCTGTTTGAAAAGGTATAAGAATTAGTGGAAGGAAAGTGCTTTTCAAACTTGAATAAGTTGGAGAATTTGTTAAACGCAGGTACTAAGTTTCAGTAGGTCAGGATTTCTAACTGTATTTCCAAGAAACTTCCGGATAATTCTGGACTTGTTGTTTCTTGGACACCAATTTGATTGCCCCTGGGAAATCTCTGCTTGCACTCATTCAGGACCAAAAGAAAACCTCAGTTTCCCTTTTGGCTGGTGACGTAGGTGGAAGATGACTTTTTGGAGAAACTAGGATGACAACCCTGTCTCTCTCACATAGCTCAAAACCCCTTCTTTCCCTTCCTGCCTGCCTGACTTCCCCCTCACATCTCCAAGCTGAAAAAGTTTATTTAAGGTAGATTTTCAAATTTAGCAATTACAACTGGGATTGCTTTCAAAGCATCACAAAACAGTTCCATTACAAAGAATATCAGGTCTGAGCTGCTGAAAGAATAAATTATCATGCATGGCCACAGCGACTTCAGACCTTGGAAAGAGGCTTTAATACAAAGAAAATATCTCTGGATAGGAATAAGAATTTGTTCAAGGATGTGAAGAGGTTTTAATCATCACAGAGTTGTGCTGAGAGGAAAGGACACAGAACAAGTTGACCAGATTGGCTGGGGGAATTGTTGTTTTCTTCCCTTGTTTTCATTTTTGTTTTACTTTGTTTAATTAGGGACCATTCCCTGGAATTACTAAATGAGTTTCAGTCCAGCAGTCAGTTTGGCCCTGATGGTGAAATGCTAAGCCACAATTGGGGTGCTGGTCAGGCCAGCAGCATTTGGGACTTCCAACGGCTACATGTGGTGGTGCTGGGTGTGGTATTTGATATCACTTCTTTGAGCTACCTTTCAAGGCCCTTTTTCTTTTGTTCTTTTATTTTCTTCAAAGTTTTGGGCTACAACTGGTTATGCTCAAAGCTTATTCTGATTTTGTGCTCAGGGATCATACCTAACAGGGGTCAGGGAGCCATATGTGGTGCCAGAGATAAAACCTACAGTTTGTCAATTCAACACCTTACCCACTGTACTCTTTCTCCAGCTCTCAGGCCAATTTTCTTTTTTCTTAATAACATGCCAGGAGCTCAGTATTTAGACCCTGTCTTGCAGGCATAAACCCCAAGTTTGACCCCAGAATCCAGTCCATATGCCATGTTCAATCTTAGACACTGACTTCAGGGTGGGATTTCATATCAAAGTGTATGTGAGCAATTTGCATGGTTCTGTGCTTAACACAGCAGTCACAACAAGAGGGTGGTAAAATAAAAATAATATGGAGATTCCTCCAAAAACTGGAAATCGAGCTCCCATACGATCCAGGTATACTACTCCTAGGAATATACCCTAGGAACACAAAAATACAATACAAAAACCCCTTCCTTACACCTATATTCATTGCAGCACTATTTACCATAGCAAGACTCTGGAAACAACCAAGATGCCCTTCAACAGACGAACGGCTAAAGAAACTGTGGTACATATACACAATGGAATATTATGCAGCTGTCAGGAGAGATGAAGTCATGAAATTTTCCTATACATGGATGTACACGGAATCTATTATGCTGAGTGAAATAAGTCAGAGAGAGAGAGAGAGAAAAATGCAGAATGGTCTCACTCATCTATAGGTTTTAAGAAAAATGAAAGACACCCTTGTAATAATAATTTTCAGACACAAAAGAGAAAAGAGCTGGAAGTTCCAGCTCACCTCAGGAAGCTCACCACAAAGAGTGATGAGTTTAGTTAGAGAAACAACTACATTTTGAACTGTCCTAATAACGAGAATGTATGAGGAAAATGGAGAGCCTGTCAAGAGTACAGGCGGGGGTCGGGTGGGGAGGAGGGAGACTTGGGACATTGGTGATGGGAATGTTGCACTGGTGATGGGTGGTGTTCTTTACATGACTGAAACCCAAACACAATCATGTATGTAATCAAGGTGTTTAAATAAATTAAAAAATATATATAAAAAATAATGATCAAGGATAATGATCAATTAAGAATAATGAACAAGAAAAAAAAAACTCCAAAGAGCTAAATGGCCCTTCTCTAGACAAATTTTCAAATCCCTCATCCCCATTTGCACACTTCAAACCAATTCTCTGCACTCATATCCTGCCAGGAGTGGGTCTCAGCAAAACCCTGGCTAGCTTTCTATCAGGCACTAGCAGACACAGTGAAGAAAGCTCGCCAGACATAAGCTTTAAATGGAAACCAAAAGACAACAATAATAAATACATAATGCCAGAGTGACAAGTCATCTCCAAGGTTTCTGCTGCAGGAGAGGTTGACAGTGATGATGACGCCAACAGCAAAGTTTTAATGGGATCTGGAGTGTCACTAAATTATGTCAGCTCTTTCCTTATTGGGAAAATAGGCCAGGCAATGGGAAACAATGAAGCATTTACCCTGTTCTTTTAGAAAAAATGTATAACTCATTCCCAGGTAAAAAAGAAGCTCTTCTTGTCGGAAAAGATCTGGGGAAAGCCAGCCTCACTACTCCCCCAAGAATTCTTAGTGCTCGGGCACTGCCTATCTTCCCCATGTGGAACAGACCCTGACCCCTACGGCTGGCACTGCTGTGGCCATTGGCTCCGAGTAAATCTCTTCCCAGATACTCTTGCTCCCCAGGGTGGAAACTGCCCTACCCAGCAGCTTGTACCCCCCACACTCCAGGACAGTTGAGACATTTAAATGGAGCAGAGGCCTGGCCCTCTGTCTCCATCTGTGACATCTCATAAGAACATTGCAGACCTAGCTGCCTGCAGCCAGGCCAAGTCATCTGAGGCAACTGCATTGCAGCTCGACTTGTCTCACTGTCATATTATCCAGACAAATCTGCTTTTTGGAATGTTTCCCAGAAAACCCAACTCATTAAGTAACAGATTCTGGTAGAAATGAGCAATGGGTGCTATTAGGGTTCAATTGTGTTCCTTCTCTACCAACTTCCTAATTGAAAAGTCCTAAAGTGGCCCCAGAGAGCTTTTTAGGAAATCAGAAAGGGTCCTTAGGGTGGGCCC
The DNA here is from genome assembly GCF_024139225.1 of Suncus etruscus. Taxonomy (NCBI): domain Eukaryota; kingdom Metazoa; phylum Chordata; class Mammalia; order Eulipotyphla; family Soricidae; genus Suncus; species Suncus etruscus. The sequence continues at coordinate 71,901,646 of NC_064863.1, forward strand.
ACATGGGGCATGACTGGTATGCTTATAAGAATAAGAAATTGAGGCTACAGTGATAGTACTGTGGGTAGGACACTTGCCTTGCACATGGCCAGCTTGGGTTAAACCCCAAACACTGTCATCAGTAATTCCTAAGTATACAGCCAACTAATCCCTGAATATCATCAGGTGTGGCCAAAAAAAAGAAAGAAAAAGATATCTTCATACAAATAGGAAAAATGATGCAGTGGACACAGGGAGAAAATGATGAACATAGCCCAGGAGTGAGATGGACTACACTGTCCCTTCCGTCTGCAGAGGAGCCCACACTGTGAACTCTGGTTTCAGGCTCTTACAGAACAATTCATTTCTGCTATTTATTTAGTTAGTTTTGTTTTCTTGGTTTGGGGCCACATTAGGAAATGCTCAGGGATTACTCCACACTGCACTCAGGAATTAATCCTGTGGGCTCAGGGAAGCATATGGATGCAGGAGATCCAACCAGGATTGGCCATGTGCAAGGCAAGCACCCTATCTGCTGTACTATCACTCGGGCCCCCATTTCTACTATTTAATCTGCAGAGTCTGCAGTGTCTATGGCAGCAACTCTCGAAAACTAATGCAAAGGCTAAAATCTCCGGATAAGAGGATGGCTGCAAAAGTGGATAGTCTCAGGACATTTCCTTCTGAAATGCGGTGAGTGCATTTCCTTCTCAGAAAGGAGGGGGACAGATTTCCCTTTCTGCTTGACCAACAGTACCCAAACATCAACCCCTACATTCTTCGACAGAAATGGCACAGCTCCGAAAATTAGCCTTAGCAAATTTCCAAGCCACCAAATTTGCTTTAGATCTATAAATCCTGGACCATGCAACTACTTAATATCCTGTAGTATTAGCCCAGTATTATCACAGGAAATTTGATGGGAAAGTCAGAGTACTCTACCCACATTAGTGAGCATAACTAGTAGCACAAAAGGCTTAACTAGCACCAAAACTACAGGCTAGTAAATCCTTAAATACCAAGGAGAGATAATACAATTATTTCAAATTTACCTATATTTATCTAAGATTTGATCTTTTCCGTTGTCTTTGTGTTGTAGCAAGAAATATGAAGAAAATTTGCTTGTGACTGCATGAAGACAGGCTGTGGTAGTGAGTAGGTGTCTGGGGATACTGGTAAAGCAGGGGTCTCAATCTTGCGGCCCGCGGGCTGTTTGTGGCCCTCCTTACAACATTTTGTGGCCCGCGGCTGGCCTACAAATATCGCAGTATTCGCAATTATTCACTTACCGAATAATCGCAATAAAAATCGCATTAGTAAGAAAAAAATCACATTAAACATTCGCATACCCCGAGCAGTTCCATTCGGGGTATGCAAATGTTTAATGCGATTTTTTGCAATTTTTTTTCTTACTAATGCGATTTTTTTATTGCGATTATTCAGTAAGCGAAATCCCTTATGCGGGCCCTGCCTCACCCCGACTTTGCCTCCTGCGGCCCCCAGGTAAATTGAGTTTGAGACCCCTGCTGGTAAAGGGATGGTCATGCTGAAAGTGGGATTGGTGTTTGAACATTTAATGCCTGAAATGATTGTATTATGAACAATCTGGTAAATAATGGTGTCATAATAAAATTTAGGGGAAATGGGGCCTGAGAGATAGCATGGAGGTTGGGCGTTTGCCTTTCATGCACAAGGACAGTGGTTCAAATTCCGGCATCCCATATGGTCCCGAGCCTGCCAGGAGCGATTTCTGAGCATAAAGTCAGGAGTAAACCCTGAGCGCCGCCTTGTGTGACCCAAAAATCAAAAGAAAAAAATATTTTAGCGGAAATGGAGGGGGATGATATCAGTGTCAAAACATCAATCCCACATTACTAAGCATTGAGTGGAAAACAGAAATTTTCCATGCAGGAAACTTAGTCACAGTAGAAAAACTGAACATTAGATACCTTCTGAAATGATAAATAATAAAGACATGGAACCACAATTAGGACTTTTTTTTTTTTTTTTGCCAAATATGCTTAACTTCTATCTTAACTTATCTTTTAACTAGCTACAGAAAATTGAGGGGAAAAAAATGAAACAATGAAGAAACTTAGTACTGTCTCTTCAAAATGTCAGCATGACATGTTAGGGTCTTGAGGCCAAAGAGATAGTACAAGGGCAGGCCTGGGTTCAAATTCTTTACTTAGTATGTTCCACCAAGCCTGCCAGGAGTGATTCCTGAGTGGAGAGTCAGGAGTAGGCCCTGAGCACTGCAAGCTGTAGCCCAAAATGCAAAACAAACAAACAAAAATTAGGATCTATTCTAAAAACAGCAAAAATAATAACAACAAACGTTATATAAACAGCTGAATTGAATCCTGTTTTTTTGTTTGTTTGTTTTTGTTTTGTTTTGGGGTCACACCCGGTCGCACTCAGGGGTTACTCCTGGCTCTATGCTCAGAAATCGCTCCTGGCAGGCTCAGGGGACCATATGGGATGCCAGGATTCCAACCACCTACCTTCTGTACGCAAGGCAAACGCCTTACCTCCATGCTATCTGTCCGGCCCCGAATCCTGGTTTTTAAAAATCAAATATAGGGTCAGAGATCTAGTATTTGTCTTGCATGCGACTGGTTCTAGTTTGATTTCTAGCACCTTGCACCTTGCCAGAGAGCCAGAAATATCCCCTGTGCATTGCTGCATGTGGCTCCTAAACACATACACAACAATAAAACATAATAGGAACGTTTATAACTAGAAATTTGAATATGAAATATTGTACTATTATCACGTTATGTTGTTTTTAATTTTAGGAGATGCATGGGGAATTATTTAGGGATGAAAAAGCCACTTAGTTTTAAATAACTAAGAAAAAGTGACAGTGATGCAAAACTGGTGAAATGCCAATAACTGTTTTGCAGTAGTAGATATGTGAGTGTTTGCTATATTATTATTTAAAATTCTCTGCATTGACAGATGATTGGAGAAAGAATCTATAGTACATTTACATAATGGAATATTACTTGCTATAAGAAAAGATGAAGTCATGGGATTCATTTCTACATGGAAGTATCTAGAGAGTATCATGATGAGTGAAATGAATCAGGGGAAAAGGAATGAACACAAAATGATCTTGCTCAGATGCCGGATATAAAGAAACCTAGTAGGGGGCCCGGAGAGATAGCACAGCGGCGTTTGCCTTGCAAGCAGCCGATCCAGGACCAAAGGTGGTTGGTTCGAATCCCGGTGTCCCATATGGTCCCCTGTGCCTGCCAGGAGCTATTTCTGAGCAGACAGCCAGGAGTAACCCCTGAGCAATGCCAGGTGTGGCCCAAAAACCAAAAAAAAAAAAAGAAAGAAAGAAAGAAACCTAGTAGGGGAATCACTGATGCTGAAAGGCAATAAAACGAAGGACAGGATAACTGGCCCTCATTAGAAAGCTTGCTGGGTAGAGAGAAAATAGTTCAGGGAAGGGACCACTAAGACAGTGATAGAGTAGTAAAGTGGTCAGGACCATGTGCTGAAAGGAAGTAAAGGGATTTGCATAATATCCTTAACAGTAACAGTATTGTAAACCACAGTGCCTAAAAAGGAGGAAAAAAAAAGAAGAAAAAATTGGTTACCATAGTGGCATACTGGGGTTGGGGTGGATGGAAACTGAGGATATTGGTGGAGGATAATGGACCCTAGTGAAAGGATGGATGTTGGAACATGTGACGAAAATGTAATCATAAATAATTTTGTATCTTTATTATATAAAGTAATTAAAAAAAACTTCCTGTATTTGAAATGCTCATGCTACACATTTTAGGAATCAAGACACAAATAGGAAATTTCATCTTTCTTCTTTTGTATTCTAGTCAAACTTCAACCTCAGAATGCCCCAGGCCAGTCGAACAAGAAATGACCTTGTTTTATGCAAATTTGACATGAATTAAGTGACTAAAGATAAGTAAATGCATAGAAAGCTGGCCCTAGAGTAAATGATTAAAGGCAGTCATATAAATAAATATTGTCAAAATAACATGGCTGAGGCTGAATCTGTTTTCTCATCTGTTAAATGGGAGAACAAAACAAATGTGGAAGAATTGCTTAGAGATCATAGATAAAGCATGTGAAGGGTGTGATCTACAGTAAAGTAATGACAAATGACACCTTTTTGACCAGGAATGGCAGGAGTAGCAGTGAGAACAAGAAGAACCACCCCTTCCAAAGCCATTCTTGAGGCAGGAGTGAGCTGTACTTCCTTCACCCCGGCCCTTCCCTAGGGTTGGGGTACTCTTTCCCTAGAACACACAGCACCTATTTTTTTAATAAGTAGAATCTAGATAACCAGGTAGGAATCCTCACCCTCTTGTGCAAAGAAAACAGTGCTCACACATAGCTAACACTGCAGATAACACACTCAGACTTAGGATGATCACAAAGAACGCAATAGGGTATTCTTGATGCTCTATAACAACACTAAGTTGAAACACAACCATCCTAAGAAGGCTGGAGTTATCCTGTAATTTCTATCAAGACTTTGAGGTATTTTATTATTTTATACGGCTTTTTAAAAATACTTCCCTACACCCTTTCTCTTTAAAACAAAACAAAAAAAATGAGAAAAGCTGCAAAAGTTTTGCTCTAAGTGTTCTCTGCTAGAGGCAGGAACCTCAGATCAGAACTTATAAAAGTGGTTGTTATTTTGCAATAGGCACAGTAAAAATTGGCTATAAAATGTCAAAGGTTCGATTGTGAATACTACATCCTCAAAACAATCAGCTTCTTCCAAATCTTTGTTACAATTTTTTTTAAATAATTTTTTATTAAGACCAATGTGAATTGCAAGTTTTTCACATTTGTATTTCAGGTACATAATAACAGTTCTCTTGTGTATAGCTTGTTATAGTTTGGGTCTCTTGATTCTATTGTAATTGACTTTGGTTTGGGTATTTAGGTTTGACCATTTTTTATTTCTTCTCAATGCTCCTGAGACCACTTGGCCCCTAGGACCCATCTACTTTCTTTCCCCTGTTTGTGGGAAGACATAGAAATATGAGGCAGAACAAAATAATTCATGTTCTATGGTTCATTAAAATAAAAATAAAGGGATGGGAAAATAAATAAAATTTAAAAAATGGGGGGCAGATGTGGCAAGTTTGTTTTGTTTTGTTTGCATAGGTGCAGTGAATATTGGGAAAATTATAAAGGAAATTCCCTTGGCCTAAGAGATACAGGGTGTCTCTACCCCTGAAGCATACTGTTATGAAACCAACTATAGGCTCAAACATGTTAGTTGTCAAGCCCCAAGGTCTTTCTTTATGGTGCCAGAAAATGTTCTGCTCAGTTGCGGTTGTCAAAATCAGTCCTCTGTAATTAGAGATCTTGATTTTTGCATAGATCCTAGGATGAAGCCTAACATGAGTCTTTATGGTCCCAGGAAAAGTTCTGCTCAGTCGCATTTGTTGTAGTTAATCTTCTGTAATTAATGATCTTGGTTTTTGCATAGATCCTAAGGTCTTCTGATTTTATCTCACCGATAGGTGATGAGGTAGGACCACCTACCCTTAGATCAAGATTGTTGCTATTTCCTCATCATCAGGGTGTCATCTCATCCTACCCTGGCACAAGTTGGTGCCAGCGCAGTATTAGGGCCTCTCCAAGGGAAGCTTGATTCCCGGTGCTGATGCAGGGAACTGATATCACAAATATTTTTCATAGACTTCCCTAAACATAAACATTAGAGCCTTTCTGCAGATATACTTAAGTTAAAAATTCTTAAACATTCTTACATTGAGCAATGTAATATGAGTCTAGGACATATGATTGCTTTTCCATAAAGCTCCTTAAACAAAATCACAAGAACATTTCTGCAGATATATATACAGTTTGAAAATAAGTTTGCTAAAACATTTTTATAATGAGCATTGTAGTAAGAGTCTATAGTATCCAAGTTCCTTTTCCATCGACTTCTGTGGATAAAGACATTAGAACTTTTTTGCATATATATTTTGAGAATAAGTTACTATATGATATACACAATCAATCATCACAGCATTTGGGAAACATTCCCAATTAAATAGCTAAGAACCATTAAAAATCTAACAACATTGTGCATTTCCCCCAAAAACTAATATTAAAGCTCTAAAGTTGTATACAAAATTTTCTGTTTTCAGTGGGGCATAGAACAAAACAGTAGCTACTAAAATCAATACAAGTAGAACACACAGCTTAACCAGCAATAAAGTGACCAATGCAAATAGGACTGATAGATTAACCTAGAAGAAAGTTACAAGAGGTTCTGAAAGTAGCTTTTCCTCAACTGGTCTTTGGCTGGGCTTGGATCCTCCATCTTCTCCTCTTTCTTCACCTTCTGTAGTAGGCTGCTGAACTCGTCTGGGATGGAAAGACCTTTGAGACCTGGGCTGAAATCTGGGTTGGGGTACTCACACATTTCCCTGCTGTTGGTCCCCATCAAATGGAGCTTTTTCTTTGGCTTCTACTTCATCACTGACCTTAATAAGCTGCTGCATGTTGGGGATGCTGAGGTCCTCACACAAAGCACCTTTGGTAGAAGAAAAACAGTGGGTCTTGGCCTCTGGGATGCTGCTCAGAGTCTTCAGTTTTCTCCCCTTCACACACCTGCTTCTGTCTGTCTGAAGGGGCCTCTGCCACATTCATGACAGAGGCCATGTGCACCAGTGTTCCAGTGATAGGCACTGCACACTCAGTCCACTTCAAGGAGACCATCATGGTGATTATCCACCCATGAATCAAGGCACTCACCATCGTTGAGATCTTCTTGGATTTCTGAGTCCCTGTTTGGGTGCCAGTTGTAAAATATAATCCATAAATTGTGAGGTCACCCCACACACCGTATCTCCAACCCCAGGCAGATGGGTCTGAAGAAGCAAGGTTACGGTGAAGAATAAACAAAGCCAGGCAGGAGAGAGTACAGGAGTCCATAGCTTTTTGCCATGTGGTAGCAGAGGATGGTCTCTCTGCCTCAGCCAACAGCCAGACATACCTCTTTCTTTATTAAACCAATACTCATATTTACCCGAAGAGGGAAAGTCTAGAAAGACACACACAGAGAGAAGTTCCTATCCAGGTGGGTTTTTACATATCAAGGGAAAAGGTTTACTAGAAGAGGAAGTTGGGGGAATGCCTTTGTTTTGGGTTAATTGCTGGATGTCATCTTACCCTTCCCTGGTAGACCAGAGATGTGGCTCAGTGGTTACATATTGACCTTGCAAGCCAGGCCCTGGGTTCAGTTCCAGGCATATGGCAAAAAAAGGCTTCCCTAAAAGCAAAGCCAGGCCACAATGTGATGGCACCTCAAAAATGTGATAATGACTTACATCATAAGGAGCAATAACAAATCTTTAGAGAGCAGGTGGAATAAAGGGAACTCTGGCAACCAGTGGAATTCCCAGTGTTAGAAGGAGTGTAAATTGGCATAACCGTTTTTAGAAAAAGCTGCAGCACTTCCTCAAGAAACTAAGAATAGAGTTTCTCTGCTCGGGGAGATACATCAGGATCAATCTAAAGAATATGAAATCATAAATGCAAAAAAGCTCTGATCTGCCCAATTGTAATTAACACTGTTTACAACTGCAAAAATATAGAAGCAATCTAAGTGTCCATTGAGAGGTGAATGGATAATGAAGATGTAATACATTTACACAACGGAATACTATTCAGCTCTTTCTTTAAAAATGAAATTTTGCTATTCACAGCAAAAATGAAAGGAACTACAGTTAATTATACAAAGCAAACTAAATTAGAAAGAGACAAAGATAACTCTGTAAGTCACAGTGATGACAACTAGCAGGAAAAATTCATCAACATACTGGCCTCACAGTTGATCACACCTGGGCCCTTTGGGAATGTGGGGCAATTATCCTGCCCTTCTAAAGCCCTAGGGGCTATATACACAGACCTGCCCTACAATTGCAACCACATCAATGGCCCAGGTTCACTGCTTTTCCACTAATCTCTAGCCACCAAAAAAATTCCAGGTGCATTAGTTTTGTGGCTGACATTTCCAGGGATAGTTTGGGGCCAATGTAACCCCCCCCCCATCCCTTGCCTCTATACTTCCAGAAGTCCAGGCAGCCACGTCCATAAACCAGTGCTGTTGCCATATAGCATCATCAGCCCAGCTCCTTATGCTTCCACAGCTATGAGACACCCCCAAAATTTTAATACTGAGTTCTGAATATACTAAATTAGATGTAAAAATATGATAGAAGCCACATAAGCTTAACAAACAAAACCAAGAATAGAATGCTAAAAAAATATACAGCTTATGCTAGTCGACTCCCAAAGCAAAAGAACACCCTCCCAGCCCACCTTGTCTCTCCCAAGAAGAAGAAGCTGTCGCCACCACTCCTGCTGATTCATCCTATATGGTCACTTTTCTCCCACCTCCCCTCACTGTGGACAGTTGCTTGCTATCAGATTCGGCTCTGGAGAGTTCCTCAGCTCAAGGATACTACCCAATCTCTGATTCCACAAACTATTTCTCAGACTCCACAAAACCATGGTACAGGATGATACTGTGCTCTGGATTTTACACACACCCTCAGACTATCTCAAAAGACATAAAGGAGATATCTATATTTCCCTTGTATATATCTGTAAATGGATTTCCTTAATAATAGTTATTCTTTTTTTTTCTTTTTTTTTTTTTTTTTTTTGGTTTTTGGGCCACACCCGGTAACACTCAGGGGTTACTCCTGGCTATGCGCTCAGAAGTTGCTCCTGGCTTAGGGCACTATATGGGACGCCAGGGGATTGAACCGTGGTCTGTCCAAGGCTAGCGCAGGCAAGGCAGGCACCTTACCTCTAGCGCCACCGCCCAGCCCCAATAGTTATTATTCTTAGTGTATATTTTCATATGTAGAGTAACTTTCTATATGTAGGTAACTTTCCCCATCCCTTTCTTGTATCTGCTTAGTAGAAAATTCTAGTAGATAAGTCTCACTTGTGATCCAAGTTTAGGTTAGAACCGGGTTATAGAGATTGTTTAATTTGTTGTTTTTAACCCCATATGCACCATTAATATCATGTGGTTTTGTTCCTTTTTGCATATGTACATTAAATGGGGAAATCTTATGTATAGAAAAATTCTTATCTAATAAGGATAGGAACTCACAATTTTTATATTGCAGGGCACCTTTCACTCTGAACATTAATCATAGTGACTCAACTTAGGCCTCAATTGATCAGATATTGACCATCCAACCCCAAATCTTAGATCCCATTCTTGGAACCAGTACAGTTGTCTTCACCAGCACCAGAAATCAAACTTCCACTGAGGAAGGCCCTAATGCCACTGTGGCACCAACTTGCTCCAGGGTAGGTTTATATGATACCCTGACGAGCAGGAAACAGCAATAACTTCCTTTCAGGACAGATTTCCCTGCCTCACCACCTAATAATGAGATTAAATCAGAAGGCACTCTGTGACACTCTGGCTTCAACATAAGATCTGTACAAAAACTAAGATCACTAATTACAGAAAACTGACTGCAACAACCATGATTGAATAAAATTTTTCCTGGGATCATGAAGAAAGACCCAGAGACTGTAGTCAATCTTATGACAGGATGCTTTATGGGTAGAGACACCCTGGTTTATTTTTTAGGCCAAGGGTATTTCCTTTCTAATTTCCCCGAAGTTTGCTGTGCCTATGCAAACAAAACAAAACAAAACAAAACAAAACAAAACAAAACAAAAAACAAACAAACAAAAAAAACCCTGCTACTCCCCTTTTTATTAAATTTTATTTATATCTTCTAGATAGGGGCTCCTGCCTTTTTCAAAGAACCTTGGAACATAATGACTTTGTTTTACCTCATATTTCTGTGTCTTTCTACAAATTGAGAAAAGGGGAAAAAAATAAGAGGATGGAATCTAGGGGCCACATGGTCTTAGGTGCATTGGTGGAGAAAAAAGTGTCAAAATTAAATACCCAACTGAATAACAATAGAATCAAGAGACCCAAACTATAACAATTTAAACTTAAAATGGACCTGTTATACTGGTAGGCCGGGGTTGGGGGGGGAGGGCAAAAGGTAGAGGTATAGGATATATGCTGGGAACTTTGGTGGAAGTAGTGGTGGGAATGGCCCTAGTTCACTGTTACTGTATGCCTGAAATCCAACTATGAGAACTTGTAATTCACAATAGTCTCAATAAAAAATTAATATATATACCATTTATATATTTAGGTAGACCATTTAGATAGACCTTCATACAATGACGTAACAATCCCATTGCAAGATATGACAATGTTCACAAATTTTCTTTTTGTTTGTTTGTTTTTGGGTCACACCCAGTAGCGCTCAGGGGTTACTCCTGGTTCTATGCTCAGAAATTGCCCCTGGCAGGCACAGGGGACCATATGGGATGTCAGGATTCGAACCACCGTCCTTCTGCATGCAAGGCAAATGCCTTACCTCCATGCTATCTCTCCAGCCCCCACAAATTTTCTTTTAACAAGTTTTTTCTATGATTCCATTACCATTTAGAAATAGTAAGTAAATTATTCATACTTGCTAAGGGGCAGGTTTCAGGGAGATTGGGAAACTGGTGAAAAGAGTGGGGAGTGGGGGGAAGGTTTCACTTGTGGTGAGATTAGTGTTAGAATATTGAATGTTAAGCTGTATTATGAAAAACTCTGTAACCATGGTGTCCAAAATAAAGAAATTTAATTAGGAGAAAAGAATAAAGTAGATATATCATGGTATCTGATTACAAATTATATTATTAAATTTTAGTTATTAAAATAGTGTGGTGCTGACATCAAAACGGACATGTAGACAAATGAAAGTAGCAGAGATCTCAGATATAAATCACATCGTAGTATCAAGTAATCTTTAATAAATGTGCCCAAAATACAGAATGTGAAAGGATAGTATCTTTGATAAACAGTGTTGGTAATTCTTAATAATTACATGTAGAAAAATGAAATTGGACCCTTATCTTACACTGTACACAAAAATCAACTTGAATTTAGTTGAAAGAGAGAAGTGAACATTATGATGGTTGGTGTGATGTTGAAATATTATATTGATAAAATTTGCATTAATAATATTTATTATAAATAGCTGTGCTTAAAATAAAGAATAAATAAAAACAGAAAAGACTCCATATTTGTATTCAGTATAAGTTATCAAATTGATGAATAGTAAACAAAATAAGACAAACCAGTGGGCAATGATCACAGAACTAAAATGAACTGAGGCAAGGTGGGGAATGGAAGTAGATATTGTGGAGGTAAGAAATATTTCAAGTCTGATCATGATGGGCTTAGTAAAAAACTTTAATAAACATTAGAAATAAATCTTTCATTACACATGTCAGATACAAATCAGGCTATCCTCAGAGTGCTAGGCTCAAAGGCTTTTGATATTTAGAATAAAACCTTGACTCTAAATTCAATTCAACCTCCAATAAAGCTCTCCTTACAGCCAGCACAAAGTTTCTGTGGACCTTAGGCAAGTCTTAGTTCCATCTCATCATCAATGACCCATACCCACTTTCCCTCAAGGGCATTCTTTAATGTCTTGCCAAAACAATAAATAAATAAATACATAAATAAATACATAAGGGGCCGGGCGGTGGCGCTGGAGGTAAGGTGCCTGCCTTGCCTGCGCTAGCCTAGGACGGACCGAGGTTCGATCCCCCGGCGTCCCATATGGTCCCCCAAGAAGCCAGGAGAAACTTCTGAGCGCATAGCCAGGAGTAACCCCTGAGCGTCACAGGGTGTGGCCCAAAAACCAAAAAATAAATAAATAAATACATAAATACATAAATAAATAAATAAATAAATAAATAAATAAATAAATAAATAAATAAATAAAGGCACTTTGGAGTAGTAGGGTGTCTCCCTCCTCCATTTCTTACTACAACAGCCTAAGCTCCTCCACAAAACCTCAAAGAAACTATACTTAGTGAAAAGAAAGCCAACGTGATAGAAGTATTTGGGTTTGGGCCCAAACTTAAGGAGCAAAGCAATACAAGTAAGAGGGAAAGCCATTGAGTTCTCTGGAGCCGGGCTATGGCCCAGGCTGGCTTCAGTGCATGGACTCTGATACAGAGGTATAAGGCTGCTTTCAGCTCCAGCATGTTTGACTCTGAAAATAAAACTTTGCAGGCCAAGAAGAGAGCACAAAAGTGAAGGCATATGCTTTATAAGTGTGTGACAGCAGGTCAATATCCTTCCTAATCCTGAGTTCTTCCTACTCCCAGCACTGTGGAGTGTGATCATGGAGATCCCTGGCACCATCACAAGGCCTAAGCTATGTCAAATCCTTAGATTTTTCACTTTAAATGAATGACCTGCTTGACCAAGAGTCACCACAAGTGACCCCCAAGCATGTAGTACCCCAGCACAAGGGGGAAAAAAAAAAAACCTTTATTTTTACAACAAAGCTAAAACAAAAAAAACATGGTATCTCCCAAAATAAAATTAATTCTCAAATCATCAGTCTTTTCCATCTCAAGTACAGGTAATGAAATTTGTCCCTTTGTTCTATTAACCTTGCTCCTGGCATTGTTTATGAGGTTGGATTCAACCCTTCAAGTCATCTCTGTGGCCCTACTCTGATTATTTTTATTCTATTGATTTTGTTTAGGGGTCTCCCAGGCAGAGCTCAGGGAGAAGGGGCTAGTACTCCCTATGGTATTAAGGCAATAGACTAATGGCTCAGTTCTAGGATTGGAGGATGGGGTCCTGCCTAAGCTCTATGTTCTCAAGGACTTCAAGAATCAGTAAAGTAATTCTTGGAGGACCATTGGTGCTGGACTAGGGAGATTTGTGGGTCAGGCTTGAAGCCAAGGTTGACTAATTCCAGTGTGATCTCCCTACCCCTTTTATTCTCATTGTTAAGGAGACAGTCATCTGCTTTGTGGGGTTGGTTTGCGATTTAGGCACTGTGATTTACAATCCTGTAAATACTAATGTTTTGGGCCTACAATGTCACCAGTGTCACCTACAATGTCACACCACCTACATTGTCAATGATCCTCTATCTATCAGGACAGCTGTGTCCTTACAGAGATTTGCCCTAAAACAGGCCACACCCATTGCAGTCCATGACACAGAAACACTGAGACAAAACACTCAGAAATCTTCATTTTCAGTGATGCTTCAGGCTTCTGCTTGGTTCACTTGTTTACCCTTCTTTCAGTATTGGTTACACTGCCAACTAAAATGTCTCATGTTCATTAATGGGTAAGAAGCTGTAGAAGGAAAGCTGTGCTTTGGGGCCCATTGCTATCACAGGCATAGCCCTCTGCACCCACTCCTTCTCATAGGAGTTATTACCAGTATTTTGTTGTTTCTTTTTTGTTTTGTTTTGTTTTACAATGAAGGGGCTTTTTTTTTTCAATTTTTTTCAATAATATCTTTATTTAAGCACCATGTTTACAAACATGTTTGTAATTGAGTTTTAGCCATAAAAAAAGAACACACACCCCTTCATCAGTGCAATATTCCCACCATCAATGCCCTTCACCTCCTTTCTCTCCTTTCTCACCCACCCCCCTTACCTGTATTCAAAATAGGCATTCTATTTCTCTCACTCACTACCATTGTCATGATAGATGTTGGTATAGTTATTTCTCTAACTGAACTCACCACTCTTTGTGGCAAGTTTTATATCATGAGACGGTCCTTCCAGCCCTCATCTCTATTGTCTCTGGGTGTTATTACAATAATGACTATAATTTTTTCTTAAATCCCATAGATGAGTGAAACTATTCTGTGTCTATCTCTCTCCCTCTGACTTATTTCACTCAGCATAAGTTTCCACATCCATCCTAAAAGTTCAATTCAGGAGCCACCCAAGATGACCACCCCCCATCATGCTCAGGAAGGACATTAGGTTCCAGATCAAATGCAGGGCACTCCTGCCCTTTGAGTATCTCCCCAGCCCTTTCTGATTTTTTCCAAGCTCTCCAGGTGATTTTACAGGTGTGGGTATTATTAAGAAGCTCTGAGCCGGAGAGATAGCATGGAGGTAAGGCATTTGCCTTTCATGCAGAAGGTCATTGGTTGGAATCCCAGCATCCCATATGGTCCCCCAACTCTGCCAGGAGTGATTTCTGAGCATGAAACCAGGAGTAACCCCTGAGCGCTGCTGGGTGTAATCCAAAAACAAAAGAAAGAAGAAGAAGAAGAAGAAGAAGAAGAAGAAGAAGAAGAAGAAGAAGAAGAAGAAGAAGAAGAAGAAGAAGAAGAAGCTCTGATTACGACCCTGCAACTACAGTACATGTCTCACCTGTCCTCCACTCCCGAAGAAAGACAAATGCACCTGCATTCAAAGAGTAAGGGTTTTTTTTGGGGGGGGGGAGGGGTCACACTTGGCAGCACTCAGGGGTTACTCCTGGCTCTATGCTCAGAAACCGCTCCTGGCAGGCAAGGGGGACCATATGGGATGCCGGGATTCGAACCACCATCCTTCTGCATGCGAGGCAAATGCCTCACATCCATGCTATCTCTCTGGCCCCTGGAGAGAAAGTTTTTGAAGTAGTCAGGGCCATCCAGGAAGGTCACAGCCAACGGTGACATCTCAAACTACACCTTGTGTCTCTTAGAGCATCACAGGGACCTCGAGGAGAGCTAAACTGCTGCCCCAGCCAAGCAGGCTCAGACCTACAAGAAACAGGGGGTTTCCTCTGTTGAGGAATAAATGAAGGCAGGAATCCAAAGATCAAGGAAGCATGTGGGCAGGAACAGCTGTATCTGTCAGAGGCCTGCAAAGAGCAGGTGGCTTCTGAGCTGCGTCTTTGTGAACACTGGGAATGCCCCAGGTCATGGAAGGGTGAAGGTCACAGAAGACAAGAAGGTCACTCAAAACCTCACCCACGCAGGCTGCCTTGACAGAGATTCATCAAGCATTGAGCTCACTTCACCCCAGTGAGAGACACCAAGGAGAGGCGGAATGCTGTGGGGGTATGTCGCCATGGGACAGTGAGAATCAGCAGGCAGAACTGGACAGCCATGGGGCTTTAAGAAGGGAGAAGAGACAAGGGGCCCCTGATGAGTGTGGGAGATATTGAATGGGAGCTGGGTCACCAATGGGTGAGGTAACAGACACCTCTAAACAGAGCAACTCATCTGTGGATACCTACGAACAGCCTCCAGGGCCATAGCCAAGAACTGAGAACAATCCGAGTGTCCAAGAACAAATAAGTGGATATGAAAACTATGGTTCAGGCCTAAGAGACAGCATAACAGGGAGGGCACTTGCTTTGTATATAGCTGACCTAGGTTCAATCGCTGGCACCCTATTTGGTTCTCTGAGCCCCTTCAGGAACAATACCTGAACACAAAGCCAACAGTAAGGTCCTGAGCATGGCTGCTTTTTGCCCCAAAGCAAAAAAATACAAAATTAAAAACAAACTAAAAAATTTTAATTGAAATTAAAAACCATGTTTAAAGATATAATAATATGCGCAATAGAATACTATTCAGCTGTAAGAAAAGATGAAATTGAAGCCAGAGAGATAGCACAATGGTAGGGCATTTTCCTTGTACATGGCCAACCCAGGTTAGATGGTGGTTTGAATCCCGGTATCCCATATGGTCCCCCGAGTCTGCTAGGGGCTATTTCTGAGTGCAGAACCAGGAGTAACCCCTGAGCGCTTCCAGATATGACCCAAATGCAAAAAAAAAAGAAAGAAAGGAAGGAAGGAAGGAAGGAAGGAAGGAAGGAAGGAAGGAAGGAAGGAAGGAAGGAAGGAAGGAAGGAAGGAAGGAAGGAAGGAAGGAAGGAAGGAAGGAAGGAAGGAAGGAAGGAAAGAAGGAAGGAAGGAAGGAAGGAAGGAAGGAAGGAAGGAAGGAAGGAAGGAAGGAAGGAAGGAAGGAAGGAAGGAAGGAAGGAAGGAAGGAAGGAAGGAAGGTGGAAGGAAGGAAGAAGAAAGAAAGAAAAAAAGAAAGAAAGAAAGAAAGAAAGAAAGAAAGAAAGAAAGAAAGAAAGAAAGAAAGAAAGAAAGAAAGAAAGAAAGAAAGAAAGAAAGAAAGAAAGAAAGAAAGAAAGAAAGAAAGAAAGAAAGAAAGAAAGAAAGAAAGAAAGAAAGAAAGAAAGAAAGAAAGAAAGAAAGAAAGAAAGAAAGAAAGAAAGAAAGAAAGAAAGAAAGAAAGAAAGAAAGACGGGCCC
The DNA here is from genome assembly GCF_024139225.1 of Suncus etruscus. Lineage (NCBI taxonomy): Eukaryota > Metazoa > Chordata > Mammalia > Eulipotyphla > Soricidae > Suncus > Suncus etruscus. The sequence goes on from NC_064863.1 coordinate 71,917,770, forward strand.
GGAGAGATAGCACAGCGGCGTTTGCCTTGCAAGCAGCCGATCCAGGACCAAAGGTGGTTGGTTCGAATCCCGTTGTCCCATATGGTCCCCCGTGCCTGCCAGGAGCTATTTCTGAGCAGACAGCCAGGAGTAACCCCTGAGCACTGCCGAGTGTGGCCCAAAAACCAAAAAAAAAAAAAAAGAAGAAGAAGAAAGAAAGAGAGAAAGAAAGAGAGAAAGAAAGAGAGAGAGAAAGAGAGAGAGAAAGAGAGAGAGAAAGAGAGAGAAAGAAAGAAAGAAAGAAAGAAAGAAAGAAAGAAAGAAAGAAAGAAAGAAAGAAAGAAAGAAAGAAAGAAAGAAAGAAGAAAGAAGAAGGAAGAAGGAAGGAAGGAAGGAAGGAAGGAAGGAAGGAAGGAAGGAAGGAAGGAAGGAAGGAAGGAAGGAAGGAAGGAAGGAAGGAAGGAAGGAAGGAAGGAAGGAAGGAAGGAAGGAAGGAAGGAAGGAAGGAAGGAAGGAAGGAAGGAAGGAAGAAAGAAAAAGAAAGAAAAGAAAAGAAAAGAAAAGAAAAAGAAATCGTGCAATTTGCTGCCATGTAGATGGAACCTGAGAGCATTAGCCTGAGCGAAGTCAGTCAAAGGGAAACAGACAGAATGAGGGGTGCAAAGACACATAGTCTGAAAATACCAAAGGTGATAACTGAGCCTGAAGGTTCATCAGCAGAACTAAGCCTACTGAAGGGGTAGAAGGGAGCCCTGAGACTCTGGTGGAGAGACTGGGACACTAGTGGTGGATGTAGAGTTGAAACCTGGTAGGTCTGAAATGCTATTAAGAACAGTGCTATAAACAATGGTACCTAAATACAAATTGAGAGAAAAAATAAAGTTTAAAAAGGAAAGGAGAGACGTTTAAGAGAAAGCCTTCAAAACATTCCTTGGTCTCCTTGAACAGAATAAGCTTATTCTCTTGAACAGCTGCTTTCCTTGAGCTATTCCAGCCAACAAGCTATACTCTCGAAACAAGTCTAATCATCTAGCTTGGGGGCACAGCATACCCCAGACCCATCCAAGTGTTCTTGTACTTTCTTATTCCCTTTCTTTATTTTCTGTTTCCATCTCTGTGACAGATGGCACAACACTAGCCAAGTCTGCCATCCTTGAAGCAGAAAAGCTGCTTCAAGGGCTTGGGCTGGGGGTGGGGGTGGAGGGCAGAGCTGAATGCTCCCCCAACCAGCTGGCTGTTGCTGGAAGCAGCAATTATTTTGTCTTTGTCAGGAATCCAGGGTACAGCAAGCAGCTGTGGGCCTGAGGCTGGACCCAGCTACAAGTGAGGCCTGCAGGCCTGTGCCAGGCCCCTGGAGAGAGCATTGTTCTCTTCCCCTCTGCCTGTACCCCAGTCCAGTAAAGACTTTGGGAGGTGCTGTAAGAGGCCTAGAGGCTGTGAGAGCTGGACACAGCTGTACCACAGGCTCCACATAGACTTATGGGTGCCTGGAGTCTGGTCTTGGCTCAACCCAGCTCTGCTCTTGCACACTTTGTATGGAACCCTTTTTTTTTTTTTAAATAATTTTTATTGTGACCAACGTGAATTACAAGTCTTTCACAGTAATATTTAAAGTACATAGTGTTATTAAATCAAGGGTATTCCCACCACCAGTGTTGTTCTCCCCCAACCCTGTTCCCAGCATCCTCCTCCTTTGCCCCCCCCCCCCCCGGTCTGCTAGATAACTGGTCCCCTCTGTATATAGCTTGTTGAAGACTGGGTATCAATTCTGTTGTCATTGACTGGGTTTGGTGTTTAAGTCTGACATTTTTTTTATTTCTACTCAATGTTCAGAAGACAATTGTTTGATTCTGATACCATCCAATTTTCCCCCTCAATTTATGAGATAAAACAAAATGATTCAAATTATGTGGTTCTATTTGGAAAAAAAGAAAAGAATTGAAATGAAAAAAAAAAACCCAAAAACCATAAAACAAAAAAATAAAATGGGAGGAGTTCATCTAGAAGTTATGAATATCAATTTAAAAAGAAGAAAGGGAAAAAAGGAAAAAAAAACACAAAAACACAAAAACACAAAAACCAACAACAACAAAATAAACAAAACAAAAAAAAGAAACAAAAATCAAACAAAAGACCAAAACCAGCAACTACAAAAAAGCACCACAGCAACAAATACAACAACCAAACAATAACCACAAGACTGAAAGAAAAAGAAAGAAAGAAAGAAGAAGGAAGGAAGGAAGGAAGGAAGGAAGGAAGGAAGGAAGGAAGGAAGGAAGGAAGGAAGGAAGGAAGGAAGGAAGGAAGGAAGGAAGGAAGGAAGGAAGGAAGGAAGGAAGGAAGGAAGGAAGGAAGGAAGGAAGGAAGAAGAAGAAGAAAGAAAGAAAGAAGAAGAAAGAAAGAAAGAAAGAAAGAAAGAAAGAAGAAGAAAGAAAGAAAGAAAGAAAGAAAGAAAGAAAGAAAGAAAGAAAGAAGAAAGAAAGAAAGAAAGAAAGAAAGAAAGAAAGAAAGAAAGAAAGAAAGAAAGAAAGAAAGAAAGAAAGAAAGAAAGAAAGAAAGAAAGAAAGAAAGAAAGAAAGAAAGAAAAAGGAAGGAGAGAAAGAAAGAAAGGAAGGAAGAAAGAGAAGAAAGAAAGGAAGGAAGAAAGAGAAGAAAGAAAGAAAGAAAGAAAGAAAGAAAGAAAGAAAGAAAGAAAGAAAGAAAGAAAGAAAGAAAGAAAGAAAGAAAGAAAGAAAGAAAGAGAGAGAGAGAGAGAAGAAAGAAAGAAAGAAAGAAAGAAAGAAAGAAAGAGAGAGAGAGAGAGAGAGAGAGAGAGAGAGAGAAAGAAAGAAAGAAAGAAAGAAAGAAAGAAAGAAAGAAAGAAAGAAAGAAAGAAAGAAAGAAAGAAAGAAAGAAAGAAAGAAAGAAAGAAAGAAAGAAAGAAAGAAAGAAAGAAAGAAAGAAAGAAAGAAAGAAAGAAAGAAAGAAAGAAAGAAAGAAAGAAAGAAAGAAAGAAAGAAAGAAAGAAAGAAAGAAAGAAAGGAGGGCTGGTGTGGCAAGGTTTTTGGTTTGGTCGGTTTGGGGTTTTGTTTTTGGTTTTTTGCTTTTTTGTTTGTGTGTGTGTGTGTGTGTGTGTGTGTGTGTGTGTTTTTGCATGCACACAGTAAATGTTAGGGAAATTAGAAAGAGAATTTCTTTGGCCTAAAAGATGCAGAGTCTCTTCCTCCTTGAAGCATATTATTGTCATGGGAGTAACTACAGGCTCCATATATGTTTCTTTTCACACCCCAAAGAACTTTTATGGTGCCAGGAAACTTTCTGCTCAGTTGTGGCTGACAGAATCAGGCCTCTAACTAGAGATCTTGGTATTTGCACAATCCATAGGATGAAGCCTAGGATAGCATCTTTCTTTACAGTTCTAGCAGTTCTGTTTCATTACTGTTGTTGTAATCAGTCTTCTATAATTGGTGGTCTTGGTTTTTGCACAGATCCTATGACAAGCCTAGGATAGAGTCCTTCATATGTTTTCAGAAGATCTGCTCTGTCACAATTGTCAAAGTCAGACCTCTGGAATTAGAGATATTGGTGACTGTACAAATCCTAAGCGGAAGCCTAGGCTAGGGTCTTCCTTATTGGTCCCAGGATAAGTTCTGTCCAATCATAGTTGTCAAGATCAGTCTTCTGTAGTTAGCGATCTTGGTTTTTACACAGATCAAAGGATGATATGTCTTCTGATTTCATCTTACCATTAGGTGATAAGATAAAACAACTTACTCTTAGATCAAGTTGTTACAATTTCCTCCTTGTCAGGATGTCATATATATATTTGGTTTTTCGGTCCACACCCGTTTGATGCTCAGGGGTTACTCCTGGCTAAACGCTCAGAAATTGCCCCTGGCTTGGGGGGACTATATAGGACACCAGGGGATCAAACCACAGTCCTTCCTTGGCTAGCGCTTGCCTCTAGCACCACCTCACTGGCCCCTTAGGATGTCATTTAAAAACTGGAACATGTTGGTGGCTAGAGTCACATTAGGAATTTCCCAGGTGTAGTTTGGTTCCTGGTGCTGTTGCAGGGAACTGTGCTCGTTCTATGTTTGGGCTCTAGGACTCAGAATTGGATGGTCACTCTCTGATCAAATGGAGTCTAAGTTGGGTTGTGTGGAACCCATTTATGAAGCTTATCGTAGCCCCTTCAAGAGTCACTCCAGGTGCTGAGAAGCTGCACAGCTCCTAGGGTGAAAGCTGTGGTTTGGAGCCCTATATATGAACAGCAAAGTCCCCTCCTCCCAACACAGAACCCAGACTTCAAAACTGTCAGGGGTGCAAATGGTAGGAGCCCAAGTAGTCCAACTCACTCTTCACACCCCATCCTACCCAAAACTGACTCAGTTTCCTCTTTATTTGAACAATGTACCCTCTTCTCTTCCCTGTGACTGCAATGTCCCCAGAATCTCTCTCTCCCTTTCTCCTCCTCTCTCTTTCAATCTCTCTAACACACACATACATTCTTTCTCACACACAAACACACTGACACAGTCACACACATTCTTTCATATATAGATTTTTCACATGCATATACTAACATATTTACAAAGTTACACATATTCACATAAACACTAACACACATACTTAGATTCATACATGCTCACAAAATTCACACACACTAAATATACATGCTCATATATACTCATACACTAACAAACATGTTCTTACACTCACACATTTACACATACCACCATGCACTCACATAATCACACACTAACATACACGTGTTTGTAGATACACGCTTATACTTTCATACACTAACATACAATGCTCTAACACATACATATCCATACACATTCACACACATTCAAGCACACACACCCTTACTTCCACCTCTGGCCTTCATCTCCATGTCTCAAACATGGCTCACTGTTTGCGCTGGAGAGATAGCATGGAGTTTAGGCATTTACCTTGGATGCAAAAGGTCAGTGATTCGAATCCCGGCATCCCATATGGTCCCCTGAGCCTGCCAGGAGTGATTTCTGAGCATAGAGCCAGGAAAAATCCCTGAGTGCTGCCAGGTGTGACCCAAAAACCAAAATAAATAAATAAATAAATAAATAAAAATACATTGCTCACTGTCACCAGGCAGTATGACTCTGGGACCAAGAACTGAACATGGTCTATGCCTGGACTGGAATCTTGGATTGTCTAGTGTGTAAACTTGGCCAACTTGCTTTTGCATTTTGGTCTACACTTGATCTTAGCCAAAAGGCCGAGAAGCAATTGCATTTTGGCCTAGAAGCCAAACCTAGCAGTGCTTAGGGGCTACTCTCAGCTCAGTGCTTGGCAGGATTCAGGGAACTATGTGGTGCTGAGGATCAAACCTGGCTCTTCCACAAGCAAAGCACACAAGAACCCTTCATCCCATCTCTCTTGCCAAATACTTTGGCTTTTTCAACCTGCTTCCACAGAAGCAAAATGTCACTAAGAACAGTTCCTATCAGTCTTCTCGAGTGACTGTACAGGTAAAAGAGGTCAGCACATGTAATATGTACATGGCACATCTCACTATTGGCTACTTCATTACCTAAAGAGCCCCTAACTTGTGTAGGGAAAAAAGGACAGAGAAATGTGGGAAAGAAAAAAGAAAATGATCTATAAACACAATGAGATTCTGTAGGAAATTCTCTAGTAAAATTTCTGCTGACACTTCTGCGCCCCTGAGAGAGGAGGAGAGATGCTCCTTGGGGTGTCAGGCTCATAACTCCCTCTCCCATACTCCATATTCTACCAGGCACATCATCGTCCATATTTCATGTTCCATATTCCATCAGGCACATAGTCCATCTCTTATATTCTATTAGTCTATTAGATAAATACTCCACTTTTTTCTCTATAACACAGCAAATGCACACTCCATACTCTGTCAGACACATACTCTAACTTCCATATTGCATACTCAAACTCATACTCCCCTTCATAGAGTCCATTCCCCATACTCCATGCTCTATCAGGAACAATATTCCATCTCCCCACTTCCTACCTGGAGCAGAAACCTCATGCCTCAATCCCAGGAGATTAGAGGGGCACAAGTCTGGAATCAAACATCAAGACAAGAAATAGGGCCGGTGAGGTGGAGCTCGAGGTAAGGTGTCTGCCTTGCAAGCGCTAGCCAAGGAAGGACCACGGTTCGATCCCCTGGCATCCCATATGGTCCTCCCAAGCCAGGGGCAATTTCTGAGCACGTAATCAGGAGTAACCCCTGAGCATCAAATGGGTGTGGCCAAAAAAAAAAAAAAAGACAAGAAATAATCCACACATGGCTAAGGGCATAAAAAAGATTTAGGAACCTCCAAACGCAAGACTTCCACTCCTAAGAAGCAGCTAGCTCAGTCATGGAAAAACCAAAACTGCAAGAGATTTCTCCCTGAGATCCAGGGGTCTTTATCGAGAAATTCAAGATCACACCCTGGGGTGGAGAACAGGTAGGATAAGAAACCAATCCAAATGATTGGTGCTTCCATCCAATGATTGCCAAGCACCAACAAAAAGAGTTATACTGAACTTCAAGGGCAGAGAAACCCTATATCTATTAGGCCAAGGGAATTCCCTTTCTAATTCCCCCAATATTTACTGTGCCTATGCAGGAAAAAAAAAGCAGCACAAAATAATTTGGGGGGGCTTATTATTGTTGCTGTTGTTGTTTTCATTTTTATAATATCTTTATTTAAGCATCTTGATTACAAATATGATTGTGATTAGGTTTCAGTCATGTAAAGAAAACTTCCTTCACCAGTGCAACATTCCCACCACCAATGTCCCAAATCTCCCTCCATCCCACTCCACACCCACCTGTACTCCAGACAGGCTTTCCAGTTCCCTCATTCTGCATCTCTCTCTCTCTCCCTCTGACTTATTTCACTAAGCATGATAGATTCCATGTACATCCATGTATAGGAAAATTTCATGACTTCATCTCTCCTGACAGCTGCATAATATTCCATTGTGTATATGTACCACAGTTTCTTTAGCCATTCATCTGTTAAAGGACATCTTGGTTGTTTCCAGAGCCTGGCTATTGTGAATAGTGCTGCAATAAATATAGGTGTGAGGAAGGGGTTTATGTATTGTATTCTTGTGTTCCTAGGGTACATATCCTTAGGAGTGGAATAGCTGGGTCGAATGGGAGCTCAATTTCCAGATTTTGGAGGTATCTCCATATTGCTTTCCATAGAGGTTGGACTAGACGGCATTCCCTCCAGTAGTGGATAAGAGTTCCTTTCTCTCCACATCCCCGCCAGCACTGATTGTTCTTGTTCTGTTGTTTTCATTTATTTGTGCTTTGTTTTGTTTTTATTTTAGGACTGTGGTTAGTGTGTGATGTCTGTCTTTATTGCTGTGGTGCATTTTTTGTTTGATTTTTCTTTTTGTATTGTTGATGTGTTTCTCTTCCTTTTTATCTTCTTCTCTCATATTAATATTTATAGCCTCTAAAAGGACTCCATCCGTTTTTCTTGCTTGATTCTTTTTTTTTTTTTTTTTTTTTTTGGTTTTTGGGCCACACCCAGCGGTGCTCAGGGGTTACTTCTGGCTGTCTGCTCAGAAATAGCTCCTGGCAGGCACGGGGGACCATATGGGACACCGGGATTCGAACCAACCACCTTTGGTCTCGGATCAGTTGCTTGCAAGGCAAACGCCGCTGTGCTATCCCTCCGGGCCTTTCTTGCTTGATTCTTAACCCCATTTTATTTTTTTTTATTTTTCTTTCCTCAAACAGAACCACATAACTTGAACCAACATGTTCTGCCTTTCAATTTGAGGTGGAAACAATGGAGGGCACCAAGACCAAACAGTTGTATGATCACTAAAAAGTATTAAAAATGATCGGACTTAAATACCAAACCCAATCCAACAACAACAGAATTGATACCCAATCTACAACAAGTTAGACACAAAGGGGTCCACTTATACTAGCAGCCCGGGTGGGGAGGTTAAGGGAGGGGAATATGGGATGCATGCTGGGAACAGGGGTGGAAGGAGGACAACTTTGGTGGTGGGAATTCCCCTAATCCAATGTCAATATGTACCTAAAATATTACTGTGAAAGATATGTAATCCACTGTGGTCAAAATTAAAATTATTATTCAAAAATAAAGTAAAAAAGTTATACTGAATAGGGTAAAGACCCACTATACCAACACCTACCCTATCAGGCACATGCTTCTCTTCCCTGAAAAGCAGATGGTGTGAGCAGACACCCATGGCTGACTGTGAGAATTGACCAAAGTCAGCGATTTCTAGGTCTGCTCCAGAGAAGCATCTTCTCTGTGGCAAAGATTCCTATAGGGAGCTACCCTGCTCAGAGTGGGGCGAGTACCAACAAGAAAAACAGCTGTGGGGCAGGGCGGTGGCGCTAAAGGTAAGGTGCCTGCCTTGCCTGCGCTAGCCTTGGATGGACCGCGGTTCGATCCCCCGGTGTCCCATATGGTCCCCCAAGCCAGGAGCAACTTCTGAGTACATAGCCAGGAGTAACCCCTGAGCGTTACCGGGTGTGGCCCAAAAACCAAAAAAAAAAAACAAAACAAACAAACAAGCAAACAAAAAACAGCTGTGCCAAGTCAAAGGAAGTTTGTCTCTGACAGAAGCCCTGAGACTATCAAGCTACATGAGAGCTTGATGAGAGAAATGAATGGCAACCTTCAATAGGCTGACCTTTGCTGCTAAGAGGGGACAAGTAACAAAATGAATGAACTTCTCTCTGAGGAGGCCACTCTGAGAAACAAAGAGATAGGATGAGAAGAAAGAGCCCTCAAAGGGTGAAAAATCTGATTGACTTAAGAGGGGATGAGAGCCAACCCCTCGCCTCCCTCCTCCAGTCTCCACAAGCATCTGCCATGTCCATAGTTCTCTGAAAGAGAACTACAAAACTAGAGCTCCACATCTGCTGGGCAGCAGTGCTAGCTGCCAGAATTTTCTGCTGCACACTCAGGGCCCCTGTGCATCAATCACACATCCCTTCCTGGTGTAAATCCAGACTGTGTTAGATGGCCAGACACTGCTCTGAGCACCTCCGGCTTTGGTCTGAAGCCCAGTGGGATGGAGGAGTAAGGATTCTCTCCTTTCAGCCCTGAGAAATCATAATGTCCAGTGTGGCTCTTTCAGATGTTATTTTTGAGGCCAGAGAGAGGACACTTGAGTCACCCAATCCTAGTTCATATCTCTGTACCACAAACCATCCCCTGAGCACCTCTAGGTGTCACTCCTGAGAACAGGGCCAGGAATAACCCCTGAGTACTGCTGGGTGTGACCCCCCCCCCAATCCAAAATAATAGGAATTTTTTTGGCGTTTGGATTGCACCCAGTGTTTACTCAAGGACTCTGGGGATTAAACCCTGGGCAGTCGCATGTAGGACAAACACCCTACCTGCTGTACTATCACAACCCCAAAGATGGTTACAGTTACATCTTGTAAAGAGATAAAGAAAAACACCAAACCAGTAGAAGGGAGGGTTGTTCTGTTTGTGACTGTAACCCAACTATAAACATGTTTGTAATCATGGTGCTTAAATAAAAAAAATTGGGCCCGGAGAGATAGCACAGCGGTGTTTGCCTTGCAAGCAGCTGATCCAGGACCTAAGGTGGTTGGTTCGAATCCTGGTGTCCCATGTGGTTCCCCATGCCTGCCAGGAACTATTTCTGAGCAGACAGCCAGGAGTAGCCCCTGAGCACCGCCGAGTGTGGCCCAAAAACCAAAATAAATAAATAAATAAATAAAATTTAATAAAGAAAAAGAAAGAAAAATCAAGGCCAGACAAGAGAGTTGTTACAGCTAGTAAGGCATTTCCCTTGCACCCTGCCAACCTAGGTGTGATTCCTGGCATCTCATCTGATTCCCCTGAGTCTACCAGGAGTGGCTCCCAAAAAAACAAAAACAAAACAAACAAATAAAAAAAGAATCGAGTCTGCTTCTCATCCTGTTGTGCAACAAAGCTTTTTTTGTTGGCTTTGTTATGTGGCTTTTCCTTTTAACATATCAATCAATATTCACAGATTTGGTGTTCAGTTGTTTTTCATTTAGTTTTCTCAACCTTCCTGTTTTTGTAATGCTCGGGTTATTTTATATCACAGTGTGTTCCTCATCTAACATATTTAGTTGGTTTTTATTTTTTGCTAGTCTCCCCCTTCTTCCTTGCACCCTGCCCATTTTTCTTCCTTTGAATAATTTTTTTTTTCTTCAGGGTATGGCTTCAAACAAGCATTACCCAGCCAAGGGACATGATATTTTATGGCTCATTTTACTTTGCCATGCGACTTTCCAAAAATATTGTACTAATTTATGTCAGGATGAGAATACAGCTTGATCCAAAACCTTGCCAGATTTTGATTTTGTAATCGTAATTTACTTTTACCAGTTTAACTGCATTGCATGATTTTGTGCTTAAGTGCCTCTAATTACTAAGGAGATAAAATCCTTTTTCCATGAGCTGGTTTTCTGTCTGTATTCTCCTGTGTGAGTCGCATGTTCGGATCTAGAAGACCATGAATGGCCATGAAACGTATGCTGTCCTTGAGGGGTCTGAGTTCATTCCTTAAACAGCGTGAGGGCTAATTTGTTTGTATCCAATTCTTTTATTGCAAACAATTTTACCCCGAAGTTTCTCTGGCTTATGAAAGTTTTGCTAAGTCAACACATACCCACCCAGGCAGGAGAGACCATTCATTCCATTCTGGTGAGAGGTGTCCTGTTTACTGGTGGCTGCAGACAGTAATCTCCATATACATTTTCCTGAAGGGAACCTGATTTTCAAGTTCGTCTGTTCCCTATGGCACTGAATTCCCACTTTTTCTAATGCCTCTTGCAATGATTCTGTGTTGTGTCGTGTGCTCCTAAAGGTGGGGGTGAAAATCATGGGCCATGCTTGACTTTCTGATAAACACTGTGCCTTTCTGATAAGGCAGCACTTACTGATTGTGACCTCAGAGCATGGTACCACTCCTGAAGCAAACTCAGAAGAAAAGAAGGAATCCATGTTAAGATGGTCTTAAGAAACCTGAGAGATGGTTCAAAGGGCTGCAGTGCATGCTTCAGGCACAGAAGCCCAGGTTCCATCAGCAAAGCACAGCTTTGGGAAGTCAAGAACCCTATATTTCAGCTCCACGTTCACCACTAATTTGCCTCTCTTGTCTACCTATTTGCCTATTTGCCATATATTCGTCCCTCTGTTTTATAAGTTGCAACACATTCTTGAAGTCCGTAGTATGGGCCTCCTGGTGCAAGGAGGGACTGACGCGTCACCTGCATTGCGCGGCCTGGGAAGTCACTCACCAGCTCGGGGCGCCCCCTGCTGGTTATGCTGAGACGCTCGCCCCTCAAGCAGCTGCAAGCCCACCCCAACTCCGCTGGAGAAAACACGCATATATGATTGCTGCAAGAAATAAATTTGCATTCACAGGGTTAAATCTCTGGAGAAAAGGATAAAAAAATAACGGAAGACTGTAGGAGAGAGTCAGAAGGTGGAGTGCAGGAAGGATTATGCTTAATAACAAAAAGCCTTTTTAAAAGGTTTAACCCTTTTTTAAGAGTTTTATTTGGATGCCACATCTAGGATGCTCAGGGACCATGCGGTGCTGAGGATAAAACCTGGACCTCTGACATGCAAAGCCCTTTGAACCATCTCCCCAACCCCAAAATGCTCCTGTTTTGTTTTGATTTGGGGGAGGCCAAACCCACTTGGCTCAGGGATTACTTCTGACCATGCTCAGGGATCACTCCTGGTGAAACTGAAGGAGCAGGAATGGCATAAGTGGTACTCGAGGTTCATCCAAGTTTGGCTGGGTGCAGGGCAAATCTACAAGGGAAATCGCCTGTACTATCTCTCTAGCCCGCCAAAATGTGCTCTTATTCTTCAAAAATAAAATAAAATAAAATAATATATATATAATATATATGCATGGTAGTATGGCACCAGGCAGATGCCAACATGGCAGCCAAGCACTAAACAAATTTGTCCAAGAACTTGCTCAGCATGAAGTTTATGCAAAGGGGATCAAACTCAAGAAACCAAGAAACAACTAAAAGAAGAAGAAAAGAAAATCATTAGTGAAGAGCACTGGTGCCAGAATTTGCCAGAGATGCCCAGAAAAATTAATAAATCATGAAAAAACTTCTTAAAAAAAAAAAGCATCCCTTAATTGCATTCAAGGCAACGTTGGCCCACTCCATCATTCTATCATCCAGGAGGTGATATTATCACTATACAATTGTCCTTATTTCTGATTTGAACCAAGTTAGTATTGAGAAGGACAGAGCATTATTTCCTAAGAGTAGAAATCACAAGGACCAGAGTGATAGCATGGAGGTAAGGCATTTGCCTTGCATGCAGAAGGATGGTGGTTCGAATCCCGGCATCCCATATGCTCCCCCGAGCCTGCCAGGAGCGATTTCTGAGCATAGAGCCAGGAGTAACCCCTGAGTACCACTGGTTGTGGCCAAAAAAAAAAAAAAAAAAAGAGTAGAAATCACAGGCCTACAGAATTCTCACATATACCTTTCCTTATGAAATAAAAACTAAAATGGCAATGGAAGGGAAGGCAGCAATATTTTGATTATATCACTAACTGCTAGTCCCATTTCCTCTGCCTGGTCACGTTTTCCCAAGAACACTCTTCAAACAGACACTTTCTCTTTGGTAGTCCCCTGTGCCCCAATGGCCCACTTTTCTCTTTGCTTACATTATCTTCCCACTCATACAAACTAGGTGGGCTGATAGTTGGCATTTAACCAGGTCCAGAAATTTTTTCACTGCTAATCACTGAAGACATGGTGGCTCCTGGGACTCTAAATTTGGAAGTAAGTTTCCCTAGGCATTTACAGCCAGGGCAAGCATGAACCCTATGACAGAACTCTATGAAGAAGCCAGGACTAGAGATTGTTGCCTTCAGGCCCATCTTACCTGTCTGTAATACAAGATCTCACCTGAGTACCAGCCTAAAAGCTTTCAAAGACTGAAATCTGTAGGTGCATTTTGGGATTTCATGCCAGGAAGTAGAAATCCAGCAGAAAAGAGGTATTGGCAGAACTTAGGTCTAAGTTCCAGCCAGTAAGTTCTTATAAATAAAAGATGCAATCAATTATTTAGCATGACCAAATATGCTTGAAGAATGCAGGTATCACTTGTTGGCTCTTCAAAAGTGAAACCATAATCACATAAAATGCATAATGCATAAAGAACATCCCCTTCACAAAAAGAGGAAAGGCATTGCATTTCAATCAGTTCTTTGCAGGAGATATGCTGCACTTAATTATGCAGAATGCTAAAGCTGAAGTAGGAAAGTAGAGTGATTTTTTATTTTATTTCTTTCTCTTTTTTTCTATTTTGGAGCCACATCTGGCAGTGCATAGGGCTTATTCCTGGCTCTGCACTCAGGGATAGCAGACTGTATGTGGCATCAAGGATCCAACCCAGATCAGCTCTATACAAGGCAAGCACCCTACTCACTGAACTCTTTCCAACCCACTAGGGTGGATTTCTTTTCGTGCAATAAGTGAGTCCACAATGACATCCATTACATCAGGTACATGGGTGATGAGCCTGGTTTCTAATTGTGGAATATATGAGACTCAGCAGGCCAGAACCATAGACTCACTCTCTTCCCAAACGAGATGTGAATCAAGCCATGAACGATCATGGGTACACCAGCCCATGCAGCAGAAAGCTGACCATCTCAGGAGGAGAGGGTAGGCCAAACCCCTGCCCTGCCAAAGCCATGCCTGCTGCCTCCATCCTCCACAATCACCATTTTCCTGATGGTTCTGCCTCTTCACTGACCCTCTACAATTCCTTTTGGGGACACCAATCTGACCAAACTTCAGACATGGTGTTTCTTTTTTTTTTTTTTTTTTTTTTTTTGGTTTTTGGGCCACACCCAGCAATGCTCAGGGGTTACTTCTGGCTATCTGCTCAGAAATAGCTCCTGGCAGGCACGGGGACCATATGGGATGCCGGGATTCGAACCAACCACCTTAGGTCCTGGATCAGCTGCTTGCGAGGCAAATACAACTGTGCTATCTCTCCAGCCCCAGGCCTGGTGTTTCTTGATAGATATCACCAGGGCTTTTGGGGGTGAGTGCGGGCACCTCCCCACAATATCCTCCTTCTTTCAGGAACCCTGGTAGCTGGGTACACTCCTAGAATTCCTAGTATCAGTAATAGTGCTGTAAATTTCTGGCAACTTCATTTGTCTGATGCTGTCATCCCTATAGGAACATACCAGTTTAACAGAATGGACAACTAGAAAGAGCTTACTAAACCTTCTGCTATTGTATTAATGACTTCATTGGAGGTACAATAAAATTTTCACATGTGTGCTTGCCACCATACTTTTTCTTTTTTTTTCTTTCTTTTGTTTTAAACTTTCTCCTTTTCTTTTTCTTTATTTTTTCAATAACTTTGTTTTCACTTGTTTGGAAATAAATATATTATGATCAACTAAAATTAAAATGAGACTCAGTGTCATGGCATTTCAATCATGCTCCCAAAAGCTAGCCCCAAAAAGACATTTGGCAGCCTGAATGACCAAAAACACTATACAAGAGACCTTGAAGATATGGCCAAGGTCTATGGTGTGACCCTCAGACTCCCTGGCACCAAAGTCTAATCTAGCATCTTCATTTCTCCAGGAGCCATTTCTTGAGGAGTGAGAGAGGGGCAGGCATACATTAGCTTTTCATGCTAATGCAGAGAATCTACTACTTTGCAGGAATTCCTAGCTGGAAGCCCATTCCCTGTTATGCCTGTGATTCTATCAGGTATCACAGCTGTCACCTCAAGGGATCATATAGAATGTCAGGATTTGAATTTGGGTAGGTTGTATGAAAGGCAAGTGTCCGCCTGTTCACCATACCGGTCCCTGAACTTATCTTTTTAGAGTGTACATTCTGTTATCCATATAATGGACGTAGGCCAAGAATGTTCAATCTTCAGTAAGTTCCGAACCTCGCTCAGCCTGGCCTAGGCAGGGTGGGAAAATGGGTCAGAGGTGTCCAAAGAAAGGCCTTTTGGGCACTTTATTTTCAGAGAGCAGGAATATTTAGATAGTCACACAGTTAATAGGATTTAGCTGCTCTGGAACAACTGTACTCAGTTAAGAAAGAGAATCCCTCGGGCCGGGCGGTGGCGCTAAAGATAAGGTGCCTGCCTTGCCTGCGCTAGCCTAGGACGGACCGCGGTTCGATCCCCCGGTGTCCCATATGGTCCCCCAAGCCAGGAGCAACTTCTGAGCACATAGCCAGGAGTAACCCCTGAGCATTACTGGGTGTGGCCCAAAAACCAAAAAAAAAAAAAAAAAAAAAAAAAGAGAATCCAGAAGAAATAGATAGATTTCTGAAAAAATATTACCTCCCAATAATTAATCAGGAGGAAGTAGAAATTTTAAACAGGCCAATCACATGTAAGGAAAATAAACAGTAATCAAGAAATTCCCCAAGAATAAAAGTTTAGGACAAGATGAGTTTACAGATGAATTTTATCTAGCATTCAGAGAATTACTACCATTGATCCTTAGACTCTTCTAAAAATCAAAGGCAGGAACCCTCCATAAAACATTTTATAAAGCTAATATCATGCTCATTCTCAAAGCTGACAGACATACCACCAAGCAAGAAAACTACAGACCAATCTCTCTAATGAACAAGGATGCAAAAATCCTTAGCAAAATCTTAGCAAACCGAATCCAACAACGCATCATAAAGATAATACACCATGAAAGTGGGTTTCATCCCAGGAATACAAAAATGTTTCAACATATACAAATCAATCATCATCATACATTACATCAAGCAAGAAGGACAAAAGCATTATGATCATATCAATCAATGCAGAGAAGGTATTTGATAAAATCCGACACCCATTCATAATGAAAACGCTCAGAAAAATAGGGTTGGGAGGAAACTTCCTCAAGATAGTAACAGTTACCTATAAGAAGCCCACAGCCAATATTGACCTTAACAGCAAAAAAACTGAAAGCATTTCCATAAAGTCAGGCACTAGGTAAGACTGTCTGCTGTATTCACTCTTATTCAACACAGTATTAAAAGTCCTAGCAATATCGGGGCTGAAGCAATAGCACAGCAGCAAGGTATTTGCCTTGCACGCAGCCAAGGCCAACCTCAGATGGACCCCTGAGCCTGTCAGAAGTGACTTCTTTTTTTTTTTATTAATATCTGTATTTAAACACCTTGATTACAAACACGATTGTGGTTGGGTTTCAGTCATGTTCACCAGTGCAACATTTTCATCACCAATGTCCCAAATCTCCCTCCTTCCCACCCCACCGCTGCCTGTACTCAAGACAGGCTTTCTACTTCCCACACTCATTCACATTGCTGTGATAGTTGTCAGTGTAGTTATTTCTCTAACTGCACTCACCACTCTCTGTGGTGAGCTTCATGTCATGAGCTGGACCTACCAGCCCTCCTCTCTTTTGTTTCTGAGAGTTTTTGCAAAATGTCTTTTTTTTTTCCTTAAAACCCATAGATGAGTGAGACTTTTCTGTGTCTATCTCTCTCCCTCTGACTTATTTCACTCAGTAATAGAGTCCATGTACATCCATGTATAGCACAGAGTCAGGAATAAACACTGAGCACTGCCAGATGTGACAGTAACCCCTCCCCCCAAAAAAAGAAAGTCCTAACAATAGCTATCAGGCAAGAGAAAGAAATCAAAGGAATTCAAATCGGAAAAGAGTAAGTCAAACTATCTCTATTTGTAGATGATATGATGATATTCATTGAAAACCTTAAAGAGTCCACAGAAAACCTCCTAAAAACAATAAAGCAATACAACAAAGTAGCTGGCTATCAAGTCAATACTAAAAGATAGTTGTGTTCCTTTATACAAATAACAACTCAGAGGAGAAAGAGATCAAAAGACTATCCCATAAAAATACAGTCTAAAACTTTCAAGTACCTAGGAATCAACCTAACAAGAGAGGTAAAAGACCTATACCATGAAAATTTCAAAACTCTTCAGAAAAAATTAAAGATTTCCATAGGAAATGGAAGAACATTTATGCACATGGGTTGGAAGAATGAATATCATCAAAATAACCATCTTGGGGCCAGAGGGATAGTACAGCGGCGTTTGTCTTGCAAGCAGCAGATCCAGGACCTAAGGTGGTTGGTTCAAATCCCAGCATCCCATATGGTCCCCCGTGCCTGCCAGGAGCTATTTCTGAGCAGATAGTCAGGAGTAACCCCTGAGTGCCACTGGGTGTGGCCCAAACACCCCCCCCAAATAACCATCTTACCTAATCTACTATATAGATTCAATGCAGTCCCTATTCAAATTAAGACACCATTCTTCAAGACTTAGAGCAATAAATTATAAAGTGTATGGAACCATAAAAAACCTCGGATAGCTAAATTTATATTTTAAAAAAAGAAGAAACTTGGAAGCATCACCTAACCTAACTTGAAGCTCTACTACAAAACAGCATGGAATTGGAACAAGGACAGTTTCATACCAATGGGTCAGACTAAAATATCCTGTGAAATATCCCCAAGTATACGGTCAACTAATCTTTGACAAAGAAGACAAGAATTTGAAATGGAACCAAGATACTCTCTTTAACAAATGGTGTTGGAACCATTCCACTGTGTAGATATCCACAGATTCTTTAGCCACTCATCTAGTGTCAGGCACCTGATTTTTTTTTTTTTCCAGACTCTGGCTAGTATCAGTAGTGCTGCCGAAAACATAGGACTGCAAAGGGCACTTTTGTATTGTGTTGGTTTTTTTGTTTGTTTTTCTCGAGTATATCTCTATGAGTGGATCATATGGAAGTTCACTTTCCATTTTTTGAGGAATATCAATATTGCTTTCCAGGAAGGCTGGACTAATCCAGCATCTCCACCAGCAATGAATGAGAGCCCTTTCTTCCCAATATCCATTTTAGTCAGCTCTGAAATATTTCGTTTTGTTTTGTTTTGTGGTGTGTGCCTGTCTCTGCAGTGTGAGATGATAACTCATTGCAGTTTGATTTGCATCTCCTTGATGATTACTGATGTGGATAATTTTTCATGTGACTTTTGGTCATCTACATTTCTTTTTTGAGAAAATGGCTGTTTATTTTTTTCTACCCATTTTTGATAGTTAGATTTGTGTGTGTGTGTGTGTGTGTATTAATTTCTGTCAGTATCTTGTGTGTCTTAGGTATTACCCTTTTAACTTATGTGTATTGGGTGAATAATTTATTCCATTCCACAGGTAGTCTTTCTATCTTACTCACTGTTTTCTTTGAAGTGCAGAATCTTCTCAGTTTAATGTAGTCCCATTTGCTTACTTTTGCTTCCACTAACTTGGGTAATGGCATTTCAAATTTGGAAATGTCTTTAGCCTGATGTCATTGAGTTTATTGCTTACATGTTCTTCTATATATCTTATGATTTTAAATCTGATATCAAGGTTTTTAATCCATTTGGATTTTATTTTTGTGTATGGTATTAAGGAGAGATCTGAGTTCACTATTCTGCAACTGACCAGCTATTATCTTTATCACTGATAAAAGATAATATATTGGAAAATACTGGAAAATGTACTTAGAGCCAAGTCTATTTCTGGATATTCAGTAGGTTTAGTACCAGAAAAGGAAATAATTTATATTTGAAGGGAACTAAAATAAAATATAGTAAGAATTTTTGGGGTGAAACAAACTTAGTATTTATTAATAATGTGAAAAAACACCATTTTTCAACTAGTAAAGTATAGCTGTATATATACTTTACTCTCTTGATAAAATATACAACAAAGATGTAAACTATTTTATAGGTACCATAGCTTAAACTAAAATTTCTAATTTATTGCTGAGCAAAATATAATTGTATGTTTTAATATAAAATATAAATTTTGTAACTCTGGTATGATTTAAACTTTACCAAGAACCAAATAGTTAGAGATATCGATCCCCATAACTTCCGTTGGACTTATAAAGCAACCATAAAATTAGGACATTTATTGTACTGTAAATAATTCTGTGAAAGACTTGTAATGCACTTCGATCACTATAAACATTTATTTAAAAAATTAGGACATTTATTTTTGCTTCTCTTACTGTCTAGAAATTAGGCCCCAGATTGTTTGTTTATTCTTTCTTCAGGAAGTGTCTATTGTTGAAGGCTGCACATATCATAGAGAATGTGTCTTGTGTACAATATCTCTTTGTTTTGTTTTGTTTTGTTTTTGGGTCACACCCAGCAGTGCTCAGAGATTACTCCTGGCTCTAGGCTCAGAAAACACTCCTGGCAGGCACAGGGGACCATATGGAATGCCAGGATTCGAACCACTGTCCTTCTGCATGAAAGGCAAATTCCTTATCTCCATGCTATCTCTCCAGCCCCACAATATTTCTATGAATGAGTGAATCATTATAAATTTCAGATGACTGTGTATATAGGCTTGTATATTTTTTCACTACAGTAACTACTAATACCCAAAATAATTTAGTTTTGCTACTAGGATATTATATTGATTTTTATTTTTTATATTTTTATATTCAATTTTTATTGGTTTATGTATATTCTGTTTGATTCAAATTCTTTTTCATGACCAGCTAATAATATTTGAAATTTTTCAACTTTGTTTTTGGAGGGGGGAGGGTCACACCCTGCTGCGCTCAGAGGTTACTCCTGGCTCTATGCTCAGAAATCACTCCTGGCAGGCTCAGAGGATCATATGGGATACTGGTATTTGAGCCACCGTCCTTCTGCACACAAAGCAAACGCTCTACCTCTATGCTATCTCTCCGGCACCGAAATTTTTCAACTTTAAAAAAAATTACCGGGCCCGGAGAGATAGCACAGCGGCGTTTGCCTTGCAAGCAACCGATCCAGGACCAAAGGTGGTTGGTTCAAATCCCGGTGTCCCACATGGTCCCCCGTGCCTGCCAGGAGCTATTTCTGAGTAGACAGCCAGGAGTAACCCCTGAGCACCGCTGCGTGTGGCCCAAAACAAACAAACAAAAAAAAAATTACCATATTTTCCGACATGTAAGGCAACTTTTTAACCCATAAAAAACTTCCTAAAAGTCGGGGGTTGTTTTATATGCAGGTATATGGGATGCTGAAACTTACCCCAGCTTCAGGGATGAGTGATACACCCCCCCACCCTCTTACTGCCGCTACCCATCTAGCTGCCAGGCATCATCACTCAGTCTTCTGCTTGTCCTGATTCATCTTTCAGAAAACACACAGAAGCTGAGTTACCAAGCGCTGCATCTTTCTTTTTATTTCTTTTTTAAATTTTTATTTTGACCATATTGGCTTACATATCTTTCACAGTAGTATTTTAGGTACATATTATCATTGAATCAGGGGAATTCCCATCACCAAATTTGTCCTCCCTCCACCCCCGTTCCCTTCCTGCAACCCATATATATCCCCCACCCTCACCCCCCGGGCTGCTAGAGTAAGTGGTCCCCTCTGTGTCTAGTTTACTACTAGTGATCATATGTCTGTTTGGTCCTGGTACCCTCCCTTGTTTCCCTTTCTATTTGAGAGGTGGAGCTAGATAGTTTGAGTTATGTGGTTTTGTTTGAAGAAAAGAAAAGCAATAGAATGGGGTAAAAAAAAAAAATCAAATAAGCTGAAAATGGGCGGAGTCCTTCTAGAGGCTTTCAACCTCAGTTTGAGAGAGGACATGAAAAAGTAATTGAAACACCACAACAATACAGAAAGAAATATCAAATAAAATATGCAGTGAGCACTACAGCAATAAAGACAAGCACCACACAATAGTCTCAGTCCTGAAATCAAACCATGCCAGAGTACAAAAAGAGAAAGAGAAGATAAAATAAAATAAAATTGGAAACATCAGCTTCAATATCTACATCAAAATAAAGAAGTCAAAAAATCAATCAATAAATAAATATATAAGTGGATAAAAGAATTATTTTGTGCATTTTTTTTTCATCTCATCCAGCCACTGGGTATGTGGCTTTCTGGTGCTCAGTCCTCTGTTCAGCTTTTATGGGACACAGAGGAGGCTCTCTGTCTTCCTCTAGCAGTCCTATTAATCACTGCACCCCAGCCAGCTGCTCTTGAAGGAGCCCTCTCCCTGCTCTCAATCTAGATCACTGTTTTATGTTTACATGTTTGATGACAAATAGCTTTATGTTTATAAGTGACAGTTTTCCAGCTAAGTACATGAATGACATAAGCATTTGAATTAAAATTTCCGTATTGAACTCAAATGTTACATTTTTTTAATTCCCATTTGGTGTGCATTAAAAGGGAGGTAGTCTTATACGGCGAATATAGCCCAAACCCTATATTTTAACAGGAAAAGTAGGGGGTCGTCTTATACGCCCAGTCATCTTATATGCCAGAAAATGTGGTAGGTCAATTTATTAGAAATTTGGTTCTCTCAAAAGAAAGGAGGGCTGGAAGTTACAGCCCACTTCATGAACCTCACCACAAAGAGTGATGAGTTTAGTTAGAGAAATAACTGCAAACTATCCTAACAATGAGAATGAATGAGGGAAATAGAAAGCCTGTCTAGAGTACAGGCGTGGGCAGGGTGGGGAGGAGGGATATTTGGGATATTGGTGGTGGGAATGTAGCACTGGTGATGGGGAGTGTCCTCTTATATGACTGAAACTCAACCACAATCATGTTTGTAACCAAGGTGTTTAAATAAAATATTATTTAAAAAAAAAAAAAAGAAATTTGGTTCTCTGCAAGCGCTGCCCGTCTACCGGCACATGCACAAAGAGACTAGGCAAAGATCCTAGTCTCCAGCCTTCTGCATCTAGCCAGGGTGAAGCAGCCGAGTCCGCTGAGCCAGACTCCACCACTGTCTCTGCAGACCTGCGGCACATCCAGTGGGTTGCGCCTGGCCACTCCACAGCATCTCCATGGATCTAGATGGCTCCAGTGTGGGTGGCTGCTGCTCCCCGGACATAGTGTGGCCGCTGCCGACCTCCTGTGGAGCAGCTCAGAAGATAAAGTGACTGTCCATTTTATAAATCACAATGGTGGGATATTAACAACCCAAAGAGAAGTTGGTGGCTCCTTGCTAGCTGTTGTGGTTGACAATAATCTAGATATTGACAGATTTGGTGCATGTGAGGGAACTCTGGCTTGCTCTACCTGTCACCTCAACTTTGAATAGCACATATTATGATAAGTTGGATGCAATCACCGATGAGGAGAATGACATGCTTGACCTAGCATATGGACTGACAGATAAGTCCCGGTAGGGCTGCCAGATCTGTTTGACAAAGTCTATGGACAATATGACACTTCGGGTGTCTGAAGTTGTGGCTGTACCAGGTAGGCCCTTGATAGTGGCAAGAACTCCAAAGCCAGACTCAAGAAATGTTTTCAGGAAACTCAACTATTTTTAAAATTATTGTTTAAATTTGAACCTGGATGAATGGTTTTTATTATATCTCATTTTATTACTTAAATTTTAAAAAATTAGGCTCCCATACAAAAATTTAAAAAATAAACCTCTATCAATCACAACTGATATTTACTTTTGTTTCATATTATTTTCTTTTCTGAGGGCTATACCCTGTCATGCTCAGGGCTTACTGCTGGTCGTACTACATGCAGAGTTTACCCAGGATGGAACTTGGGCACTATATGGAGTATTGAGGATTGAATCTAGGTTCAATCCATAGATTCAATGCATAGCAAGCATTTTGCCCACTGTATATCACATTGACTGACTTATTTTTAAATTGAAATGATTTAGAGGATAAGGATACGGCTTAATTGGTAGAGAATGTGTGTACCATGTGCAAGACTTTGAGGTCCAGTTTGGTAATATGAGAATTAGCTGTTATAGCACTGCTGGGCCTGAACACCATAAGGCCAAAAGCACAACTAGGTGTTTCCACCATGCATCACAAATCCACCTAAATGTAGCCCTCATAAAACAATAACACAAAATAGTAGTAATATGAATGAGGTAGAACTTAAAACAAAAATAATACAAATAAATATATGGTTCCAAGGAAATTATTGCAATGCTATATAAGCAAAAATAAATTAAAAATAAACATGTAACCTAAATGAAAATGAAATTTTTAATTATTTTTAATGTATGGTATTTACTAGAAGACAAAATGACAATAAAAATGTCATTATTGGACTAAGAGATGGTACAAGGTTTTAGGTACTTGCCTTGCAAAGTACCTAAGATTAGATTAGATACTCTTTATGGTAAATGGTTCCCTAATACTGCCAGGATTTATTTATCCCTGAGCACAAAACTAGGGATGAATCCTGAGTACAGAGCCAGAAGTAACCTCTCAGTTTATATAGCTAGATATGGCCCCTAAACAAACAAACTAAGAAAACCCAAAAGTAGGTCTCACTGTTATTCTGTTATAGAATATTTCAAAATAGGTATTGAATATTTTTAAATCTTGCAACTTGCTTCAATACTAGTAGATTTTATTATAAACACATTTGCAAAAATATTTTATTCATATTCATGAAGATGTTATGAATGCATATTCATTAAATATGAATGAAATGCATATTTCATGGAAATCAAGTGTTTTTCTTTTTTAAAAAAATTGGTTTGGGGGCCACACCTGGCAGGGATCAGGTGTTACTCCTGGCTCTGCACTCTGCATTCAGAAATCGCTCCTGGCAGCCTGGGGAACTGTATGGGATGCTGAGAATCAATCCGTGTCCCTGCCAGAGCAGCTGCATGCAAGGCAAACAACCTCCAGCTATGCAATCTCTCTGGCCCCCAACAGGTGTGATTTTCTAATACAAATGTTTACAATTGACATTAGAAAATATTTATAATGTGATCAAAATGTATGAACGCTTGAAGACATGTAAAGTTTTCTAAATAAAAATATTAAAAATATGTGTATTTTTTATTAACAGAAGTCAGTCTTTAAAATAACATATTGTGAAATAATTTAGTAACTAAGTATACATGAGAAATACAGGTTTTTAAGAAGAGGATTTAATGTATTTGCTTTTACCTGCTTATTTTTTTTTTATTATTTGCTTTACCTGCTTTTGTCATTGTATACACTATATTAGATATAATTTGGAAACCTTATTTGTTCACAAAGTTTCTAGAAGACATACAACTTTAAAAAATTGATTAAGGTATCATTAATAACAAGCTAGACACAGAGGGGACCACTTATTCTAGCAGTCCCAGGTGGGGGGCCTTAGAGGGGGATATGGGATGCATGCTGGGAACAGAAACAGAGGGAGGACAACACTCACTGGTAGTGGTAAAGCCCCTGATTCAATGTCACTATGTACATAAAATATTACTGTGAAAAATTTGTAATTCACTTTGGTCAAAATAAAATCTATTTTTAAAAAAAGTATCATTAATAAGCTTGGTATTTTAGTTTTATTGAGAAATATGAATTGAATCTTATATAAAATATATTAGTCATTTACTTTCCTTTAATCCTTGATTTTTCAGTTCAAATGTAGCTGTGTAGCTCAAAATAGATTACATATTCTGTTTTTTGTTTTTTGTTTTTTTTTTTTTTTTGGCTTTTGAGTCACACCGGCGGTGCTCAGGGGTTACTCCTGGTTATCTACTCAGAAATAACCCCTGGCGGGCACGGGGGACCATATGGGATGCCAGGATTCAAACCAACCACCTTAGGTCCTGGGTCGGCTGCTTGCAAGGCAAACGCCGCTGTACTATCTCTCTGGCCCCACATACTCTGTTTTTGAAATAACATTTACTGGGTGAACTCTTTCATTGATGTTACTGTCAACCAATAAACTATATAAAAGTTTTACTTTTAGACTCTATCCTAGCCTTCATCCTATGACTGGCACAAATACCAAGATCTCTAGCTACAGAGGCATCCACAACTGAGCAGAAAGTTTCCTGGCACCATAAAAAGACTGGGGTGGGGTGGGGCGGAGAGATAGCATGGAGGTAAGGCATTTGCCTTACATGCAGAAGGTCAGTGGTTCGAATCCCAGCATCCCATATGGTCCCTTGGGCCTGCCAGGAGTGATTTCTGAGCGTAGAGCCAGGAGTAACCCGAGTGCTGCCGGGTGTGACCCAAAAACAAACAAACAAAAAAAGACCATGGGATGTGAAAATGAGAGTGTATAGAGCCTTTAGTTGTTCCCATGGCAGTATGCTTCAAGGGTGGAGAAACCCTGTATCTCCTAGGCCAAGGAAATTCCCTTTCTAATTTCCCCAATACTTACTGTGCCTATGCAAAAAAAAATAAATAAATAAAAAAAATAAAAAAAAATAAAAAAAACTTGCCACACCAGCCCTCCTTCCTTCATTTGTTTTTTAATATATTTTTTCTTTTGTCTTTTACCCTCATGGTTATTATATGATGGTGCTTGTAGCTGGGTGCTTTTTTTTTTTTTGTAGTTGCTGTTGCTGGGGGTTTTGTTTTGTTTTGCTTCTTTTTTCTTTTCTTCTTTTAAATTGATATTTATAACTTTTAGATGGCATCCTCTCAGTGTAGGAGGTATTTTTGTTGTTTGTATTTTTCTTTTTTCTTTTTTTTCCAACAGAATCACATAACTAAGTCATCTTGTCCTGCTTCATGAATTGGGGGGGTGGAGGGGAATGGAGGGTACCAGGACCAAACAGTCATATGAACATTGAGTGGAAATAAAAAATGAGCAGACTCAAACACCAAACCCAAAGTCAATGACAACAGAATTGGTACCTGCCATGGCAGCTCCAGTGGAGTCCACATGACCTGAGGCAAAAGCTTCATGGAAATTAGTCTCCTAGAGCAATCAGAGGTGGTCCCAAAGCAAGAAAATATTCCCCACGTCATGTACTGCTTCTGGAAACAATGATGATTATTTTTCTTATTCTGTGCTACCAATAACCTGGGAACACTGGATTCTATAGAAACTCATAACGTAATTATTTGAGAGTATGTTAATGATTTTTCGAATCACACAGAAACTTCAAAGAAATTTTTTAGAAAAGAAGCCTTTAGCAGAAAATTAAGGAATTTTGCTTAAAAGCTATCACTAATATTAAGAATAATAGAAGTAAGAATCATTTAGCCACAACTTCCGATCAGTTACAAGTAGAAGAATCTAGGGAAAAGCCCGTAGCACAAAATCTGACAGCTGACACTTTGACAAAGAAGAAATACATATGACCAAAAGACACATGAAAAAATGCTCCACATCACTAATCATCAGGGAGATGCAAATCGAAACAACTATGAGGTACCACCTCACACCCCAGAGATTGGCACACAACACAAAGAATGAGAACAAGCAGTGTTGGCAGGGATGTGGAGAGAAAGGAACTCTTATCCACTGCTGGTGGGAATGCCGTCTAGTTCAACCTTTATGGAAAGCAATATGAGATTCCTCCAAAAACTGGAAATCGAGCTCCCATACGACCCAGCTATACCACTCCTAGGAATATACCCGAGGAACACAAAAATACAATACAAAAATCCCTTCCTTACACCTATATTCATTGCAGCACTATTTACCATAGCAAGACTCTGGAACAGCCAAGATACCCTTCAACAGATGAATGGCTAAAGAAAACTGTTGGTACACATACATGCAGCTGTCAGGAGAGATGAAGTCATAAAATTTTCCTATACATGGATGTACATGAAATCTATTATGCTGAGTGAAATAAGTCAGAGAGAGAGAAAGACGCAGAATGGTCTCACTCATCTATGGGTTTTAAGAAAAATGAAAGACATTTTTGCAATAATAATTTTCAGGCACAAAAGACAAAAAAAAAAACTGGAAGTTACAGCTCACCTCATGAAGCTCACCGCAAACAGGGATGAGTTTAGTTAGAGAAATAACTACATTTTGAACTATCCTAATAATGAGAATGTACGAGGGAAATAGAAAGCCTGTCTAGAGTACAGGCGGGGGTTGAGTGGGGAGGAGGGAGATTTGGGACATTGGTGATGGGAATGTTGCACTGATGATGGGTGGCGTTCTTTACATGACTGAAACCCAAACACAATGCATTACTCAGCTACTGTTGTGTCTACAGTTGTGGAGAAAGTTCATAAACCAATTTCAGACTATAAAAGTAGTGAGATAAATATGCAGTGAAATAGGATATGAATCATCTTAAAAAATAAAAAACTTTTTGAAATATGAAAGTAGAAATAAAAACAAAGACTAATTCACTTAAATTTTCAATTTACTTTATTTTTCAATTTAAACATATTTCAGTAGGAATTCATCCCTTACTAAAATCTTATTGGTATTTTCATCAAATCAATGTTTTCTAAAAATTTTATTCAGACAACCATTTAGTTCCAATTTTAATAATGCAGTAAAGTCTAAATTTCTGAATGATATCAGAGATTACTGGACCCAATATTTCTTTTGATTAAGATTAGACCTATTGGGGCCGGAGAGATAGCATGAGGTGGGGTGTTTGCCTTGCATGCAGAAGGACGGTGGTTCGAATCCCAGCATCCCATATGGTTCCCCGAGCCTGCCAGGAGCGATTTCTGAGCATGAAGCCAGGAGTAACCCGTGAGTGCTGCCGGGTGTGACCAAAAACCAAAAAAAAAAAAAAATTAGACCTATTGCCAAAGACTCCTAGCCCATGTTTATTTCCTTTTTACTCAAAATAGATTATTGACAATAGGTAAATAATTATTTAAATATTTTATTATTGGAAAAATAATTGTGCATCATGCAATAGGTATTCATTATTTTAATCATTTCGATTTTTTTTTTGTCAATTTTTTTGGAGGGTCACACCTGGTGACGCTCAGGGGCTACTCCTGGCTATGTACTCAGAAATCGCTACTGGCGTGGGGTGCCATATGGAACACCAGGGAATAGAAGGGCAGTTCGTCCTGGGTCAGCCGCGTACAAGGCAAATGCCCTACCGCTGTGCCATTGCTCGGGCCCCTTCTTGTCAAATATTCTATTGAAGTCATGTAAAGTAGTAAAATTTACTAAATTATATTTAGATCATTAAATTACCCATTTAACAAATTCATTTAAATAAGTTCCATATTTTATAAAAGACAAGCAGTTTTAATATGTTTGATATCATCATTAAAAAAGTGATAAAACCCAGCGCCGGAGAGATAGCACAGCGGTGTTTGCCTTGCAAACAGCCAGTGCAGGACCTAAGGTGGTTGGTTCGAATCCCAGTGTCCTATATGGTCCCCCGTGCCTGCCAGGAGCTATTTCTGAGCAGATAGCCAGGAGTAACCCCTGAGCACAGCCAGGTGTGGCCCAAAAAACAAAAAACAAAAAAAAAAAAGTGATAAAACCCAAGTTATAGTCATTTTTCAAAAAGGCAACATAACATCACTAAATTAACTAAAAGGCTTTACTTGTACTGCTAATTTCACACTGTCAAAACTTGGCAAAAGCATTTTCATCATTTTTCATTATTTGTATTATTTGGTCAGAAAATAATGTAGAAATCACAGTAGAACAGAAAATGCTTAGCCAATAAAGTAATTTCTTTCCAGATAATTAAATATGAATTGTCCATTCATTACACACTATCGATTACATGTCATACATTATTTTACAACACTCATTTATTGATGATTTTATAAGCCAACATTAAGTATCACCAACTGTAGTCATGCCACTGTTTTTATTTCCATTACTTCATTCATTATTTCCATTGTCCCAAGTTTAGTGACAATCTTTTCTGTCCCAAATAATCTATACTTGAGGTCCTATAAAAATTTATCAGTTTTAGGGGCCAGAGAGATAGCATGGAGGTAAGGCATTTGTCTTTCATGCAGAAGGTCATCAGTTCAAATCCTGGCATCCCATATGGTCCTCTGAGCCTGCCAGGAGCGATTTCTGAGCATAGAGCCAGGAGTAACCCCTGAGCAATGCTAGGTGTGACCCAAAAACAAATAAACAAAAATTTATCAGGTTTTAAAACCTGATAAAGGAATTCCTGTGATTCTGTAGCTGTTACCTCCACAGAAAGACTGATATACTAGCATATACAAGGTATTCTGATTAGCCATGAGACAAATTTGACATTTTTCTTCCTTTTTAAACACAACTGCTACTGGGCAGTGAACCAGTCAATCTAACCTGGATAACTAGTCTCTGAGTGACTGATATTTTAAAGACAAAGAGGTTTTAAGCTTGCTGATCAAAAAATGCCAACAGCATAGTTAACCAATCTATTACTTGAAAGCTTACTAATTTGAAGTCGAGTATATATAAAATTTGTTCAATTATAAATATAAGCGCAAAATAGCATGTGCATAATTAAATTTCAATAAAGTTTAAACAGGTAATGACAAAAAATATATTTGAACAGAAATCTTAATCTCAGAAGCAAAGTTGCATAAATTATAAAACAGTAACAAAAATAAACCCAACAACAGTTCAATCATCTCATTTTAAGATTGGTCTAATAATACTCTAAGTTTCTCTTAAGTTGTAAAGAAACAAGAGACAGTTCAGGAGACAAAGAGGGTGATGCTAAAGGAATTGTTCAAAGACCAGACCTTAGATTGAGGAGCAGATTTGGATTGAGGAGCAGATTTGACAAATTCCAAGGAAGCAACTGACATGGTCAAACTTTTAGCTCTCTTATCCCCAAGAGGAGTTTCAAGTAAATGTAATTCTGAAGTCCTGGTACCTTTTTGCAAGATCTTTTTTACACATAAAACTTACTGGCAATGAATGAGATGCTAGGTCCAAAGGAGACTTGGTGGGGCTTTGCTGAATCAGCCTAGACATTGAGAAGGCAGAGGGATAGGACGAACAACTCATATCCAGTGGGTCTAGAATTTCCTGCGTGAGGCTTGTGAAATTGGTGTTCCAAAACAACTCAGATAGTGGGAGAGAATTATACTACAGGAGAGGATGTTTTTATTTTAGGACTGTTGTGAAGAGAAATGCTAGTTTTAGGTTCACTGTTTGCCCAAACCTCTCCAACGTTAGACAAACACATATAGCTCCTTTTCCAGTTGGCTTTGGAAATGTTGATAATGATTTGGGTCTAGAAACTTCTCGAAGAATAATGTGTGATAGACAGTAGGCTTAGTGTGTTTCAATTGACTAATTTTTGCTGAACTCTAGGCATAATTTCCCCACATTGGTCTAATATGGAATTTCAAGCCACACATCTCTCTCACAAACGAAGATCATGAATCATTCCTAAAAGTTATCTTCAGAGTTTGGTTCAGTTTCAAGGCAGGAATATAATTGGCATGTTGAAAGTGGTGAACTAAAAGGAATTCATGGTTCTGAACACTGTTACTGAACTGCAAAAATCTTACCAAACACTCCTATTCTGTGTCTATGAATGGTAACTTTAGGAAAAATTTAATAATTTATATTATTATATTATTATATTATATCTTAATAAGCCCATTTCCTGACAGACTTCATAAGTGTGTTCGTAAGTTCTTTATATTTAACCTATTAGAATGGTGTCGCAAAATACTCCAGGCCTCAACCATACCTATTAAAAAGCAAAATGGTGAGGTGAAGGTTAACATCACTATCTGTGGACACTGTTGGCTTCATTGTCTGAATTTATCTGAGGGCTAGTTTGTGCTCACCCTGATACACGAAGGCTTGAATAATCTTTAAATGTTGCATTTGCACAGGGTTTACAGTGGCTGAGTGAAACAGAAGTTCCAAAGCACTCATAGTTATGATCTATCAGCCAAAATCCTTGAATCAGTTTCACCTGGCTACAAGGAATGACAAAGAACTTAATGATTCAATGGCAGTATCTGTTTTGCTTTGAAAGTAATTCCTAATATCAAATATCAAATAGATGGTAACCGCATGTTTGCTTGCTTCCATAATGTTGTCTAGTAAGTATATGTCAAGCAATACATGTAAACATTGAGGAGAATATTTTCTGGCGCCTTCATCTCGTTTCCAACAATATTCTCAATTCTATTTCTAGGTGAGAACCATTCCATCAATCATCAAAACGAATTCAGGGAGCATTACCATTTTCTCTCTTGATAAACACTCACACTTCTGTCGACAACTAGGGTAGTATTTCTGAATTACAGGGTAATCATAGGGTCAACTTGATAACTGCATAGTATTATCTAAGCCAATGGTCTTCAAACTATGGCCCGCAGGCCACATATTGTATTTATTTCCATTTTGTTTCTTCACTTCTAAATAAGATATATGCAGTGTGCATAGAAATTTATTCATAATTTTTGTTTTTACTATAATCTGGCCCTCCAACAGTCTGAAGGACAGTGAACTGGCCCCTGTTTAAAAAGTTTGAGGACCCCTCATCTAAGTCCTCTAGTAAAAGTCTAGCATGACAGAACCAAAGAACCACCTGTATTGCTCAGGTTCATAAGGCCCGTCTCGGTGATCTTTTTGGCCTCTGCTGCCAAACAGCTTAAAACTGTATTAAGATTGCTAAAAGCAAATGACAACATAGGAAAGACTATATAGTGTGTGAATCAATATAATAGCATGAACCATTAAATAAATAATGGTACAGCCTGTCAAATCCTCTTTTGTGACAACCTCTTTATTCTATGTCCAATCAAGAACAAAGCACAACTTAGTTGTAGATTTGGTTGTTCTGATGCCCACCTTTTGATGCATCCAGTCAAAAGTCTCACAGAACTTCTTTGGACTATGGCAGATCATAAAGCTTCTAATTGATCTTGCTGACTTCAGTTGGAGGTTTGGGTATCAATAAGTCTTGATGAGAGAAGATCAGCCACAAGACATTGATTGTAACTATCAGGAATGACTTTGAGAGATGGCACTAATTTAAAAAAATAAAGTCAAATTCTTCTTCTGAAAGCCAGTGCTAGTTATATGAACAACTCCTGAGTTTAACAAACAGTAGCACCAAAATTAAGAGAGCTTGGATTAAAAAACTACTCAGAAGGTAAATCTGAAGGAGAAACTCTTCGACTTTGGCTGCAGGTCCTGTGACAGCTCAGCATTGAACCGCCTGGGACAGCGGTGGCCTGACTCTGTGCATTACCAGGAGCAGGGACTACAACCGGTGGTGCTCAGGGGTTACTCCTGGCTCTGTGCTCAGAAATCGCTCCTGGCAGACTCAGGGGATCATATGGGATGCCAGGTATCGAACTGGGTCCATCCCGGTTGGCCACATGCAAGGCAAATGCCTTACCGCTGTGCTATCGATCCGGCCCCAGTTTATAATATTTCTTTCTTGATTCCATAATTCTTCAGAACTGAGCTAGGGGGAAGGACCATTAGACTAGGGTGCAGGGAATTTCACACCTGCAGGTGGCTGTGGTGTCAGAATATTGTATGTACAAACTTCTCTAATGACCTAGATTGAAAACACTGTGCCGAGTAAAAACAGGGGAAACTTCTTCCATTATTTTTATGAAATACATTTCCAAATTTAGTTTTTTATGCTAGATATTTTTTTATTTATGAAATTAAGCAAAGACATGCACATCTTTAGTAATAGACAAAGGCACTTCTAAAAATGTTACACTATTGAGAAACATTCCATTTATCTAACTTAGAAAATCTCCCATTTCAATGGGAAATTTTACAGTTTCATAAATGCATGCAGTGATTTAAAATGATGGAACATAAATATGTATATAAATATATGTATTTTTACACATGCATTTACTAACTTTTATTTTGTATATTTGGGAGGGTGGGTTTTGGGGCCACACCCAGTGATACTCAGGGGTTACTTCTGGCTATGCGCTCAGAAATTGCTCCTGGCTTGGGATACCATATGGGACACCGAGGGATTGAACCAAGGTCCATCCTAGGTTAGCCATGTTCAAGGCAAACGCCCTACCTCTTGCGCCACTGCTCCAGCTCCTCTTTCTAACATATTAAATTACTCACACAAGACTCTTATCTAAACTACATAGCAGTGATGTATAAAATATTATACTTAAAAATAAGAACTAAAATAAAGAACATTGGTTCCATAACATCCTCCATTTCAGTTTTATGTAAACTCAAAAGACCAAATTTGTCTGACATGCTTTGATTCTTTTTTGGGGGGGGGCCCACAACTGGTGACGCTCAGGGGTTACTCCTGGCTATGCGCTCAGAAATTGCTCCTGGCTGAGGGGACCATATGGGACACAGGGGGATCGAATCGAAGTCTGTCCTAGACTAGCACACACAAGGCAGACGCCTTATGGCTTGTGCCACCCCTCGGGCCCCCATGCTTTGATTTTTTTCTTCCAATAGAAACTCTAGCAAAGGGGCCGGAGAGATGGCGCTAGAGGTAAGGTCCCTGGCACCGCAAAAGTTCCTGAACTGACCAGGAATGAGATCTGAACTCAGAGCCAGGATAGCTCTGAACATTACTGGGTGTGGCCCAAACATACACACACACACACACACACACACACACAAAGTATAGTTGTATGAACCATATTGATTAATATTCAAAATCCTAGTTCAACTCTTTTTTTTTTTTTTGTGGTTTTTGGGTCACACCCAGCAGTGCTCAGGGGTTTTTCCTGGCTCCGTGCTCAGAAATTGCCCCTGTCAGGCACGGGGGACCATATGGGATGCCGGGATTCAAACTGATGACTTTCTGCATGAAAGGTAAACGCCTTACCTCCATGCTATCTAATTTGTCAAGAACTGATATAACTCTATACATTTAATTGTTCCTTAAACTATATTCTAATTTATGTACTTTATATATTTTTAAAATACATTAGCACATAAATATAAATGCCTGGGAGAGAATTTTAAATTCCCAGAATTTAACAATAAGCTAAAGACGATTTTTAAAAACTCTCAGAATCCACATAACTTACACATAATCCACATGATTTTTATAAACCAATTATTTTATTTTAAGTTAATCGGTAAACAAGGATTCACAATTGCTTATTGTATATGAGGCAGAATTTATTATAATTTTAAAGAGCAATGATTATCTAGAAATTATGCTGCCTCTACTTACATATATTGAGGCATGGTGCTTTCTTGCATCATATAGTTATTTTCAATTTTAGACATAAAGATACATAAAATCGTAGCAGCTATCTCTGTCCTAGTAAGAGAACCAAGAACCAGTGCTTTTCCTTAGCACAAGAACATTCACATACCCATTTACTTGCAAAGAAACAGTAATTTATGAGGCATGAACTACAGATATTAACTGTCATTCTACTGAGTCTTATCTTCTATCTCCTATATATTCTTTTATATGAATCCACATGTGTTATGAAGCTCTTCACACTTTGTACCCACTAGTAAATATAGTGCCAGTCTTACATCACAGAATTTTTTGTGCATTTTGCTGTGATGATTATTTTCTTGTAGGCTTTGAAATATTGCTTTTAAATTCTTCCCTTTGGAACAATCCTCTCATTAATGTGTTTTGGAGCCTCATTTATAAGAAAAAATGTCCTTATTTAATTTTGTATATACCTACATCCTATATAAATCATCTCTGAATGAAGTTCAGGTTTTCCATCTGGTCTTCAGGACTATTAAATGTAGCTTTTTTTTGTTATATAAAAAATATTTGATTGAACGTTGGGAGATTATATGATTGACTGGGATAACTGCTAGCTTAATATTCCTGTACCAAATGTTTCTACATATGTTTCATTTTTATGCCATTTCCATTACATGATGAATTGAGTATATTTTAATATGTCTTACTACATCTACCTAATACATACAATAGAATTTATATTATAATAAAAGGTAATGACAGTATGGTTATTTGTGGTACTAGAGAAGGGTTTTGTTGTTGTTGTTATTGTTTGGTTTTGGGGCCACACCCAGCTGCACTCAGGGACTCTACTTCCTGGCTTCTGTGCTCAGAAATTGGCTCCTGGTAGGCTCAGGGGGACCATAATTGAATGCCGGGGATTTGGATCCACCGGTCAGTCGAATTGCTGAGCATGCAAGGTTGAATGCCCTACCTGCTGCTGCTATCTCTCAGCCCCTAGAGAAGGTTTTTTTTTTTAGCTTATCTATATTTTTTGGAATTTTAATGAAAGAGACTCTACCACAAATATCTTGGTCTCAAAATAACAACCATTGGGGGGGGGGGGGGGGGGTTGCTTGCATAATTTAAGCCAGTCTACTTTTTTCATCACTAACAAATTGTAAATAACTTGACTATAAATCCTAGATACAGGAGTGCATTCCCTAAAACCTTGACAGTGATGTAATTTTCTGCTTTGTAACTTTGTCATACTTTAATATTCAAGATTTGTGGACTACACAGTATAGATCAAGCAATTTATATTATATTTATAATGATACCTCCCTAACTGGGAGCAGTATACAATACATTTTGAGTCTATTTTTCTAAGAATTTCTCTACAAGTCTTTCCTAAGTGACCTTCACATAATTCTCAGCCAATGCCTTGATAATTCAATGTGAATAACTAAGGGTGAGGTCTGACACTGGCCTAGTGGTGATGGGGTAACTGTTAGTTCAATATGACTACTATACTTTTCTACATAGGAAAAAGGAAGGATTAGAAGGAAGGGAGGGAGGGAGAGAGAAAATTGGGGAGGGAGAAAGGGGGAGAGGGAGGGGAAGGGGAGGGGGAAGGGAGATGAGAGGGAGGGGAGGGAGGGCAGGGAAGGGACAGGAGGAAGGGGAGGGAAGGAAAGGAGGTAAGGGAGGGAAGGAGAAAGAAAAAAAGAGAAATAAAGAAGGAAGAAAGGAAGGAAGAAGATAAAGAAGAAAAGAAGGAAGGGAGAAAGGGAAGGAAGGAAGAGAGGAAGAGAAAGGAAGAAAGGGAAGGAGAGAGGAAGAGAGGGAAAAAAGGGAGAGGGAGGAGGGGGAGGGAGTGAAGAAGGGAGGGAGGAAGAAGAAAGGAAGGGAAGGAGGAAGGAAAGAAGGAAGGAAAGGAAGAGAGGGAGAGAAGGAAGAAGGAGGGGAGGGAAAAAAAGAAGGGAGAGAGGGAGGAAGGAGAAAAGAAGGGAGAGGGAGGAGGAAGAAAAGGAGGGAGGGAGAGAGGAAGGGAGGGAAAGATGGTGGGGGAAGGAAAGGAAGAAAAGGGAAAGGAAGGAAAGGGAAGGGGAGGGAAAGTGAAGGGAAGGGAGGAAAGGGAAGAGAAGGAAAGGAAAGGAAAGGAAAGGAAAGGAAAGGAAAGGAAAGGAAAGGAAAGGAAAGGGAAAGGAAAGGAAAGGAAAGGAAAGGAAAGGAAAGGAAGGGAAGGAAGGGAAGGGAAAGGGTAAGGAGGGAGGGAAGGGAAGGGAAGGAAAGGAAAGGAAGAGAAAGGAAAGGAAAGGAAAGGAAAGGAAAGGAAAGGAAGAAGGAAAGGAAAGGAAAGGAAAGGGAAAGGGAAAGGGAGGAAGGGAAGGGAAGGGAAGGGAGAGGAGAGGAGAGGGAAGGAGAGGAGAGGAGAGGAGAGGAGAGGAGAGGAGAGGAGAGGGGAAAGAAAGAGGATAGGAAAAGGGAAAGGAAAGAGGAAAGGGAAAAGGAAAGGAAAAGGAAGATGAAAGAAAGGAAAAGCAAAGGGTAAAGAAAAGGAAAGGAAAAAGGAGAGAAAAGGAAGGGAAAGGAGAGGAAAGAGAAAAGGAAAGGAAAGGAAAGAGGAAAAAGGAAAGGAAAGTAAAGGAAAGAATAGTAAAAAAGGAAATGAAACAAGAAAGGAAAGGAAATGGAAAGGAAAGAGGAAATGAAACAAAAGGGAAAAGGAAAAGGAAAAAGGAAATAGGAAGGAAGGGGAAGAAAGGAGAAAGGGAAGGGAGAGAGGGGAAAAAACAGAGAGAGGGAGGGAGGGATGGAGTCAGGAAGGAAGAGGATCATGCATGTAAGACAGATTGTGAATTTTCAAAATAATAATAAATCCCTGCCTTGCCCCTCATTAGGCTGTTTCACTTCTCCAAACCTCATGTAATTTCCTCTTACACAAAATGGGGGGTGATAGCTGCAGGTTCCTCACAGGAATTTAGTAAAAATTAAATGAGATATTATTCCAGATTTAACGTCATGGCTGGCCAGCCAATATTCAAACAGCTGCCAACTCTATTGAAACTCTGCCAGCACTTGCCAAGCTGCCTGCAAACTGCAAACATTTCATACGAGAAATCAGGACTGGGGATCAGGGGAAACAGCCAACTGTGGACCCCTTTCTCTAGAAAGGTGCCTTCCCATGGTACTCCAGTTGCCAGGAGAAGACAAGATACCAGAAGTCAGAAGCCACCTGAGATATTTCAGCAGAAAGAAAGAAAGAAAGAAAGAAAGAAAGAAAGAAAGAAAGAAAGAAAGAAAGAAAGAAAGAAAGAAAGAAAGAAAGAAAGAAAGAAAGAAAGAAAGAAAGAAAGAAAGAAAGAAGAAAGGAAAGGAAGGAAGGAAAGGAAGGAAGGAAAGAAGAAGAAGGAAGGAAGAAGGAAGGAAGGAAGGAAGGAAGGAAGGAAGGAAGGAAGGAAGAAGGAAGGAAGGAAGAAGGAAGGAAGGAAGAGGAAGGAAGGAAGGAAGGAAGACGGAAGAAGGAAGAAGAGAAAGGAAGGATAGGAATGAATGAAAGAAAGAAGAAGAAAGAAAGAAAGAAAGAAAGAAAGAAAAGAAAGAAAGAAAGAAAGAAAGAAAAGAAAAGAAAGAAAGAAAGAAAGAAAGAAAGAAAGAAAGAAAGAAAGAAAGAAAGAAAGATAAAGAAAGAAAGAAAGAAAGAAGGGGCCCGGGCGGTGGCGCTGGAGGTAAGGTGCCTGCCCTTGCCTGCGCTAGCCTAGGACGGACCGCGGTTCGATCCCCCGGCGTCCCATATGGTCCCCCAAGAAGCCAGGAGCAACTTCTGAGTGCATAGCCAGGAGTAACCCCTGAGCATCACAGGGTGTGGCCCAAAAACCAAAAAAAAAAAAAAGAAAGAAAGAGAGAAAGAAGAAAGAAAGAGAGAAAGAGAAAGAAAGAAAGAAAGAAAGAAAGAAAGAAAGAAAGTAAGAAAGAAAGAAAGAAAGAAAGAAAGAAGAAGAAGGAAGGAAGGAAGGAAGGAAGGAAGGAAGGGAAGGAAGGAAGGAAGGAAGGAAGGAAGGAAGGAAGGAAGGAAGGAAGGAAGGAAGGAAGGAAGGAAGGAAGGAAGGAAGGAAGGAAGGAAGGAAGGAAGGAAGGAAGGAAGGAAGGAAGGAAGGAAGGAAGGAAGGAAGGAAGGAAGGAAGAAGGAAAGAAGGAAAGAAGAAAGGAAGGAAGGAAGGAAGGAAGGAAGGAAGGAAGGAAGGAAGGAAGGAAGGAAGGAAGGAAGGAAGGAAGGAAGGAAGGAAGGAAGGAAGGAAGGAAGGAAGGAAGGAAGGAAGGAAGGCAGTATGAGTATGTGCATCCGCAGGCACGTGATTTCTGAAAGGGTTGTTTGAACACTTAATGCCTAAAATTACTGTATTATAAACAACTTGGTAAGTTGTGTTGTTAGAATAAAAATTAGAGGGAAATGTGTAAGACGGGGCTGAAACAATAGTATAGTGGGTAGGGTGCTTGCCTTGCACACAGCTGACTCAATATTCTGACCATGAGCACCGCCAGCAATAATTTCTGAGTAAAAAGAATGGAATAACCTCTTAGTATCATCAGGTGTGCCCCCACCCAACAAAAACTGAACAAAGGAAAAAAAAACTTATGTGACAAAACTTCTAGTTAGTTCTACGGATCAGTGATCCCATCGTGCTGCCTTTTGCCCTTTTTAAGTCCCACATATTAAAGTGGTCATTCTGTATCTATTCACTTCTTTCTGACTGACTTTACTCAACATTATATCCTCAAGTTCCATCAAAAACAAAATTACATGCTTTTGCTCTTTCTTAGTGTGATTTCACTAATGAAATAGTGAAATGGGGGGGTGCAAGGAAGGAGCACTGGGGGCCTTGGATGAGGAAGCTGAGTACACTGGTGTTGAAATTAGATGCATCATCAATGGTATTGCAAATCATAGTATCTCAAGAAAGAATAAGATAAGAACCAATCAATTAAATATTCAGTAGACATAAATAAATTGTTAAACCTCTACTAGAAGGTCCCAAACCATTGCAAAGTCTCAAAAATTAGTATCAGAGACTTAACAGAAGTGGATGGAAGGCAGAAACAAAGCAGGAAGAAATAAGGATTCAGTATGCTCAATTAACCATCAGGCTGCAGACTCGGGCTGTTAGTGGGTTATGTTCACAGGAGCAGGGCTCTTCAGTGGAAAAAGCCAGGAGGAGAGAAACAGTGACTCCTACCATTAGCTCCACTATCATCAATAAGTGTTACTCACCACAATGCATGAGTCATTTGAGAACATTGTCCTCAAGACGTTTACTGTGTACTGAAGTAAACAAAGCATGTGCCTAGACAGAAGGGAAAATAGCAATATGAGGTGGGTCAAGTGGACCCTGTTTTATTTTCAAGAATTTGAGTGTTTTCCTCTCAAAAACCTTTCCCTGCTTCATGCAGAAATCACATATGATTCCACACTTGAAGAAACAGACCCTGCAAACCAAAGATAGATAGCTTCGTGTTATGTCACCCAACCGTTTAGAGACATTACAGCTGACATTACGATAGAAGGAATCACTGGAGAGCCTCTCAGGAGCTGTTTAGAAGGGTAAGAGCTCTCCATCTGAAATGACATTAGGCTTTCTACCCCTAAGTATACTTTCCATATTCATTTAGAAGAGACTGATAGTAGCAAAGTACAGAGTCTGTAATGAAGGTTCCTGAGTTCAATCCCATTTCTACACATAGTAGTTTTCTAACTAGTTTTCTTAGTTTTCTCTAAGGTCTGGCTTCCTTATCTGATACACGAGGAAGACCAGTAAGATTTGCCTCCAAATCAGATGACAGGGGCCAGAGCGCTGGTGCTAGAGGTAGGACGTCTGCCTTGCAAGCACTAGCCTAGGACAGACAGCGGTTCAATTCCCCGGCGTCCCATATGGTCCCCCAAGCCAGGAGCACATAACCAGGAGTAACCCCTGAGTGTCAAATGGGTGTGCCCTCCCCCCTCCAAAAAAAAAAAAAAAAAACAAGAGTCAGAGGACAATTATACAAAACTGTCCACAGCACAAAGCTGAAAGTATAGAACACAGTCAGGCCACCAAAATATTTGCTTTAACATTACCAATGAACAAATCCAAGGCCAAAGTGGTGTGAGATGCCATTAAATGAGGTGGGCATAGAATAGCCAGAATCTCCCACGCCCATAATTCTGAGTCCCAGTCCCCATACTGAGTAGGTAAAGGCAGAAGCGTGCACAGATCAGACCCAAGAACCAGTGTAAACAGACAGATGAACTACCGAAATAAAGTATCGCACCCCAAATAATCTGTTTAAATGTTACTGGTTAACCTACATGCAAGCCATCTCTATTATGTTTTGCAACAGACCCAGACCTGCTGGCTTCCACAAAACAAGGTTAGGTGGGCTATGCTGGTTTTGAGATCTCCCAAGGCACTATGGAGCAGGTTTCAGAAAAGCCCACCTGTCTCCTAACTCCTACAAGGGCTTTTCACAGATATGCAGTACTATCCAAGCAGAAAGCTCCTCAACAACTAACTAATCTGAGTGTGTAGGGGACCAAAAAAACCCTGTGGATCAAGGTCTCATCTTGCTTAGCAGGAGGAAACAGGTAGAAGGAATGACGATGAAAAACCAGAACAGAGAATGAGAACAGGTGAAAGGAAGGAGAGAAATGTGCTTTCCACAAAATGGCTCTGCCTTTCACCTCTAGAGCTGTAATATCACCCAGAAAGAATCTTCTTGACAGCTCTCAGGCAAAGGATCAGAAAGATGATGCTGGAGGTACTTTCATCAAAGCTTTGGGACCCTGTGTCACATGTGGCAGCAGAGGTGTTCTGAAGGGTCTTTGTCATGAAGAGGGGCTTCTTCCAGACCCCATCATGGACCCTGATTTTTTTCTTGTTTGTTTTGTAATTTGATGATTTTCTTGCAGTGCTAGGAAACAAGCCCAGGGCTACACACACACACACACACACACACACACACACACACACACACACACCAAATAAATGCTTCGCCACTGAGTCACATCCAAGCCCCTTGAAGCCCACTTTTATAGAAAAGAGGGTCCATGCATCCTTTCCATTTCCCAGCAGTAGCCATCCCATAACTAGTCACAGCTTCATGACATGAAGCCTCATTCTCATCCTAAATCCTAACCCAAAAGCCTCACCTGAAACCTCAGCCTCACTCTAAATCTAAACCCTCAACCTAACCCTGCACCCTCATATACACCCTCACTCAAACCCTAAAATCAATCCCTACGCCTAAACCCTACCCAAAACCGTCACCCTAAACCTAACCTTACCCTAAAGCCTAACTCTTAATCCTAACTCTCAATGATACCCTATATCCTCACCCTAAGCCTAAAATTCATCCCTAAACCTTCACTCTAACCTTAACTCTTTTGTTTTACTCTTTAATTTTATTTTTAAGAAATAAATTATTTAATTGAAAAACCATGAGATACATAGTCATAAGGTTCTTCATGATTGAGTTTCAGTCCTGCAGTACAACACCCTTCATCAGTGCCCATTTCCCACCAACAATGTCCCCAGTTTCCCTCCCACTACTGTCTTCTCCCCTGCATGCCTCTGTGGCAGACATTCTCCCTCTCTCGATTTCTCACACTCTCCTTTTCTCCTTTAGACACTGTGGTTTGCAGTATTGCTACTGAAATGGTATCATGCACATGACTTTATCTCTCTTTAACACCCAGTTCTTGTCCAGAGTGATCATTTCCAACTATAATAGTCATAGTGGACCCTTCTCTGACCTAACTGTACTCCCTTACTATTTGTGGCAAGCTTCCTACCATAGACTGATCCTCCTGACCCTCATCTTTACTGTCTCTGAATATTAATACCAAACTACCTTTTTTTCATATCCCACAAACATCAAAAAGAACAACAACAACAACAACAACAAAAAGAACAAGAACAACCTATTCAGGAATTGATGCAGGGAGAATGGGACCCTCATTCACTACTACTGGGAATGTCGACTGGTTCCGCCTTTTTGGAAAACAAAATGGATATTCCTCAAAATGCTATAATTAAACTTCTATATGACCCAGCAATACCACTCCTAGAAATAGACTGTATGGGCCCAAAAACACAACATAGAAAAGCCCTCTGCAACTCCTCTGTTTATCATAGCACTATTCACAATAGCCAAGAACTGGAAACAACTCAAATGCTCAAGATTAGAAAAGTAGATGAAGAAATTGTGGTACATCTACACAATGGAATACTATGCAGCTATTAGGAAAACTGAAGTCATGAAATTCGCTTATAATGGATGAATATGGAGAGTATTGTGCTGAGAGAAATGAGTCAGAAGGAGACGGATAAACATAGAATGATCACACTCATTTGTGGGATATTAAAAAAATCTTAACCCTAAATCTACTTATTCCATAACCCTACACCCAAACCTCACCCATACCCTAAACCCTAACGCTAGATCCTAATCCTAGATCCTCAGTTTACCCTTAACTCTAACTCCCCACCCTCTAATCCCAATCCCTCATTCTAATTCTTGATCCTATAACCTAGACCCAAACCCTTCACCCCTCACCCTAGTTGGGAGGGGGGGATTACGGGATTTGTTTGTTTCTACATCAACAAAATTCACATTGTTTCTCATTGGATGTAATTCTTTGAATGTAGCCCCTCTGATTGGTAGTGAAACCGGATGGTCCCACCTTCCAGGTGGGACATTTTTTTCTCATATAAAAGCTTGGGTTGAAAGGGAAAAGACCTTTCACTTCCAGAGCTTCATGGAGCTAGTGGCTTGGAGTGGTGATCTGCAGATAAGAGTGAGGGTTACATGGGGAATTTTCCAAAATATTTTCTCTTTTTCAAAGTGTATGTGTGCTTGGATTATTTTACAGACCTCCTTCTGACTTCAGACCCCACTCGCCAGTTTTCAGGGTCAGTGGGGTGGGAAGGAGAGTCATCTAATTTCCTCGTCATTTTCAGGTTCCTTCTTATACGCACTGATGATGGCATTGACTAAGCTTCAGAAGGCAATTTAGATATGGCCTTGGTAATATAGATCTGGGAGTGAGGCTAGGTCTGGAGCTTTTGCCCTATTCCACCTCTCAGGTGGACAGAACTGAGCAGATGGCCTCTGGACATGGGGCAGAGGAACAGACGTCGTAATCAGCCCTGCGGACAAAGTCAGGTTGAAAGTGGTGCAAAGCATGGCGAGGGGTACACAGATGCATGAGGGGAGAAAACCTGACCTTGGACTGACCTGCAGAATTCATAAATTAATTCAGAACCAAACTGTACTAGGCAGTTATGGAAAACTAAGGGGAGATGTCTGGAGGAGGTGAGGCACTGCAAATTAAAGGCTCTGGGAAAGTGAAAATAAGAAGATAGAAGTGGAGAAAATGAAAAAGGTGGTGAGATTTCACATGTAGGAAGATTGCTGAGTTCCCAGAATTCTGCTGGAGCAGCTGCCTAACATATCAGAGATCTTGGTCACATAGACAAGGAGCCAATACAAGATCACATCACAGAACCAGAGCTTATGAGGCCCTGCCTTTGCTACTAGCACCAAGAGGAGAAAAACAAAATAGATTATTGTCAGTGTGCCATCAGGGCTGGAAAGATAGTACCGTTGGCTTGTTTTACACTTGGACAGTCTGGGTTTGATATCTGGCAGCACATTTGAAGCCCCAAATCCTGCTAGGAGGATCCCTGGGCACAGAGCCAGGAGTAAGCCCTGCACACCACTGGGTCTAACTCCTCAAAAATATTTTATATATGTGTAGTGGGTTGGAGCAATAGTACAGCAGGTAAGGTGCTTGATTTGTACATGGTCAACCCAGGTTCCATCCCCAGCACCCCCAAGCCCACTTGAATTAACTCCTGAACATCACCATATGGCCCAAAAACAAGCAAAAAAAAAAATATTGTCACCTTCACAATTCCATATTTTTCCTCCTATTAAATATTTTATTTCTCAAAACATAACCCTGTAAATCAGCATTTCTCAAGCAGGGAACATAGCCCCCAGGATCTTCCAAGAGGCCCACAGGTAAAAATTGTTTACATGAGGGGTCACAGTACAAGACCAGTGACCGAACAGGAGGAAAGGGCCCACAGAAAGGAAAGGTTGTAATGGAGACCACAGCAGGATAAAGACTGAGAAATACCTCTCTAAATCCTATTTATCTGGCCAGCCTTATGATGACAAGCCTTCAAATACATAACACAATATTAAATTTAATTCTATGCCCAAAATGCTGAAGGCTGGCAGTGCTGTGTTATTTTTTTGTCAAAGAGTCACATTTTAATCTACCATCTACTCAGCAGACTGGAAACAAGAGAGGAATTACTTAGAGGATGTCAGGTTGCAGATTCAGAGCCACCACGGTTTTCCCTCATCAATCTGTCATCTAAACACAAAGCAAGATAACAAGGGACCCCAGAGGAATAAATGATGTCAGGAGAAGAGGCAGGCATAAGACCTGAAGCCACAATGCAGGATAAAAAACCATGCAGATCAACTCTAGTCTCTGCTGCCTTCCGGAATTCATGGCTAGTGCCGCAGGCACTAGTTAAAACATCCAGAAAATGAGGGGAGAAGGCACAGACACCTTCTCCTGCCTCTATGGGCAACCTGGGTGGAGAGATGGAGAGAACAGTCCACTTTTTCTGCCTGTAAAGGTATATAGGGGCCCATGGGCCACATCACTGGATCTCTTGGCCTCCATTCCTCACTTTTGGGTGCTTGTTGAAGGGCCACAACCAATCGTGTTCAGAGCTTACTCCTGGCTCTGTGGTCAGTGATTACTCCTGATGGGTTTGGAGAACCAAAATGGGGTGCCAGGGAATGTTGCACTGGTGAAGGGGCAGAGGGTGT
The DNA here is from genome assembly GCF_024139225.1 of Suncus etruscus. Taxonomy (NCBI): domain Eukaryota; kingdom Metazoa; phylum Chordata; class Mammalia; order Eulipotyphla; family Soricidae; genus Suncus; species Suncus etruscus. The sequence goes on from NC_064863.1 coordinate 71,962,493, forward strand.
TCTTTTTGTCACTGAAACCCAACTACAGTCATGTTTATATTCACAGTGTTTAAATATATTATAAAAATAGAAAATAAATGGGGTGCCAGGCATTGAATCAAGTTGGCTGCATGCAAGGCAAGCACTTTACCAGCTGTACTTTTTCTCATGCCCCATCCATCCCTCACCTCATTGTTAAACCCACTCAGACCTCTGCCCTCCACAGCACCACACCCAGCAGTGGACACACACTGAGACTCCATCCCCACCTCAGCACAGACACTCAAAACTGTCATATCTATGTGCTCTCCAGCCACCCCACACTCTCCCTTTCATAATAAGACAGCCCTATCTTGGGGGCCCGGAGAGATAAGCACAGCAGTGTTTGCCTAGCAAGAAGCCGATCCAGGACCTAAGGTGGTTGGTTTGAGTCCCGGTGTCCCATATGGTCCCCCGTGCCTGCCAGGAGCTATTTCTGAGCAGATAGCCAGGAGTAACCCCTGAGCACCGCCGGGTGTGGCCCAAAAACAAAAACAAAAAAAAAAACAAAACAAACAAAAAAAAAAAAACAACAAAAAGACCAAAAAAATAAAAAAGACAGCCCTATCTATGTCTCACACAGATTCACCTATCATCCTCCTGGGTTTTTGGTCTGCCCCCTTTGACCTCCTCAAGTCCTTCTTCCTAAAACACAAGTTTTTCAGCATTACACACCCATTCCTCAAACCCTTCATCTCATGGCACCTCATCTCATGAAGGGCAAGACCTAAACTCTTTAGTGTGTCTAAAAAAAGCTTTCCTCACCCATCCCTCTTTTCTGCTCAGCTGCCCTTCAGCCCCCATCCAACAGCTCAAGCCTTCAAGCCTCTGTGTGGTAACTCTGAAACTCTGTGGGAACATAACTCCCAATGTAGTCAGCAGAACCTTCACACAGCTTTGAGAGATCCTCGACCTAAGAGAAATTCCTTGTTCTGGGGTTCCAACTCCCTATGCATACCCCTTCACCACATATACCCAGACTGAATGAATTGCTCAGAGGCTGTCATCACATCTGTGTTTGGAGGCTGCTTCTGGAAGTGTGGGGGACCAAGAGGTACCAGGAACTGAACCCAGATCTAATCCCATCCCAAGTATACATCTACGGGGCCGGAGAGATAGCATGGAGGTAGGGAGTTTGCCTTTCATGCAGGAGGTCATCGGTTCGAATCCCGGCGTCCCATATGGTCCCCCGTGCCTGCCAGGAGCAATTTCTGAGCCTGGAGCCAGGAATAACCCCTGAGCACTGCCGGGTGTGACCAAAAAACCAAAAAAAAAAAAAAAAAAAAAAAAAAAAAAAACAAACCAAGTATACATCTACCATCAAAAGCAACTCAACAGATTTTAAGCAATCAAAAGAGGTATTTCCAACCTTAAAGTCTGTGTGTGCTATGATGACTAAGAAAAGAGCTTAGGGGTCAAGATGCAAGGCACACACATTGGTTCCAGGTCTTATACTCTAAAGACCATGATTTAATCACTTATCTTGCCACTTCACCTGATCCAGTCAGGCCGGTGGGTGGTGGTGGCTGACTTCACAGAAGTATTGGAAATAAATGGCTAGAAATCCTGAGTTTGGCCACTGGCTTGCTCTAAGCACATGAATAAGCCTTAGGGAGAAAAAATATTTTGTGAATAAAAATATTCATAGGATAGAATATGGCCTTAAGTATGGCCATTAACTTCAAACCTTTGATCTACCCATGGCTATGTCATCGGTCCTAATTGTAGATATGATGCTCACCTGAGACTTCAGAAAAATGAATGAGAAATCCTCTGAATCGGAAGTTAACTGTGCCCCACGCCCAAGAAATGCTGTTTCATTCTTCAGGAGTCTGGCATATTCTGGTGATTGACAAAATTCCAGAACAAGTTGCTCTCCCAAACCCAATCCTGGTTAGTAGTCTGCACTTTGCTCCGAGGACCTACTTAGCTTATCCCTGTTTCTATGACTCCTCGTTTCTCAAGCCTCAGTGGATCCTGGACCTTGGGCATGCCCGTGATAATTTGAAATTTTTCTACCCTTCCTGCTCAGAGTGGCAGCAAGAAGCTCTCCACACATTAGAAGATCAATAACCTTGAAAACACTGTCCTGTGCCACAGCACACAACCATGAAACTGTTTGCTCTTCACTCACCTCCTGGGATATCTCCCACTTGCCCACCAAGGCCCGGGACCAGCTCCACCTCTCTCAGAAATCTACTTTCTGGTTACCTCAAAAACAAATGCACCAGAGAGACAAGCACAGGCTCCTCTGGAGAGGGCCAGCCAATCAGGAGCTGACAGAGGCTCTCAGAACCAGGACCAGAGACGGTGGCAGTGGGAGTGAAGTAACAGTTGGTCCCACAAGTTCCCACAGAACTCACATGGGGTCATCTCACAGCAAAAGGCCTTGTCTCACTGCTGAAAGCAGGTAGAGGGCCACCAAGAGACTGACTGCCCCGGGTCCAGGGTATTCCTCATCTCCAGGCAACCTCTGCCAACTCCTGGCTATTGCCCCTTTATATAAGGACACAGTTCTCTTCAGTCAGGGTCTAATTATCTTGTTAAGACTCAAATACAGTGACTGAGTTTTGATTTATGTGGAAGGAGATTAGGACTCAACATTGAAACTGGGAAAGGACATAATTCATTATCTCTCTCCCATCTGGCCAAACCTCTCCTCTCATCCTCCGCACTCTCCCTCCTCCTCTCTCCTTCCTCTTCTGCCTTTCTCTCATTTCTTCTCTCCCTTCCCCTCCCATCTCCCCACTCCCCTCTCCTTTTCTTACCAGCCTGCCTTCATGTCGGAGAAAGGGAGGGCAATGGAGGAAAGGGTGTTAGGTCTCAGCACAGGTCCCCACCATGGTTCACTCAGAACCCAAGTTCTCCCACTAGATGCTGCCTCGAGTTTCCTTTAGCCAGCTACTGTGAGGCTCCATCTTAGCTGTCTCCATTCAGCATTCTGAACATTCCTCAAGAGCTGGGCTTATAGGAAACAATGAGGAGTTAAGGGATCACACCTGGCTGGATGGCCAAGAAAAGCATCTAAAAGTCCATAAATAGAACGTCCCTACCAGCCTAAATGGAAGCACAAGATGTTACTCTTTATCTTAGGAACATAATTGGACCCTGAGTTAACAAGACATCTCTGGGGAATAAATGGAACCTTCAGTACTCTGTTGGGTAAGAAATACAAGATCTCAATGTTCCTATTAAAGAAAAAAAAAAAAAAACACAACAAAATGAGCCATATTTTTGGGGGGCCCACAACTGGCAGCACTCGGGGGTTACTCCTGGCTCTGCACTCAGAAATTGCTCCTGGCAGGCTTGGTGGATCATATGGAATGCCTGGAACCTAAGCCAAGTCTGCCACTTGCAAAGCAAACACCCTGCCCCTGTACTATCTCTCCGGCCCTGAGCCATATTTAATTCTATGCTAAGTTCCTCTCCAGCCAGGGAGTATCTTTTTCTTTACTTTTCAATAAACTTTTCTTTTTTTTTTTTTTTTTTTTTTTTTTTTGGTTTTTCGGGCCACACCTGTTTGATGCTCAGGGGTTACTCCTGGCTAAGCACTCAGAAACTGAGCCCTGGCTTGGGGGGACCATATGGGATGCCAGGGGATCGAACCAAGGTCCTTCCTTGGCTAGCGCTTGCAGGGCAGACACCTTACCTCTAGTGCCACCTCGCCGGCCCCCCAATAAACTTTATTTCTGAGTCTGATCATATTGAGTTCTTTGATATTTTTATTTTGAAAAATATTGAAGAACCAGGAAACCATGGCCCAACACAGAAATCAGTCACCCCTACTCCTATATCATTCCTATATGATTATTATTTCATATTACTATAAAATATCAGAGTTCACCCTGCATCTTCATTCCATGCACCTGCAGTTGCACCTGCTCTGTGGACCTAAACACACATCTGGATTAGACACCAGTACATGCTGTTTTTTCTGCTCTAGATTAGGGACAACTTCTGAAACACCTCTCTAAACTGGCCCAGGTCAGCTACAGGGAGATTCCTCTATAACAAAGAATCGAATGAATGCTCCGCACTTCGATGCTATACCTAAAAAAAGAGAAAGTTTGGGTAAGTGATAGCTGTCCAAATAGTGATTATGGGAGCATTGGTGCATTGGCCTGCTAGTTCAGTGCAAGGGCCTGAGGATACAGTGCTCAGAGTTATATGGGGTCTCATGGCAGTGTTCAGGGGTCCCAGGGCAATACCTCAGGCATGTGGTTCCATGAATCAAACTAGGTTATGCAGGTATGTGCCTTAATAAGTCTCAAAATTAATTTTAAAGTCAAACACACACTTGAACATGTATATATCTTCTGCAAACAAGCTCTTCTCAACTCAAAATCATCATTTTTTTTCTCTTTTTTCTTCATGGGCCACCCAGCAGTGCTCAGGAATTGCTCAGTAATTACTCCTGGAAGTGCTTGAGGAATCATATGGGATGCTTAAAATTGAACTTGGGTTGGCTACTTTCAAGGCAATCACCTTACCCATTGTACTATCACTCCAGCCCCATCTCTTAAACATTGCCCCAGTAATCCATCACACCATAGGGCCCTAGCAGCATCACATTGTCAGTTCCTCCCATTGGTTAGCCAATAATCACCAAGAGGGGTCCCTGGGTTTCCGAGCACTACGTGGGTACCTCCCCCCCCCAACTAAAGAAGCAATTGGCATTTGGAGATATCAAGACTATTGGCCTTTATTTGCAGTAGATCTCTCATTGGATACATGGGCAATAAACATTCATCACAAGAGGCAGATACTGCACCAACATGATGGATGCTTTGGGCAGAATTCAATCCCAGGTGCCCTATAAATATTTTATCAAATGAACAAATTTCAAGTCGGCAAGCATAAAAGCCTAGAAACAGGCGAGAAGGTTTCACAGTTTCCACATTTCATTCCAAAAGCCCCGCTACACTATATCGCCGTAAAAGTCAAGAGCAGTTCTGGATACCACCAGGATAAGGTGTTTACCTTGCATGCAGCTGACCCAAATTCAATCCACAGCACCACATGTGGTCCCTTAACATTGCCATGAGTGACTCTGAGCACAGAGCCAGGAGCAAACCAGGAGCATAGGTGGATGTGACACACACACAAATCAACAGAGCAAGAGATATCTGGTGTGTCCCCTGTTGTAAAGCCAGATTCATGGAGACTCTTCAGTAGGCCCTATTCAGCAACTTTAGATTCTGCCTCCCTCTCCCATGAGGTTCATCACTGATTTTTTTTCCCTTAGCACTCACCCTCCAGCTAACACTAAGATTCTGTCCACAGAAAGGTGAGATGACTTCAATCACCAATAGAGGCCAGTAAGAAGTTGCCATGGGAACAAGGGTGATTTCCGGAAATGCATGTTTTTAATTTGCTCTAACTTCTTTTCCCCCTTCAAGGAGCTCAGGGCCCCTGTGGTTTCTCTCCCTCAGGCCCTTTAGGCAACTGCCTCTCACCTCTCACTCTTCTCTTTTGAGATCCCAATCACACATACAGTGCTTGCACCTCAGAGACTCAAGAGACAATGGGTGAACTAGCTCATCTCCCAGCAGTTTCCTCAGTGCAGCCAGACAAACTAGTAGGTACATGCTAACTGGGAACCAGTCCACAAATACTGTCAGACCACTAGAGGCAGTTTATACATGGGTCTGTCCCATTTCAATGGGCTCCTCTCCGGGTTCTCAAAAGACATGTTGTTTGTTTCTAGTTTTCCTTCTCTGAATTCAAAATGAAGAAACCTATAGTGAGAACTGGAGGGAAAGTATGGTGAAGAAAGCATTTATTTGCCTTGCACATGGCTGAACTGAATTCCATCCCAGTGCCCTATATGGTCTTCAAAGTCAGCCAGAATTGATTTCTGAATGCAAAGTCAGGAAGGATGGAGGGAGAAATGGAGGGAGAGAGGAAGGGAGAGAGGAACTTCTAGGGACCAGCTTGCACCAGGCCAACCTAGATTGGACCCAGGTTTCATTCCCATATAGTCCCACCAGATTGCAACCTGTGATCTGCCAGATGCAATTCCTGAGCACAGAGCCAGAAATAACCCCTGAGCACTGCTGGGTGTGGCCCCAAAACAAAACAAAAGAAAAAAACCTTTGCTGATTGCAACAAGTATTGTGTTGTCCAGCACAAATGTGTATATATCTTCTCTCTCTCTTCTATCTCTCTCTCTCCCCCCCCCCCACTGTTCTTGTCCCCTTCCACAGAGGTATGTGTGAATGTGTGTGCTAAAACACCATCAGCTCCTGCTATGCCTCCTGTCTCTCAGACTGCCTGCTGGTGAAGCAGGAGACAGTTCTGCTCAATGACATCACTCAAAGAAAGGCAAATACTGTCTGAGGTCACTCGCATGTGGAAGCTAAAACATTTTGACAGTAACAATGGGTAGGGCACATGCCTTGCATTCCATCCACATAGGGTCAATCCCCAAACCTCACCAGGATTACCAGGGGTGATCACTGATCATGAGGAAGGAAACCCTGAGTGCCCCTGGTATGACCCCCAAACCACAGCAAAGTAAAAGAACAATAGAAGCAAATGAATGTATTTATTTAATGAAAAGACAGTAGTAATTTCCTGGTCAAATAACCAGGGGTTCTTTCCCTATGTGCTCCTAATGGGACCTGAATTCTGAATAAGGAGGGATGCCATTTTGTAAAAGCCACATGGCAGGCTTCTTCTTAGGTTCTGAGCAGGGAGAAACACCATTTTGTAAGGACCACATGGTGTGAGCTACATGCTGGGGCTTCAGAAGCCTATTTCCATAAATCCGCCTCAGTCTACCTGGCCATACCAGGTAGCCTATCAGAGAAGGACAAGGGAGCAATAGGAAGGTACCCCTAGACAAGAGCCAATAATTTTAAGGATCATCAGAAAGCTGGAACCTCCCTATATTATCCTCAATCATGACCTTGGATGGGGCTCATCTCCTTTGGGGGATGGCCCCTGGCTGGCCAGGCTGGGGAATCTTGTTGGCAGATGGATTAAAGTGTTAAATTTCATTCCAGTTGTGTGATCTCGTCCTTCTAGTCTGGAACCCTACACTCCAGCATCTGCCTTTTCTGTTGCTGTGTCCCAGATGAACTGTTTTCTCTCCTTTGTCCCCTTTACTCACCCACAGAGGCACACAGCCCCTCTCAAAGGACAACTCAGGCAGGCCGGACTCTCGCCTCACCCACACCTCAGCTGAAACGCTTTTCTGACGGTTTCAATCCACCTGAGCTGCCTCCATTTCTGCTGACATGGAAGCCCAGGAACTGGCCAGATGAGCGGGAGCAGAGACATCAGCACAGCAGCCTGCATGCTCCCAGAAATTCTGAAAAGGGAAGTGCCATGGGGGATCCTGGGCAGCCACACACACACACACACACACACACACACACACACACACACACACACACACACACACACAAGATTGGTTCACCCTCCATGAAGAGAAGCACATGGTCAGAGACCTTGTCACTTTGATGACCCTGATATAGTGTGAGGGGGACAAACTCCTCAAAGGTAAATTTAACATAAAATAACTGATGATCATCATCCCAGCAATAGCTTCGCTGGAGGGATTTCCTGCCCATTAGCCCTCTCTGATGCTTGGGAGAGAAAATTGGGTCTTTGCAAAGATGCTGCAGCATCTTTGGTCCCAGCATCCCTGGGACCAAATCAATGAAGTGGAAACCCAAAAAACAATCCGAAAGATCAATGAAAGCAGAAGTTGGTTCTTTGAAAAAATAAACAAGATTGATAGACATTGGCAAAACTCACAAAAAAAGAGAGGGAGAGAAACTTGATAACCCGTATTAGAAATGAAACGGGGGAGATCACTACAGTTACCAGGTCTGCCAGAAGTGTGAAAAGGCAGGGGGAGGGTGCCTGCACTCACTCCAAAAATGTCCTCTTGATGTCAGCCCCAAAAGCAGCATACCTGGAATATTCCACAAATTCTTGGTTCATCATCACAATTGGGGATTTGAGTTGTTTCTGTATTTTGGCTATTGCACTAAGCACTGCAGTGAACACAAATGTGCATATATCCTTCAAATTAAATATTTTTGTGCTTGGGGTAGGAGTAGAAGCCAAAAAGACAGTATCACTGGGTCATATAAGAGTTCTCTTTTTTTTTTTTTTTTGAGAAATCTCCATATTGTTCTCCATAGAGATTGAATAAAATAACATAATCACCAAGAGATTGCCTTTCTTAACAAATTGCTATCAACCCTTTCTGTTTCTAGAATTTTTGATATATGAATTCTCACTTGTGTGAGATGGTAGCTCAGTGTTATTTTTATTTGGATTTCTCTCATAACAAATTACCATATTAAACAACAATGAACTGTTTTCTATGCTTATTGACCATGTCTTTTCTTTGGAGAACTTCTGTTCACCTTTAATCCCCAATTTTGAATAGTTTGTTGTTGATCTTTGTGAATATTTTATAGATCTTGAATATTATCCTTTATCTGCTATATCTATTATGTGCAAATATTTTCTCCCATTTAGTAGGATGTCTTTTTATTATAGCTTGGGTATCTTTAAGCTTTTTGATTTTATGTCATTCCATTTTCTACTTGTGTTTGTTGTTTTTTGCCTCTGTGATCCTTTAGTCAAGGTCACCTCTGTGGTCAGTGAACTAAAATTAGTTTTATAAATACAGTTTGTGGGGCTAGAGAGATAGTATAGGGATAAGGTGCTTTCCTTGCCTACAGACAAACCCTGTTTAATCCCCAACACTGGTCTCTGAGTACTATCAAGAGTAATATCTGAGCACAGAGCCAGAAGTCAGCCCTGAATACAGCTGTGGGTGGCCAAAATAAAAATAAAACAAACAAAAACACTTTGGGGACCAGAAGATGGGTCTCAAAGGGTTGGAGCATGTACCTGGCATATTTGGGGACCTGACTTCTACCCCCTGGACTTGCTTAACACTGAACTGCCCATCCAAGCTGATTATTACCGGAAGTGGTCCTTCTTTTAGTATTGAAACAAAAGCAAAACACTCTTTGTGTGGATCTGAAGGAATGTTCTTTGGGTAGAAGTAGCTGCCTAGGGCCTGGAGAAATAGCACAGCAGCATTTGCCTTGCAAGCAGCCGATCCAGGACCAAAGGTGGTTGGTTCGAATCCCGGTGTCCCATATGGTCCCCCGTGCCTGCCAGGAGCTATTTCTGAGCAGACAGCCAGGAGTAACCCCTGAGCAACACCGGGTGTGGCCCAAAAACCAAAAAAAAAAAAAAGAAGTAGCTGCCTAACAATCATGAGGCCTTGAGTTTGATCCCTGGGGCCACCCATCTATGCCAATTACTATACTAGCAACTCTGTTATTGGGAATCATCCTCAGCGCCAACACAGAATGTGCTGTCTCTGGCACACAGTGGGCATATACAAGTGAAGAGTTTACAGTATGCAAAACAGAGTGCACAAAAGGAAAGGGAGCAAACCAAAATACAAAGCTGAAGAAAGAGCTCCCTTTGGGTTTATCTATGGGTTGTTCACAATGGAAGGAGCACTCATTTGAGTGGGCACCATTAAACCCGATGTATTCAAGACATATGGAATCCAGAAACCTCTAGATTTCCCCCCTTCATCTGAGCTCATCCTAATGGCCCTATCTATCGAACTAAGGCACTGAAGTATTTCTACTAACCACAGACACTAAGAGGTCATTGAAGGTCACATATCAATGAATTTCACTTGCTATCAATCCTTTTAGTAATGCATATTTGGCTCTCACCCTACAGTAGCAATACTTAGTCTCTTTAAAGTCAGAGACTTGGGGTCTGGAATGTGGCTCAGTAATAGCATGCTTGTCTTACATGCATAAGACCTGGGTTCAATGCCCACCACTGCAGAAAAGCATGACTGGGTTGATTTTTTTAATTAAAATTTTTTTTGGTTTTGACGCACTAGGGGATTACTTCTGGATCTGTGCTCAGAAACCATTCCTGGCACGCTCAAGGAACTATAAGGGATGCCAGGGTTTGAACTAAAGTCAGCAGGTGCAAGGCAAACATCCTACCTGCTGTTCTATTGCTTTGGCTTCAAGGTTTTTGAATTAATTTTTCTTTTTTTTTTTTTTTTTTTTTTTTTTGTGGTTTTTGGGTCACACCCGGCAGTGCTCAGGGGTTATTCCTGGCTCTGTGCTCAGAAATTGCTCCTGGCAGGCACGGGGGACCATATGGGACGCCGGGATTCGAACCGATGACCTTCTGCATGAAAGGCAAACGCCTTACCTCCATGCTATCTCTCCTGAATTAATTTTTCAAAATAAAGCCATAAAGCTGCTGAGCATCCAATGGCTAAAATACCCACATGTATAAAACGCACTTTGTGGAGAGGGCTCTCAAGCCAGCTAGAGTGTCAACTGTGAGGCAGAGGCCAGATGCAGAAGGAGGTGACAAGGACTTCTTGCTAGCTACTGGATACTTTATGCCTGTTATACACAGGCTGGCCCCGAGCATGCCTAAATGCAGAGTTGCAGGCCAGAACTCAAGGATGAGATTACAATGTGCGGAAAGAAAAAAAAAGAATTGGGGAGAGGACAGTAAAAAAAAAAAAAGTCCCAACCCTGGGTCAGGCTACAACCCTTCCACAACCTTTCTATGCCCTGCACACACACCCACTCCTCTTCCAAGATCCTTCCACCGTCTCCACACCCCTTCTACAATCCCCTCCACCCTTCCACACACCTTGCAAACTCCTGTTCACTCTACTCCACTGCTCCTCCAGACCCCTTCGAGGATGCAGGTCATTCCAGCACTCATTGCCCCACCCCGTGGAAGCATGCAGCCCTCACCCCATGGTGGAAAAGAGTAGCTGGCTGTTCCGCTGCTCTTTGTAGGGATTTGTTCCACAACCAGTCTATGCCCACTAGGAACAGCTTTGCTAGGGGAAATCGGTGCAGTCCTGAGCCATCAACATGATTGTATCTGAGTCCCCAAACCTTCCTTTTAACCTGGCGCTAAAGCAAAACCCAGAGCCCAGGGCACAAGGAGGACCCAGGTCTCTCCCTTAGTCACTCAGCACCCAGGCTTGGGGCAAGGCTAAGGGCCCCTGCACAGCTCTAGCTGCCATTTCCCTGCCCAGGATGCCTTGGGGCCTTACTGAGCATAGGAGGCTCCCTAGCACTTCCTATTCCTACTCTCCTAGTGAATGAAACACTGGGCTTTGGCTCTCCTTTGCAGAAGAATCCCCACTGAAGGAATGGAAGCATTCACTCGGATGGCTATACTAGGTGGATGGGAATCAGCTATCCCAGTGTCCCCCAAAACCCCCGCAGTTCCCATGTGGTCAGAGGGCCACCTGCCACCTTAACTTGGGGCCAACCATGCAACTGGCATCTCCCCACCCACCATCCTCACTGGCGAGGCATCCACACTTCCAAAGGGCCCTTGGGGCACAGAAGGATCTGAGGACAGAATGTGGTGTCAAATTCAGAGCAGAACTGCAGTGTGTCTCCATCACAGGAAAGCAGCTGACCTGAGGATCAGCTGCAAATAATGACGGCTTTAAGCACAGGCCCTTAGGAAAGGGACCATAGTGCTGGCTCTTCCATCTCCACCTTTAAAATGAACAGACCCTGTCCTGGAGTGATAATATAGCTGGTAGAACATTTAATTTGCATACAGCTGATCTGGGTTTGATCCCCAGCATTTCATATGGCCCATCCTGAGCCTGCCAGGAGTGATCCCTGAGTGCTGTCACCCCTGATACCACCAGATGTGGCCTTCCCCCCCCTCAAAATTAATGAAATAAAATGAACACACCGATCAGATGCAGAAATTCCCAGGAACTCCCTGTTCCACACTCACTGTGCCACATTTTCCCTCACTACCATGCTATATATGTTTCCTATGCCACACTATCTATGTCCTTTGCTAAGCTCCCTGAGATACACTACCTATGTCATAAGAAATCTAGCATCAAATCACAGAAATATATTGCTGCTGGCTACTCACATTTCTAAAACACTTCCTCCCATCAATCCTGCCCCGGTCTGACATGTACATTTCAGACAGTTATATGGAGCCAGGACTGTGAAACCACTGGGTGCGCCAATTCCCAATTCCTAGTCACCTGCCTGAGACAGAATACCTACAACCCACAGGGTCTAACCTACCTAAGGCCTCTAGTGAGAAGCAGAATTGGCTCCCAGAGTCTCTGCAGACCTGGGGGCAAGCCCCTAAAATACACATTCAACTCTGCCAGCAGCCAGGGGATCTACAGAGACAGTTCTCAGACCACAGAGTTACCCTTGTATCACCTAGTCCCTTGCTCATTCCCACCTCTTTCCACTTTGAAAATAGACTTAGTGTTGTTTCCCTATACAGCTGAAAGGTTCCCCACCCCAAGGCTTTTCACTGGAATATGTAGCCAGGATTATCTCAACTAACACTCACACTCAAAGTCTTTACAGAGACAACTGCTTCTGCCTAATCTGAAAGGGGGAAAGAAATATTACTATCCACTGTGAATTAGATAATATCCAGGTCAGATTCCCTACTTTTGCCAAGTGATGCCTAAGCACAGAATTGAGAGGAAGTCCTGAGTACAGTCAGGTCTGGCTCAAAATAAAAACAAACAGGGTCAGAGCAATAACACAGTGGGTATGGTGTTTGCCTTGTACATGCAACCAGGGTTCAAACCCAAGTTGGTTCTCTGAGCTTGCCAGGAATGATTCCTGAGTACAAAACCAGAAGTTAACATCTGAGTACTGCTGGGTGTGGCCCCCAAAAACCAAACAACAAACAAAAAGAAACTAAACAGCAACAAGGTCTATGAATAAATTGCATTCCTACATTTTCTTATATATATTAAGAATGAAATCTTATACTCTGAATACTGTAGGTGCCAGGGTATAGTGAGGAGAAGGAAACAAATCAAGTGGAAGAGGAAAAACACAAAGCCTTTACTCTCTTTTATACTACCAAAAAAAACTGCAACAATGGAATCAGCTGTTTAGACTGAACAGGTGTTCAATCAACCTCTCACTACAAAGGCCTATATAATGTTCTAAAGTTTTTATCCAAAGAATCAGGTGCAGAATATTATTGGACACCGGGGGCTCCCTCTGCAGTGCCCACTATCAGTAGGTTTTAGTGCCTTGATTTTATTATGTATAAAATAACTCTTCAACTTCTTTGTCAATAGAGGTTCTTGGAGATCGAGGTTGGACACCCTAATATTGCAATTCAGTACTCTATCTTATTAGACTCCAAATACAGTGCTCATTATGACAATGTCTTGACAAAATACTCCAATTTATCCATTTTCTTTCAATTGTGTCTGCTACTGATTTAAAGCCAAATGTCTATATAGAGACCATTGAAATAGGCAACTGCACACCATAGATTTTTGTTACAGGTCCCACTCATTGAGTATGTTTGTGTAAATTATTATTTTTTTCTGCCTTTTTTTCTTTTGCTTTTGCTTGTTTTTTGTTGTTGTTGTTGTTGTTGTTTGCTTCTTTTGTTTTGTTTTGTTTGAGTCACACCCGGCAGCGCTCAGGGGTTACTCCTGGCTTTATGCTCAGAAATCGCTCCTGGCAGGCTCGGGAACCATATGGGATGCTGGGATTCGAACCACCATCCTTCTGCATGCAAGGCAAATGCCCTGCCTTCATGCTGTCTCTCTGTGCCCCCTTTATTTTTCTTTTTCAATTCAAGCTATGTTATTATTATATCATAATGCTCATGCTATCAGTTTTTTTTTTTCAGGAGAGAAACTTTGATGCACACAACACGGTGGATGATACTACGTAAGGTAGACTCCTCATATGGTGGTCATTACCATATTGCTTAGTACTCTAGACGTGAAAATTGTTTATCCTAAAATGCTCCATGTACAATCTAACCCCTAAAGCTCCATTTAGCAAAGTTCACTCCCGACATTGATGAAGTGCCTAGAAATTGGAAAACCTTTCCCCTCCAATGTGCCGGCCCCATTTTTTTTATTTTAATTAACTTTTTAAGCTCTCTGACGGTCAGACCTCCAACTACAACCTATGAATAGATCTCTAATGTTTGTCTATATGTGGGTGTGAGTGTGATGCAATGGACTCCTCTGTTTACCTAAACTGTATTGTAAATAATAATTGTATAAGCCCCATTATATATTGTCCCTCCTCCCCCACCCCTGTTCACCACCATACAAAATTCCTTCTATCCTCTCACCCCTTCAATTCTGATCCATTATCTCTCCCTATTCAACACTCCTTAGTCTCATTTCTTAACTCCTCAGGAACAAAGACTGTTTCCCTACCCCAGTAAGCTGCCACCTGGCTCCCAAATTAAAGGATACCTCTCAGCCCCCCATCTCTCACCCCAGCAAGAAGCTGCAGCCACTGCTTCTGCTGACACATTCTACATGGCCCTTTTTCTTCCACCTCCCCTCAATGTGGACTGTTGCTTGCTACTGAATTCAACTCCAGAGGGACCCCCAGCTCGAGGACACTACCTGATCCCTTACTGCTGCAAAATATTTTAAAGACTTCATAAGGCCACAGTGTGGGACGAAAATCTTATCCTCCCTTAGACTACCTTAAATAATTTAATGGGGATTTCTATATTCTCTTCGTACATTTCTTTTCTTTTCTTTTTTTTTTTTTTTTCAGTTTTTGGGCCACACCCAGCAGTGCTCAGGGGTTACTCCTGGCTGTCTGCTCAGAAATAGCTCCTGGCAGGCACGGGGGACCATATGGGATACCAGGATTCGAACCAACCACCTTTGGTCCTGGATCGGCTGCTTGCAAGGCAAACGCCGCTGTGCTATCTCTCCGGGCCCCCATTTATTTTCTTAATAATTATAACTCTTAGTGTGTTTATTTCCATATGTAGAAATAGTCTCTTCCATCCATCCCCCCCTTTTTTGCCTTGTTTTGGTTCTGCTTAATTAGAAATTCTAGTAGAAAAGTCTTGCTTAGGATAAGAGCTCAGGTCAAAACCAAGGCACAAAGATTGTATCACTTGTCGTTTTTTTTTTTTTTACCCCCAAATGCACCAACAATACAATGCACCAACATCGTTCCTTTTTGCATAGGCACACTAAAATGGGTAAATCTTATGTCCAGAAACAAGTTTTTATCTACTAGGGATAAGAACCCATAACTTGCATAATTCAGGGAAGCCTACCACCCTGAACATTTGTCATAGACTTGATTTAGATCTCACATGATCGGACATCAACCATCCAACCCCAAACCCCAGATCCCAACCCTAAAACTGACACAGTTCCCTGCACTAGTACCAGGAATTAAACTCCCCCCAAGGGAGTCCCTAATACCACTCCGATAGCAATCTGCACCAGGGTAGGTTCATTTGACACGCTGACAATGAGGAAACAGCAACAACTTGATCTAAGGGCAGATTACCCTACCTCATCACCTAATGGTTAGATGAAATCAGAAGACCCTCTTTCCTTTGATCTGTGCAAAACCCAAGATTACTAATTACAGAAGACTGACTACAACAACCATGACTGAGCAGAACTTTTCCTGGGACCATAAAGAAAAACCCTATCCTAGGCTTCATCCTAAAATCTGCACAAAAATCAGATGACTGACTTTGACAACTGCGACTGAGCAGAACGTTTCCTGGCACCATAAAGAAAGACTTTAGGGTTTGAACAACTAACATGTCTGGAGCTGGCAGTTGGTCTCATGACAGTATGCTTTAAAGATAGAGACACTCTGTATCTTTTAGCCAAGAGAATTTTCTTTCTAATTTCCCCAATATTTACTGCTCCTATGCAAAAACAAAAACAAAAACAAAAAAAACTTGCCACATCAGCCTCCCTTTTTTTCCTTTCCTTTTTTCTTCCTTTAATTTTGTTTATATTTATAACTTCTAGACAGGGACTCCCGCCCACTTTTTTATTACAGAACCATAGAACATGAATCATCTTGTGCTGCCTCATATTTTTATGTCTTCCTACAAATTGAGAAAAAAAATGTGGATGGGACCGAAGGGCCAAGCAGTCTCAGTAGCATTGAATGGAAATAAAAAACGATCAGACCTAAATAGCCAACCCAAAGTCAACAACAACAAGAATCAAGAGACCCAAACTACAACAAGCTATATACAGAAAGGATGTTACACTAGCAGTCCAGGGGGCAAAGTGAAGAGGTATGGGATGCATGCTGAGAACTATGGCAGAGGGAGGTCAACAATGGTGATGGGAATGGCCCTAATTCACTGTCACTATGTACCTTCAATACAACAATGAAAGCCTCATAATTCACATTGGTCTCAATAAAGATTATAAAAAATAATAATGAAATCTTAGTCTCAAGAAATGCATACTGAACGCTTAGAGATGTATTTAGAAATACTTAGAAACCACACACTGTTTAAATTTACACATGGTGACAGGCGCACAATGAATGTGGTAATGTCTGTCAATAGGATAAGATGTGAACAGCTGTAAATGGAGCTCCCTGGACTACATTTATCACTCTCCTAAGTGTTGAATATTCTACATTAAAATAAAAATGTCACATAGGAGGGGAGAGGGGCCGAAGCGGTGGCACAAGCGGTAGGGCATTTGCCTTGCATGCGCTAACCTAGAACGGACAGTGGTTCAACCCCTCAGTGTCCCATATGGTCCCCAAGCCAGGAGCGATTTCTGAGTGCATAGCCAGGAATAACCCCTGAGCATAACCGGGTGTGGCCCAACAACCAAAAACAAGAACAAAAAACAAAGGAGGGGGGAAAGTCCCTTGGTAGTGGAGGCAAAAGGATAGTACAAAATCCACTCTCCTTAGTCTTTTTTATTTAAAAAACAACAACAACAACAACAACAACGGATTGGGGGAGATGGAACTACACCTAGCATTTCTCAGGGCTTACTTATTCCTGGTTCTGTGCTCAGGGATCACTCCTGATGGGTTCAGAGAATCATATGTGGTGCTGGGAATAGGACCCAGGTTAGCCATGTACCTTATTTCCTATACTATCTTTCCAGCACTACAAAAGATGGTGTTTTGGTGTTTTGGGTTTTTTGGGCCACACCATCGGTGCTCTGGGGTTATTCCTGGCTCCGGACCCATATGAGACACCAGGAATTGAACCTGGGTCAGCCGCACACAAGACAAACCCCCTAACTGCAGTGCTATCACTTCTGTCCCTAAAAAGACATTTTTATAATAATTTTTATTGTGTGAAAAGACTTTTTATTAGGATAGATGAATTTATCACAACCCCAGAATCTAGATTGGTCCTTAATGTCTTGCTGTATGAGGGTTGGGGATAGAAATTTAAACTAGAATGATAGATTGACTTTTTTTAAAGTTCTCATTAGGGACTCGAGAGGAGGTACAGCAGGTAGGGCATTTGCTTTGGATGCAGATGACCAAGTTTAATCCCGAGCATTATATATGGTTCCCTAGTCCCTGTCAGGGGTGACCTTTGAGCACACAGACAGGAATAAGCAAGCTCTGAGCACCAGTAGGTATAGTCCAAAATCAAAATAATAAAAGTTCTCATTTGGGGGCTGGAGAGATAGCATGGAGGTAAGCCGTTTGCCTTTCATGCAGAAGGATGGTGGTTCGAATCCCGGCATCCCATATGGTCCCCTGTGCCTATCAGGGGCGATTTCTAAGCATAAAGCCAGGAGTAACCCGTAAGCACTGCCGGGTGTGACCTCCCCCCAAAAAAAAAGAGTATTGTGTACCACAGTATATCAATCAATAAAAAGTTCTCATTTGGGGCCAGAGAGATAGCATGGAGGCAGGACTTTTGCCTTGCTTGCAGAAGGACAGTGGTTTGAATCCCAGCATACCATATGGTCCCCTGAGCCTGTCAGGAGCGATTTCTGAGCCTAGAGCCAGGAATAATTCCTGAACGCTGCCGGGTGTGACTCCCCCCCCCCCCAAAAAAAAAAGTTCTCATTCAATTAGAAAGGGATGACAAGTTATATGATTTTACAGTAACTAGAGGATGCATATGTAAAAGTACATTAAAAAATACCAAGGAAACTGGCCTGCTTCTTTACCATGTTCCAAAAGAAAATAATGGCTGCTGATACTGATAGTCTGGTCCTGACTGATACCTCTGTGACCTTCTCAAAAAGAGTAGAGGAAGGGCAGAATCCCCTTTTTGCATAAACCACAGCAGTCAAACACCACTCCTTATGGTCCAGGACTGTGACTTAACCTTATCAAACTTTCAAGCCATAAAATTTGTTTTAGATCTATAAATCTTCAATATTTTAGAGTTTCTTCAGCCCAGTAATATCACAGAAAATCTTATGGGAAAGTTACATAGCTACAAGCTCAGTGAGCCTAAACAGTAACACAGAAGACTCAAAGAGTACCAACCACAGCCCAGTAATTCCTGAGACTTTAGTAACACTATGGAGAAATATAACAATTATTTTGAACTGACCCTTGTTGATATACATTTTGATCATTCCATTTGCCTTTGTGTTATCACAGCAATATGAAGCAAATTTGTTTGTGACTTCCTAGAGGCAGGTTGTGGGGGAGAATGAGAGAATGGGGATATTGGTGAAGGGAAGGTCATATGGGTGGTGAGATTGGTGTTTGAACATGGAATGCTTGAATCAACTGTATTATGAACAACTTGGTAAATCACAGTGTGATAATAATAAACAGAAAAAATACCTGCTATGGCCCAGGGGAATAATGCAGGGGCTTAGAACATTTGTCATATAAATGTCTGATCCTGAGATCTAATCTCTTGGTGCCCCACATGCACAAAATACAATCTGGGCAACTCTGCTGTCTGTGATCTCTGGCCCCACATGCAATGTCTGGCTATGTTGCAGCCAAATGTGTGTAAACATCATAGAAAGGGGTGTGACCTGCACCACTGCCTGTACACCTCCTCTCTGAATATGAGCTATGGTGAGCACAGGCAAGAGCCACAGCTAAAAGGGGTGAACTTAGGTGTAGCTGCAGCCAAGTGTTTGAGCCCACCAATAGCCCAAAAGGAATAAGGACACCATGACCCCACCCATTAAGGTATGCCAGCACAGCATCAACTGGGGGCACTGGATAAGATAAGTAAAGTAATAAAAATAGAAATACCAATGATGGCAGGGCAATCCAACCTGATCAGAACAGATTTGGGCTCTGCAGCAGGCTGGGCACTACCCTTTCAGCTCTGCAATTGTGAGGAATTCCAGGAGCACCTGGACAGGCAGTAGACACTACTACTGTCACCACAGTCAAGGCAGAACCACTGCAGCACACCCCCTGGTGCATTGCAGAGGGAATATTTGCTCTAATCATCTAGGCTGGTGCAGCCCTAGAAGGAACGAGGCAGGCACTGAAGTCCAAGATCCCAGCAGATGACTCTCTTGTCTCAGGTACCAGAAGGAATCACCATTCTGGAGTCACTGGGTTTATTTGGGGGTGGGGGAGGAATGTTCAGGGTTTATTCCTGGCAGAGCTCAGGCACCGTATGGGGTGCCGGAAATGGAAGCTGCTCTGGAGCCATTGAGTGAAGCTCCCAGACATCCATCACTTACTCACTGTTTGAGAACGTCAGATGCCAACACAAAGGATCTGAGGGTGGGGCAACAACCTGGCTCTAGAGACACTTGTGTATAAACCTCTCCTTTTATTTCCAGAGATTCTGAGTAAAACATGCTTTCAGGGCAACCCAGAGAGTAATGAACTGAAATGGGTGACAAATGTGGATGTGCAAAAGCTTCTGACAGCTACATGTATTCGAAGCATGGAGAGAATGACCCTGTCGTGAAAGAGCAACACTTCACAGATTCATTTCCAATTTTAGGCATTAAATTTGGAAAGTATTAAGTATTAAGAGTGTCATCATCCACCCATGATGACAGAGGGGGTAGCAGGAGCAGAAAAAGGTTTCAGCTGCTCAAGTTCAAGCAGGGAAAAACCGGGTGGTGGTTTTCACCGAGGTGCCTCACTCCGGAGGATCATCAAGAATTAATTACTTGCTAGATGGATGCTTTTCTGATGAGGGCAGTGAGGGATGCCACAGGAGACAAACTGACTCACTCAGGTCATGGGTTGGATTTATAAGCCACTGAATCTCTTCAGGGAGCCAAGTTAAAACCTTGTCAGCTTGCACATGTACAATTATATTCATCTCACAGTGACATGGGAAAGAAATAAAGCCCAGCATTCCACTCTTCTTGTCTCATTGCATTTCCAAATCGGCTGATATTTGACCTCCTGCCATCACCGCCCACACAGCCACTATTTCAAGGGCACTCTCAGAAAATGTCTACAACCCCTGGAAACCTTGGTTGTCACCTTTATGCACAGAATAACCCCCTGCTCCAGTTTCCATTATTCCAATGCCAATCACAGTGCCAAGGATAAAGTGCTAAACTGATGCAGGTACAGCATCCACTATCTTTGTCTTAATCTCAGGCTGGCCTACAGTCCTCTGTGTGCCTTCCCAGAGCTGCACATCCAAAGGGTGTCCTTCTCACAGAGACTCCAATGCAAAATGCATTCAGATTCCCTTCTTTTGTGCTCTCTGCCCAAAAGATATTGCTGTTTCCCTGATCATCTAGTAAGCACCTTTTGTTTAAGTAAGATGTAACTAGTTTGTGCAAATAAAAAGCAATTCTGGGGCCGGAGAGATAGCACAGTGCTAGGGTGTTTGCCTTGCATGCAGCCAACCCAGGATGAACCATGGTTTAAATCAAGCATCCCATATGGTCCCCTGAGCCTGCCAGAAGCAATTTCTGAGTGCAGAGCCAGGAGTAACCCCTGAGCATTGCCGGTGTGACCCCCCAAACAAAAACAAAAACAAACAACAAAGCAATTCCTTGGGAACTGGAGTGATAGGACAACAGGTACGATGCTTGCCTTGCATGCGGCCAACTTATCCACTGTATCCTTCAATCCTCTGTATCCTGTTTGGTCCCCTGAGCACTGACAGCAGGAATTCCTGAACATCACTGGGTATGGGCCCAGAACAAAAACAAATTAAAAAAAGTAATTCTTTGGTGAGGTTGCACACACATTGAAATGTTCTGTTAAGTAAAATTGGAGGCTAGAGAATAGAAAACTGACTGAGATTTCATCACTGATACGTAGTCACCTGAAAGATGAAGGAAATGATTGAGGAAATAATCATTCTGGAAAAGTGGAGCGCCAGGAACATGGATAAAGAACACATTAGAGGGGCAGAGTGATAGTCCAGCAGGTAGGGCACTTGCATGTGGCTGACCTGGATTTGATCTCGACACCTCATCAGTGCCCTGAACACTACCAGTAAGTGATTTTTGAGTGTGAAACCAGGAGTAAGTCCTGAGCCCCAATTCCACTCTCCTTCCTAAATTTTATATTATTCAAAAGTTAGATTATTCTGTGACTTAATTAAATATTTATTATGAAAAATTAGATTTGGGGGGTTGGGGGCATGCCTGGTGATGCTCAGGGGTTAAGGCTAAGGGGCTCAGGATTCCATATGGGATGCATGAAATTAAACCTGAGTTAGCTACATGCAAGGCAAATGCCCTACCCGCTGTACTACTGCACCACTGGAAAAAAATTAGATTTAGATAAAATTAAGAGCATAAACGTAAGACTGTGGGGGCCGGAGAGATAGCATGGAGGTAAGGCATTTGCCTTTCATGCACAAAGTCATCGGTTCAAATCCCAGCATCCCATATGGTCCCCCGAGCCTGTCAGGAGCAATTTCTGAGCATGGAGCCAGGAGTAACCCCTGAGCACTGCTGGGTGTGACCCAAAAACCACAAAAATAAATAAATAAATAAATAAATAAATAAGACTGTGTTAGTCCATGAAAACATGAAGATGTACTGCAGAAATTTTATTATTAGGAATGCATAAGAGATAGTAGAGAAGATAGGACACTTGTCTTTTAGGTAGGTAACCTAGTTTTTTGTTTTTGTTTTTGTTTTTTTAGTTTTTGGGTCACACCTGGCAGTGCTCAGGGATTACTCCTGGCTGCATGTTCAGAAATCGCTCCTGGCAGGCTCGGGAAACCATATGGGATGCCAAGATTTGAACCAATGACCTTCTGCATGAAAGGCTTACCTCCATGCTATCTCTTCGGCCCCAGTTACCTAATTTAATCCCTGTGACAGACTATAGTCTTCTGAGCATGGCCAGGAAGAAGCACTGAGCACCACTGGATGTAACCCAAATGCCCCCACCCAGAAATCAAAGATTAGGAATATGGCTTAGGAAGTGGAGCACAAGCCTAGCATTTTAGAGGTCCTAAATTCAATTCCTGGCACCCCAGGTGTAGCCCCTAGATAGAAAAGCACCTTCTCAGCAGGAGAACCAACTGAACAAAATGGTGCACAAACTTCACACATGGGAGACCAGGATCCAATCCCTGGTACCACAGGTCATCAGAGCATCACCAGGAGTAGCCTGCAAACCAACAAATCTCCAATTCAAAGAAACTAGTTTTCCTTATTTTTCACTCGAATTCAGTTCTCTCATAGCAGGGAGTGGAGACAGAGAGGGGTTATTTGCTCATTCTTTTATTCATTCACTCAGCAGCACCAGATCAAGGAGTAGGTACTATAAACGGGGGAGGAGGGGAAGACCCTAAGAAAGGCTCAGAGCCTCAAGACAGGGAGATGGCTCACAGGCAAATGCCCAGTTTTAACCCTGACAGTAGATGGTTCCTGGAGTCCCAAGCTGGAAGTATCCCCTGGACATTACCAGGTGTGGGCCACAACAGCCCAGACCCTAATAAAATAGCTTACAACCTCAGGAGTGGAGTCTCACCACCCTTCAGGACAACTGGGTTGGCCTGAGCGATGGAACAGGTGTGGGGTATAGACCGTCCATCCGCTGACGCTGGTCCAATCTCCAGCACAACAGATGGTTGTGCACCATTGGGGTCTCTATAGGTGTGAGAACAACGTTTACTTTCCCTCACTCCCCAACCCCAAAAAGAGCAGTAAGATTCTAAACAATCCCTGGAGGTAGGAGGCTGATGGGAAATCTTGCCAGGGAGCAGAGGTGACAATAAAGAGGGAAGACCAGGAGGGGCCAAATGAAGGATGAGTCTGGGGCAGAGCCTGGATTGTGCCTGGCCAGTGGCTCTGCTCCTTCCAGAGTCAGCCCTGGTGAGGCTGAGCCCCATCATAACTGGTTCCATGAAGGACTCGGGAAAATGGTAGTGCAAGGACTGGAGAGACACAAGCTGTGACAGAGCCAGGACGGACTTTCTCTCTGACAGAGGAAGGCTGAAGGAGAGGCTACATTGCTTTCTCCTCTAAAACACGACAATGCCCTCAAGGGCAAATCATGCTACAAGGAAACCAACCATCAAGGGCTCCTGCACAGGAATGAAGGCTGCTCTTTATGCTCAGGAGGACAGACCTGAGTTGTTGCAAGTCAGCCCCTGAAAAGGTTGACTGATGGAGGGATGGAGGATGAGGTCTTTCCCCTCCAGCTCAGAGCACGCGTCTGCCATCCTGTCCAGCCAATGGTTCTGAGGTGAAACGGCGAGTAAACAGCTCGCAGACAGTCAGGCTTGTGGAAATATTAGCTTTATTCAGTGGACAAGACTGAAGTCCAAAGTCTCAGCCTCAGTTCCAGCCAAAAGCCCCCCGCCTTCCACAGACCCTTGTTTTTATCCCCCAGAATCAGGTACCACCCAATGGTGGGATCAGATACCACCCAATGGTGGAAGCAGAATCAGGTACCACCCTAGGGTGGGGGCAGAATGCCAGGTCACACCCTAGGGTAGGGCACAATCACCAATCAGGATAGGGTCAGTAACATCATAATCCCATAAAATGTTTACATACACAACTCTGAGTCACCTCCACAGAGCCGGTTTCAGAGCTTGTCAGTGAAATTCAAAGGTTTTCCCATAAATTAAAACATGGAAAGCTGAGGGGATCAGAGCAATAGCATTTGCTATAACAAAAGGCATTTGCCTTTCATGAGGCCAACCCTGGTTCAATCCCCGGCATCCCATATGATCCCCCAAATCTTCCAGGAGTGATTTCTGAGAGCAAGCCAGAAGAAATTGCTGAACACTGCTGGTGTGGCCCCAAAACAAACAAACAAAAGCATGGGAAGTTAATTTAGGATCCAAAGAGATAGAGGATTTATGTAAGGTACATGCTAGGCATACAATTGATGCTGGGTCAATCCCTGGCATCATCCCTGAGACTAGCCAGGGTAGAAATGCACATTTGGGCCTTGCACTGAACCACATACCAGGTTAGCCTATGTTTACCAGGAGCTCCCCAAGACTGAGTTTCGTGCTACTTAAGCTGAAAGCAATCCTCCTCTGCTGCAGAATTCTGAGGAGGGCAGCCCCATCCCCAGAGACCCCCTCACCTTTACCAGCTCATCTGTTAGACAAGCTGAATTCCCCAAGGCCATGCACTGCACCTCCTTGTTATTTTTCCCCTGCTCTTTTCATGAAAATAAAATTAATTTTCCAGCCCATGAATTAAACATCGCTGCTGCCAGCTGAAAGATTTTAGCAACAGTCTTTTGTTGGCAAGAGAAGCAGGATCCCGACATGATCTATAATAAGCTACAAGGAGGCAGAGAGTAGGAGGGGGGAGCAGAGGGAGGGCGTCAAGAGGCCAAGGAAGAACTGCCACGCTCGGCACATGGACACCTTCTCCAGATGGTTAGCCCATAGCTGGGTGCAAAGTGAGGCCGTGACCCGGTTCACACTCATCAAAATGCAGAAGCCAAGATCCTTTGCTGCTTTTTGTTGAGTGGGGAATTTTGGGAGAGTGTTGGGGAGGGTGGGAAGGTTTGACACACTTGATGGTGCTCCACAGCTAGTGTTTGGGGGTCACTTCCAGAGGTACTGGAAATTGAACCCAGAGATTCCTTCTTGCAAAACATAAGCTCCTGCCCTTAAGCCCTTTCTCAGGGTCTGGGAGTCTTTATTTACTTGGTTTTGGGGTCACAACAGGTAGTTCTCAGGGCTTACCCCTGGTTCAGTGCTCAGGGATCATTTGTGTGAGCACAGAGGCAGGGGTAAGTGCTGAGCACTGCTGAGAATGCCCCAAAACAAACAAAAAGATGCATGTTTTGTCCATAGCCAACCCTAGTGCAATCCCCAATACTGAAGCTCACCCTGTAAGCATCACCAGGCATGATCTTGGAGCCCCACTCCAGGTGGGTGTGGCTTTCAAACCAAAATGGATCAGATGTAAATAAACTTGGATTCAAGATGGCAGCAGAATGAGCATAAGAACACTGGCACACATAGGAACCCAGGAACAAACAGAGCCAAGAGAAGGAAGTAGAAAGAGAGGTGGCCCGGGGCAGAGCAGACCTTAGCAGCAACATGTTTATTCCTGGGCCAGCACTTCTGAGTGTGAGATCAAAGGTACTAAGAACGTGTTCCCAGCTTCCCCCTGCCTCTGCAGCCTGGCTCAGGTCATCTCTGGGCAGCTATTACTCCAGCTGATCCAAGTTCTTCCCAGTTACTGGTGGTGAAGGATGGTGTACATTGTATGACTGAAATCTAACTATAAACAATTTTGTATCCACGGTGCTTAAATAAAGCAATTTAAAAAAAGTGGGGCTTCAAAGTCCCCAGAAACAGTAGGAGGAGGAGGAGGGGGTGAGGGTCAGATGAAGATCACAGTCATACTCAGAGAAGTTTCTTCCTGCTGGGCATACTGGGTCTCCCTGTTCTGAGTTTGGCCCCTGCTCCCCTCTTACCCCCTCTTTACCCACTTACCAAGGAGATTGAACAAGTGCTCTTCATCCCCCCCACTTCCCAGCACTGCTCTAGCAGGTCCCTGTGCTGCAATGCCACCTTCCTCCCCCAGAACCTTTTGGGCTCAACTGGCTGAGCATCCTAATTTCCCACCCTGGAGCGTCCTCTCCTCTCACCCCAGCCGGCCTCCAAGAGCCATGAACTGGGAGGAAGGAGGGGGAATAGAGCTAATGTCTGGCAGAAAATGCATGAGTTATAAATAAAACTGAGTACGTGAATTAAAGCATAGTTCTCAGCCCTGCTTCGTAGCAGAAATGCCTGAATGGCTTTAAAACAACACAAGGTGTCAGAAGAATAGTACAGCAGATAGGGTACTTGCCTTGAATGCGGCTAAACTAGGTTTGATTCATAGCATCCCATATGGTTCCCTGAGCACCAACAAGAGTGATCCCTGAGCTGAGAGCCAGAGGTAAGCCCTGAGCACAGCTTATATGTCCAAATCCCACCACCAAAAAAAGGCAAAATAAGGGGCTAGCGATTTCTAAATAACTCTGGCAAACTCCAGCCTAGAGGTCTGGGGGAGATGGGACCAAGTGACTTGTTGTCTTAATTAATTAAGGATGGATCTGGATGGCGATGGATGGAGGTGGCTTCATCCTCCATGAGCTGGCGGGTCTGGGGTCCAGAAAAGCGACGGGTATTGAACTCACTCACAGGCAGGCATCAGGAAGCGTCAACTTTATTTATCCCTATTCACCACATGTGTGTGGCCTATCTTATAACCTTTCAAGCATTGCTATTCTTAGCCCTGCATCTTAACTCCTTTCAGCCATCTTTCCTTTGATCTCCATGCTGGTCAAAGACCAAAAGGGCAGAGACCCAGCCTAAAGCAAAAAGGGCAAAGACCCCAAAAGCCAGAGAGCCCAGCAGGGCAAAAGGGCCCAAATCCCCTGGGTCAAAGGCTTATCTACCTTTTCCAAAACCACTCCCCGGAATGGGAGGGGTCTTGCAGGTAAGGTTACACCTAATATCCAGTTCCCAAGACCCCTCCCAGAAAAGGGCGGGTCTCAGGTATGTACACCTAAATCCAGGGTGAAGTTACAGTGACTGAATACTTTATGTTTATTTGTTTGTTTGGGGGACATACCTGGTGATGCTCAAAGGTTACTTCTGGCTCTGCACTCAGGGATTACTCTAGTGGGACTCAGGGGGCCCTATAGGGTGCTGGGGATCTCACCTGGGTCAGTCTTGTGCAAGCAAGCACACTCCCCACTATACTATCACTGAGGCCTTTGTCTGAACATTAAAGGCTCCCCAAAAACTTCTGATATGCAGCAGAACAGAAAAAGTGAATAAAACTGTGGCTGAAGGAATTTACAACTGCCTATCCCAGAAGAGGGTCTCTCTTGTGGCCATGCACACAGAGATTTTTAGGAGGATAATGACTGGCCCTTGTAGTCACCAGTGCCCTTCGAGGAAAGTTCTTTCAATTCCTCATCTAGTGCATTCATTCTGTGACCATGGAACTGAGGGTAACACAACTTAGCCTTTGAGTCAGCCATGTGAATGAACAGCACAAGAAGATATGAAGGAGGCATGTACCCAAAGGCCCAAAGTCCACTGTTTGCTGTAGGCCTGCTCTAAGAACAAGAGTTCTGCAGGAACTCACTTCCTGCCAGCTATGACACAACATTGACTACACTATCAGCAGTGCCATTATAGATGAGGACAGTGTGGTCAAGGAAGGCACATGATGGATCTGAAGCTGAACTTGGGGCTGGGCTTTGAACTCAGACGAGCTGATTCTAAAGACCACGCTCTGAACCCCACAGTGGAGAACCTACCTCAGAAACATGAGAAATCAAAGATGAGAGAAGGTGAACTACATGCCAGAGGCTTCAGGAAGACCAAAGAAAACCCTTATGAGAGAGGAGGCTCATAGAGAGAGTGGAAGAGAGGCAGAAGAGAGAGGGAGAGAGACAGCTTAACTCAGTGGAGCACAGGTGTTAGCCCCTGGAGTCCAGAGTTTGATCCATGGCACCACATGATCCTCCCAATTCTGAGCCAGGTGTACCTGATGTGGTCTTTGTAGAAAAAAAAAAACAAAACTCAGGGGCCAGAGCAATAGTACAGCAGGTAGGGCACCTGCTTTGCATGAGGCCAACTGGGGATTCTTCCCAGCATTACACATATGTTCTCCTCAGTACAGAGCCAGGAGTAAGCTCTGAGGACAGCTGAGTGTGATCTAAAAAAAAGAAGAAGAAAAAAAAAAGGAAAAAGGGGAGTGGGGAGCTCAAAAAAGATAAACAGGATAAAAGGGAAACAGGGAAGTTTAGCCACCCTAATAGTGCTCAGAGAGTCAATTAGTGCAGGTGATGAGCCCTCCTAGCTCTCTACTTACCAGAAGATGCTTGCCACTGCCCCAGCTCTCTTCCGTTAAACCTCAAGGAAACCCCAAGGCTGTGCCATCCTTTTGTCAATTGGTTCATGGCTTTTTCCAAGCAAGTATTATAATTTTGCATTGCCCAAATTGTATGCATAAAATTATTTTAATGTATGCAATACCCCAAACTAGATAAAACAAGAAGTGAAAATGCTCTAGCAAGGTCAAACAGCTGCATCAAACAGTTGGGTTTTGAGAGCATGCCTTGTACTGGAGCTGCAAGTTCTTTATGTCCCAACAGATGATAGCAAGCCAGTGTAAGGTTTTGAGACATGTCCTGTCCCATGACAGGAACTATGAGTTGCTAGCACTGCACATTTGTTCTCAGATACTGACACACACCCTGATTCTGACAGTGACTTTCAGCTCAGTGCTACTGCCCCCAGGTTCCAGGAAAGTGGGCAACCAGTATAGGGAGAGCCAAGATGATGCTGGGTGGTGTAGCAAGGGAGCCTGCAGCCTGATCTCCCCACACAGCAGCACTATTCTCCCTCTGCTAATTATCATGGGCATCTGCAATGACCTTGACCAGGGTTATAAAAAATGAACTTGGGGCCGGAGCGGTGGTGCAGCGGAGGGGCGTTTGCCTTGCATGTGGCTAACCCAGGACGGACTTGAATTCGATCCCAGGCATCCTATATGGTCCCTCAAGCCAGGAGCGATTTCTTGAGTGCAGAGCCAGGAGTAACCCCTGAGCATTGCTGGTTGTGGCCCAAAAACAAACAAACAAAAAAAAAAGAACTTTATCATGTTACCCTCAACCTATATTTATACTTGTTGGAATTATTAAGCCAGCAAAAGGATACTCTAGTGTCTAGTTTTGCTGCATGCTAGCCTTGAGCAAGGCTCTTAGTGATCGCCAGTTTATTAAAAATGTACAAGTTGCAACAACAAAGGGAAGGGGATGATAAGGTTTATGAAGAGGATGGTTTTCAATATTTCAGGTAGAGGGTGAGAGAAAGAGAGAGAGAGGGAGGAAGAGAGTGTGTGTGTGTGTGTGTGTACTGTTAGGGATCAAACCCAGAGCCTCACATAAGCAAGCCATGTACTGCTCTACTATCAATCCACATTCTCAAATATTTATTTTTAAAGATAACTCAAAGGGCAAGAGAGATAGTGCAGCAAGTAGGACACTTGTCCTGAACACGGCTGACTGGGGATCTGTTCTACTGTCAACACTGAGTACTGACTGCTAGGAGTGATTCCTGAGCACAGCCAGGTGTGGCCCCCAAACAAAACAAAACAAAAAGATGACTAAAGGAAGTGGGAGAGTGGGAGAAAAATGAAATCAAATTTGAGAGCCTAAAGAAAATTATTTGGCCTTGTTTCTATTAAAATTATAATCAGCTGTGCTGAAAAAAATCTCCAAGAAAACCACTCAAAACCAGGTGAACTGTCAGCTAAACAAAAAAGATTCTTATTCACAAAATAGTGGTCTTTTGAAGGAAAATAGGAGAAAAATATAATGATATAATGAAAGAGTAGGGTAGTGGAGAGGTGAAAAATTGTGTTTATCATCTCTGGGGACTTGAAGAAAGATCCTCTGTCCCAAAGCCAGAGAGAGCTTTTCCATGCAAGACAAGCAATGAAGCCTAGGGATGTGGCAGGTTATAAAATCCGCTGTGCTGTAAAAGGCCTTTTATTCTTTCTACTAAAGAAAAGAGCCAGACTGGAGAGATAGGGCAGAGGAAAAGGTGATTGTCTTACACGCTGCTGACCTGGGTTTGATCCCAGCACAGCACTAGGTCCCTAAAGTCCAGCCAAGAGAGATTCTTGAGTGATGGGCCAGGACTACGCCCTGAGTGCCCTGGGTATGGTCCAAAAACCGAAAAAGAAAAGAAAAGGAGTCAGTACCCTGACCCTCAATAATTATGACAACTAACAATTACTGAAACCAACTATGAACCAGGCAGTGTGCTGTCTTACATTACCTAATTAATTCCTCATGACATTATAGCACCTATTTTAAAAGTGAGAAAATTGAAGTCTAGAAATATTCACATGCCCAAAGTCATTCAGTTGATAAGTCGGTAAGCAGGGATTCGGGATTCACATTTAGATCTTCTCCAGAGCCTTGCTCACTTTGATGAATGTTGCAGGTGGGCTAGTGATAGTACAGAAGGTAAGGTGCTTGCCTTGCTTACGGTCAGGCCTGGTTCAAGCCTTCGAATTGTGTAAAGTTCCCTGGGCAACACCAGAAGTGATCCCTTAGCACAGAACCAGGATTAAGTCCTGAGCACAGTTGGATGTGATCCAGCCCCTCGCTCCATAGATAGTGCATGCAACGCAGACGTTAGCAGCAGAAACAAACAAAGCAAAACAAAAAACAGAATCTGGCTGTAGACCAGCACCTTCCAACCCTCCACCCCCACTCTGATGAAACCAGTTCCATCTAACCAGGGTTGCATTCTCCCTGGACAGAAAGGGAGACAGTTGCAAATGTTGGCTGTGGAAGCACAGTATCGTCCTAGGAGGGAAACAGACTAGATGCAGATGACATGTCCAGAGAAACCTGAAAAGTTCCAAGGTTTCTGAAAACCAACCACCAGAGTGCCTGGGGAGGACTGGAGAGCAGGTCCACTGAGAAGTCCTGACACTGTCACCTCAATAAAAGCAAGACTGCCTGGCCTCATCCACCATGCAGCTCCTTCAGAAGGAGGAATCCAGGCCTCCACTAAACAGCCCTTTCTGTGTTAAACCCTCAAAACTGTCACTTTTGTGAGCCTGGGGTCTTCAAATGAACATTTTCACTTCCAGTGGGAGTTTTAATTCCCAAACTCATCCCTTCATCCTGTGGGCCTTTGGGGTTTTTGTTTTTTGATTTTTGGTTGTATTGTTTTGTTGTTTGGAAGGCTTTTGGGATCACACCTGGCAGGTCCCCTGCAGTGGCTGTGCTCAAGGTCTGCTCTTGGCTCTATGCTCAAGGATCACTCCTGGCAGGGAGAGGAGGACCAAAATGTGGGTGCCAAGGATGGAATCTCTCTCTGCCACATGCAAAACGAGAGGCTTTTCCCCCTGCACTATCTCTATCACCCTTCAAGGCATGCTTTTGACAGCCTACCCAGTCAGAAAACAAAAAAGGATATGAAGAGAAGATGGCTGAAAGGGCCAGGTGCATGCCTGGCTGGGACAATTCAAAAAGGAGAAAAAAAAAATAAAGTGCAAATGATTCAATGGGTAGGAGGCGAATCAGAAAGGGCTGGGGGTTGGGGGGTCAGACAGCAGCTGAAGATGGACTGACTAACAGCTCCGGATAACCATCCAGATGTGCCTGGCATTTCACCACCAAGCAAGTCCCTCCAGGCACCCGATGCAACTCACACCCCCTCCACCTCCACCGTTCGCTCCAGGGAGGCTTCGTTTCCAGGGCAACGTCACAGAGTGGAAGGAGGCTCCTGATGGACTCGCTTAGCCTAGTTCCTTGACAGATCAGGTCCCCGAAGAGGAAGAGCGACCCAAAGATGCAGGAACTCGGCCCTGACGCCAAACAGAGTCCCGGGCCACAGAGGAAGTGAAGGACAGGGGTGTGGGTGGGAGCATGTCTAGGTCAAGCCCTGGAGCTTTCACTGTCTATCAAGGCAGCCCAGGATGCGCCTGCGCACTGCCCCCTGTGCAGTTGGGGCCTGCAGCTCTGTGACAGTCCCCCAATGGATGGGACATCCATCAGGCTAGGATGAACTTTTGGGATGTTACTATATTGCCATGTTGGCCCTGGAACTTAACATACACCCCATCAGCACATGTTCTCTCTTACAAAGGGAGGTGATGAAACGCAGGTAGGAAGCGAATCCAGAGCTCCTGAGAAGCTTCTGAGCTAGGATAGAAAGGCAAGAGGGGCAGGCCGGAGAGATAGCATGGATGCATGCAGAAGGACGGTGGTTCAAATCCCGGCATCCCATATAGTCCCCCGAGCCTGCCAGGAGCAATTTTTGAGCGTAGTCAGGAGTAACCTCTGAGCTTTGCCGGGTGTGACCCAAAAACCAAAAACATAAAATAAAAAGAAAAAAGAAAGGCAAGAGGGCTGGCTCACAAGGAATGAATGTCTGCCCTGAGATACCACAGTCTCCTGAGCAATGTAGGGAGTAGCCTGCACACTAATATTCCCCAAAAGTACTTTTGTTATCAGCAAAACAAACTAGTAAAGGGTGTTTTATGGTTTGCAACATCATGCCCCCTTGGTAGATCAAGTCCTGGGGTTATTAGTTCCCCATGGAGAGTAGTGGAGCCTGGAATTAAGAGGGCACCCTCATGCCAAATGTTTTCAGAACAAAGATACCAGCTTCACCACAGGGTGGCCTGGAAAGTCCAGAAGCCACTTGGCACACCTGAGGAGGAGGCCTTGTCTATGTGGCTCCTAATGGGTGCAGGAAAAGTGGGGGATTGCTGGTGGAGTACAAGATAGTTAGGAAAGAAATGAAGTGCTCACTGCTCTCTGAGCTCTCACTGCCCTGGAAATATGCCCCAAGTTCCCTGGGGAGGAGATCTTCTAGCACCAGTGCTCCAACGGTTTCCAAACTGTTCTTTGGGATGCAGGAGCATACAAACCAAACATCAAAATGTGGGGAAGGGCACAGAAACTGAGGCCACTCCGTGGGGGACAGAGGAGTCAGGAGTCATCCAGATTGAAGGGACAGAGAGACCACACGCCGCAGCTCCAAGAGGTTGCTATTCCTAAATCGGTGCTCAGGGATCACTCCAGATAGTGCTCAGGGGCTGCAGTGTCCTGGGATGGCACAGGAGCCTAACGGTCTCATCACTCCCTCCATCCAACCCCCTCTCTGGGCTACACACCTGCACCTGCCCTCAGACATTATGTGGAACGGTCCGCAGGCCCTCCGGGGTATCCGGAGAAGGCTGTCCCCACTCCTAGCTCCCCATTCCACGCGTCGTTCCCCTTCTTTCAGGATACACAAATAGGTTGGACTTCTCTTGCCCACATCCCCGGAGGCCACGGGAAGCGAGCGCTGCGAGCCCAGCGGGCTTCTAAGGGACCTGGACAGACACCGGCCCAGGACGCGCTTCGGAGCCTTCCTTGGGCGCTTGGCCAAAGTCTAATCCGAGGTCCGAGCGGGGTCCGGCGGGGCATCCACGCGCCCCTCTGGGGTCCAGAAGCGGAGCGGGGTGGGGGGCCTGGACCCAAGATCAGAATGCTGTGACATGACAGTGGGCCGCGGCAAGTCCCAGGGGCAGGAGACAGAGCCCGGCGCGGAGCAGAGGGGCAGGCTCGGAGGGCCGATCGGAGGCCGGCCGGGCTCGGCGAAGGAGGTGGTTGGCTCGCCTAGAAACTTCGGGGACCCCGGAGTCGGCACTGGGGTGCGAAAGGCAGGGGCTTTGTGCAGGGACGAGCAGGTAACTCATCTCCCCGCTTCACTTCGTGCGCGACCCTCCAGATGGAGCCCGGACCAGCTCTCCGTCCCCTTTTCCCGTCCTTAACTCGGCCCCCCAAGACGCAGCCGGCCCAGGAGCAGAGAGGCAGGAGGCGAAGGGAGCCCCAACACCAGCAGTGCCACCGGGCGCGGGGTCCCCGGCTTCTCCCGCCCCGCGTGGGAGGCTGAAGTTGGAGACCCCGGGAGTATCCACCGTGCGCATGCAGGCGGAGGAGACCCCGCAGGCCCCGGGGGTCCAGGGCGCGGGGTCGGGGGGCGCCGGGATCGGGGTGGGGGGACTTACCCCAGAGCAGAGTGAGCGTCTGCGCCTTGGGGATGAGCAGCAGCGCGTACACGGCCCCCAAATGGAGCAGGCTCATGAGGACCACGTTCCTCCAGACGATGTCCCGCCGCTGCCCGCGCGCGTCCGGCCGGTCGGGGCCCCCTGCGCCCTGGAGCCCCGCGCGCATCTCCTCCTTGGCATTGGGGCCCCGCATGGCTGGGAAGAGAGGTGGCAGGCAGGCAGGCAGGCAGGCAGGTGCTCGGCCCGGCTGGGAGCTCTCCGATGCGGGCTGGGGGATGCTGTCTTTTCGGGGTGTAGGGGGGAAATCTCCGCACCTCCCGTCCGCGCCTCCACCGTGCCCTCTCTTTCTCTCTCTCTCTCCGGCTTAAGGCGCTCTGCTGGGCCTAAGGATGCCAGTCTGGGCGCCCAGCATCTGTTGCTGGCATCTTCTTGCTGGGGCTCCACTGGGCGGGGAGGAGAAGGAGGAGGAGGATTGCGGGGAGCGGGAGGGACGCCGTGGGGGGGACGGCGGGGACAGCGGAATAGGGGGGGACGCGCACACGGGGACCCGGAGGAAGAAAGACCTGCATAGCTACAGCCAATCAGCGGCGCTGGTGGGGTTCTTAAAGAGAAAGGCGCCCCTGGGGCATCCTCTGCTACTGCCCGCCCACCCCCCCCATCTCCCCTAGACTGGACCCCCTGCAGTGCCCACGATGGGCAGCCTGCGCGCCCTGAAAAGTCGGGGAGGCCGGGACCCAGCAGAGAGGCCCCCTGACACTTCTGTCTGCTATGCTTTCTCGGCCTCCTCCAGAAATCTTGACGTTTGGAAAGGCTCCCCCTACCCAGCCCTGCTTCAAATCACAGAGCAAGAATGAAATATAGCTATGCCACCCAAATCCGAGATGAGATGCCAAAGTACCCGGGCCTGCCGCTTCCTAGGGTAGGCACACACAGTAAATGCTCAATAAGTGCCCTCTCCACAGCGCCCTGCCCCCTTTTCCCCCGCCGGACCCGTGGAAGGCAAATTCTCTTCAACTGGACTCTTCTTCGGAACTGGCTCCCAGTCCTGGGTCAGGCAACTGCTTGAGAAGTCAACCTATTTGACTTCAGAACTGGCTCCCAGTCCTGGGTCAGGCAACTGCTTGAGAAGTCAACCTATTTGACTAGGGAGGTTGGAAGGGTGGGGAGGATCACCCTTTGCATTCCACAAAAAATTCACCGGCAAAGAATTAGTGTCTGAGCACTTCTCCTCTTCTCAGATCATTTTTCATCCGCCCTTGAGCACAGAGATGCCCAAGAGTGAGCTGGATGTGCTCCAAGCAGCTGTGGTCACTTGCAGACTAAAAACAGAAGGGGGACTGGACCGATCAGGGCCAGGAGCCTGGGATTCAGAATTCTTGCTCTAACTCACTGTCACGGCCCTGAGCCCTCTCATTGAAGTATCTTTAACCAGGGGACGGAACTATGCTTTGCTCTTAGTTCCAACTTGCAAAATCTACGACAGGGGTCTCAAACTCAATTTACCTGAGGCCGCAGGAGGCAAAGTCGGGGTGAGGCAGGGCCGCATAAGGAATTTCACCAAAAAAAAAAAAAAAGTCCTCAAAAGTTATTATTAACAGTTTTAATTGTTTCTTCTGAACATGAATAGAACATTGAGTGAAGATCATGAACAGTTCTTCTGAACATGGCATCTTTTGCCTATTCCTTGCTGCCAGAGACTTGACAGCGCTTCTTCTCACAAATCTGAACCACATTTGGCTTGAGAGAGGAAGCAGTTGAGACCCTCAGTATGGCTTGAAGATGATCATCATTAAGTCTAGACCTGTACTTTGACTTATTGAAGTTCAATGTGGAGAATAACTTTTCACACAAATATGTGCTCCCAAAAAGGCACATGGTGCGCTTTGAATATTTGGGAAAGCTCAGGGAAGCTGGGGGGCAATTCTCTCAAAAATTGCCCATGCATGTCTGCTTTTCCACTAATCTCCCTGAACTTGTCTTTGAGATCAGAGTTGCATTGTAGGTCAATGAGCTCCATTTGAAGCACAGGAGGGGCATTTTGCACATCAAAAGAAAAGGGGTCCACAAAAATTTGGAAAGTGGCTCTGTGCTTTTTGAAGTCTGCAAATCTGTGATCA
Source organism: Suncus etruscus (assembly GCF_024139225.1). Taxonomy (NCBI): domain Eukaryota; kingdom Metazoa; phylum Chordata; class Mammalia; order Eulipotyphla; family Soricidae; genus Suncus; species Suncus etruscus. The sequence goes on from NC_064863.1 coordinate 71,998,376, forward strand.
AATTCCTTCTCTAGCTTAAAAGTAGCATCAACATATTTCTCACCACTGAATGGTATGCCTGCATCTACAAGTTCCTTGCATGCTGGGAAAAGGCAAAGGTTTGTCTGAGAGAGCTGGGGTTTCCATAACACAAGTTTTGTGGAGAATGCTCTCACGTTGTCGTGGGCAGCACTGATAAGCTGCCCCGGGCCTTGTAACATCTTGTTTAGTACATTTAGCTTATGTGTGATGTCAACATGAAAAGCTAAGTCCATGAGCCATTTGTGATCACTCAACTCAGAAACAGCATTCCCATCCTTCTCCATGAAGGCTTTCACTTCTCTCAACTCAAAAAATCTTTTCAGGACATTTCCCCTGCTGAGCCAATGTACCTCGGCGAAATAGAGCACATCTCCATATTCTGACTCCATTTCCTCTAAAAAAGCATGGAACTTCCTGTGCTTTAAGCCCCTGGATCTGATTTGGTTGATGCATTTCACAGCAACAGCAGCCATCACATTGTCACATGGCAGGCATTTACTGCAAAGGGCCTGCTGATGGACAATGCAGTGAAGAGGCAATAACCTTCTCTACACCCTCCTCTTCAAGTTGTTTTTGAACAAGTGCCACCAGTCTATTTTTCCTCCCTGTCATCGATGGCGCTCCATCGGTTATTATTCCAACAAACCTCTCCCATGGCAAACCTGCATTCTCAATGGCATCACACAGATGCCGAAATATCTCATTAGGGGTGGTCTGGCCATGCATTGGAATTTTTGTGAGCAGCTCCTCTGTCATTTCAAAATTGCAATCAACACCATGGATATAAATTGTGAGCTGCGCAGTGTCTGTTATATCTGTGCCCTCGTCAAGAGCAACTGAGTATGCATCAAAACATTTGGCTTTCTCACACCGTTGATGATAAATGTCACTTGACATGTCAGAAATGTGCTCTGCCACAGTGTTGGCAGAAAGGCTGATTTTGCTAAACTGACCTTTCTTTTCCAGGCAGATAATACTTGCAGCCTATAACATACATTTTTAACAAACTCTCCTTCTGTGAATGGTTTCCCTGTCTTAGCAATCATCTCACTAACCATGTAACTAGCTTCGAATGATGCAACATTCTCTTTGGTTGCTTTCTTGAAGAAATCTTGTTGCCTCATTAGACATGCTTTAAGACTGGCAACACGCTTGGCTCTCTCATTTCCTTGATATTTTGCACATTCCTCAGCATGTTTAGTTGAATAATGGCGTTTCAAGTTGTATTCCTTGTGCAAGGCAACTTTCTCTGAGCAAACAAGACATGTGGGGATGCCCCTGTGCTCAACAAAGAAATACTGCATCTCCCACTTTTCCTGAAATTGTCTGTGCTCATCATCAATCTTTCTCTTCATTGCAGGCTTTGATGAAGTCATGATGAAGGTATGACAAAATCTAATTCTGTAATAAACTTCTCTCCCTTCTCTCCCTTATGCCTCCGATAATGCGAGGGACAGCAGGCAGGAGCAGCGGAAATGATGTCTGCACTAGGCACAAAGTATTCGTGATTATTCGCTTACCGAATATTCGCAATAAAAAACGGAATTGCTCGGGGTATGCGAATGTTTAATGTGATTTTTTTCTACTAATGCGATTTTTATTGCAATTATTTGGTAAGTGAATAATCACGAATACTGTGATATTTGAAGGCCGGCCGCGGGCCACAAAATGTTGTACGGAGGGCCGCAAATGGCCCACGGGCCACGAGTTTGAGACCCCTGAACTACGAGGTTGTTGGTTTTCTGATTTTTTTTATATTTTGTGTTTTCTGTTTTGGTTTCTGAGCCACACCAAACCTGCTCAAGGACTACTTCAACTCTTTATCTCCACCCACCCAGCCTTCTGCATGCAAAAACATTGCTCTCTCAATATGTAAGCCACTTCCCTACTCCTGAATGTGAGTTTGAAGGGTAATTTTGAAGAGAAAGGAGGGGTCATACCAGCAGTGCTTAGTGGACCATATGAGGAGGTCCTGGGGCTCAAACCCAAATAACCAGTAATATGGCAAGCTCCTAATCCCTACTAACTCCCTGACATTAACATGATGTTTACTGAACCTATATGTTAACATTATGTTGATAAATTAAGTTTATGTTACCATTGTTTAAAATTCTCTCCAGGTTTCCTAGAAAGGAGAAAATTTTATTTTACAAAGAACTGCCTGCATGAAAGGACCCTCCACATGCATTTTCTTTTTTTTTTCTTTTTTTTTTTTTGGGGGGGGGGTCACACCCGGCAGTGCTCAGGGGTTACTCCTGGCTCCATGCTCAGAAATTGCTCCTGGCAGGCACGGGGGACCATATGGGACGCCAGGATTTGAACCAATGACCTTCTGCATGAAAGGCAAACGTCTTACCTCCATTCTATCTCTTCGGCCCCATGCATTTTCTTTTTAATGAACCTGATCAAATCCCATCTGCCAGCTAAAACAATTTCTCATTTAAATCTGAAGCAAGACTGTGGCTTCTGGAATTGAGTCCATAGAGCAAAGTTTCTGATAAAGTTAATGATGAAGTTCCTGATGAAATTATAGACTGAATCAGACCAACATTGGTACTGTAAAATGAGTAGTGAGACACTGCACGTGAAACTGGAGAAAGGTTTTATTTTGTCTTGTTTTTTTGGGGGGTCACACCTGGCAGCACTCAGGGGTTACTCCTGGCTCTATGCTCAGAAATCGCCCCGGCAGGCACAGGGAACCCTATGGGATGCCGGGATCCAAACCACTGTCCTTCTGCATGAAAGGCAAATGCGGCAGGCACAGGGAACCCTATGGGATGCCGGGATCCGAACCACTGTCCTTCTGCATGAAAGGCAAATGCCTTACCTCCATGCTATCTCTCCAGCCCCTGGAGAATGGTTTTTATCAGACTGCTTAGTCTTGGCTCAAAAATGCATCACTTCTTCACTCTCTCCCTCAACATGCCCACACTACTCCCTGCAAACTCTACACACATTCGCTGTGACTCTAAATCTCAGGGCTTCCCTGCTGGTTGCCAGTTCACATCTTTGAGTTAGAGTGACTCCCCCATTAAATCATTTGCTTAGCAAGTATTGGGTCACTGCTAGGTTGTCAGGAGTGGACACTGAGGAAACAGGTTGAAAAAGCACCCACTGTCCTAGGTAACACCCATCTAGGAATAAAGACATATGAACAAATGGAATATCTTGCCCTGACTTTGAAAGGGCAGCAGGGTCCAGGTCTTTACTAGATGAAAACAAATTTTTGTATGAAGCATCAAGCAGAGAGATTACAGGGGAGGCAGCAAGAATTCTTTCATTGGCTTGGAGTACCTTCTTTATTCCAAAACTAATTTTGGATAAACATTGCTGCTCCAGTGAGTCAAACTGAACAAAATCAGATCTTTCAGCTCCTTGTCTCAGGATGGAGAAGGAATGTATAGTGTGTAGGGTTAGAGAGAAGTGCTTTTCTATAGGTTTCTGGGGTCCTAAAAGAACCAAGTGAAACCCTCTCACACACAGACTATGCTGCTACTGATCTTCTTTGATGTTATGAGGCCATCACAGCTGCTGTCAATTCCCCTATGGCCAATATATTTATATATATATTTTTAATCACACTCTACAGTTCTTGGGGCTCACTTGTGGCTCCATGCTCAGTAATCACTCCTAGTGGGTGTCTCAGGGAATATGTGGTGCCAAGAATCAAACCCTGGTCAGCCATGTTTAAGACAAGTGCCCTACCCACTCTACTATTGTTCCATCCTCCCCTAGTATATTTTCTTCTCTCTCATACTTCTTGTAATATTGCCCTAGCACATGAAAACTTTTATCACCCAGAAAGAGCCTAAAGGGGACAGAAAAGTTTACCCTGTTGGATAATTTTCCAAAATATGATTAGAATTCTTCACTATGGCAGGTGCAAGAAAAAATGGAATCACAGAGGAGAAAGTCATTAATTCATACTAAAGAGGAAGTAGAGGGATAATACCTGGCTACGAAATTTTGAAAATAAATAAAAACAAAAGTTTGAGGGGGTGGGTACCAGTTTTTGGACTATACCTGGTAGTGTTCAGGACTTATTCTTGTCTTTGTCTGAAGGAAATACTCCTGCGGTGCTTGAACCCTGGCTGGCTATATGATTCCCCAAGAAAGTTTTTAATTATGGTGATGGTCACATAAAATTTATCACCTTAGGGTCAGGAGATAATCCAGGAAGAAGCTTAGGTTTTGGTCCACAGAAGCTCCTTTATAAAGAGAAACCCAGGATTTTCATATGAAAACATGGGTTTGATCCTGGCTCTACTACTTGTAATTATCTGGAAGACTCTGTGGTTCAGTCTTCAGTTTCATTCTAAGAAAGTCATGGAAGAATTAAAACAGAATTATGCTAGACATCCTTTGTGTAATTTACCTAATAATCTAGTTTCATGTGCCAAATGAAGACAATATGGCATCCCTCTGAAGAAAGGTGTTCCATGCAGGGTTTGGTACCCACACATGCTGAATGACATGGGTATTTTGTTATTTTTTTATCCTAAAGAGATGGCCTCGTGGCAGTTAACATAGACAAGGTTCTTCTGAGTCTCAGACAGAGGAGCGACATATAAATGTGGATTAGAGAAATACAACCCTCAGGAATGAATTCTAGCAGTCCTGGCTTTATCTTCCCTGAAATGAACTACAACATAAAATCTCCTTCTTTGCCTAATCAGAGGTGCTCCTTCCTGTGAGGTAACTCCATAGGCATATGGAAGGCACAGGCTCTGCAGCACTAATGGATTTTAAGGAGACAGAACACATTCTTCTATTAGTTGTGGTTCATACACTTTCAAATGTATACAATCCTTGCAATTCCAAATAAGAAACCCAAAGACGAACTTTAGTGCAAAATGATTTGAGGGGTACAAGAAAATGGGAAGTTAACTAGCAAGAAATGGGAAGAGACCCACCCTGGAAGAGTACAGGGGCTTTTGTGTCCATCTTGCAAGTGTATAGTCACAAATTTGAATATCTCATGCCCCACATGTGCAGAGCACCATCCTAGTAGTTCTGCTTTCTGGGACTCACACAACATCCAGGAATGTCTGAGTACTGCACAAAGAAGTGTTACCCACAGCCAAGTGTCACAATCAAGAAATAGAACCTTAAGGGACCACTGTACATGACACCCTGGTGAATATCATATGACTAAGCATGCCCCCCCCCACTCAGGGCACCTAGATATGGGTGTGCAATATAGAAGAGCAAGCTGCAGTGAACTTCACAACCTGCTATAGATTCTTGAGTAAAAGGGGTTCTACTCAACAGAGCAGCAACAGCAGCAACACAAGACAGCGAAGAGGGGAAATCAAGGGAAAGATTCCAGGCAGAGTGGTTTGAGAAACCCAACACCTCCCCAGACAGCTGGCTTCCCATTTTCTGTACTAAATAGATTGGAGGGTTTCCATTGAGATTTCATTGTAGTGCACAAGGGGAAATGTGTTTCCCACAAATGAATATGTCCATTGCCTTGAATGTGAAGATTGTGGGGGGTGGGGGAGTTTAACCAAAAAAAACCCTAGCCTTTCTCAGATCAATGGACTAGAATAGAGTCCAGGAACAAACACACACATATATGGACATTTCATTTATGTTAAAGAAGCTAACATTATAAAAATGGAGACAATCAACAAATGATGTTGGGAAAATAGGATAGCCAGTTGCAAAGAAACTTGACTATATAAAAAAAAAAAGCACTTAAAATGGCTTAAAGATTTGGGGGCAGAGCAGTGGTGCAAGCAATAGGGCGTTTGCCTTGCACGTGCTGACCTAGGATGGACTGCAGTTCAATCCCCAGGTGTCCCATATGGTCCCTCAAGCCAGGAGCAATTTCTGTGCACATAGCCAGGAGTAACCCCTGAGTATCACTGGGTGTGGCCCAAAAACCAAAAAAAAAAGGGGGGGAGCTTAAAGACTTTAGCCCGAAGACCCCAAACCATAAGATTTGAAGGAGAAATCATATGTGATACCATCCAGAATCTTGACTTTAGAACTGTATTTGTAGACTCAAGATTAATGGAGAGGGAAAGGAAAGGAAGAATAAAAAGAAATGCTAAATAAAAAAAGACTTTTACAAAACAAAAGAAACTTTCCGGAGAGAGCCCAGAGAGGTTGTATAGTGGTTAAGGTGCTTGTCTTGCTCACATCTAACCCTGGTTTATTTACCAAATACCTTCAGAATTGATCTCTGAGCACAGAACCAAGAGTATGTCCTGAGAATCACTGAGAGAGACAAACATAAAAAGACAGAAAGAGAGAGAGAGGAAAAGAAGAAAAGAAAGAAAAAAGAATGAGAGAAAGAGTAAGAAAGAAAAAGAAGGGCAGGAGAGATAGCACAGCATTAGGGCATTTGTCTTGCATTCGGCCAGCCAACCCAGGACAGATAGTAGTTAGCATCCTGGCACCCCATAGTGTCCCCTGAGCCAGCCACAAAGCCAGGAGTAACCCTTGAACACCACCAGGTGTGACCCAAAAACAAAAACAAAAGAAAAAAAAAAAGAAGCAAAGAAACCAAAGGGGGGGAAAAAAAGAAAGAAAGAAAATAAAATAAAATAAAATAAGGAAAGTGATTTTCAAAAACCTAAATAGGCAAACTAGCAATTGGGAGAAGATATTTGTACAGCAATGTGACAGAAGGACAATATCCAAAATATATTTTTAAATGTGCAATTCAACAACAAAAAGGGAAAAGCAGGCATCAAACAAATAGAGAAAAGACAGAAATAGACATACAGAGATATACAGATAACCCCCTAACCACATGAAAAAGATGTTCAATATCACGCAGAATATTGAACATGTTTGGTTTTGTGGAAACCAAAACCACAAAGAAGATTGTCATCTCACACATATGAGTGTGACCTATCTATATCAATAATATGGTGATAAGCAGAACTATTAAGAATGCAGATAACAACCCTGGTACACTGTTAGTAGAAATGTAAACTGGTGAAGAATGAAAAAGGAGATTTCTCAAATTATTTCCCCATGGTATGAGAATTTTTTTCTATTTTTATTGTAATCATACAGAAGGGAGAGAGAGAATGGACAACATTGGAGCAAAGGTTTGTTATTCTATTAAAATTAAACTACTAAATTTAAGCTGTTGGGTCTCGTTTGAGATCATAGTCACCATTTTCAAGTGTATAATTCTGTGCTTTTTAGTATACTCTCAATGTTATGAAACCAGCACCAACTAATCCTAGTACCATTGTATTTCCCCAAGAAAAATTTCTTGCTTATTTCTTGCTTCCTCTTTCCTTAACCCCTGACATCCACTAATTGTTCTGACAAGTGATTAACCTGAGCATTTGGTTTCTTGCTGCTTTTACTTAGCAAAGTGTCATCAAGGTTTATCCATATTGTGGCCTCTTTCAATACTTAATTGTTTTGAACTCCTAAATAATGTTCCATTCAATGTATTTTATCAATTGAACCTGGGTTGTTTCCTTTTTTTTTTTTTTTTTTAATAATGCTACTGTGAACATTCATTTAAATACAAGTTTTTGTATAAAAAAAAATCTTGTTCCATCTGGTTGTGCCACAGTCTACCTGGGTTTTTTTGGATTTTGGGTCACACCCGGCGGTGCTCAGGGGTTACTCCTGGCTGTCTGCTAGGAAATAGCTCCTGGCAGGCACGGAGGACCATGTGGGACACCGGGATTCGAACCAATCACCTTTGGTCCTGGATTGGCTGCTTGCAAGGCAAACACCGCTGTACTATCTCTCTGGGCCCCCTGGTTGTTTTTCTAAGCCAGTTTAATTCTCTCCGCTCCCTCCCTCCCTCCCTCCCTCCCTCCCTCCCTTCCTTCCTTCCTTCCTTCCTTCCTTCCTTCCTTCCTTCCTTCCTTCCTTCCTTCCTTCCTTCCTTCCTTCCTTCCTTCCTTCCTTCCTTCCTTCCTTCCTTCCTTCCTTCCTTCCTTCCTTCCTTTCTTTTTCTTTCAAATTCTAACTACCTGGAATTTGCTCAGACCCCACACATTAAGTGCTTAGTCCTTCACAAGACTGTCCCCAATATAGATACTGCCGTGGTTCAGGGGGTTCCCCAAGCTCACCACTCGCTGACTGGGTTTCTCACAATCCCATCTGCCAAATTCATAAATAGGGCAGTTACTAGTACATTGATAGGGGTGACAAAGCACAGAGGACAGATGCTGGAAGGAGAGACAGGGAGGAGGGACACAGGCACAGAAAAGACTTCACAGAAATGATTTCTAACTTGCTTCTGGCATTTTGAGCCATTAATGGTTGTAGCTAGAAGTTTTGAAGACTAGAAAGAAGGCAGATATGAAGAAAAAAAACATATGAAGACATGGTAAGTGTTAGAGAGATATTATTTCAGAATTAATTGGGAAGAGGCTGGAGAGATAATACAGTGGGTAAGGTGCTTCATTGCACACAGCTGACCTAAGTTTGATATCCAGTACTCCATATATTTACCCAACTCTCTTAAGCCCCTGTAGTGATCCCTGAGCATAGTGCCAGGAGTAAGCCCTGAGCACTGCCAATGTGGCCCTAAAATAAATAAAGACACAGAGGCCAGAGAGATAGTAAAGCAGAGAGGATGCCTGCCTTGCAAGGTGCCCATCTGGATTTGATCCCCAGCAATCCACTGAGAAGGAAGCCTTGGGCTCCAAAACCAGGACCTGGAGAGACATGGGTCTGGAAGCAAACACCATCACAGGAAATAACCCATACAGTGAAAGGAAGTAACAAATGTGTTCAGGATTTCCAACACTCAAGCCAGGAGAATTCAACACTCAAGCCTTCTGCTCCTAAGAGGCGGGCAGGTTAGTGGAGGAAGACTGGAGAATGAATACTGGTAGGAGATTTTTTAAAGAGTGGAAATTCCATATTGGAAAGTCCAATACTGCGACTAAGCATTTGAGGTATGAGGACTCTAATCCAAAGGAATATTTACAACCCTATGTTCATAGTAGCATTATTTATAATGCAAAACCAAGAAAGCAATAAAGCTACAGGTGATTGTGTGAGGAAGTTGTGATCTAGGCACTAATGGAGTCCTGCTCTGCTGTCAAAATGGTGAAATTGGGGCAAGAGTAATAGTACTGTGGTAGGGCACTTGCCTTGCACTAAAATGACCCAGTTCCCATCCCTGTACCCCATAAAATCCCCTGAACATGCTATAAGTGATCCCTTAGTGCAAAGTCTGTAAAAAGCCCTGAATATTACCAGGTGTGGGCCCCAAATCAAACATTTTTTTAAAAGATGAAATCATGCCATTTGGAACAAAATGAACAGATCTTGCAATTATTATATTAAATGAAATCTAGAAATTAAAGACTGGATGGTTTCATGCATATGGAGAATATGAATTACTAAAGGAAGCAAACTGTTAAGAAACAAGAAAATAAAGTCCCAGAGTATGTGAAAACAATGGTGATTATCTGAGAGGTGGGAGCAGAGAGAGGCAACAACTACTCAAGAACACCTTGAGAACTTCCCATATTTATTTTCTCTCTTTTTTGGGGGTGGGGGTGGGAGTGGGGGTTTCTGGGAACTATACAGGGTACCAGAAATCACACTAGTTGACTACATGCAAAGCAAGCATCCTAACTGTTGTACTATCTCTCTGACCCCAGAATGTCCCATATTTCTAGTATTTTTTTTTTTTTTTTTGGTTTTTGGGCCACACCCGGTGACGCTCAGGGGTTACTCCTGGCTATGCGCTCAGAAGTCGCTCCTGGCTTGGGGGACCATATGGGACGCCGGGGGATCGAACCACGGTCCGTCCTAGGCTAGCGCAGGCAAGGCAGGCACCTTACCTCCAGGGCCACCGCCCGGCCCCTATTTCTAGTATTTTTAAAAGTTCAGCCACCTCTTTCTTCACTACGTAAGGAACCACACACTACTATGAAAAGGCAAAGGACCTGTCATTCTCTAGCAGGAAGAGAAATATAGTTCAGGGCTATATCAAAACACTGGCTCAGATTCGTAACATTTCAGGAAAGGTAGCTCAATTTGAATATCCTAGGACCATCAAATGTGGTCTGTCCTAAATGCACGGTACGGAACAGTCATGAAGTGTTAATTACACTGGAAATATATATATCATTACTGAGTGGGGACCTCGCTGATGAAGACCTCAAAGCCAAGAAATATCTATTCCAAGCCTTCAAATTACAAGCTCTGTCTTTAAAGCCCGCCCTCTCATCTCCAACGCAGGGAAGTTCTGCATTGATTTTTCTCCAGCTTTGAAATGAAATCGACTCTCCAGAAGGAAATAAGGTATTCAGATATAAACTGGTCTGAGTTGTTTCTTTTATTTTTTCCTAGTCAACATTATTTTTAATTAATATTTTAGGGTTTTTATCTTTATTTAAGCACCTTGATTGTAGTTGGGTTTGTCATATAAAAAAAAAACAACCCCCTTCACTAGTACAACATTCCCATCACCAATGCCCCCCATCTTTCTCCCACCCCCACCTGTATTTGAGACAGGCATTCTACTTCTCTCACTCATTAACATTGTTGTGATATTTCTTAGTCATTTCTCTGCTTTCACCACTCTCTGTGGTGAGCTTTATATTGTGAGCCTGTCCCTCTGGCCCTTATATCTATTGTCTCTGGAAATTATTACAATAGTCTTTTTCTTTTCTTTTCCCATTTATTCCAGGATCTCATGTTCCATGGCATAGTTTCTCAAAGTAGTCTCTGAATACCCTTTGGATGTCTGTATTATCTATAGTGATCTCCCCCTTTTCATTTCTAATCCAGTTTATTAAGTTTCTCTCCCTTTGTGGGTTTTGCTGGTGGTTATCAACCTGTTCATCTTTTCAAAGAACTAACTTTTACTGTTGTTGATCTTTTGGATTGTTTTTTTGGGGGTTCCATTTCATTAATTTTACTCTAAGCTTTGTTATTTCCTTCTGCCTACTTACTTTGGGTTCATCTTGTTGATCATTTTCTAATTTCATAAGCTGTGTCATTAAGCTATTTATGTAGGCCCCTTCTTTGTTCCTGATGTATGTTGCAACTTTGATTTTGAGTCAGTGTTTGTTCTATTCATGTGTTCATGTAGGCAGCAGAATGCTGGTTTCCCAATTTTGCCATTCTGTGACTCTTAACTGGTGCATTTAATCCATTGATGTTGGGAGAAATAATTGTCATAGTATTTAGTGTCATCTTCCTGTAGAAGTTTGGTGTATCTGTTGTTCAGTCTTGTCTTAAAGTAGACCTTTTAGTTTTTCTTTTAAAGCTGGTTTTGAGTCAGTAAAGCTTCTGAGCTGTGATTTATCCATGAAGCTATGTATACTTCCTTCAAACATGAAAGTGAGTCTGGTTTGATGCAGTATTCTAGGCAAAGCATTCATTTCACTAAGTTTTCTCACTATGTCCCACCACTGCCTTCTGGCCTTCCTTAAGTTTCTTGTGACAGGTCTGCTGTAAATCTTAAGGACGCTCCTTTGAATGTAATTTCCGTTTTTGATCTTACTGTTTTCAGTAGTCTAGCCCTATCTGTGGTTGTCATAATGACTAGTCATTCGTCTGGGGGTGCTTTTCTTTGCGTCTCTTTTAGCTGGTACTCTTCGGGCATGCAGAAATTTTTTGCATGCAGTATTTAGCTCTGGAACTTTCTCTGCAATGATTTCCTTGATAGTTGATTCTTCCTGGGTCTCTGGGACTCCAATGATTCTTACGTTGTTTCTGTTGAGCTTATCAAAAACTTCTATTTTCATCTATTCTTTTCCACTGTCTGATCATTTGCTTTAAGGCTCTTTTCCAATCTCTTCTTGTTGGAGGCTGTTAGAGCTAGAGAGCAAAATGGAGTCTCTGATGCCTGAAACATAAGGCCTGTGTACGTGTCAGGTGGCCACTGTAGCATTTACCCCCTGGACCTAAAAGAAATGTTAACCAAACAAGTCAGATGTCCCAGTAAACTGCCCGAGTTGCTAAGATCACACATCCTGTTAAGCTACCATTGTGAAAGAATATTTGTGCCCCATAAAGATAATGTAAGACTGGAAAGTCCATCCTGCACGAACCCCCTACTTTTCTATAGATACCATGGAAAAGTACTGAAATCTACTTCCTTATGCTGTAGAACTATATATAAGCTTGTCTTGCTATAATAAATTCAGCTCTTGATCCCACTCGAGACCCACGAATTACTTCGCGATCCTCAGTCCACCCTGCGGGCAGGGTCCCCGAGGTCGCATCTTCTGTTGTATGGAGCTATTATGCATCTTGTCTTCCAGATCACTGATTCAATCCTTAGTTGCTCTATTGGAGAGCTTTCCAGTGAGGTTTTCATTTTGCCTACCCCATTTTTCAGTCCTGTATTTCAGTTTTCAGTTTTCTTATTTCTATTTTCTTATCCACTTGATTCTTTTTTTTTTTTTCCTTTTTTTTTTTGTTTTTTTTTGTTTGTTTTTGGGCCACACCCGTTTGACGCTCAGGGGTTACTCCTGGCTATGTGCTCAGAAATCGCCCCTGGCTTGGGGGGACCATATGGGACGCCGGGGGATCGAACCGCGGTCCTTCCTTGGCTAGCGCTTGCAAGGCAGACACCTTACCTCCAGCGCCACCTACCCGGCCCTCCACTTGATTCTTATTTGTGGTCCGTTCAGCTCGATCTATGCTTTCTTTGAGTTCTATAAACATCCTCCATATTTCTTCTCTAAACTCACCTGAGAGACTAATACAATACTAATACCAAAAAAAAAAAAAAAAATGTGCTCATTAGGTTGAAACTCATTCATAGTATTTGAGTCCAAATTCTGCTTACCAATGGTTCTGAGCAAACTAGAATTACTTGTATAGCTCCCTGGCCTGAAGTGTGAGGACTGTCTATCTAATGTTCCAATACTAAGTACCCGACCATATTGAGTTCAGTGATAGTGATAGCCATCCAGTGTCCTGGTGGTACCTCCCAATAGATGGCTCTTGCAGATTTGACCTGGATCTGCTAAAATGAACTTCTTCTCTCCTCAAAAATTCCTTGAGGCAAACAAAAAAGATAGCCAGACATTTGCTCTTGGGCTTTTGGGTTGTTTCCATATTTTTGCTAATGTGAATAGTACTATAGTAAACGTAAGAGTGCAGATGTCTTTTTATTTCTTCTTGGGTCATGCCCGGCAGCACTCAGGTGTTACTCCTGGCTCTGTGCTCAGAAGTCACTCTATGCAGGATCGGGGACCATATGGGATGCCAGGATTTGAACCAGGTGCATCCTATATTGGCCATGTGCAAAGCAAATGCCTTACCACTGTGCTATCGCTCCAACCTCCAGAAGTCTTTTCTTAATAGTTTTGGGCCCTTAGGGTAAATTTCAAGTGAAATTGCTGGATCATGTTGATGTTCAGTTGTTCCTGTACTTTTTTTGTTTGTCTTTTGGGTGGTGTTTTTTTCTTTTGTTTGTTTTTTTGTTTTTTTGGCAGTGCTCAAAAGACCATGTGGATAGGAGGTAGGCACCTTACCTGCTATACTATCTCTGGCCCACTTCTTCTCTTTTTTAGAGATGTTCATGTTGTTGGAAATCTCATACAATATGTCCAACAGTACTATTTATAATCTCATTTGGTTTAAAGATTCTGGAAATTTATTCTTATCATTCAATCCAGATTTTCAGTAGACATTTAATAATTTGAGATCCTATAATATCAATAGTGTTTGATGAGCATCCCTTGAGTTTTGAGGGTTTTTGTTCTTTTGGGCCACACTTAGCAGTACTCAAGAGTGGCTCCTGGCTCTGAGCTCAGGAAGGAATAATAACAAGTTATGTGGGGGACATATGCAAGCAATACCAGGGATTGAACCTGGATCAGCAGCTAGAAAATAAAACACCCTTGAAGCTATACTATTGCTCGGGCCCTGAGCACACCTTAGAGATTTCTATTTGGGACTGCTACATCACAACCAGTGGACAAAAGTCAAGAGTAAATATACACATAGGTGCTTGTATATATGTGTGTGGAGATTTATACTGCTCACCAAGCATTTGTGACAGTTTCGAATGCAATCTTTACCACCACAGAAGAGTAATAGTCATTCCTGTCAACCTAATCCTGGATTAGGAGACAAGTGATCAGAAATATGTTAGCTGGGAGGCTGGAGAGATAGCACAGCAGGTTAAGATACTTACCTGCCTTACACATAGTTAATTCAGGTTTGATCCCCAGCACCTCAGAAGATTCCCTGAGCACTAGGAGTGATCACAGAGCCAGGAACAAGTCCTGAGCACCACTAGGAGTAGCCCATACCTCCCCAAACAAAAGGCCAAAGAGTACAGGTAGGGCATTAGGGCATTTGCCTTCACACAGCCTACCGGGAGTGATCTCAAATACCTCATATCAATGATCCCAAGCTGCCAGGAGTGATTCCTGAATAGAGCCAGAAATAACCTCTGAGCACTGCCTCCCCCACCCCTACACCCCCAAAAAAGTGCCAATGGAATCTGTTCTCAACTGTCAGCTCTTTCAGGGATGCCTGGAACTGGCAGCTTGGAATCATTCCCTTACATCTTTCTGTTCTCTGGCACACATGGGAATTTCTGAATTCAAAGGAATATAATGGCTCATTAGGCTCTGAACAATCAGGCATAGATCAGTTACTCCCAATTTTCTCCTGCTGCCACACTATTCAGAGAAACCTCATCTCTTCTATCAGTAATGAATCCCATTACATAGATTCCATTCCACCCAGCCCAATGGCAGTATAAAGAAAGGCTGATGGTCCAAGAGATAGAACAGTGGGTAAGGCCTTTGCCCCAGTATTGCAGATGGTCTCTTGAGCACCACCAGGAGTGATTCCTGAGTACAGAACCAGGACTAAGCCTGAGCAGTGTTGGATGTGCAAAGTGATAAAGAGAGAGAAGAAAGGGAGGAATGCAATGGGGAGTTCCAGAATGAAATAGGAACCTTTCCCTGAGTCAAATACCACCAACGCTTCTCACCATTAGCCCATAGAAAAGTCCCTTTCCTTGCTTTAATATAAGGGGGCTAAAAAGAATAAAAAGCGAGGCCGGAGAGATAGCACAGCGGTAGGGTGTTTGCCTTGCAAGTGGCCAACCCAGGGCCAA
This sequence comes from Suncus etruscus, assembly GCF_024139225.1. Lineage (NCBI taxonomy): Eukaryota > Metazoa > Chordata > Mammalia > Eulipotyphla > Soricidae > Suncus > Suncus etruscus. The sequence goes on from NC_064863.1 coordinate 72,013,440, forward strand.
CGGTGGTTTGAATCCCAGCATCCCATATGGTCCCCTGTGCTTTGCAGGAGTGATTTCTGAGCACAGAGCGAGGAATAACCCCTGAGCAATGCCAGGTGTGCTTCCTCCTCTCTCCCCCCCCCAAAAAAAACCACAAACAAGAAGCAGAACTGTACTGAGTTCAATTGGGATTTAGAAAGAATGAGTTTGGAATACTAAAATAATGACAAGAGTATAGGAATAAATTTCTAAAACTAAAGAATTGGTTCTCATTGACCACCTGATGTTTATGTAAGAGCCTTATTCAGTAGAACTTGAGTTAGGCAGTACTCAGGGCTCACTCTTGGCTCTGTGCTCAGGAATCACTTCTGGCAGATTTGAGGGACCACATGCAATGCCAAGAATTGAATTCAGGTTGACTGCATGCAAGGCAAGTGCCTTACCCTCAGTATTATCACTCTGGGCCAAAAATTTGCTTTGCTTTTAAAGTTTTTTTTTTTTTCAAAATATTTTAAAGTATTTTATAGAGTATTTTATTTTACAATTTTTTTTTTCTTCTTCACAGAAACAAACTCTTTACTTACTTTTTTTTTTTTTTTTGGTGCTCAGGGGTTACTCCTGGCTCCATGCTCAGAAATTGCTCCTGGCAAGCATAGGGGACTATATGGGACGCCGGGATTAGAACCGATGACCTTCTGCATGAAAGGCAAATGCCTTACCTCCATGCTATCTCTCCGGCCCCACTCTTTACTTTCTTAAGCATCTATTATTAGTATACCCCAGAGAGAAAATAACTTGGGTTCAGCTCATTGGATAACTGTTCAGTTCTTCTGAACTTCTCCATAGTTGTAACAACCTGAAGCAAAAGCTCCACAGTAAGGAAAAAACATAAACAAAAAAACACAAAAACGAATCATATATGAAAGTAGGGATACTAGAGACTGGCACCTTCTAGATACCACGGTTGAAGCTTCTAGCAGACTCAGATGTCACTCACGCCACCCAGAGTAAGTCATCAACAGCCCTGAGCACACTGGGATGGTGTAGCACCCAAAAAACACAAAACCGCAGCTGGGGTGGCCACTTCCGAGTGAGTCAAGAGACCTACCAACACTAACACTGTTAAACTCTCATAGACTAAAGAGCAGAAGCCTTTCTGAATCCCATATTCCTGACTCTCATGACTCATACATGCTATCAAGGGCTTTCATTGCACTCAGCCATCACTCTTGGCACTCTTCAGAAAAACTATGTGGTAATCAAACTTCAGTTAACCAGATGCAAGGAAAATGCGTTACCCCCTATACTATCAGTTCTAAGGGCACCGTTTTTAATTTACAAAACTCTTCTGAGCTGACAAAATAAGTTAGTTTGGTTTTAAAAGCTTTCTTTGGCAAGTAGAGAATCCCTACAAAGTTATTTGGGAGGTTCTTGCAAACTTCTTCTTTTAAGTGGTTCACTTTGTGGGATCATGAAAACTCAGTTGCTTTCTCAGTTGCTTGTTCCAAATGAACAGTGCCTGGTTTGTACCCAGTGAGTCTAATGTCTGGGACCTCGGGTACCATATGAAATGATTTCAAACCGTTGGATTACAAAACTGGTATTGCTAAATCATCAGGGAAAGGCTGGTGAAAAATAAGGAGGAAGACTAATCAGGAGACAGACTAGAAGTATCACAGGAGCATGAGGGAGAAGGCAGTCCTGAACAGTGGTTGTGAAACACAGTAATTGGACATCAAAACCACAGGCAAACATTAATACAACTGGAAAGATGGGACCTAAGCACGTGACCCATTTGTTTTCCTCATTAAGAAAACATGTGCCATCTACCAGAGCCTAGTGTATGTGAACATACTCAGATATGCAACCTCCAGTGAGACGGTGATACCTTAACCCCCAACCGACTTCCTGTTTCTTGAGAAGCTTTTAGTCCAAGATCTTGCACCACAAAGGGCAATGGACTGAAAGGGCAGCGCTTTAACTCATTTCCTGGAACTGGTAAAGAACCAGTGTTGATGGAAATGTACTCATTTTTTACGTTATTGTTAGAGCTAAAAAGATTTTATAGTGATGAATGGGTAGGACCTGGCAAATTATTTCTGGGGACAGAATATCAGGCAATTTGAATGCACCCAGAAGGGACTTGGTTATCTTGTTAGTTACGCTGAAGCGTAACTCAGTTTTTCTGTGATGAAGCAGTCTCACTTCTGGCTCACTCAGAGTCCGTCTGTTTCAGTGCTACTTTATTTAGAGTGTGTGGTCCCTAGCTCTGTGTCTCATATGATGAGTTCCTGCCTACAATAAATCAAGTAACCTTATATCCCACCTGCTTTAGAATGGATCTCGGCACCAAAAAAAAAAAAAAAAAAAAAATCACTGCATAAGACAGGACAAGTCCCACTTCAAAGATAACTGGTCAGTCTTTTTAGAGTATGCAATTCATCCAAAGGAACTCAATCTCTCCTTTAATTTGTAAACTTTAAATTCCTGAATATTCAGCAGCAGAACTGAAGAAACCCATTAAAACGATGTCTTTGGCATTTTATATCCTATATATTACATGTTTTGATCTATTGTAATCCCCTTTGTAATGCTTTGTGGAAAGCATTAAAACACATTAAAAAATTTTAATATGGCTACAAATCCATAAATAAAAATTTTTTGTGTGTGTGGTTTTTGGGTCACACCCGGCAGTGCTCAGGGGTTATTCCTGGCTCCAGGCTCAGAAATTGCTCCTGGCAGGCACCGGGGGGGGGGACGGGGGGACACCAGATGGGGCGCCGGGATTCGAACCGATGACCTCCTGCATGAAAGGCAAACGCCTTACCTCCATGCTATCTCTCTGGCCCCCATAAATAAAATTTGAAGATTCAAAAAAATGAGAGTGAGGGGCTGGAGAGTTAGCACAGTGGTAGGGTGTTTGCCTTGCATGCAGCGGATCCAGGAAGGATGGTGGTGTTTCGAATCCCAACCTCCCATGAGACAGGACAAGTCCCACTTCAAAGATAACTGGTCAATCTTTTTACGGAGTCTGCAATTCATCCAAAGGAACTCAATCCATCCTTTTATATGATCCCCACGAGCAACTTCTGAGCATAGAATCAGGAGTAATCCCTGAGTGCCGCTGGGTGTGACCCAAAAGCCAAAAGCCAAAAAATAAAAAGTGAGTGGAATAACTGGTGTAACCCTGCAGGCAAAGAAGCATGTGAGTCCCACAACTGAGAACGTGACCCCTGGTCATCAGAACTACCACCTCCACAACATAGGGGGAAAAATAACAATTAAAAACAAAAACTACGGGGCCAAAGAGGTGGCGCTAGAGGGAAGGTGTCTGCCTTGCAAGTGCTAGCCAAGGAAGGACCGCGGTTCGATCCCCCGGCATCCCATATGGTCCCCCCAAGCCAGGGGCAATTTCTGAGCGCTTAGCCAGAAGTAACCCCTGAGCATCAAATGAGTGTGGCCCAAAAAAACAAACAAACAAAACAAAAAACTACTTTAACTCAGGCTATGAACCCTAATGAAGGACTCTTCCTCCCTGAAACAGCATCTCTATGTCTGGAGTAGTCACAGAAATTGCTTCCACTTCGCTCTCTTATGGTAAGACTATATAAACAATGAAAATTCATCCATTTCTAATACTTATTTATGAGTCTACAAGGTCACCTGAGCACTGCCAGAAGTAAGCCCTGAGTCCCACTGAGTGTGGCACTACCTCCACCTTAGATTCTATGGGACCTTATCTTTTGTTTATCACAGTCCTTAAGACAACTTTTGGTCTTTTGCCAGCATGGAGGTCAAAGGGAAGATGGCTGAAATGAGTTAAGATGCAGGGCTAGCTAAGAATGGGCTGCAATGCTTATGATATAAGCCACACATGTGGTGAATAGGGTATGAATAAAGCTGATACTTCCTGAAGAAGAAAAAAAAAAAGACAACTTACAATAAAATCACTTGAAAAAAGAAACACTAACTTTGACACAGGAGGCTGAAAGAAATTAAAGTTTCTTCTGAACATAAACCCTAGAGCTAAGAAGTAACTTAAAATTAAAGAAGCCATTAAAGAGACTCTGTCGATAGAAAACATGTCTCATATATAAGGGCCTAAATTTAATCCTTGGCACCGCTCAAGCCAAACAACTGAAAAATGAATGAATGCAAGTCTAAGTTGAAACCAACAATTCAATCTTAAAACTCAAACAGGATATTGAAAACATTAGAATAAAATTCAATGCACTCTACAGAATGAAAATGTTTATTCTTATAGATATTTAAAGCAAGTTATTTCTTTTTTCATCAATATGTCCTAAAATCTATGTAGCAGCCTTGAGATTTATTGATTTGTTCAGGAAAAAAGTGAAGACTATCAAAAAAGAAAGAGAATTCAACTAAACTCTGAGCAGATACCTTTTTTTTTTTTAAAACAAAAACCCAAAAAACAAAACAAAAAAAAAACAGGGCCAGAGAGATAGCATAGAGGTATGGCGTTTGCCTGGCATCCCATATGGTCCCCTGAGCCTGCCAGGAGCAATTTCTGAGCATGGAACCAGGAGTAACCCCTAAGTGACGCCAGGAGTAACCCAAAAACCAAAAACACAAAAAAACAACCAAAAAACAAACAAACAAACAAAAAAAAAACGAACAACATACACACAAGTTAGGATTACACACTTTAATCTGATTGACATGGAGAAGTGAGAAAGCCAAAAAAGAAACTTAGCTCTGATTGATGCATAACTGGATGCTTCTTTTCCAAAAAGTACACTGAGATTTTAAAGAACCACATTTCATTGGAATATTTCAAGAAACCATCCTAGGTGTAATCCAGGAAACTATTTGCAGAATAGAAAAATCATCATGGGCAATGAAAGATTAGAACGAAGGAAGCACCTGGGCTTTGCACAGTTCTAAAGTGAATATATCTGCAGAAACAGTGTCAGCACTCTTGCCTGACTGTGATGAAGACATGCTAAGGAAGGGTTGGTCCGTAGCTTACCATTTTTAAAAACATGTTTCTTTGGAAAAATGGCAATGTTAGCTGAGAGTGAAGCTGTTCTTTTAGACACCAAGCTTATTGGCTTGGGTGAGAACCACTTTGAGAACTGGCATGAAGGCAGAGGTCTCGCTGAAGTTGCTGGTGCTAACGACATGGGTGTGGATGGTCAAGCCTTCTGAGTAGTTACGAGTCTCAATGGTCCTTGCAATGCTATGTAAACCATTGATGATAGTTGGTGAAAGCTGAAAGAAAGGTGAAAACAAGAAAGAATCATACTTAGGAAAAATTTCTCACGAGACCATCCCTCTATAACATTAAGCCATAGGAGACCATCCAGCTATAAACATTAAACCCTAATATTTAAGAGGGCCTTAAAATGAACATTATTTTAAAAAGTAAAAACCATTAGCAGTCTAGAAATATGAGGTATTTATATCAAGTTACACTAAGATTATAAAACAGAATCAAGACAAAGCATCTTATATAAAGAAATTATTTAGGAATGATACATGTTCAACAAACTCAGTATTTCTTATAGAAATGAAGCCAGATTTCCTAATCCAGTATGAAATACTAATAATCCTCTGCATTTTTTTTGTTTTTTTTTTTTTTTTTTTGTTTTTGGGCCACACCCGGTGACGCTCAGGGGTTACTCCTGGCTATGCGCTCAGAAGTCGCTCCTGGCTTGGGGGACCATATGGGACGCCGGGGGATCGAACCGCGGTCCGTCTCCTAGGCTAGCGCAGGTAAGGCAGGCACCTTACCTCCAGCGCCACCGCCCGGCCCCAATCCTCTGCATTTAAGGTTCATTCAATGCTTAGATAAGATCTCAGAATTTTCCTTTCTGTATAAGAAGGAATTAAATACATAAATATTTTTGAGGGGGGATTGTTTTGAGGGGGGGAAGTTTAGGGGCTACTACTAGCTCAATGCTTGGGGGCTCTTCCTCAGTGTTGCTCAGGGCACCACATAGTGCCAGAGACCATTTTGAGCCTTTCACATACAAAGGCATTCAGTTCCTTGAGTTATCTTCCTGACCTATGAGCTATACATTCTAGGGAGTTTCTCTTTGTTGGGCTACATGCAGTGTTGCTCAGGGATCGCTCCTGGTATTTGGGGAACCACAACGTGTGTGTGCAAAAACAAAAACCCTACCTGTAGTACTACAGCTCCACCATGGAGCTGATATTGGTAATGGCCTAATTTACTGGGGTCATGCCCAGCAGTTTTCAGGGAACCGTGAGTGGCAAGGATCAAACCCTGGGTTCCTGCATGCAATGTCTGTACTTCAGCCCTTCAGCCATTGCCTTAGTGTCACAACTTATTTTAAAACATTACCTATGAGAGAAATCCTGTACTTTTTGTTCACTTGGATTAGTATGACAGCTGTTTTTCATTACGTACTCAATTTCTTAACATTTTTAAAACATTTTTAAAACATTACCTATGAGAGAAATCCTGTACTTTTTGTTCACTTGGATTAGTATGACAGCTGTTTTTCATTACGTACTCAATTTCTTTTTTTTGTTGCTTTTAGAGTCACACCCAACTAGGCTCAGAGAATACTCCAGGGTGGACCATATGTAGTGCCAGGGATAGAAATTGGGTAAACTGCATGCAAAGCAAGTGCTCTAACCGCTATTCTACTATCTGATCTTCAAGTTGACAATTCTGGTAACTCTTAAATAATCTTGAAACCCAAAACCTTTTCCTTATAGTTTTTATTTGGTTTACATGTCCATACTTTTGAGAGAAGAATGTATTTTGAACCACCTCCATTGTTACGCCAACTTTTTTCAGTTTGGTTCTCATAAAATAGTTACTGACAGGACTGGTATGGGGAAGGTGAAAAAGGAATGCTAAAATGTAAGAATATAAAAGTGACCTAGTTCTGAGACTGGAGCAGTAGCACAGTGGGTAGGGTGTTTGCCTTGAACTTGGCCAACTGGCGTTCAATTCCCAGCATCCAATATGGTCCCCCATGTACCACCAGGAGTAATTGCAAAGTGCAGAGCCAGGCATAAACCCCTGAGCACTATTGGATGTGCTCCCAAAATCGACCTAATTATTTTCCCCCTCTTTTCTAAACAACTCATTAATAAAACAACTCAAGATATGAACTGAAAGTGAGTACAAGGTTTCAGACACAGTATATTCACGGCTACATATCTTCATAGTTATACTACTACATTTATCTGTAACAGCTATTCTAAAGTGCCTCAGACTAGGAGAAAGACTTGGGCTCTGGGACAGTGTCCACTCAGACTTCTTAACTCAAGAGATATTTTAAAAATGATTATAGAGATCCAGTTACCTTGAGGTCCATACAGATGAGTTTGTATTTGTGTTTCTCTTCCCTGTTATAAGTAGGTTAAAATTCATCCCTTCCCTACCCCCTCATACCCAGTAAACAAAATGAAATATTTAGTCAGACTGAAGTATACTCAATAAGACATACAATTTTGCTCCTTAACTCACTCCATACACAGAAGACACTTACTTTACTATAAACTAAGAAGAAGTGAGTGTCCATTCTTTCCCCCAAACTTACTGTTTGTTCCCTAAGTTTATCATATAGAAGCTCCAAACGTTTATTGGCATCATCCAGCTTCCTTCTAGTTTGCTGCAGGAGAGAAAAAAAATGGTTTTGGTGAATAACTTATTTTGTAAGAAATGGAGACAAATCTAAGAAACTTGAACAGATTATTGGAACACAGATGATAACTCATGGGGTGAGAGGCAGAAGCAGGAGAATGAAGCTTCCAGGCAGATGCAGATGGATCATGTGTTAGATTTCACCTGGACCAAACCTCATTGGGAAGGTGTATATGTGTATCAGACTATCTGCAGGGACAGAACAGGTGATGGGTCTGTGTCCTGCAGAAGGAAGTTTTACAAGCAGTAACTGGAGACCAGAGGTGCCATAATGCAAGTAGGGCTAAAGTGGAATAATCTTGCTTCAAACTTTCAAAAACACTGCACACAGTCAAATTTGCTAAGCTTGCTCTTTCTAAGTCTTTAAAACACTAAGGGAAGAAAGAAGATTTTCTTATAGTGACTTAAAAATACTAAGAGGGAAATAATAAAATGTGTTTCCTTTAACTGAATCACTGTGAGATACACAGTTACAAAGTCTTTCATGATTGACTTCTAGTCATACAATGTACAACACCCACACCAGTGCACAATAAAATAGCTCCATCCCAAAATGAGTTCTTAAATTAAGACTTTTCCAATGCAAATCAAAATGACAATGAAATCACAATCAACTCACACCACAGAGACTGGCACAAATCAAAAAGAACAACAATCAGTGTTATTGTCGATGCTGGGGTGGGTCGGGGGAATGAGAAGGGGCCCTTATTTACTGCTGATGGGATGTCCATTGGTCCAGTCTTATTCACATTATAGACACAATATAGACATGCCTCAAAAATTTAAGACTTGAGGGGCTGGAGCAATAGCGCAGTGGTAGGGTGTTTGCCTTGCAGGTGGCCTTGCAGGTGACAAACCTGGGTTCCATCCATGGCATTCCATACAGTCCCCTGAGCAGGCCAGGAACAATTTTTGAGCACAGAGTCAGGAGTAACCTGAGTGCAGCTGGGTGTGGCCCAAAAATCAAAAATCAAAAAAAAAAAAAAAAACCAAAAACTAAGACTTAAGCTTCCATACAACCCAGTAATTCTATCCTAGGAATATTTCCCAAAGACCCCAAAACACATCACAGAAATGACAACTGTAGTCCTATATTCATGGCACCACTAATCACAGTAGTCAATATCTGGAAACAGCACAAGTGCCTAAGAACAGATGAGTGGATAAAGAAGCTAAGGTATATTTACATGATGTAATATCACTTGACCATAAGAAAAGATAAAGTTATACAATTTGCTGAAGTTATACAATTTGAGTGGTTAGTCAGAGGGAGGGGGGCAGACACTGAATGATCTCTCATTGCAGGATATAAAAAAGCCCAAAGAGAATAGAAACAGCAGAACTGTTCCTTAGTACTACCTGTAACAGTAATTGAAAGGGGGAACATGTCCAGGAAAGGACTACAATTAGAGGGATGAGGACTGTGTGCTGAAAGAAAGCAAAGTGACATACATGATATCCTATTAGTAATAGTATTGTAAGCCACAGTGCCTCAAAGGGAGGTGGGGGAAGGAAAAAAGAAAAATAGTGCCTGCTATATAGGCAGATTGGGGGTGGGAAGGAAACCAAGGTCATTGGTAGAAGGAAGTGGACACTGTTGAAGGAACTGGTGTTGGAACATATATGCCTGAGGCTCTATCATGAATAACTTTATAATTCACAATAATTTGATAATTTTTTTAAAAAAGGAAAGACGAAAGTAATATATAAGAATAAAAATTAAAATCAGATCTGAGGGGCCGGAGAAATAGCACAGCGATGTTTGCCTTGCAAGCAGCCAATCCAGAACCTAAAGTGGTTGGTTCGAATCCCAGTGTCCTATGTGGTCCCCTGTGCCTGCCAGGAGCTATTTCTGAGCAGATAGCCAGGAGTAACCCCTGAGCACGTACGGGTGTGTCCCAAAAACTAAAAACAAAAACAAAAAAATCAGATCTGAGATGCCACCTTAAAGAAAAAAGAAAGCTCCCATGCTTCCCAGGCCCCCAGTACAAATAGAAAACTTTCTGAAACACTAAAGATTTAAAACGACAATGTGATCAATGGAAGGATCTACACTATGCAAACTGTCTTGGAAGTGATGCCATTTCTATTTTTTTATGGAGGATCAATCACAGTCATGAATGACCAGAACACAAAGTCTAAGAAAATGGACATCGTTTACCATTTTATCAGAAATCATTTACAGGGGCTAGAAAGACAGCACAGCAGTAGGGCATTTGCTTTGCACACGGCCAACACAGGACAGACCCAGTTTGATTCCCAGCATCCATTTTGGTCCCCTGTGCCTACCAAGAGTGATTTCTGAACACAGAGCCAGGAGTAACCAGAGTGCCGCTGGGTGTGGCTCAAAAACCACAAACAAAAAATAAACAAACAAACAAAAAAAAAACAACATTTACTTCTGGAAGACTATGGCAGGTGCACTGAGTGTGCCACTGACTACAAGTTGCATCTGCCCTCTTGCTCACATGTAGGTCTTTCCATCACCCCCAGAAGGCTGGGCTGGGTATGAAGGTTCAGGGTGACCCTACACTGCTCTGCATTTGTGACTGGGCAGCTGTCAATGCTTAAGGGAAGAACAGATTCTAGGAGTGGTTTCTTTAAGCAGACAAGTAGCCAGTGGCTGAACAAATATCTTCAATGTTTGCTAATACAAATGAATTTTCATTTAAAATAAGACAAACCTTGAACTCTGGGACTGTGGGATCTATGCTGTGGTCAATGCAAGCACCTCCCATGTAAAGGAAGAAGTATAAGTTATTTTATCATGGGAATTTAGGAGCTTGATATCTAAAACAGTGACACTACATTTTTTTTTTTTTTGTCCTGGTACACTGGATGAGCTTTAGAGCCACACCTGGCAGACCTTGGAAGCTACTCCTGGCTGTGAAAACACTCCTGAGTGTTCACAAACCAGAATCCAAAACTCAGGCCTCCTACAAACAAAGCATGTGCTTCATCCGGCCTTTGAGCTCTTTCTCCAGCTCTATTTACCTAATTCAGAAAAACCATAAATCTGTTTCTCACATCCTGCTACTCAATTCTAATATGTACTAGGCATGCTGAAATGTGCTGCTGAAATACAGTGCAGAACACAGTAGCAGAGTGGCTGAGAATAAGAGTTTTGGGGTCAAATTGCATTGAATGCTGCTTCTGACCTTGGATATTATTTGCAGACTCAGGAGTAAGCCCTGAGCACTGAGGTATGGCTCCAAAACAAATTCTAAAAGCTTCTATATAAAAAGCAATGAAATGCTTCTTTGAAGGCATAAGCAGCATTATTTAGAGGCTATGCTTCAGAGAAATGCTCAGGGGACACAAAACCCAGGACTCCAGCATGTAAAGATGTACACTAGTCCTTTGAGAAATCTCCCCATGCCTCAATACATTTTTATATGTAAAGGAATGATGCAAGGGCTAGCTTGTTTTACTTTTCTGCTTATTTTTCTCCCCTGAACGTTAGGGAGGCTCCCAAGAAGTGCTCAGAAAGCCCAGGGACCAATCCTGGTGATCACTGGCCGACCAGTGCTTCATGTGAGGGCTTGAAGATACAGGAGCTCTTTGGGCCCCTGTGCTGGAGTTACCCTGCCATACTCCAGGGACTCCAGGATCACGAAGTCCATGAGATCTAACCAGGGCAGTTGTATACAAGGTCTGTACTTTAGTCTCTGTATTATTTCTCTAGTCTCTTGTTCTACTTTTGCACAACATGTACAAACTTTTTTTTCATAGAAAGGTAAAACCTAAGAGAAACAATTTCTAGCAGTCATCACAGAAGAACTGTAAAGGGTTATTTCAGTTAAGCCAAACAGAGAAAATACATACAGGATCTGTGGCAGATGTGAGGCAGCGCTGAATCAGGTCCTCAAATGTGGTTTTAAGGATAAGATGCTCATCTGGAATAGGTTTCTTGGTAATTTTTTCTGTTGGTAAAGCTTGCATATGCTGCAATAAACAATAAAATAACCATTAAGAGTCAGAAGCTACTTACATACAAAGCTCCAAATCTATGCTCAAGAAAAACTAGTACTGTATAGAGAGGCTACTTCAAAGGAAATGAAACAGGGGCCAGAGACAGAGCATGCAGCCAACCTGGGTTCAACCCCTGCATTCCATATGATCCCCAGAACTCTACCTGCAGTGATTCCTGAGTGCAGAGCCAGGAGTAACTACTGAGCACTGTTGGGTATGCCCAAAAACAAACCAAAAAATGAAATGAAATATTAAAATATGAAATCACATGTAAAAAAAGAATATCCAGTAGGAGGTACAGGTATTTCTGTAACTCTGGCTTTCCTAAGCTACTGCTTATGAATACTGGATAATGATGTAGCTGATCACTAAGCAATATATGTTACACAGGACTGTATTAACTGAAGGGAAATTGACTTCTGCTAGTACGAAATAATGCAAAGCTGACCACTTGCTCTGTCTGTTGGCTCATTTTTATTTATCCTGAAATTATTCTATATTTCTGGTTTACTCTGAAGCTGATTATTATCAGCCTGCAAGATTAAATCAAAGTAGGAGCAAAGAGACTATGATGCTGCTGCATGTATATGTATAGGAAGAAACAAAGGCTGCATTTCAGTTTTTAAAGTCTTATTAGTTCGTTTATTAAAAAAAAAATAAAATAGGGGCCAGAGAGATAGCACAGCAGCGTTTGCCCTTACAAGCAGCCGATCCAGGACCAAAGGTGGTTGGTTCGAATCCCCGTGTCCCATATGGTCCCCCGTGCCTGCCAGGAGCGATTTCTGAGCAGACAGCCAGGAGTAACCCCTGAGCAATGCCGGGTGTGGCCCCAAAACTAAAATAAATAAATAAATAAATAAATAAATAAATAAATAAATAAATAAATAAATAAATAAATAAATAATTGGAGCCAGGGAGATAGTTCAAAGGGCTTCAGTAGACACTTTGTATGCAAGATCTCAGGGTCTGATTCCTGGCACTGCGTGGTCCCTGAGCATTATCCAGGAGGGCTGAAGACAAACAGCAATCAGTAGGTGAATAAGTGCTAGTCACTGGCTGAAGTTGGTGGGTTAATAGAGAAACAGAGGGGCCGGCGAGGTGGCGTTAGAGGTAAGGTGTCTGCGCTAGCCAAGGAAAGATCGCGACCGCGGTTCGATCCCCTGGCATCCCATATGGTCCCCCCAAGCCAGGGGCGATTTCTGAGCTTAGCTAGGAGTAACCCCTGAGCATCAAATGGGTGTGGCCCATAAAACAAAACAAAACAAAAAAATTAGAGAAACACCTTAGCCTTCAGGGTGTTAACAGGTTATGAATAGAAAGTGGGGGCTGGAGATAGTATATCGGGTAAGGCACTTGCCTTGCCTGACCTGGTTTCAATACCCAGCATCCCATATGGTCCCTCAAACTACACCAGAATGAATTCCTGAGCATCACTAGGAATGACCCAAAATCAAAAAAGGAGAAATTTAAATGTTATTTGGGGGCCAAGTGAAAGCACAATGGTAGGGCATTTGCCTTACAAGTGGCCAACCTGGGACAAACCCGGGTTCAATCCATGACATTCCATAGGGTTCCCCTAGCCTGCCAGGAGCAATACCTAAGTGCAGAGCCAGGAGTAAAACCTGAGCGCCACTGGGATCATAAAAACGAAGATAAATAAATGTTATTATTTGCACAAAAGTATCAGCTATGTCTGGTAAATATTAGTGGAACCAACAATTAAGTAGTAATGAAAGTAATAAAAGTGAAAGGAATTAAGTGAGGTGAAGAACTCTTCGGGGAATTAATTACATAAGAAGTGTAAGTTAACTAGTTCTTGGCTTTCATTTGTTTGTTTCTGCATAAATGCACTGAACTCCAGAACTCCTGCCAGGCAAGTGGTCTTCTGGTGAACTATATCCCCAGTCTAGAAACTAAGTTGATAATTGAGAAAGAAAAGGCATTCCTTGCCTGTCTCGAATACAGGCAGGGGATGGGAGGGGGGGGGAATGTTATGCTGGTGAAGGAGGGGTGTTCTGTTTGTGACTGTTACCCAACTATGATCATGTTACTTAAATAAAAAAATATTAAAAAAAAAAAAAGGCATTCTTGACAGACGACCAACAGGAAAGGAATAGTGCTGGATCAGAGAGCAAGAGAAATACAAAGTGAGGCCTTCTAGCAACATGGCATCAGTCAAAGAGAAGATTGCCAGAAGAAGATGGCCAGATCAAATTCGCTCAGAGTAAGTGCTGGCAAGAACATTAGAGGATTCTGCATAGCTGCATATTAGAGACAAAAGCAGCAGAGGCCAGATGAAGGGCAGAGAAAAAAAAGCAGAGAGATTTTCAGTCAGAGATTTGAAAATAGTTCTGAAATAGAGGTTAGAGGAATATATATACACATATATATGTATGTATGTATATATAAAGATGACTCCTAGATTTCAAGCCAGGGATAGAAAGAGAAAGAAATACAGAGCCATCTGTTGAAAGGAGGCCACCAAAGGACCAATAAAATGGTCCCTAGTAGATGTGGGTGAAAGACTTTGGATGAGGTTTCAGATATACTGAAAGGGCAGTGCTTTGAAGCTGGCAGGCAGGCAGCACAGAGACACTATGCCTGGCTGAGCACAGATATCTGCAACTCTACTTTTCATGGTCCTTAAGGTGCCAGTCAAGAGAAGTTGGAAATCCAAGTTGCCAGGCCTAGACAAAAGGGAATGGCTGGGTAGCTTCCCAAACAAACAGACTTAAAAGAATTAAAACACGCAAATGTACAGTGATTTTACACACAAACAAACGAACAACTAAAAAGACCCTGCCTCACATCCTTTTCATTTAAATTCTTTTTTATACAATCACTGTAGGGGCCATAGTTGGCTTGGTGGTTGAGGATGCAGTGCTGGGGACAGAGGCTGGGGCTCCTGCATGCAAAGCACTGAGCTAGCCCAGTGTTTTCTTTCTCTAGCCCTATAATTTATTTTCTTGTGGAAAAAAACGAGTTATCACAACTCTAACAAAGCATAGGTTTTTTTGGGTTTTGGGTTTGTTTTTTTTTCTTCAGGCCACACCCGTTTGATGCTCAGGGGTTACCCCTGGCTAAGCACTCAGAAATTGCCCCTGATTTGGGGGGACCATATGGGACGCTGGGGGATCGAACCGCGGTCCTTCCTTGGCTAGCGCTTGCAAGGCAGACACCTCTAGCGCCACCTCGCCGGCCCCAGCACTGGTTTTTATACTATAATGTGCACGTGTATATGTGTGCATAAACATGTGTGTATTTGTGTGTTAGGTAAAACTGTATCTAAAGAATATACTTAGGATAGAAATGCAATCTTTTTCTGGGTGGAGGAGTGTCACACCTGGCGGCAGCGCTCAGGAGTCACTCCTGGCTCTACATTCAGAAATCACTCCTGGAAGGCTCGGGGATGCTGAGATTTGAAGCACTGTCCTTCTGCATAGAAAGCAAATGCCCTACCTCCATACCATCTCTCCAGCCCAGAAATGCAATCTTTATCAATTTGATTTCAACAAGTCCAAGATAAAAGCACACTGAATCATTAGTTTACACTTAAGGAGTACTGCTTTATTTTTGATCTATTTTAATTCAGGTATTTTGCTTTTCTGGGGGCTGGTGAGTGGTGTGTGGAGCAACACCCAGCAGTGCTCTCAGCATTTCCTCCTGGCTCTGTACTCAGTGATGACTTCTGGTAGACTCAGGTGAGTGATCTTAGGGGGTGCCAGAGATCAAACTCAGCTCAGTGATGGAAGGAAACAATCCTAGTACATACTACAATTCCAGTCCCATCAGGTATTTTACTTTTATGAACAAACAGATCATAAATTTATCCCTGTATGATTAAGCTGGTTGTGTAGAAATGTGATACACTTCTCATCATCTAAGACCTCCAACCAGATGTTTACATGCAGAAAACAAGGATAAATTTATATCTTCATTGGAAGATATGGCTTTCTGGAGATATCAGCTATGATATCCACACAAGAAAATATAAGATTCATTACAATTTTATTTTATATTTTAAAGAGAAAAACCTTAAAAAGAGCTTCTGCTTAGCAATCTTGATATAAAGGTAGATTTAACTTACCTGACATTGTGGCTACTGATTAAATAAAATACTGGAACTGGTTAAGTTATAATAAATATCCAAGCAGAAATACAACTCACTTCTAGAGTTGCATATGGCCTTATATGTTATCTGATTAAATTTAAAAAGAGTTACCATTAATAACTTGTCTAAATGGAAGCTAGGGTTATATATACATATATTAATAACAGTATTTTTAAAATGTCCATACTATTTTAAGATACACTGAACTGGAGTCAACCCCTTGCCAATGGCATCAGATTTTGTGTTACCTGGGCGGTATTTCCAATAGGAGCCCCTGGAGCGCCTTCGATATTGGGCTTTGAGAAAGACAGTGGCATGCCTGGTTGACCCAAGGGCTGCTGAATGCCGTGGAAGGGCTGCCCACCCGGGTGGTGTGGTTGTGGGAATGAAGCTTGGCCCGCCAGTGGTGCTGGAGCAGAAGGTTGTTGCGGCAGCATCTGTGACTGAGGATCACCCATGGGATTCATGATAGGCGATGTGATGGGAACAGGAGGCATAAAGTTTTCGGGCATCTTTGAAAAGATGGAAATAAAAGACACCATGAGTAAGTAGAAAAGCAATACCAACATCTCTTTTGCTTATGTATGAGAATTAGCTTATTCCATGATTTAAAAAAAAAATTTTTTTTTTTTTTTGGTTTTTGGGCCACACCCATTTGACACTCAGGGATTACTCCTGGCTATGCGCTCAGAAATCGCCCCTGGCTTGGGGGGACCATATGGGACGCCGGGGGATCAAACCGCGGTCCATCCTATGCTAGCGCTTGCAAGGCAGACACCTTACCTCTAGCTCCACCTTCTCGGCCCCTAAAAATGTTTTTATAAAGTATTTTTTCCCCAAAGGAAATTCTGTGCAGACATCTGAAATAAACTATAACAAGTATAAATCTAATCGAGCTCAGACGAAGGGGGATTTAAACCTGGGCCTCTAAATTTCCCCTCTGCCTTTCACACTCACCCTCTCTATTTGGGAGCCATAGTGTTCTATGAAGGAGTTTGTCAATGGAGATTTGTAGCTCACGATATTGGAATGAGATATGCCAAATGTGTGTCTGTGTGTTTAGAGACGTAAAGATGTAAAGCATTTTTCATAGATCACTAAGTATATTGTCAATTAAACACAATAAAGTCAAAAGATTAAGTTTCTGACTATTGGGGCCAGAGTGGTGGTGTAGCAGTAGGGGTTTGCTTTGCATGCACCTGACCTAGGACAGATACCATGGTTCAATCCTTCAGCATACCATATAGTCCCCCAAGCCAAGAGCGATTTCTGAGTATATAGCCAGGAGTAATCCCTGAGCATCACCAGGTGTGGCCCAAAAACCATAAACTCAAAAAAAAAAAAAAAAGTTCCTGACTATTAGTAAGCTAAATATGGGAACTTTTTTGGAAGGGCAGCATTGGTGGTCAGGCCAAAGCAACCATATGGGAATGCCAGGGACTGAACCCAGGTAGGTAACATGCAAGACAATTGCACTAGCCCTAAATTTTGGAACTTTCTGTTCATTTAGTGCAGGGGTGGCTAACAAGTTCAACACAAAGAGCCAAAATTTTAAACTGTGAGTCAGAGAGCCACACCACGCAGTGACCTGCCAAAACAGACAAACACACAAAAGCATGTAATTTTAACAATAATATATTAAACACATATCGCATTTTGCCATTTTGAGTGAGGGTCAAAATCCTGCAGTGATGGTGAGAGTGTGCTGTGTCCTCCACACTAAGAACCAATGGGCAGATGTGACCCAACATGTGGCACACGGGTCCCCTGCTCGCTGGCCCGTGCAGTTGTTTCCGAGGGATGGGAGATGGGATGACGCAGCCTGGGGGTGGGACTACACGCTTGGAGATCTCTCCCCAGAGGTCCCTCCTCAGAAGCAGCATAACAAAATCCAAACTTGGCAAAGACCCACAGTATACAAAATAATGATAAGAGGCAAAGAGCTGCATTCATTTTGGCTGGGAGCTGCATGCGGCTCGAGAGCCGCGTGTTCGCCACCCCTGATTTAGTGTGTCCAAATTTTATGTTACTGTTCCTTATTATTATATTTGGAGGAAGAACACTAGGAGCAGGGAAAAAAAGAAAATGGTTTGGGAAAAACAAATAAAAGAAGAGAAATGTTTAATGCCTTAACAGCCATAGTTACTGATGTCTACACAATGCATAGCTTCAAGGCTACTTCTCCATTCATGCTATATGTGGCAAAGACAGTCTAAAATCCAATGACCAAAAGCATGTTTTACTATGGAATCCAAAGTCTGAAGTTCAAAGTGATTCAAACCACTGTCATCAGAGCAAAGTTTTGATGAGACTGGCTTCCTTCCATCACAGATTAGAAGATCCAAATTGAAATGCATGTTAATCAGTAAAGTTTGCTTGTGAAAGATCAGAGAAGTATGTGCTCGGGGACTGCAGACTTATCAGAACACCTATAAGACAACAGGAAGGACACCTTTTTTCAGTACCTTCTTTTTCTTGGGTACTCTGTTCAAAGCAGGAGGATCGTTCCAACCATTCTGAGGACCTATAACGGACAACAACAGGGTGAATATTCCCTTAGAATTCTGAAATCTAAGTGCATCATACCAATATAATGAAATTTTCAAATTCTGCTTTAAGCTTTAGATAACTATCAAAAAGGTTTTTCCAGATGAACTGTGGGGATCAATGTGCAGCCTGGATTCTCATGGTTATTACTTTATAGTCACAAGGTGTTGGCACTCTGTAACAGGTATTGTTATACCATTATTTCCATTTAAAGTGAAAGATATGTTAAATTTTAAACAGTAAAGTCAACATCCATACCTTCAGAGAAGGTACTAATTTTCTCAAGATTAAAAAAATCATCTGAGTCAATAGATTTATGATATATTTTATAAACAAAAAAGAATAAAAGTAGCAAACATTTTCTCTCAAGAGAACAATTTACCTTAAGCAAAACCAACAACTGGTAAACACTTAAAAATTATTTTTGTTTGTTTTTGGGCCATACCTGACAGCCTTCAGGGGTTACTCCTGACAGGCTTGGGGGACAATATAGGATGCTGAGAATCGAACTGTGGTCATTCCCAGCTCACCAGTGTGCAAGGCAAACATCCTATCACTGTGTTATTGCTCCATCCCTTTAAAAAGAAATCTTAAGAGATCAGAGCAATAATCTAGTGCAAAAGACGCTTACTTTCCTTGCATGCAGCCAATTTGAGTTTGATCCCTGGTATCTCATATGGTCCCCAAGGTAGCAGGGACCCCCTGAATAAACACCAGGAGTAATCCCTAAGTCGGGTATGGTCCCAAAACAAAAACAAAAATCATCTTGGCTTTAAAGATTGTTTAAAGTAGAAAAGGACATTCAAATATGTCCTTAAATAAGTTTATCTATTTATTTATTTATGTTACAATATAAATTCCAGGCTAGAAGAAAATATAAAATTCAAATCAACTTCAGTTAATTTCTTCAAAACCAATCTGCAATCTTAAAGTATGAAATAGACATTGTAGAACAGATTAAATACCCAAATTGCAATATCTTCATGAAAAAAGGATTCAAAATATCAGAAATAAAACAGAATTATTTTACCTGTACACATTTTATTGATATTCAATACTAAATCACAAAATTGCTTAATCAATCAAAGAACCTATAATTCATATCACAGAAACATTTAAAATCTAGATCTTGGGTCCAGAAAGAATGTACAATGGATAAGGCACTTGCCTTAAATGTGGCTGAGTCAGGTGTAAGCCCTGAGCATAGCCAGGGTATGGCCCAATAAAGAAAAAGCAAAAACAAAAAAACAAGACCTTGAGACCAGTAGATATATTCATTTGCCCAATTTGTTTTTGTTTTGGGGCCATGCCTGGTGTCACTCAGGGGTTACTCTTGGCTCTGCACTCAAGAATCACTCCTGGCAGGTTTGGGGACCATATGGGATGTCGGGGATCAAACCCAGGTCTGTCCAAGGCTGGCCATATGCAAGGCAAATGCCCTTCCTGCTGTGCTATTGCTCTGGCCCTCTCCCAAACTTTTAAATAGAATCCGTTTTCTGCAAGTTCACTAAGAGAGATTTCACCAATTTCCCAACACTCAAGAGTCAATCACAGACTGTTAAATCAGATACTGCTCCTTATCAAATACTAAAAGTTCTGGTCAGACAGACTACTTTTGCAAACCTTTCCAATCATCGTGTAATCTCACTTGAGCTAGACAATCTTGGTGTAGCAATTTTTGTTGATATCAAATAGAGGGCTTTTCTGATTTAAAGATACATCTATAAAATCACACAGTAAATCGAATCAGTTCTAAGAATTTGATTAGATTAAGAAATCATTTTAGAGTGGCAATCAGATTGAGAGTGTCTTCAATTCTGAAGCTCACATGCAAATACTATAGACTGCCATTTATTAATTTTATTAGACGATTCAGATTACATTTATATCCAATTCACCTTCCAACAGAGATGCCTGGTCTTGCATAGACTGATTTTCTGTAAATAAAATGTAAAAGACACTGAAACAATATTATCAAAAATATGCTGAACTCCATTTCTCATTTTTAAGTGCTTCTTCTACATCCATCAAGCCCACAAAATATAAGCCAATCTCATAAAGGAATAAGATTTACCTTCTATACAAGTTCTGAGAAATGTCTCCTATCTAGTTAAAAAAGCAATCAGCTCTGGGGTACAGTGAGCTCAAGCTGTTTCAGATTCAATTAAAGTGCATGTGTTATGTGTATGCCTGTATGTCTGAGTGAACATTAACTGAGATCAAATCCAGTTTTTCATGCAAGTTGCATGCAGTTCACTGCTCTACCATTAATCAATTTGTTTTTGTTTTGGGGGGGGCACACTTAGTGATGCTCGCTGCTCTGTGCTAAGGGATCACTTCTGGCAGTGCTTGGGGGATAAGGTAGTGCTGAGATCGAATCTGAGTCAATGTTTTTCTTCTTTGACTCCTATACTTGTATAATTTTTTACAAGTTTTTTTTTTAATTTAAACACATTGCTTACAAGATTGTTCACTGTTTCCCACAGCTAAAAACTACAGGTTTTTTTTCCCACAGCTAAAGTTGTTCATGATTGAGTTACAGTCCTACAATGTACCCCCTTCACCAGTGTGCATTTCCCGCTACTAATGTCTCCAGCTTCCCTCTCACCTTCCCTGATCTCTCCCTCTTTCTCCCTTTTTTGACATTGTGGTTTGCACTATAGTTAATGAAGGGGTGCCAGGCATGTCCCTTTCATGTAGTGGGACAATTGTTATGGACTCAAACAAAGAGGGTCCCCAGATAATTTATGGCACTTGTTTTGCACATGGCAGAATCCTGTTCAGTCCCTGGCACTGCCACCAAATATGATCTCCAGAGCACTGACAGAAATGATAAGTGAACAGTCAGGAATAAACACCACTGGGTATATATGTGTGTCCTGCAAAAAAAATTTACTGAATTAATCTTTTGGTGAATGTAACATTAGTTTCTTTGAGCTCTGGGGAAATATTTTTGCGGTTCCCTAATAGAGGACTTTAAAGTCCTAGCATGGAATCAGAGGGACAGCTTAACAGGCTGAGCTCATGCTTTGCACAAAGGAGGCCATGGTTTGATTCCTACATAGTAAATAGTACTACACAGTATTCTGAGTACCACCAGGAGCAGTCCCTGAGTAACAAGCTGAGATTAACCCTGAGCACTGCCAAGTATGCTTCCCCATCCCCGAATAAGTGAAAATAAAACCCTAATTTCTGACAAGAAGTTTCCACTCTGACAAGTAGAATGTCTAAAATTTGATCTAACATATGTGTGAACTAAGATAATGTTTCACTCACAACTGTTTGTATCAGCTAAGCAAAAAGATATAGCACATCGAACAACAAGAAATTATAAAACTAAAACCACTAATTAAAATATAGGGGACAAAAAAAAAATATAGGGGACAGATAGCATGCAAGAGGAAACAGCTAGGCTAAGTCCATGCAGACAATGGAAAATGCTTGTTCTGCTGTTTCTTCTGAGTATTTGTTTTCCAGCCAGGTTAGAAAGACTTTATATCACAGCCAAATACACTTTTCTTAAGGAGAAATTTTAAAACTCATGCAAATATTTAACTCAGATTAGAAAGTAACAGATGCCTGCTGATACATAGTTTTCTGTACTGCAACACTGACAGATATTTCCATTTCTTCTATCAGGACCAGACTACTTGGCAGAAAAGGATGAACACAGGTTTTAAAAGTAAGAGACCTGTGATTCTATTTCCACCTGCTAACTGTGATATCCTGGGCACATTTTCTATCAGCTGAACATCAGAATCTTGTGGTTTTGAGAGTCAAAATACATGGCAGCTGCTAGTGTATGTCCAATGTATGTTTAATTCATGTTAATTCACTTCCACTTTTGGGGGTAGGGATGTGGGAAGTAAGTTGAACAATATATCCAGAAGTGCCCAGTGACTATTTAGGTTCTGTGCTCAGGAGTGATCCCTGGCAAAGTTCAAGGGACCATATACAGTGCTGAGAATCAAACTGGGGTCAGTCACACACACACAAGGCAAGTGCATAAGCTCCTGCACTACTTCTCTGAACCTCACCTCCCTAATTTAAGTGGGAATTTACTTGTTCATCTTTTTTCCTTCCTTTGTTCCTTTCTAATTTTGCAGTGCAAAGATAGAGCCCAGGAACATACAGGTCAAGTATCGACCTCTAAACTATTTCCCTGACCTCCTGAACTCATATTTCCCTCAAGAACCCTATACCCTGGGTTATAAATGTTTATAAAGATAATTAAGGGTGGAGAGAGTGTTCACCAGGCTAAAGCATATGTTTTGATATAGGAGATTTCCACTTCAATTCCTGACATTTTATGGTCTCCTAAGCAAAGCCCAGAGCAAACCCCAAGCACTGACCTGAGGGTAGCCCTGAGCACCACCAAGCTTAACTCTTGTCAAAATAAAAATAAATAAATATATAAGTTGGGGAGCAGAGAGAGAGAGAGAGAGAAAACAACAAACTTGGATGCAGGAGGCCAGGTTCTACTCCCAGTTTTACAGTCTCAAACACTGCCAGGAGTGACAGCACGAAGGGCTAAAGTACATGCTTTGCATGCTGGACCCCATCCCAGCATCCTATGTTACCTCAAGTATTGTGGTAATCAAGAGTGATTCACCACAATAGAACACTGTAAGAGCGCCTGAGTACTACATCATAAACATAGTATAGCTCTATGTTGTCTGGCTTTAGTAAAGAAATCAGTGTAAAATTAATTCAGCTCCAAGCTTCATCTTGCCACTCAATTTTAAGTTCAGTAGTAGATCACAGACTTTGGGGGCAAGGGTGTGGTTTACACCCAAGGACGCTCTGTACACAGAGATAGCCCCTAGTGGTGTTCAGGGGCCTAGATGGGAAGCTGGGGTTTGAACCTGGGTCAGCAGTGTGCTCCAGCCCTCTTTGACTTTTAGATGTTCTCAATCATTTCTCATCTAGCAACTAAAGTTCATCAGGAGAGAATCAAATTCATAGAAATAATTCTAGGATGCTATAAAACCCAGTTAATGGCTCAGACTGCCAGGTTTGCAGACAGTTAAAAGCCACCCTCCTCTGCCCAAACATGCATTCATCAAAAACAAAAGGGAGCAAACCAAATCCCTTCCAAGCGCAGACCTGTTCTTTGGGACGCAGGCAGTTCACTGGCACCAGGCAGTGTACCTGTTGTTCCAGAAGGCAGTGCAAAAGCCGCAGATGATGGAGGAGCTCCAGGCCCGCCATGCTGGAAGGACGCTCCAGAGGGAGGGGGTGGGGGGAAGTTAACAGTAGGGCTGGAGGTAGGCGGAGAAGCCTGGTGCTGTGCTGTGTAAAGAGGAGACTGGCCAGAATAGGAAGAAGTGGAAGAGACGTAAGGGGTGTTAGGGTAAGCGTTTGAAGCAGGAGGAGCTACAGGCTGCTGAGGTCGAAACACGGCTGAACCCCCTGTTCCGAAGGAATACTGCTGTGCTGGCTGATAAGCTAAACCAAGGAGAAGAAAAAGAAATGTTAATTAGTTACATGTTTCTCCAGAGAGCATCAGGAAAACAAACATTTCATTCCATGGAAATTATTTTTATGGTTCTTCCTAACAATTAAATTATAACAAGTTTTTTCTTTTTTTTTTTTTTTAAACACCGTGATTACAAACGTAACTGTAGTTGGGTTTGGGTCACAAAAAGAACAAAAATTGATCAGATTGGAATACCAAATCCAATGTCAATGACAACACAATCAATACCCAATCTACAACAAGCTGTACAGTGGGAAACAGTTACATTAGCAAGGAGGGAGATGTAGGATGCATGCTAGGAACAGGGGTGGAGGGAGGACAACACTGGTGGTAGTAATTGTCACTATGTGCCTTAAATATTACTATGAAAGATTTTTAATTCACTTTGACCACAATAAAATTTAAAAAAAAATGATACCAAGTCTTAACACAAATACTTCCTATTCCACTTGAAGCCAAATGTATTCAAATCATTAAGATTCAATTCCTGACATGTGCTTGCTGCTGGCTCTGAAAAATTTTGAGGAAATCCAGCTTAAGGAATCCTCTCATACCATCAGAGGCTTCTTTTCTTTCCCCTTCTTTCTATCTCTTGAATAGGGTGTTTTTTTTGTTTGTTTGTTTGTTTGTTTGGCTTTTGAGCCATACCTGGTGACGCTCAGGGGTTACTCCTGGCTATGCACTCAAAAAATTGCTCCTGGCTTGGAGGACCAGACCACAGTCCGTCCTTGGTCAGCCGTGTGCAAAGCAAATACCCTACCGCTGCGCCATCTCTCCGGCCCCTTGAATAGCTTTTAAATTCGGGAGAAGGGGGAAGACAAAAAAATCTTTGAATCACCAGATCCAAACAGCAAAACCTTCATTGAACTTTGTTCCTGAAGTATGCAACTACACCTACTAGACACTAGATGGAGCCATGCAGGAATCCCATAGGCAAAACTCACTTTGTAAAAGAAAATTAAAGGCGGTCTCTGAGGCTGACAACCTCCCTGTAATATTAAAAACTGCAATGTTCTGGAGCCGGAGAGATAGGCCTAGATGTAAGGTGTTGCCTTGCATGCAGAAGGTTGGTGGTCCGAATCCTGGCATCCCATATGGTCCCCAAGCCTGCCAGGAGCAATTTCTGAGCATAGAGCCAGGAGTAGTAACCCCTAAGCGCTGCTGGGTGTGACATGCGCCCCCCACCCCAAAAAAAAACCTGAAAGGTTTTGATGAGGGTTTTTTGTTTGTTTGTTTGTTTTTAGCTTTTTGGGCCACACCCTGTGACACTCAGGAGTTACTCCTGGCTATGTGCTCAGAAATTGCTCCTGGCTCAGGGGACCATATGGGACTTCAGGGGATCAAACCACGGTCCGTCCGCGTGCAAATCAAACACCCTACTGTTGTGCTATCACTTCGGCCAGGTTTTGATCAGTTTTATCCTATACCAGCAGTCAGGAAAATCAGTGACTCCAATTCTGAATTTAAACACTGATCCTGACTAACAGTAACTTTTTATGATCCCTGTTTTTAAAAAAAAAATTACTGTATCCTGTTGGTTAGTAAGTAGGCAATCAGGCAGCTGATATTTCAGTGTAAGGAATCGAATCCAGATTAGGGATTAATTATATTCAGCATAACCGGGGGTAAATATTTATACTTACAGAGTAACTCTAATTGAACTGTACTAGCTCTAAATTATGAAGGCAGCACTTTCTCATTGAAAACTCCAGCAAAATTTTATTAAACTGTATTCATGCTAAAGAGAATACTCTTTATTTTAGCCTAGAGAATTCTCATTAAGATCATAAAGCAGGGCCCGGAGAGATAGCACAGCGGCGTTTGCCTTGCAAGCAGCCCATCCAGGACCAAAGGTGGTTGGTTCAAATCCTGGTGTCCCATATGGTCCCCATGCCTGCCAGGAGCTATTTCTGAGCAGACAGCCAGGAGTAACCCCTGAGCACCACCAGGTGTGGCCCAAAAACCAAAAAAAAAAAAAAAAAAAAAAGATCATAAAGCAATATTCTTTTATGTTTCTTTTGGGGGGGCACATCCGGTGATCCGGGGATCAAACCAGATCCATCCTGCATCTGCTGCATGCAAGACAAACGCCTTACCACTGTGCTATCGCTCTGGCCCCTTCTTTGATGTTTCTGTAAAAAATGTTTAGTCAAAACTAAACATTTTCAAATCTTAATCTCTCTCTCTCTCTCTCTGTTTTTGGTACTCAGAGAACTCTCTCTCTCTCTTTGTTCTTGGTACTCAGAGAACTAACTCTCTCTCTCTCTCTCTCTTTCTCTCTCTCTCTCTCTCTCTCTCTTTCTCTCTCTCGTTCTTTGTTTTTGGTACTCAGAGAACTAGGCTCTGCACTCAGGATCACTCCTGTAAGGGATCCAACCTAGATAGGACATGTTACAAGGCAAGTGCCCTACCCATTATATTACGGTTCCAGATACCAAAACTTTCTGAACATCCAACTTGAATGTTCTCTGAACAAAAACGTACATTAGAAAAAAAAGTCTAAAAAGAATTACAAAGGAAAATAATATTGAATGTACCTTGGATTATGTTTCAAAAATTGTGTGTGTGTGTGTGTGTGTGTGTGTGTGAGAGAGAGAGAGAGAGAGAGAGAGAGAGAGAGAGAGAGAGAGAGAGAGAGAGAGAGAGAGCTGTCTATAACATCACCCAGAAGCAATCCTCTACCAGTGAAGACCTTACTGATCCACTTTATTCCAAGAAGACTTACACCCAGAAGACTTAACAGCAACAACAACCTGCTTTCAGGGCAGGGCTCTCTGCATTGCCCTCTAATTGTGAGGTGAAACTAGAGGACGCTCCACATCATCCTGACTTCAATGTAGAATATGCACAGAATCCAGGATCTTTCCAGAAACCTGACACCAACATTGATCGTACAAAAAAAATTTTTACTGGAACCACAGAGAATGACTCAGAGGTTGTACAACCTAGTATGCCTGGAGCCGAGAGCTGGTCTTATGCCAGAAAACTTCAGGGTTAAGGTCCCCTCGTATTTTTCCTTTCCATTTCCCCCATATTTTTCTGGGCCTATGCAAACAACACTTACCACTCTAACACCATTTTTACTGTATTTCTTTAACTCATCATTAAAAAAAAAAAAAGAAGAGCTTACTAAACTTTCAGCTAGGTCTTTAATGAGTTCATCGGTGATTCAATAATTTTCAAAAATATACTTGCTACTGAACATTTTCTTCCTTTCTCTTTCATCTCTTTAGTTTTTCTATTTTTTAAATAACTTTGCCTTTGTTCTTCCTGAAACAAATGTAGTATGATCAATTGTGTCAATTACATATTAAATCTTCTTTAAATAAAAAGTGTGTGTGTGTGTGTGTTGTGAAGCCACACACAGCTAACTCCCAGCTCCAAGCTCAGGGATCATTCCTGTTACTGGACATGGAATGCTAGGGATTGAACCTGGGTTGGCCACTTGCAAGGAAAATACCTTACTCACAGTATTAGCTCTTTGGCCCCTGTATTAATTTTTCTTCTTTTTTTAACTTTAATTTTTCTTTTGGGTAGATAGGGCACTATAAAACCAAGCTTGTGCAAAGTCTATTGTCTTCCACTGAGCAATATCCTTGACATCTGAATCTTTTTTGTTTGATTTTGGAATTTTTAGTCACACCTGGAGGTGCTCAGGGCTGACTCCTGGCTCTGCACTCAGGGATCAAACGCATGTTAGTTACATGCAGGCAAGTGTCTTACCTACTGAACTATTCTCTCTAGTCCTTTACTACTGAAATTATAGAACATTAGTTTCTCTTTAATGGACAAAGGTTCAAGAACTGAAGCCCCAAGTTCTGAGTGGACTGACTGAAGTGCTGTTTTTTACTAGTGTCTTAAAGAAAGCTCATTTCTCTATAGCAAGAACTGGAACTCTAAAAAAACTTGTTAGCATGTATTTTTTTTTTCATAGCTTTTGAGTGCCTGGTATTACATGAAATTACAGCTGCAAAAGATTGTTAGGCACATACTACTTACGCTGTGGCTGTGGGTAAGGTGGGACCTGGCTGTGCATATGTCCTGAAGAGGCAGGCGGCTGAGGTGTCGCAGCACTAGGAGTGATGTTTCCATGCATTATGAAGCCAGGAGGGGGAGGGTTTTCTCCCTAGGAAATGAGAATATAGTCAAAGCAGGATCCTATTTGGAACCAAACACATTATCAGATGAATTTGTGATTCTCTGAAATAAAGTTCTAAGGTTGTCTTTTGATTTTGTTTTTGGGCCACACCTAGTGATGCTCAGGAGCTACTCCTGGCAGTGCTCAGGGGACAATATTTGTGGTGCTAAGGATCAAACATGATTGGCTGCATTGCGATGCAAGCACTGTACAATCTCTCTGGCCCCTTGTTTTTGTTTTTAAAGAATACCTTTCCTGTGTAAGAAACTGTATTTTTCACAGCCTATCTTATTCAGAACACATTATTTGAAATGATTTAATGATCAAAGAGGTCCAAAGTAATCACTGCAAAAAAAGGCAACAGATGCCAAGTAGCCTTATACTAGAATGTCAATAGTATTAATAAGTCTCCAGGATTTTCTGTCTTTACTAAATTCTATCCACTCTCCACGTTTTGGAGATATAATGATACATGTCACAAGAGGCCTTCTACTTCTGCTTTAGCTTTAGCAATGCCCCCAAAGATAAAGAATGAAAAGAAGAAAGAAGATCTTCAGTGAAATTAGAATTAGATAAACTAGAACCTGGACTTATTTTCTAGGTGGAGTTAAATTCAACAAAAAATGAATTACACTGAACATTGCTTCTTGCATCTTAAGAGCTTTAAAGCTTTAAGAGGCAAAAAGCAGGCAGATAGATGGGGGGAAAAAGAAGTGTGATGAAGGAGGAGGAGTATATTGAACTGTATATATATTTAGGTGAGGAGAATTTTGCTCCAAGAGGAATAATGAAGGATATACCTGTGTGTCAGAGGGAGAGGCTGCAGGTGGATGGCTGGGAAGGGCAGTAGGAGTTTTGTTACTCCAGGTAGTGACAGTAGGGGCAATTCTAACCTGAATCGAACAAAGAAATACCAATCACAGAAAATAAAAAATGAAAACGTTAAAAGAAGAAAAAAACACACAAGGCATTAGTGGCGTGCAAAGCAAAAAATAAAGAGATGCAAGGCAGCATACATTAAGCAACTACTTTCAAGGCAGTTTTGTAGCAAAATTTACCACGAAAAAGGGAGACGGGTGAGGGGAAATCAATGAGAATCTAAATCAAAAGCACAGGGAGTAATGCCATTCCAGAGGGTCAAGAATAAAGGGAAGAGCTAAGTGCTATAAGCAGGGTAGAAATGTAGGCATTCCAGAAAAAAGTCTTTGGTTGAGAGTGATTGCTTTGAAGCATTAATTGTATTTACAATACTATTACATTTGTAAACATATAGCCATAAGCTCCATTTTCTTGATTTCAGTTAGCATCACAAAAATCCCATGAGTCCAATAATACATCCACTAAGCTCAGAATCATTCACAATTAGAGAATATCAGAGCTTGAATATTTGAGATCACCCAGTCTACTACTGCTCATTCTTTACCGCTACCAAAGCCAGACCCAGAGAAGCTATTCAAAAGAGGTTAGTACAGCCCTGTGATGGAGGCAGGATGGATCCAGGCCAGAGTCTGCTACTGGATGCCTTCTCTCAAGTTCAGAGGATCTCAAAAAAGAATTTTTAACCCATCAAAACCTTTCCTGGACAATTAAGTCTTTATAGGAACTCAGCATATATACAATTGTGCTCAGGTAGAAGTGATTTCCTCCTCATCCTGCCTCCCTTTCCCCATGATCTGTAACACTGCTTTAACATGAGTCTCAGTAATATAAGTCATAAATCAAAAAAAAATCACTGCTGAGAGGTAGGGACGGCGAAGTATTGGCACAGTGGTAGGGTGTTTGCCTTGCACGCTTTTGACTTGAAATGGACCCGGGTTTGATCGCCGGCATCCCAAATGGGGCCCGAGCCTGCCAGGAATGATTTCTGAGCACAGAGCCAGTAGTAAGCCCTGAGTGTCATAGGGTATGGCCCAAAAACGAAACAAACAAAACAAAAAAGAGAATCACTGCTGGTGTCAGAGCAGTAACATAGAGGGTAGAGCATTTTGCCTTGCACGCAGCTGACCTGACATACCATATGGTCTCCTAAGCCTGCAAGGAGGAATTTCTGAGCTCAGAGCCAGGAGTAATCCCTGAATGACACTGCTAGGTGTGATCCAAAACCCAAAACCAAAAAAAGAAAGAAAAAAAAAAAAAATCACTGCTTGATTTAATTAATCTCTTTATGAGATTAAGTCTAATAAAAATCTTTCAATGCATTTGACATTTTTAGAAAGTCAGAAAAACCAACATAAAAAGAGTAATTATTTTCCTCTCCCCATGAACAGAATACCTTTTCTCGGTACCATGAGAAACTGCTTCAAACCAGAGGTGCCTGAAACTTCTAATATAGGCTACTTAGCCACATTAATAAAGAAAAATTTAATCTCTGTGTCTTAAATTTCTGGCTAATTCCTTAACCCCCTGCCCCAATTTTCTAAGCCATCATTCATTCTACATCCCTGACATTCTTTTTTTTTTTTTGGGCCACACCCGGCAGTGCTCAGGGGTACTCCTGGCTATCTGCTCAGAAATAGCTGGCAGGCACAGGGGGACCATATGGGACGCCGGGATTCGAACCAACCACCTTAGGTCCTGGATCAGCTGCTTGCAAGGCAAATGCCGCTGTACTATCTCTCCGGCCCCTACATCCCTGACATTCTAAGTCTAGTACAATCTTCACAAAAATGAGATTGAGGGCCCGGAGATATAGCATGGAGGTAAGGCGTTTGCCTTTCATGCAGGAGGTCATCGGTTCAAATCCCGGTGTCCCATATGGTCCCCCGTGTCTGCCAGGAGCGATTTCTGAGCCTGGAGCCAGGAATAACCCCTGAGCACTGCCGGGTGTGACCCAAAAACCACAAAAAAAAAAAAAAAATGAGATTGAATTTTTTTTTTTTTTTTTTTTGGTTTTTGGGCCACTCCCAGCGGTGCTCAGGGGTTACTCCTGGCTGTCTGCTCAGAAATAGCTCCTGGCAGGCACGGGGGACCATATGGGACACCGGGATTCGAACCAACCAGTCCTGGATCGGCTGCTTGCAAGGCAAATGCCGCTGTGCTATCTCTCCGGGCCCGAATTTTTTGTTTTAAACACATACTTTAAACATATCTACTGTCAGGTATTCATAAAGCCTTTGGTATTTGTGAAGAGAAAGGAGGAAACAAAAATGAAGAGAGAATACTCTAGATCTGTGGTTTCCAACCATTTCATACTTGCCAGCCCAGAGCTGAAAACCACTGACAGATGGCAAAAACATTGTTTCTGCCCACCAAGAACTTTCTTGGCTCAGCACTGATTGGAGACAAAACTGAAAAACCACTGTGCTAAGTAACACAGTCAAACAGAATCCATCTTGATTAGGAACTAATCAGAAGTATAATAGGCAATAGAATGAATTGATTTTTTCCTCGGTTTTCCATGACTTCAGTACAATGAAATGTAAAGAAAGCCCTGCCAATCTAATCGGTACTTGGTTCTATATTCTGGGGTTGGGGGCTGGGGGGGATTAACTACTAAATTCCCTACTCATGCTCAGGCCCATGCTACCTGCAGCCATGCTCAGGGATAGGTAGTGCTGGGTTCAAACTCAAAGCATCTAAGTGTCAATATTCTGAGCTTTTATGTGGCCCTTAATTTTTCCTTTTTAAAATATGGGCAAAGTGGGGCCGGGCGGTGGTGCTGGAGGTAAGGTGCCTGCCTTGCCTGCGCTAGCCTAGGACGGACCGCGGTTCGATCCCCCGGAGTCCCATATGGTCCCCCAAGAAGCCAGGAGCAACTTCTGAGCGCATAGCCAGGAGTAACCCCTGAGCGTCACAGGGTGTGGCCCAAAAACCAAAAAAAAAAAAAAAAAAAATATGGGCAAAGTACTAGTCAACTTTATTATCAAAACCACTTATTATGCATGAAAATAAATATTTTGTTTAATAACATGTAGGTTATAAGTTAGTTTAGAAATATGAGAGAGACCAGTTGGAAAATAATGAAAGAAAAAGCAGGCTTTTAATAAATATTATTTAATATTTTTCATATTCCCCACAATTTATGTTTCATAAACATCTGGTCATTTGTGCTCGCTTTGGCAGCACATATACTAAAATTGGAACAATACAAAGAAGATTAGCATGGCCCCTGTGCAAGGATGACACGCAAATTCATGAAGCGTTCCATATTTAAAAAAAAATGTGGTCATTCACTACATTAATACACAAGTGTCCACATAAACATCTTCTGAATATTCTTGATCATATTAATACAGGAGACACAATAAACCCTACACTCATGACAAAAAATATGAAGGAAAAAATTGACTTTCTGAAAATATTTTATAATATCAACAAAATCAACCACAAGATCACTTCTACTTTACATAAAGTTTGCTTCAGGAAACACAGCATAAAGTTTCAAGAACAGATGTGTACATACAATGAAAGTTTAAGTGATGGAAAAAATAAGAAATCACCCTAGAAAACTTAGTATCTAATATCTAATGTTTGGCTAGATTAAAGGGCTACTTTAGAAAAATATCACATACAATGTTTTCTTTTCACATAGGTTTTCTTCCTTTCCTTCTTTTAGGTTTTTTTTTTTGGGGGGGGGGGGATGGGGTGTCACATTCAACAATGCTCAGGCATATATCTCCTGGAGAAGCTTAGAGAAAGAAATGTGGTTTGGGAGATTCAACTAGCGCTGGCCTCCTGCAAGGCAGGCACAAGTGCCTTACCTTATCTCTTAGGTCTAATATATGTGGGATTTTGTTGTTGTTATTATTGTTATTTTTGCAGGGGAGGGAAGATGATTCATACCTGGTGGTACCCTCGGGCTACTACAAGCTCTGTGTTGGCATGACTGCTCCTGGTAGTATTTGTCAGAACATGATACCAGGGGTCAAACCTAGGTTGACCCCATGCAAGGAAAGTGACCTAACCACTGCAATCTCTCTGGCCTCACCACAAGCATTGTTATCTAGCTTTTTAACCTCCTATAATCTTTTGCCCAATAGTCTAGTATCGCCAATTTAAATTAAAAAAAAAAAAACAACATATATGTGCCTTGTTAATCTGGAATGTAATACTCACATGGGGATAATATTGTTGAGTTGAAACTCTTGACATCTGTGTATGGCCAGCAACTGGTCCAGGTCTGCTCTTGGGCAACTGCTGCCTCTCATAAGGCAGTTTGGTTGTTTCCTGTCTTGGTACAGGCTCTCCTTGTGCTCTACAAAGTCTGTCACGAAGTTGCACAATATTTGGCTGTAAGAAACATGGAATAAGAATAAAGCATTATTAGAATTCACCCAACTACAGAATAGCATGCTGATTTTCTTAAGAGACTCCTTTCTGTTCATATGTGTATAAAACAACTTTATCTCAAAGATTTGGCATCAAGATTTATAATACTCCAAACTGATAGTAGAGGCCCACTGATAAACAGTATAACTTAGATTCAGCTGAGAAAAGAATCTGAATTATGCCCATTACAGGGCATGAGATCATTATTATTTATTACGGTTCTTTTGCCATTTTCTTGTAGTTGACCAATGTATCAATCACAAAATATGCAAGTAGTTTAAAAAAGATAATTTTGTTTCTTTGTAAAGAAAAAGGCCTCAAGAAAAATTCACGGGGCCGGGCGGTGGCGCTAAAGGTAAGGTGCCTGCCTTGCCTGCGCTATCCTTGGACGGACCGCGGTTCGATCCCCCGGTGTCCCATATGGTCCCCCAAGCCAGGAGCAACTTCTGAGCGCATAGCCAGGAGTAACCCCTGAGCGTTACTGGGTGTGGCCCAAAAACCAAAAAAAAAAAAAAAAAAAAAAAGAAAAATTCACTACTAAAAACAGTGATTTGAGAAAGATGAAACTTAATTTTAAAGAGATAAGAAGGGTCAGAGTGATAGCACAATGGCAGGGTGTTTGTTTGCTTGCATGCAGCCAACCTGGGAAGGACCCAGGTAGATTTCTGAGCACAGAGCCAGGAGTAACTCCTGAGTACAGCCGGGTGTGGCTCAAAAACAAAACAAACAAACAAAAAAGGAGACAAATAAATTAGGGGGTGAAATATAATTAAGGACAGTCTATGTAAATTTACAGTTATATAGATCTATAGTAACTGTAAGTCGATCATATACATATTCTATGCAGTAGCAATAACCAAAAAGGCAATATGTTAATAGATTTAGATTTAATTTTAATATTTTAAAATATTTTCACACCTGCACAGTATTTTTTAAATTCATATGTTATATAAAAGTTTAAAGATTTAAAAGTTTCCAGGCAGGATTGGGGCCCAGCAAAAGAACAGAAAGGTTAAAAATACTTTTTTCCAGGATATTTGATTACCTCTTAATGAAGAGATTAAAAATCCTACTTCCCAATAAACAATAAGAGTCTACTGAGATATAAAGAATACAGTAAGATTAAAATTACGTTTTCTGGGGTTTTTTTTTTTGGGGGGGAGGTCACATCTGGTGACGCTCAGGGGTTACTCCTAGCTCTGCACTCAGAAATCGCTCCTGGCAGGCTTGGGGGACCACATGGGATGCCGGAATTTGAATTAAAATTCAGTTCAAATTCAGATACAGAACCATCCGTCCTGAATCTGCTGCATGCAAAGAAAACTCATTACCACTGTACTATCTCTCCAGTCCCTAAAATTATGTTTTCTGTATAAAGAATATACTTTAAAGGAGGCAAGAGATAGAACAGCTTGCCTTGCAAATGGCTAACTAGGGTTCAATCCTTGGTACAACTTAAGGTCCCTAAAGCACTGCCAGGAATGATCCCTGAACACAGAGATGGGAGTAAACACCAAGTACTGTGAGGCATAGCTAAAAAATAAAAATGTATTTTAAAACTAAAAAGTACGAAGTAGGGCCCGGAGAGATAGCACAGCGGTGTTTGCCTTGCAAGCAGCCGATCCAGGACCAAAGGTGGTTAGTTCGAATCCCGGTGTCCCATATGGTCTCCTGTGCCTGCCAGAAGCCATTTCTGAGCAAACAGCCAGGAGTAACCCCTGAGCACCTCCAGGTGTGGGCCAAAAACCAAAAAAAAAAAAAAAAAAAAAAAAAAAAAAGTGCGAAGTATAATGTATAGAAAATCCATGGAATTATAAATAATACTGAAAATAAAGTTTAATTCTAAGTCTAGAAAATTAGATTAAGTTAATCTTATAACAAAGGAATTTGTATCTCAATAACTAGTGAGACTATATTAAATAAAAAGTCTCATAAAATAGTATAAAAGTCATCAATAAAATGATTTTCCGGGGCCCAGAGAGATAGCGGTGTTTGCCTTGCAAGCAGCCCATCCAGGACCAAAGGTGGTTGGTTCGAATCCCGGTGTCCCATATGGTCCCCTGTGCCTGCCAGGAGCTATTTCTGAGCAGACAGCCAGGAGTAACCCCTGAGCAACACTGGGTGTGGCCCAAAAACTGGAAGAAAAAAAAAATAGGTTTTCCATTTCACCTATTATTCTTATTAGAAAACTAGGAAGTTGGGCCAGAGAGAGATAGATGGAGGCAGTGCATTTGCCTTGCATGCAGAACGACAGTGGTTCGAACCCCAGCATCCCATATGGTCCCCCGTGCCTGCCAAGAGCTATTTCTGAGCAGATAGCCAGGAGTAACCCCTGAGCGCCACCGGGTGTGGCCCAAAAACCAAGAGAAAAAAAATATGCTCCAGGAAAAACTGAATAAATTTTGGACCAGGGAGATGAATCAAAAGGCTGGAGTGTATGTTTAGCATGTGGGAACCGCAGGTTTAACCCCAGCACTGTGTCACCAAGCATCCCCAGGTGATGAAACAAAAAAAACAACAACAAAATAATGGTTAAGACAATTTTATTTTCTTAATTTAAAAAAATATATAGGAGTAAGAAAATATCTGTAAGAAAAAGCAGCTACACCCTCATGACTTCAACCCATGCCCTGATTTTAGGTTTCCTTCTTCTATGATCCCATAGCACGAGTGGCTCTATTATCGTCCTTATCACTTCTGGGAACTCGCTAAGGGATAGGATATTGGCCATCTTACTCATTCCTATTCTCAGAAACTTGTTGAACTGAAGCAAAGTCTTAAAGAAACTCGGGTGACATGAAAAATCTTGGGTTATACCAAGTAAGGACACTAACTTAAACTGGTAAAGTAGTTTCCTTCGGTATGAATAAAATTACACTTCACATGAGACTGATATGTCATCAATCCCATTACTAATATGTCAGGAGAACTAAAAAATCAGAATCCAGGAGTAGTGAGATAGAACAGAAGCAAAAGCACTTGCCTTGTATGCAGGCTGGCCCAAGTTTGAATCCCCAGAATTACATACAGTCCCCAAGCACTGCCAGGAGTCACTCCTGAGTACAAAGCCAAGAATTGCTCCTAAGCAATGCCAGATGTGGGCCCAGAAAACAAAATAAAATCCATTTTTTAAAAATGTCATGTTTATAGATTTTTTTTTGTTTGTTTTGTTTTTGGGCCACACCCGGTAACGCTCAGGGGTTACTCCTGGCTATGTGCTCAGAAGTTGCTCCTGGCTTGGGGGACCATATGGGACACCGGGGGATCGAACCGCGGTCCGTCCAAGGCTAGCGCAGGCAAGGCAGGCACCTTACCTTTAGCGCCACCGCCCGGCTGTGTTTATAGATTTTTAAACACTTTTTTTTTTTTTTGGTTTTTGGGCCACACCCATTTGACGCTCAGGGGTTACTCCTGGCTATGCGCTCAGAAATCACTCCTGGCTTGGGGGACCATATGGGACGCCAAGGGATCAAACCGCTGTCCGTCCTACGCTAGCACTTGCAAGGCAGACACCTTACCTCTAGCGCCACCTCCCTGGCCCCTGATTTTTTTTTTTGGGGGGGGGGTCACACCCGGCAGTGCTCAGGGTTACTCCTGGCTCCATGCTCAGAAATTGCTCCTGGCAAGCACGGGGGACCATATGGGACGCTGGGATTCGAACCGATGACCTCCTGCATGAAAGGCAAACGCCTTACCTCCATGCTATCTCTCCAGCCCCTTGGCCCCTGATTTTTAAACATTTTTAACAAAAACCTTGACCCACAGAATCAGCATTTGTCTTAAATATCGGTAAATCAGCCCTCTTCTCATTAATTTTTCTAATATATTGCACTCATAAGTAAGGGAGCTATTCTCTGAAAACCCCTTTGATGCAACATGGGCTCACCTAAATTAATCTTTGGCAATTTGTCAGTAACATTTACCTCTGACTCCAGCACGTTCTTCATTTGACCTAGTATGTTTTTTGTTTAATAGAGTGCTGTCAAGAACTCTTCTTTCTATTACATCAAATATTCAATGATAAAAACATTCAGTTCTAATTACCTGGTTTGTGTTTTCAGGCAGAAAAGCCAAGGCTGCAGCAATATTACCCTGGGCTGCCAACAAATTGGCATACTGACTCATCTTCTCGGCCAAAAGGACACCAATAGTGTTTGTGTCCATGGCTTGGGTGAGTTGTACAGCTTTTCGAAGAATCACAACTTTCTCAATCAGATCCTGAATAAGATAAAGAACGGAGAATGAAGGGAGAAACAAAGAGGCCAATATGTGTAAGAGGAAAAGCAGAAGAATAAAACATTGCTATGAGTCCCAAAACCCATTTTCAACACTCTTAGATCTGAACTTAATAGCTACCATTTTAGGTAAGTCAAAATACTAAGGAGAAAGATCTCTTACTCACTGCCTCCTAAACTGATAACCACTTGTCTTGTGCACTCAAAGAAGCAAACAATAAAAGTACAAGTAGGAAGCCAGAGAGAAAGCAGGAGGCCAGTAGGCAGAGAGCCTGCCTTGAACAAGTCCAACCCAGGTTCTATCCCTGGCACTTCAAATGGTTCCCACAGCCCACCAAAGGTGATCCCAATCAAGAGCAGGCCCTGAGTGCCCTGGGTATGGCTCTTTAAACAACATAAAGTTGTTCTTTTTTATTTTAGTTCCTAAAAACCTGAGAATATTCCATACATTCTTTTTTACTTCTCTTTTTGCATGTATTGACACTACATGATATTCCACCTTCCTCTGACTTTCATTTTCCCCTATCCTAAAAAATTCTCTACTGGTACTAGACTTTTCTGGAGTCTTCCCTATCCGCCTTTGCTTCTTCCTTTTAAACAACACAACGGAGATACTGAAGAAAGACAAAAGAGAAAGTATAAAGAAGTATGTCTTAGGCCACGTTCATGCTCCTACCAGCAACTTTCCACAACAAACTACCGAACTATACATAACTTTAATCCTATGAACAACGCAAACCCATTTTACTCTCCCATTAACTGAGACCCTCAGAAACAATAAATACACATACTTACCTAGCAAAACAAAATCAAGCAGGCACAAATCAATTATTTCTGCAGCAATTTCATTAAGTTCTAGTACATATGCACCATGATAGACAATACTATTTTTTAAAAAAAGTACGTTTTTTAAGGGGTAAAGGACATTTACCTGAAGGGATAAAGGATTGCTTCCATCTTGAGCTTTATTCCAACAAGCAACTAGTTTCTCTACATTCCCTGCACAGATGTAGCAGAGGCACGCCTGAGTCTGCAGGAGACCATCACCTTCCCTTTCAAGCCTGGTTCCCAGAAGATCTACATGAGGGAAATAAAATGGCATCCAAGGCAATCTGTATGTTATGACATGAGCAGCCCAACACTATCTCCAGAGATATACCATATTTTTTGTACCATAAGATGTATTTTCCCCCCGCAAAAGATAAAGGGACATCTATAGGTTTTCAAAAAAGTAAAGACATTATTGTAATAATCCCAGAGACAATAGAGTTAAGAACTGAAAGGAGCGGCCCATAATATGAAGCTAACCACAAAGAGTGGTGAAAGCTGTTAGGGAAACAACTACACCAACAACTAGCATGACAATGTTAATGAATGAGAGAAGTAGAATGCCTGTCTTGAATACAGGCGGGGTGGAGGAGGAGGGAGGAGGGCACTGGTGGTGGGAATGTTGCATTGGTGAAGGGGTTGTTCTGTTTATGATTAAAACCCAACTACAATCATGTGTGTAATTATGGTGTTTAAATAAAGACTTTATAATGAAAAAAAAATGATAGGGGGGGAAATGTCTGTGAGTCTTATGGTTGCCTGGAGCTGAAGCCTAAGTGTGCAGGGGACTTTTTTTTATATTAACAAAAAAGAATTTTGGGGCTGGAGAGATAGCATGGAGGTAAGGCGTTTGCCTTTCATGCAGGAGGTCATCGGTTCGAATCCCAGCGTCCCATATGGTCCCCCGTGCCTGCCAGGAGCAATTTCTGAGCCTGGAGCCAGGAATAACCCCTGAGCACTGCCGGGTGTGACCCAAAAAAAAAAAAAAAGAATTTTAAAAAGGTTTTGCTATTTTCTGATGTTAAAAAAATAAGTTAGGTAAATGTGTTAAACCAGCTGTGGACTGTCATATTGTAAATATACTTCCACCTCGCAGTCTGGTTGTTCCCAGTTGCTATCTTCTGAAGGCGTCTAGCATTGCACCATTTTTTTTTAGAATATTTTTTTTGTTTTCCTTATCTAAAAACTATGTGCGTCTTATGGTGTGGTGAATCTTATAGAGTGAAAAATACAGTAGGTTAACGAATGAAAATAATGTAAAATGCACAGTGCTCTTCCATTAATAATGGTGCAAATCACAGTGGGAGAGGAGAGGAGAGGAGAGGGAAGGGGAGGGGAGGGGAGGGGGAAGGAGGGGAGGGGGAAGGAGAGGAGGGGGAAGGAGGGGAGGAATTCATAGGTGCTGACAAACTTTTTTTTTCTTTTTTCTTTTTTTTTTTTGGTTTTTGGGCCACAACCTGTGACGCTCAGGGGTTACTCCTGGCTATGCGCTCAGAAGTTGCTCCTGGCTTCTTGGGGGACCATATGGGACGCCAGGGGATCGAACCGCGGTCCGTCCTAGGCTAGCGCAGGCAAGGCAGGCACCTTACCTCCAGCGCCACCACCCGGCCCCGTGCTGACAAACTTAATGTATATAATATGAATATAAACATATCTATTTTATAATAAACATAAAAATGAATATAAGAAAAAATATTCTATATCCCTAGCTCTTGCATGCAATTCTCTTAATTACATTAGAAAAATAGAAAGAGACTAGGGAATGTACATTTGGATGTGGGAGGTCCTGAAGCCAGAGAAGATTCCAAGTCCCATAGTCCTATTCCCACCCTCCAAATGAGCACCACCAGGTGTGGTCCCAAAACAAAAGTAGAAAAATGTAATAATCGGGAGCAATACTTGAGTACTGCTAGTGAATACTTGATTCCACTTCATGATATCAGAAACTTCTATAAGCAGCAGTTTAAACCACAACACATTTAAAATAAACATCAATGGTATGGGGGCCAAAGAGATAGCACAAAGGTAGGACATTTGCCTTGTATGCAGCTGATCCAAGATCAAGCCAGGAGAAACAGTAGTTCAAATCCCGGAATCCCATATAGTCCCCTGTGCCCATCAGGAGTGATTTCTGAGTGCAGAGCCAGAAGTAACCCCTGAGCACTGTCGGGTGTGACCCAAAAACAAAACAAAACAAAAAAAATACTGATGTAATTTTATAGTAGAGCTGTTTGCCATTGATGGTTTTTTTGGGTGGGGGAGGTTGAGTCACGTCTTGTAGCTCAATGCTCAGAAATCACTCCTGGCAGGCCAGAGAGATAGCACAACGTTTGCCTTAGGCCAGGGGTCTCAAACTCAATTTACCTGGGGGCCGCAGGAGGCAAAGTCGGGGTGAGGCAGGGCCTCACCGAATATTCGCAATAAAAAATCGCATTAGTAAGAAAAAGAAATCGCATTAAACATTTGCATACCCCAAACGGAACTGCTCAGAGTTTTTGAATGTTTAATGCGATTTTTTTCTTACTAATGCGATTTTTATTGCGATTATTTACCAAATAATCACGAATACTGCGATATTTGAAGGCCAGCCGCGGGCTACAAAATGTTGTATGGAAGGCTGCAAACGGCCCATGGGCCGCAAGTTTGAGACCCCTGCCTTAGGCACAGAAGGATGCTGGGATTCGAGCCATCGTCCTTCTGCATGCAAGGAAAATGCCCTACCTCCATGCTATCTCTCTGGCCCCACATCAAGTGTTTTTCGACCTTTTTGTGCAAAGGCATTCTTTTTTCATGAAAAAAAAATCGCGAAGCACACCACCATTAGAAAATGTTAAAAAGGGGCCAGAGAGATAGCATGGAGGTAAGGCGTTTGCCTTTCATGCAGGAGGTCATCGGTTCGAATCCCGGCGTCCCATATGGTCCCCCGTGCCTGCCAGGAGCAATTTCTGAGCCTGAAGCCAGGAATAACTCCTGAGCACTGCTGGGTGTGACCCAAAAACAAATAAAAACAAAAACAAAAAAAAGAGAAAATGTTAAAAAAATTTAACTCTACACCTATATTGACTATATTTAAGGTAATTCTCTTGAATAGGAATCAAATAAAGACAAAGAAATTATTTTATGATTATTTATGATTATTATTTTATAATAAAGTATTTTATATTTGTTCATATTTCGGTTTACTTATTCAATCTAATGATTG
Organism: Suncus etruscus; assembly: GCF_024139225.1. Taxonomy (NCBI): domain Eukaryota; kingdom Metazoa; phylum Chordata; class Mammalia; order Eulipotyphla; family Soricidae; genus Suncus; species Suncus etruscus. The sequence goes on from NC_064863.1 coordinate 72,054,847, forward strand.
GTCTGTTTGTGAGACAAAGCCGCATTTTACAGATGAAATTGGAATTTTTCCCACAGCACACCAGACAATATCTCACGGCACACTAGTGTGCAGCGGCAGTGTTTGAAAAACTCTGAGTTACATGACAAAGGTACTATCTCAATTTTTGTACTCTCATAATACTTTCAAATTAGTAAATGACTGCTTTTATACCTACCATTTGAGGCTTCTATCTTGAGAATAATATTAACTCTTTACCTATAAATTTAGTCATGGTCGTTAGTAAATATTAATTTTACAGACCTAATATTTATATAGACTGGTTGTGCGCCATATAACATATGACTACACTAAGGCCTTTAATGTATTTCTTTTGTCATACATTAGCTAGCAAGTGGTAGAGATAATTCCGAGTATGGTCTATCTGAAACCAAAAGCATCAAAACAGTATTATTAAAAATAATAACAGGTAGGAAAATAATGTCATTAACATTGGAAAAATATTCAAATAAACTTTTATAATTTTAGGTATTTCTGATATTTTAATAAATGCTTATTATTTCTATTTACAATATGTCAAGCCATATTCAGAACCATTACTTTAAAGTTCATTTTCTTACCACAAAGGGCTGAGAATTCATCTGGTTTAGCATAAGTCAACACTGCAGCTAAAGCTTCTCTCCAGTTTTTAAGGTCACATGACTCAACAATCTCTTTCCAATTCCTCATGACCACTGCAGTGATTAGCTTGAAAATGTAAACAGAGGAGGAAATGAACACGTTAGTACATTAGTAAAAATCAACTCTGGCTGATTCTTCTTTTCTTTCATAAACCACCTATTCACAGTAATTTAATAAAGAAGCAACAATGTAAATTTACTCTTACAAATGACATAAAATCTAGTTATTGGTTTTCCTCCCGGCCCCCAAATCACACATTTTGGAGCTGTTGAAATAATACAGTGGGTAGGGTGTTTGCCTTGCACACCGCTAACCCAGGTTTGATCCCAACATTCCATATGGTCCCCTGAATCTGCCAGGAGTGATTCCTGAGTGCAGAGCCAGGAGTAACCCCAAAGTGGCACCGGCTGTGGCCCCAAAACACAATTTAAAAAAATTATTTCATAAATTGCCAAAAAATTAAAAGTAAGGGTTATCATTAGAACATTTAACAGAAAACATAACCTGATGTGATAGATTAAAAAATACTTTCTAGGGGCCAGCGAGGTGGCGCTAGAGGTAAGGTGTCTGCCTTGCAAGCGCTAACCAAGGAACGGACCGCGGTTCGATCCCCAAGCGTCCCATATGGTCCCCCCAAGCCAGCGGCAATTTCTGAGCACTTAGCCAGGAGTAACCCCTGAGCATCAAATGGGTGTGGCCCAAAAAATTATAAAAAAGGAAAATACTTTCTAATACAAACATGAAATATGGGGTTTGAATTAACTTCATCAAGAAAAGAGGCACATGCCAGGAGCTATTTCTGAGCAGACAGCCAGGAGTAACCCCTGAGCATCACCGGGTGTGGCCCAAAAACAAAAACAAAAAACAAAACAAAACAAGAAAAGAGGCACAAAAAAAAAGAGTGAAGAAACTGAAATGGTGAGATTATAGAAACTGAAGGATATAGCTAGTGTGGCTAACTAAAAAGTAACAGAGGAAAAATACTGGACAAGGTTGAGGAGACAGAGCTCAATGCTGGTAGGACTAACACTGGGACAACTTCTTCAGAAAGGAATAAATTATCAAGCTGGAACTTAAGGGGCCGGGGAGATAGCACAGCAGTAGGGTGTTTGCCTTGAGTGCAGCAGATCCAGGATAAATAGTGGTTCAAATCCCAGTATCCTGTATGGTCCCCAGAACTTGCCAGGAGTGATTTCTGAGTGCAGAGCCAGGAGTAACCCGAGCACCGCCAGGTGTGACCCCAAAACAAAAACAAAGAAAAATAGAGCAGGGGCAGTGGCTGGAACAATAACATAGCAGGTAGGATGTTTGCCTTGCATGTGGCTGACCTGATTTTGACCCCTGGCATCCTATACAGTTCCCTGAGTACTGCCAGGAGTGATTTCTGAGCAAAAAGAAAAAACATTTCTTTGCATATGGCTGACTCAGGTTCAACTCCCAACACCCTAAATTGCCCTCCAAGCCTGGGGACATATATATGGCTTTGATTCTATTACCTTTATTTCTTAATAGAAATAGAAATAGAAGGAAGTATAAGAATCTGAAATAAGAGGCCGGAGAAATAGCACAGTGGTAGGGCGTTTGCCTTGCATGAGGCTGACCCAGGACGTACTTCGGTTCATCCCCCAGCGTCCCATATGGTCCCCCGAGCCAGGAGCAATTTCTGAGCGCATAGCTAAGAGTAACCCCTGAGTGTCACCAGGTGTGGCCCAAAAACAAACAAACAAAAAAAAATCTGAAAGAATTAAAGGGTGTAAAAATTTTTATCTTTACGAAAATATGGTGAACTAATAAAAATATGAAATTTATTTTAAAATTATATATGCGGGCCCGGAGAGATAGCACAGCGGTGTTTGCCTTGCAAGCAGCCCATCCAGGACCAAAGGTAGTTGGTTCAAATCCCGGTGTCCCATATGGTCCCCCGTGCCTGCCAGGAGCTATTTCTGAGCAGACAGCCAGGAGTAACTCCTGAGCACAGCCGGGTGTGACCCAAAAACCAAAAAAAAAAAAAAAAATTATATATGCAAAGTAAAAATTTTCTGAGTGCAGAGGAAGGAACACTGCCAGGTGTGGCCCTAAAACAAAAAGAAAAAAAAACCGAAAGAGGAGGTTGGAGAGCAGAGCAGTTAGGGCACTTGCCTTACAGTAACCATTCCCGGTACAATCCCCAGCATTCCATGGGATTTCCTCCAAGTCTGCCAGGTTGCATAGTGCAAAGCCAGGAGTAACCCCTAAGCAGAACCAGGTGTAGCCCCAAAACCAAAAAAAAAAAAAAACACTAAATAAATAAAAAAATTAAAAGGAATAATGAGTTTTTAACTCTTCACTGTTTTCTGTTTAATTATCTGTAATAAGAGTATATTATTTCAATAAATGAGATAAGTATCATTGTTTATCTATTTCATAATAACATACCCTGGTAATTTTACTTTGGGATTTTGCAAAGTATTTTTTCTGAGTTCGAGCCAAGAGTTCTTGTCCACCTGCTATAGCCAATATAATCGCATCAGCCATGCGATTATCATGTAAGCAAAGGTCAACAGCACTTTCAAAATTACCCGTCAGCAAAGCTTGAGTAATTAAACCATCAATATCTGCAACAGAAAAACAATATTGAGTTAAATAATGTTTTCTACTATTAAAAATAATACCAGGGGCCGGGCGGTGGCGCTAAAGGTAAGGTGCCTGCCTTGCCTGCGCTAGCCTTGGACGGACCGCGGTTCGATCCCCCGGTGTCCCATATGGTCCCCCAAGCCAGGAGCAACTTCTGAGCACATAGCCAGGAGTAACCCCTGAGCGTTACTGGGTGTGGCCCAAAAACCAAAAAAAAAAATAAATAAATAATACCATACCTTAAGTTTTACATGCATATACAAAGAACACAATGCTCATTTCTGAACACTACTGACGAATTATTTTCCAACAGAAGCTACTGAAATCCACTCAAATTTGATAAAATGTATGTAAATTAATGCATTTTTCAGATTAGTTAAACAGGTAATTATATGGTTTTTATCCAAATGTGTCAGAACATATCACCATTTTCAAAATAATAATATACTAAACAATAATTCAGCTTTTCTGTCTAACCTTCTAGAACCTTTGACAAATACTTACACCTTAAGTTTAGGGAATTGATTTCAAATGCCTTAACCCTGTACCAGAAAGATAGTATAGGGGTTAGGGCATTTGTTTTGCATGCAGTCAACCCTTGTTCAATCCCTGGCACTCTGTATGGTTCCCCAGAGAACCATCAGGAATAATCCCTAAAAAGAGATTAAGGAGTAAATTCTGAGCTTAGCAGAACAAGGTCACCTTACAGCCAAAACAAAAGAAGTTAAAAGTAGCAGTTACCGGGCAGGAGAAATAGCACAGTGATAGGGTGTTTGCCTTGCATGCAGAAGGACAGTGGTTCGAATACCAGCATCCCATATGGTCCCCCGAGCCTGCCAGGGGTGATTTCTGAGCAGAGCCAGGAGAAGCCCCTGAGCACTGCCCGGTGTGACCCAAAAACATAAAAACAAAACAAAAAAAAAAAAAAGTAGCAGTTACCTACCCCCACTGACAGAGATGTTAAATGTTCCTCCAGCTGATGGTAGGAATTCACATTCTTCTCTTTCCTCTTTAGTATGCTACAGCAATGAAAAAGGACAACAATTTAGCCAGAATAGAACCATGAAATAAAACTGCAAAATAAAAATCCAAGGTTGTAAGAAATAATTTTATACAAATGTAAGTGTACATATCAATTATTGGTAGATCAGAAGCTACTGACACTCAAGAATCTTTGCTTTCAGGGACAAGACTGATAGTATAGTAGGTAGGATATTTGCCTTGCTTGTGGTGGCCTGGGTTCCAGGTTTGATCCCTGGCATCCATATGTCCTGAGCACCATCAGCAATAATTCTTGAGTGTAGAGCCAGGGGAAACCCCCTGAGCATCACTAGGTGTGGCCCAAAAGCCAAAAAAAAAAAAATGTTTTCCCCTTGTTTTCTTAGGTACTTCTGCTAAAAGCAGCTTGACAAAAATAAAATACACATTTAGTCTTATCCAGCTGTTTCCACATAAACACTGACATATAACATTGTAGTCGTCTAAGATGCTGGTGTGTATGTGTTTGTAAGAAAATGATCACTTCTTCATTAGTTTGATTAACATTCATAACATTCATTACACAGTTTATTCTTGTGACTGGAACATATAGGTCTAATCTTTATCAACTTGCAAACGCACAATATAGTTTCATTAACAATAGTCACCATGCTGTACATTCCATCCCAATGACACTTTCTAATACACTGGAAATTATTCAACAACTTATTACCACCAAAAATTTCTATCTACTAGATTTAATTCTAGAATCTTTTTGCTTTATAGTGACAAAGATTGAGCCCAGGACCTCACACACAATCAAGACAAACATATCCCTGGCTGGCCCTAGAACATTTGTTCTACTATATCCATCAGTCATTAAAAAAAAAATCAGTTAGGTTTCCTTATGTAACTTAATGCAGTCAGGACTAGAGAAATATTACAGCAGGTAGGGCACTTGCCTTCTCTAAAACCAACCCGGGCTCAATTCTGAGTGCCACTACAGAATTAATTCTTGAGCACTGCCCAAATATGAAAAATAAAGTGTGTGTGTAAATATATATATACATTTTCTTCCATTTATATATAAGATGTATTATATTGTATATTGTTAATTATATAATATATATTTTTATGCATAGAGGATCATATGTATATTCTAAATTCAAATACTTTTTTTCCTCAGTCATATGTTGAACAGCAAAGTGTTGTTAGAAATATACATTTCTGGGGCTGGAGAGATAGCATGGAGGTAAAGCGTTTGCCAGGTATGACCCAAAAACCAAAAAAAAAAAAAATTCAAAACAACTTATTTTTATTGAAAACTATTCTTGGAACAAAATTACACAAGTGGCTATGCTTCTCCAGTACTAAGTGCTCATAAACTGTTTATACATACATCAAATAAAAATTCTGAATGTAAGGAATTCATAAATCAGACACTGATCTGACTACATTCATTAACAAATTTCTATTAAAAAAATTCCTTTTAGGGAACAGAGCCAATAGCACAGTAGGGAAGACATTTGCCTTGTGTTCAGCCGACCCAGGTTTGATCCCTGACATCCATATGATCTTCCAGGCCTGCCAGGAGTAACCCTTGACACTTCCACGTGTGCCCCCCAAAAAAAAATTCTTAAACTCAGAATTTTCAAATTTTCTTTCTAAAGAGAATTAACAAAACCTTATGGATTTTAAAAATATACATGTGTCAACAAAATATAAAATGCATTACATAGAAAACATTTCTATGTCTCAAGTTCTATGTTTGAAATAACATTGTCAAAAAAGGATATTTACCTCCTTAAACAAAACTAATACTCAGAAAAAAATACTCAGAAAGTACACATAGATGACTACTATTTTAATACATATTATTATTCATTAATGAGCATATTTCTAAGTGTTCCTCTTTAAGTTATACTTAGCTATATATAAACAAAAGTGTATTTCTTTTATGTGCTCTAAAATTTTAAGTATTGCAAATTTCGTTCAGATTTTCAGTAAGATTTTACAGTGGCATTGGTGGTATATTGGTGAGCATAGCTGCCCTTCAGATTTTCTTTTTAGTTTTTGGGCCACACCCAGCAGCACTCATGGGTTACTCCTGGCTGTACACTCAGAAATTGCTCCTGGCAGGGGATGCTGGGATTCGAACCACCATCCTTCTGCATGCAAGGCAAATGCCCTACCTCCATGCTATCCCTCTGGCCCCCCTTCCAGATTTTCAGTAAGATTTTATTTGTATCTTCTATTCTGAGTTAAGTAAATATTTATTTTGCAGTTCTGAGACCAATCTAAGGATCTCATATATCTGAGGCAAATGCTTAATGAATGAACTACAATCCCAGCCTGGAAATGATTTTTTTTTTTTTTTTTTTGGTTTTTTGGGCCACACCTGGCGATGTTCAGGGGTTACTCCTGGCTATCTGCTCAGAAATAGCTCCTGGCAGGCACAGGGGACCATATGGGACACCGGGATTCGAACCAACCACTTTAGGTCCTGGATCCGCTGCTTGCAAGGCAAACACCGCTGTGCTATCTCTCCGGGCCCCTGGAAATGATTTTTATGATCACTGGAAATAGTCTAAATTCACTAAAAAAATTACCAAATTTCTAACTTAGTAGAAGAATTTAAGAACCATTTCATTGTCAGAATATAACCATACCTTAAAGAATAATGAAAAAGCCAAAGAAGAGAAATAAAAACTTGATTAATTTTCTATAATAAATAGGTAAGTATATGATCATTTATTAGTGATTTGAAAAAATGTAGACAATTAAAAGGAAAAAAGTTTATAGAACAGTTGTGTTTAGGGGGTCAAAGCGATATAGCACAGCGGGTAGGACATTTGTCTTGCATGTGACTGACCCAAATTTGAACCCTGGCATCCAGTATGGTTCCCTGAGCCTGCCAGGAGCAATTTCTGAGGGCAGAGCCAGGAGCAAACCCTGAGCACTGCTGTGTGTGGCCCCCAAACAAAAAAAACTGTTGTGTTTAAGAACTTTTTTTTAATTCACAATATTTCTCAAGAACTCTTTAGGGCCAAACTGTTGGCTACAACACAGAATATATTTATACTGAATGCTGACAACTGGTTTATTTGGTGAGATGTTCTTTAGTGAGACTCGACAAGTCACTCAGAGCGTTCTCTAAACGTTAATGTGCCGAGAAAATCACTGAACTTTATTTGTATGTCAGGCAATGTGGATCTCTGAATAAAATATCTGCTTATTTTACCATGATAATATCCATCTTACCAAGTTTGACTGACCTTACAACTTACAAATAACTTTACACCACATTGTCCAAAACTATGCCACAGAATCAGAGTTCAGAAAAAATATTTGCAGACTAGGAGCCCTGCTTGAATCACACACTTCAGTTTTATTTTGAATGAATCAAAAAGAAAGGTTTTCATATTTCATATTACATCATGAGGTATATAGCACAATTTTCCATCAGAATTAAAAATAAAAAGGTCAGTACCTCTCCCAAGAGCTGCTCTCCAGGAGCAAGGTTCTCCTCCCCATCACTCTGTGCTACTGCGTCAGAGTCTTTAAGAATCTTTGGTAACAAAACAGGCACAGAATAAGTTGAAGAATATGGCTGTTAAAAGGTTATTAGTGAACAAGGAAGAAAACAAGACCCAACCAACAACATTCAGAAATTAGTTTCATCACTGAAAGCAACAGTAAGTAAATATGCTTGAGAAACACCATTAGAGGAAAATCAGAGCCAGCTTAGACCTAAGGCCTTTCCTTTATTTCCTATTGAATGTTCCTCAGCAACACAGGTAGCTGAGCAGTCACTGATTTGAGTTTGTTTATCTTTTGCAAAATTCAAATACCACAAGAGGTGGAGGGGATAAAACTGAATAGACATTGATTCTTAGTTTTGTCTTTCGCAAAATTGAAATACTGCAAGAGGAAAAGTAAAAATCCCTGTCAGTTAATCTACTTTAAATAAGAATCTATTTGTTAAAATATCTAAATGCATTTTTTAATACTCTGAAGCAATAAAATGTTGAATTCTGAAATTAACTTTCCCTCTCTATTATGACATTTCAGAAGTAACTATTTTTTTTAAAAAGCCATCTTACCAATCCAGGTCCATCCATTTTGTTCAAAGCCAAAGCAATCTGAAACAAAAATAACAATCCACCAATTGAAAACAAAATTCTACATCAAAGCATGTAATAAATGATTCTCATTGCAAAACTCCACAGATGTTCAAATCAAGTATGATTAAGGAAAGAATAAACTGCAGAAATGGGGGGCCAGAGAGATAGCACAGCAGCAGGGCATTTACCTTGTAAGTGGCTGACCACCGGGTTCAATTCCTGGCATCCCATATGGTCCCCCAAGCCTGTCAGGACCACCAGGTGTGGCCAAACCCCCACACCCCAAAAAAACCTGCAGAACTGGCTTCTCTCTCACTTGTTGTTTTTTTGTTTTGTTTTTTTTTTTTTGTGGTTTTTTTTGGGTCACGCCCGGCAGTGCTCAGAGGTTATTCCTGGCTCCAGGCTCAGAAATTGCTCCTGGCAGGCACGGGGGACCATATGGGGTGCCGGGATTCAAACCGATGACCTTCTGCATGAAAGGCAAATGCCTTACCTCCATGCTATCTCTCCGGCCCCCACTTGTTGTGTTTTTATGGGACCATATACCCAAATGCAGTGGTACTCATGGATTCCTAGTTACTCTGTGCTCACTCCTGGTGGGCTCAGGCGATGGAACCCAGGGTCACCTAAAATATATGCAAGGCAAGTAAGTGCCCTACAGCTATACTATCACTTGAGCCCCGAAACTGATTTCTCAATGGCTCTGGTTTCAATTACAAGGAGTTCTAGTATTTACTGACTGTATGTCTATCTTATTCTGCTGTTTAATGACAAAACCATACTCCCCAAAAGCATGCTTTTTTTCTGCTTTGTTTTAAATTGGTCATCTATATTAAATTTAAAAAACAATTCTTAGGCACTACTCACTACAGAGTGAACTGATGTTGAAAGTAAAACTGATGTTTTAATAGATGTAGTTCCTATTTTTCTATCAGATATTCAGTAAAACTTCATATTAGCTTATGTTAAGGCAAGAAAAATAACCTTAGAAAGTTTAGGCTGATAATAGATACATGTTTAGGGGCCAGGGTGGGCAGGGTGTTTGCCTTGCATGTGGCCAACCCAGGTTTGATACCCAGCAGCCCATATAGTACCCTGAACCTGCAAGGAGTAATTCCTGAGTGTAGAGCTAGGAGCAATCCCGAGTGAAGAGCCAGTAATGACCCCTGAGATTCACTGGGTGTTACCCAAAACCAAAAGCAAACAAAAAAAGGAACAGAGCTAATGATAATGCCAAGAGGTCAATTTCCCTTTTTCAAAGGTAGTCTTTGTGTCTACATGAAAAGGGGGACTGTCGTAGCAGTATTCAGTGCCCTGTGTCCCCTATCGATACTCCTATCAATACTCAAGCCAGATGACTAAAAGTAGGGTCTGAAGACACAAAACTGCTCTGGCCCTGTAGTGTAAGGGAAACCAGCAACTTCCAGGACTACTACATATAGTGGGGTTCATGTAGAGTGGGGGTTCAAACTCAGGACCTAAACCTTTAAGTGTGTACCCTGAGCACTGAACTATCTCCCTGTTCCAGGAATCTTTTTATAAGGCTAAAACATTAACAACTCACTTGAATTTTATGTTTTTCCAGGTTTAATACAATAAGTTTGCCTTGCTTCAAAATACTTCCTAGAGAGCTTGATAGCTGATTGGACTCAACTGGAAATTGTGGTTTAAAAGCATAAACAGCTAGAACAAAAAATTACGATAAAATGAAATAGTACTCTAATTTTCTGTGTAAGCTGAAGTGAACACAGAGTGAAATGTAGCAGATATTTCTAGTAGCTGAGGCTTATGACCTTATAATTTGGTGAGTCCTCATAATTTCTAGGTTCAAGTAAAAAGAAAATGCATCCAAAACTATGGCAACCAAATATACTGGTATAAAAGTTTATTGAATGGTTTGAAATAATGTATAGAATTTTATAAAAGCAAGCAACAGAAAAATAGACACACTGTATATAAATATCTTACTTATAATATAGTCACTGTCTTCTAAATTTCCCCTTTTAATTAAATAAAAAAGGTTTACCTTCTTTCCTAGATCTTCTTTTCTGTAACCCAGAAGTTCAAGGTATTTTCCACGAGAATCATCCTCGAAATTTACCTTAAAACAAAAAACACATTTTTGAAATAAAAATATGTATTTTAAGGAATTATTTAATCAAAACCAACACAGAATTATTTTTTAAAAATCTGAAATTCATTCAATCTATGTGGCTCAATTAAGAATTTAAATAGGGGACACAACAATAGCACACTGAGTAGAGTATTTGTCTTGCATGCAGCTAATCCCTGGCATACCACATACACTCTTACCCTGTCAGAAGTAATTTCTGAGCGCAGAGGTAGAAAAAAAAAACAAAAAACAGACTGCCACTAGATATGCTCACACTCCCTCCAAATCAAAAAAGTTTTGTTTTGTTTTAATAAAAGTTTTATTTAGGAATTTTAAGAAATGAAAGAGAGAAGAGGGAATTCCAGGGAGTAAATGAAAGGAATTACCAATTCAAGCTGTGATGTAGAAGACTTCTGAGAAGGATGTGTCCCCGAAGAGACTTTCAAACTATCATTTTGATAAATACCAACTAACTCCATGTCTAAAAATTACATAAATGCAAAACTCACACTATGAGAAACATTCATTGCCCTCTTTCCCAGTGCTAATATTTAATATAAAATGTAAATAAATCTATAATTTCAATAACTTACCATTCTGTAACCAAAAGGTCTTTGCTTTGGGCAACTCAGATTCAGGAAAGTAACATTCCATATAGGAAAAATGACCAGAAAACTCTATTTATGATCCTATGGCCACAGGTGCAACTCAGTAAAGCCTCCAACCCTCCTATGTCTATGTCTTTCTTTACTCTTTTCCCATGTTCCTTAACTGAATAAACTACAGAAACCAAAATATCTAAGTATTTATTATAGGAAACTCTCTGTTCTAGAGTGTGCTGTAATTGAAGCCAAGGCATACTTCACATGGAACGCACATGTCAACTACTGATCTACTTCCTTGTCTGTGTTGTTGGGACCTCAATTCTGAACAAGGAGGGATGTCATATTGTAAAGGTCACATGGCAGGCTTCTTCTCAGGTTCTGAGCAGGAAGAGATGCCATTTTGTAAGGACCACATGGTATAAGAAGCCACCTGTTACATCTTCACAAGACTATTTCCATAGACCCTGCCTCAAGCTACCTGGTCATACTAGGTAGCCTCTCAGGGAAGGACACAAGGGAGCAGTAGGAAGGTACCCCTAGACAAAAGCCAATCTTTTTTTTTTTTTGTGGCTTTTGGGTCACACCTGGCAGTGCTCAGGGGTTACTCCTGGCTCCATGCTCAGAAATTGCTCCTGGCAGGCACAGGGAACCATATGGGATGCCGGGATTCGAACTGATGACCTTCTGCATGAAAGGCAAACGCCTTACCTCCATGCTATCTCTCCAGCCCCAAAAGCCAATCATTTTAAGGATCATCAGAAAGATGGAACCTTCCTATATACTTTTCCTCATGACCTTGGGCAAGGCCATCCTTCGGGGGATGCCCTAGCTGGCCAGGCTGGGGGTGGGTCTTATTGGCAGATGGATTAAAGTATTAAACTTTATCCCAGTTGTGTGATCTCGTCCTTCTACTCCGGACCCTAACATTATCTGTGTTAAACTAGATCTGTTGGAATATTTCTTACCTAAATACATCTATTTTATTGTTTATTACTCATAAGAAAAGTACTTATTAAGCCTCCTCAAAGTAGAGAAGGAAGAACTCTTGATGTAAAATGGCTGTCTGTATACCTTTCACAGAATAACAAAAGGTAAGGTAATGTAATGCAATGCAACCATAACAAAATGTTTAACTTCCTCATGAAGGTCTTAAATTCCTGTTTAACTAACAGTTAAGAAGGAACACAGGGGCCTGCGGAGCAATAGCACAGCAGGAAGGACAATTGCCTTGCACACAAACCAGGGTTCAATCCATAGCATCCCATATGGTCCCAAGCTAGTCAAGAGTGATTTCTGGGTCCGGAGAGATAGCACAGCGGTGTTTGCCTTGCAAGCAGCCGATCCAGGACCAAAGGTGGTTGGTTCGAATCCCGGTGTCCCATATGGTCCCCCGTGCCTGCCAGGAGCTATTTCTGAGCAGACAGCCAGGAGTAGCCCCTGAGCATCCCCGAGTGTGGCCCAAAAACCAAAAAAAAAAAAAAAAAAAAAAGAGTGATTTCTGAGAACAGAGCTGGAAGTAACCCCCTGAGAGTTGCCGGTTGTGGCCCAAAAGCAAAAATAACAACAACAAAAAGAAGGACTATGGATATATATGATAACAGGAATAATTGATTGCATTTGCAGATAAATGAAACTGTTCCAAAACCAACTTTACCTTCAAAAAGGACCATACATTCTTTTCAAATTCAGTCTGGGAAGCATCGATTTTCTTCTGACAGTAGGCGACAAACCCCTGGGACTGCACGGCCTGCTGGAGCTGGTCAGATCTACTGAGGAACTCCTTTTCGGTCACCACCTGGCTAATGAACACAAGCTGCGGCTGCTGCTCAGTGCCCTGTTGGGCCTGAGGCTTCACATTCTCAAAGGTAACCAGTTTGCCTCCAAACTAGGAAAGGAGAAAAAGGCAAACTCAGTCTGAAACATAAAGATGAGGCCAAGAACAATAAAACTACTTACTGTAAATCTCAATGATTTAATTATTAGTTTGATAAATTTGCTAAACTTTCAGTTGGGGGGCTCTAGGTTTAAAAGGTGGCAGATATGCCCTTTAGCTTAAGGATCATTTTAAGCTGAAAACACCTGAGTAAAATAGTAGGTGCACGAAAGGCATGCTAACCTTCCTTTTCTTCCTGAAAGTAGAAAAGGAAATCCCATGTGAGAACCACTCTCCTTATATTATAAGGAAAGAAACACACTGAACACCAGAGACGAGAGTCAAGGTTAAGAAAACTGAACATACTTTACTAAAACAGCAATTTCCTTTAGTCTCTCCCTCTCTCTCTTACCTTTTTCCCGCAACTGCCACTCATAGTTCAATCTATAAAATGAGTTCTTAGGGTCTGTAACTTGTAGTGGCCTTCTTGTCCTCATGGGGGCTCCCATTCCCATGTAAAAGTCTTGTTATTATCTGTCTGTCCTATAACGATTTAACTCAGGCCTGGCCAGTACTTGGGATAGAGGTCAAGCTATGCCTCCTCTATATGCAAAAGCTCTATGGCTACCTATTCCGTCATCTCTACCAGCATTCTGTACCCTCCTAGTATATGGCACATAGCCTGCTAATATTAGTCTAATATATTAGTTTAAAATCGGCGGAGAAGGGGGCTGGCAAGATAGCATGAAGGTAGGGAGTTTGCCTTCCATGCTGAGGGACAGTGGTTCGAATACCGGCATCCCATATGGTCCCCCATGCCTGCCAGAAGCGATTTCTGAGCATAGAGCCAGGAGTAACCCTTGAGTGCTGCCAGGTGTGAGCCCCCACCCAAAATAGGCGAAGAAGGAAACACAAGACCAAATTTGCCCTCAATATTTAAACAATAAGCAAAAATTCAAAATGCTATCTTGCTTGCTCAACTGAAAAATTTTAAAGTAGAGGGAGGAAGGAAGGGAGGGAAGAAGGAAAGAAAGGGCAATAAATAACTTAAAATGGAAGAAATAAGATACATTTCCTCAAGGAGAAAGGAAGAAAATAAGGAACAAAGGAAGGAGAGAGAAGGAAGCCACCTTAAATACAAGGGTCAGGGGTTGAAAATGTCTGATGTGAAGGTTGCACTTTGGGAATATACTTAATGGCTCTAAACCATAAAACTGAACATTAACTAAAATGGTTAAAATAATTAATGTTGTTACCTTACTTTACTATAATTTAAAAATAAAAGGGAAATAAAAAGAAGCAGACCTCCCTGATGAAAAATCTACAACATATATGAAATTCAATCTTGAGAACGATCCTGTAAAACTTTATTATGATAAGCCCATTATGCCTATTGACCAAAAATCACTTCCACCTACTGAAAAGGAAGCACCAACAGGTCTTCGGATCCACTTGGGTGGTTTCTTCAGAGGGAGAACTATGCTGTGAGCTGTTGTCTGCTGTGGAATTTGTAATGGAGGAAGAGGCTGTCCTGTGCCAAAGGGATCAAGATTCCCAAAAGATGATGAAAGCTGAAAAAATCATAGTTAAAATTTGTCACTTGTACAAAGACTTACTACATATTTTCAAGTCATATTTGAGTATTTTAATCTCACTATCTAGTGAGTAAAACCTGTAATCACAGACATTTCAAAACCACCATACAATAAGGTCATTTTTTTTTTCAGGTAATATAACTCAAAACCTTCATATTTTCTATTACCTTATCAACTTGTTTCTGTCTTAAGCCATCAGTGCTCCCTCCCATGATAGAATAAACACTGATTCGTCCATCAAAAGAAGCAGCTGATAAGACAGCAGGATTTCTGGGACACCACTGTATATCAAAGCACCACTGTGTGTTGGTGGGAAGTTCATATAACACCTAGGCAAAATAACAGTAATTAGAAAATGGTACTGCCACATTAAAACCAAGAACTCTCAGAAATATGATCATCATGTACAGACTGATTCAACATTTTCTCTTAGAAAGTGTCTTTATAATGGGGAAAGTTTATTGTACATTTCTTCAAAGTACCAGATAAATCCACTATAATGGTCTATTATGATAAGGGAATGCTACTCAAGAATTCAAACAGATATGAAATAAGTATATTGTAAACACTGAGGTTTTCTTTTCTGTTCTTACTGGAAGACCAGACAGTTTTAGAGTCAACAATTAACTAGGGGCTGGAGAAATAGTACAGTAACTAAGTAGGGCACTTGATACCTAGCATCCTATATAGTTCCCTGAACCAGCCAGTAATAATTCCTGAGCACAGAGAAAAGAATAAGTCCTGAACTTTGCCAAGTGGAGCACAAAAAATAAAAACAGAGGGGCCGGAGAGATAGCATGGAGGTAAGGCATTTGCCTTTCATGCAGAAGGTCATTGGTTCAAATCCCGGCATCCCATATGGTCCCCTGTGCCTGCCAGGAGTGATTTCTGAGTGTGGAGCCAGGAGTAACCCCTGAGCGCTGCCAGGTGTGACCCAAAAACCAAATAAAATAAAATAAAATAAAATAAAATAAAAACAGAATAATTCTATACTGTACTACTATTTTTGCTTACTAATGTCCAAAAAAACCCATAACTATACCATTTGCAGACAGAGAAATGGCTCAAAGGCTGGAGCACATGTACTGAATGTGTGGTATTCAGGTTTAATTCTCAGCACTTATCTGAGTGATCCCTGAGCAGCACCCAGCTGGAAATCATCTCTGAACATTTCTGGGTGTCATGTCACAACCAAAACAAATCCCAAAACCATAAGTCTTAAAAACAAAGAACAATCAAATCTCTCGCTGAGATTTGGCTTCCAATAAAATGAAAAAACATCTATCTATATTGCATATTATTGCAGAACTAGCACAGAATGTTTCAACCATGAGGTTTTCCTTAAAAGGAAAATACCAAAGAAATCTGAATAGTTGAAACTTTTTTTTTTTGTTTTGTTTTGTTTTTGGGCCACACCCAGCGGTGCTCAGGGGTTTCTCCTGGCTGTCTGCTCAGAAATAGCTCCTGGCAGGCACGGGGGACCATATGGGACACCGGGATTCGAACCAACCACCTTTGGTCCTGGATCGGCTGCTTGCAAGGCAAACGCCACTGTGCTATCTCTCCGGGCCCTGAATAGTTGATACTTAATTTTTATAATCTAGTAACAGATATTATAATACTAACATTCTAAATGTGAGAGTGCACTCACCCTAGAGTATAAGGACAGAGATGTAGAGATTGTAAGACATTAGTACAAAGCCAAGTTAAGTAAACTTTGGCTTCATATCATATTTATTTATCTTGGGTTTTTTTTTTTTGTTTGTTTTTGGTTATTGGGCCATACCTGGTAACACTCAGGGGTTACTCCTGGCTATGTGCTCAGAAATTGCTCCTGGCTCAGGGGACCATATGGGATGGCAGGGATAGAACCAGAGTCCATCCTTGGTCAGCTTCATGCAAGGCAAACGCCCTATTGCTGTGCTATCAGTCCGGTCCCTTCATATCATATTTAAAATAATGGTCTTTGGGGCACTGATTTTCTGTAACACCAGGAATTAAATCCAGGTTCACCACCTAACTCTAACCTACACCACAGTTCCAAAAAAAAAGTTTTATAAGAAAACAGAAGTAGGGGCCGGGAAGGTGGCGCTAGAGGTAAGGTGTCTGCCTTGCAAGCGCCAGCGTAGGACAGACCATGATCCCCCAGAGTCCCATATGGTCCCCCCAAGCCAGGGGCGATTTCTGAGTGCATAGCCAGGAGTAACCCCTGAGCATCAATCGGGTGTGGCCCAAAAACCAAAAAAGAAAGAAAAAAAGAAAACAGAAGTAGGGCTGGAGCAACAGTAGGGTGTTTGCCTTGTGTGCTGTTGACCTGGGTTCAATACCCAGCAACCCATAGGGTCTCCTGAGCCTGCCAGGAGTGATTCCTAAACACAGAACCAGGAGTAAACTCTGAGCACTGGCAGGTGTAGCCCCAAAACAAACAAACAAACAAACAACAACAACAAAAGAGGCCAGAACAATATAAGTGGATAGCACTCTCGCCTTGCACAAGTTCTATTCCTGGCATCCCACAGGTTCTCTGATCACTGCCTGGAATAATTCCTGAGTGCAAAACCAAGAGTGACTTGAGCATCGCTTGATGTGACCCCCTCCAAAAAAAAAACAAACAAAAAAAAGAAAAAAAAAGTAAATGAATAGGTATTCAGTCTCCAATTATGCCATTGACTACTTTTCTCTAAAGGAAAGAGCACTCCTAATGGAGCTGGGAACTATCTCAATGCAGTGCTTGGAGCCACTCCCAGTGGCACTCAGGAACCAGGCGGTAGATGAGAACGAACCTGGGACTCCTGAATGCAAAGCATAAATTCCAGACCTGTGAGCTATCTCTGAGATCCTCAGCTTTGATACTTTAATTGGTTGATAAAACTCTTAGCTGAAAAATATTCAAATCACTTTTCTTTTCCTAATTTGCATTACACTTAAAGATGTTCGAATTATTTTTGTTATTTGGGCAATATCTGGCTATGCTTAAGACTTACTCATAGCTCTACACTCAGGAATCACTCCTGGCAGTGCTTGGGAGACCACAAAGAATGCTGGGGATCAAACCTGAATCAAATGTGTTAAGGCCAGCACCTTACCGATATATTATTGCTCCAGCCCTATACCTACTAAATTGTTTGTTTTTAAACTACACCCAGCAGTGCTCAGGAGTTAATTCTGACTCTGCACTCAGAAATTACTCTTGGCAGACTCGGGGGACCATATGGGATGCCAGGAATTAAACCTGAGTAGCCACATGCAAGGCAAACTACTCGCTGTGCTATCATCCTGGCCCCCTATTAACATTTTTAAGTTGCATTAAAATTTGCTGCTTCACAGGACTGGAGTGATATTATAATGGATAGGATATTTAACCTGAATATGGATTACCCAAGTTCAATTCCCAGCACCACATAAGGTCCACCAAGAGCCAAGAGTAAGCCCTGAACACCACTGGGTGTGATGAAAGATAAATAAAATAAAATAAATAAATAAAATAAAATGGAGAGCTTAAGAGCCAACTCAATGGACTGAGGATATGCTCCGGTTGCTGGAGTTTAATCCCTAGAACCAGGTGGTCTCCTTAGTAGCACCACAAATGACCACTAAACAAAGAGTTGGAAATAAACCCTAAGCATTGCTAGGTGTGGCCCCAAACGAAATCAAAGAAAAAAGAGCTAAAATGGCAATTCTATGTAAATAAAATGTAAAGCTGGATACTGGTTTGAAAGGTAAGAAACCAGTAATAGGTTATATGCATTTCCCTATAAAGATGCTGCATTATTTATAATAGCTGAAACATGAAATTAACCTGAATATCCATTAATATATGATTGCATATACTCAATGGAACACTATTCAGATATCCAAAAGAAGTTTCAAACAAGATGAAAATGTCTTTTGGAAGAAAATAAATGGCACTTGAGATGAAACTAAAAGATAATTATCAGGGGCCGGGAAGGTGGCGCTAGAGGTAAGGTGTCTGCCTTGCAAGCACTAGGGTAGGACGGACCGCAGTTTGATCCCCCGGCGTCCCATATGGTCCCCCCAAGCCAGGGGCGATTTCTGAGCGCATAGCCAGGAGTAACCCCTGAGCGTCAAATGGGTGTGGCCCAAAAACAAAAAACAAACAAAAAAAAAAGATAATTATTAGACAGTTTCCAACATGTGAAATATGAAAACTAAAGTAAATGTATGGCAAAAAAGAAACTAAGACTGAGATAGGGGAAACTATGGTAATTATCAGAGAGGAAGGGTTGAAGGAGTAACGCTATGTCTTTTTTGGGCTTTTGGGGGGGTCACACCCAGTGACGCTCAGGGGTTACTCCTGGCTCTGCGCTCAGAAATCATACCTGGCTGGGGGAACCATATGGGACACTAGGGGAATCAAACCATGGTCTGTCCTGGGTCAGCCATGTGCAAGGCAAATGCCCTACTGCTATGCTATCGCTCTGGCCCAAAGGATGACTTTTTGATGGAATATCACTGGAATTTTTGTACTGGATATGAAGAGCATTATATACATACATA
Source organism: Suncus etruscus (assembly GCF_024139225.1). Taxonomy (NCBI): domain Eukaryota; kingdom Metazoa; phylum Chordata; class Mammalia; order Eulipotyphla; family Soricidae; genus Suncus; species Suncus etruscus. The sequence goes on from NC_064863.1 coordinate 72,073,926, forward strand.
AAGAGCTCAAGATACAAAGTTCCTCAAATTCCATACTACATACAGGCACCGGAGAGATAGCATTTGCCTTGCATGCAGAAGGAGGGTGGTTCGAGTCCCTGCATCCCATTTGGTTCCCCAAGCCTGCCAGGGGCGAGTTCTGAGCACAGAGTCAGGAGTGGCCCCTGAACGCTGCTGAGTGTGACTCAAAAGAAAAAAAAAAAAAAACATTCCATACTAGAGTAAATCAAGGATAAATCAATAATTTAAATACAAAAAAAGGATAGATAAAAGTTTTCCAACAATCAAAAACAAAATGGAGAAGTAGAGCATTTGCCTTGCACCTGGCCAACCTGACTTCAATTCCTGGCATCCCATATGATCCCCAGAGTCTGCCAGGAGTGATTTCTGAGCTCTGAGCCTGGAATAAACCCTGAGCATCGCTGGGTGTGGTCCTAAAGCAAAGACAAAACAAAACAAAACAAAACAAAATGGGCTGGGTGAAAAAGAAATTCCATTTCAGGGGACTGGAGTGATAGCATAGCAGTAGGGTGTTTGCCTCGCATGCTGCCCACCGGGATGGACCCAAGTTCAATCCCCAGCATCCATATGATCCCCCGAGCCTGCCAAGGGCGATTTCTGAGCACAGAGCCTGGAGTAATCCAAGTGCTGCCAGGTATGGCACCAAAATAAAAACAAAAAAAAATATTTCAAACAGTGTTTATCAAGCCTGAAATAGCTACATTTCAACAGTTCAGTTGGCTTGCTGGTTCTGTTCAAATCTTTGCTAGATAAAGAGTTTGCATCCATATCTTGTAAAAATACATTAAAGAATTTTTAAGAAAAATTTCTTATTCAATAGAGATTATGCTGTAATAACTCTTAAGAGTTAAAAACATTTCTTTCTATTACCTCTCCTGTATTTGGGTTAGAGCAGAGAATCTTTGCATCTTTTCCACAGCTTAGTAACAATTCGGGGTCTGCCATACTCCAAGCAATCGCCAAAATCCCCCTATGAGAAAAAAGATGAAATTTTTAATCTCAAGAAAACCAAATCACCATCATTTCTGTCTAGGCTTTAGAGACCAATGCTTCAATCACCACTAATGAAGGTAAAATCTCATACCTCTTAGGAAGCAATTTAGAAAAGTGTACACTCTCGGGGCCGGGCGGTGGCGCTAAAGGTAAGGTACCTGCCTTGCCTGCGCTAGCCTTGGACGGACCGTGGTTCGATCCCCCGGTGTCCCATATGGTCTCCCAAGCCAGGAGCAACTTCTGAGCACATAGCCAGGAGTAACCCCTGAGCGTTACCGGGTGTGGCCCAAAAACCAAAAAAGAAAAAAAGAAAAGTGTACACTCTCAACTCATCAGGAACGTTCAATATAACATACAATATATGGCAGCAAAACTGCCCAAAGATTGGACATATAATAAACTGCAGACCATCTTTTGATGATAAAAGTTATATGTATTTATGTTATATATTTTATGTTATAAAAGTTAAAAATTATGTAGTAGGAGGGGCCGGCGAGGTGGCGCTAGAGGTAAGGTGTCTGCCTTGCAAGCGCTAGCTAAGGAAGGACCGCGGTTCGATCCCCGGCATCCCATATGGTCACCCCAAGCAGGGGCAATTTCTGTGCGTTTAGCCAGGAGTAACCCCTGAGCATCAAACGGATATGGCCCGAAAAAAAAAAAATTTATGTAGTAGGAAAAAAAATTATGTAGTAAGGCTACAGAGCTATATCAGCACTCTGGAGAGTGTGCTTTTCGTATGATAGGCCTTTATTCACTCCACAGCAACACATGATCCTCCAAGCACTGTCAGGAATGACCGTGAAGTACAAAGTCAATAGTCTTTGAGCAAGCCAGTTGTAGTCCCAAACCCAAAAATAAATGAAAAAACTTGTAAGGTAGAACTTTTACTATAACATAGCATTCACAACTATTAAAAAGACTGACTTGGGGCCGGAGAGATATCATGGAAGTAAGGCATTTGCCTTTCATGCAGAAGAACTGCGGTTCAAATCCCAGCATCCCATATGGTCCCCCATACCTGCCAGGGGCGATTTCTTAGCATAGAACCAGGAGTAACCCCTGAGCGCTGCTGGGTGTGACTTCCCCCCCCCAAAAAATGACTGACTTATAATGTCTAAATTCTTAAAAAAATACATAAATGGAGTTATACACTATGAATTAAATAAGATGCACAAAACATAACATTCTTTAAGCATGGGTGGCTACAGATCACACCTTGTACTTCATGTACACATGTACCTTCATCTATGGATTTTTAAGAAAAATTAAGGACATTATTGTAGTAATGCCCAGAGACAATAGAGATGAGGGCCAGAAGGACCGGCTCACAATATAAAGCTCACCACAAAAAAGTAGGAGTGCAGTTAGGGAGATAACTACCTGGCATGGTTTTCCAAGACACGGAGTGGAGAAGAGGCGAAGCGAAGGTCCCACATTTGAACCACTGGTAACCTATCATCCTCAGAAGCAAGGACCATCTGAGTTGCAACATCAGGATGCCAGGCCAAGCCAGAGCAATGCATCTGCAGAATTAAGACTCACACTTTAGCAATCATATTACTTTGTAAAAAGCAACAACGGGGGCCGGAGAGATAGCATGGAGGTAAGGCGTTTGCCTTTCATGCAGGAGGTCATCGGTTCGAATCCCAGTGACCCTCATGGTCCCCCGTGCCTGCCAGGAGCAATTTCTAAGCCTGGAGCCAGGAATAACCCCTGAGCACTGCCGGGTGTGACCTAAAAACCACAAAAAAAAAAAAAAAAGGCAACAACGGACTGAGAAATATGGCTATGTTTAAATAGTAGGGGCTGGCGTGATAGCAGTGGAAGGGTGTTTGCCTTGTATACAGCCAATCCAGGTTCAACACCCAGCATTCAATATGGTCACCCGAGCCTGCCAGGAGTAACTTCTGAGTGCAGAGCCAGGAGTAACCCGAGTGCCATTTGTTGTGACCTCCAAAAATTTTTTTCCAGTAGGAAAGAGATATATGTTATAGTTCTGAATTAAAGGACAATGGCAATAGGACTGGCATGCGTGGTCTGATATGAGGAGGCCCTGAGTTCTATCCCTGGTGCCTTAGGTCTTCTCCCTTCACTGGGGACACCTCCAACTCACAGCCTCCAAAGTTGAAAAAGAAAAAAGACAGAGAGAAAGTTAAGAAATTGTGGGGCCGGCGTGGTGGCGCTAGAGGTAAGGTGTCTGCCTGCCAGTGCTAGCCTAGGACGGACCGCGGTTCGATCCCCCGGCATCCCATATGGTCCCCCAAGCCAGGAGTGACTTCTGAGCGCATAGCCAGGAGAAACCCCTGCACGTCACCGGGTGTGGCCCAAAAACCATAAAAAAAGAAAAAAAAAGAAATTGTCTAATGCTTTGAAATAGCAAAGAGAAGCAATATACCATAGAATATGCCAAATATCCAATCTTCCTTCATCAATATCTAGAAGAGTAGTTCGTGGATAGTAGTTCGAGGGTTCACAGGCACATGCCTTGCAAGTGCAAAAACTAAGTTCAGGCCAGAGAAACAGTATAGCGGGAAGGGTGCTTGCCTTGCATGTGGCTGACACGAATTTGACCGCAGGCACCCCAAGAATACCCCACAGCACCATCAGGAGTGGTCTTTGAGTATAGAGCCAGGATGCAAGCCCTAAGCACAGCGAAGTGTGGCCCAAAAACATGGATAAAAGCAAAACAAGGACTCAAGTTTGATCCCTTGCACTCTACAGCTCCCTGAGCACTGCTAGGCTCTATAGCACTGATACTTCTGATCTAGTTGGCTGAGTTCTATTGGAAGTGACCCCGAGGCCTACTAAATTCTGTCTGGAAGGTCCAAAATACATATATACCTAATATCACTATGAATTAAAAACCCTTTTAGAGGGATTGGAGTGATAACACAGCAGGTAGGGTGTTTGTCTTGCAAGCTGTGGACCCAGGTTCAATCCATGGTATCCTGTATGGTCCCTGAGCACAGCCAGGACTAGAGAGAGGAGTAACCCCTGAGCTTCACCAGGTGTGGCCCCAAATCCAAACACAACAACCATAAAAAAAAAATTGATCACTCTGGACAAGAACTGGGTGCTGAAAGGGGATAAAGTAATATGCATAGTACCCATTCATTAGCAATAATACAAACCAGTATGTAGTTAGATGGGAAGGGGGAGAGGATATTGGTGGCAGAAATTGGGGATATAGGTGGCAGAAAATGTGCACTTGTAAAGGGTGTTGTACCACATTCTATGACTGAAACTCAATTTTGTATGAACAAATTTTGTAACTATGGTGCTTAATTAAGGTAATTTTATATATATATATATATATATATATATATATATATATATATATATATATATACACACACACACATACACAAATAAAAACCTTTTTTATTATATCATGACCAGCTGATGAAAAAATGGGATTTGACTTTGTAAATCTAATCTGTTGTCAATACTGACAAGCGTTACAGAAATGTAATACTTAGAACAGAAACATTCATTCTTCACACATCAATCATACTTACCCTATTACTATGATCACTGACTTTGATGATAGGTTCATTTTTCCTAAGGTCCCACACAGTAGCCCGGCCACTGGGACTCGCTGATGCTAAAATATGCTGAACTTGTCTGTTCCATGCAATACAGCTGATATCTTCTGGGGGCTATAAGGAATGAGCTATTAAAAAATAATCTTTCTCATTTATAATAAAATTTAACGATAAAATCTGACTCCACTTTTAAATATTGATTACTTAAAAGAGTGTGCCCTCCACAAATTTGCTTTATATCCTCAGTTCTCAACATGTATTATACAGCTCAAAGTTCAAATTTAATACTTTTTAATATTATTTATTCAAAAGGCTTATTTTTTTTTAAATTTTTAAGTTCTGGACACACCTGACAATACACAAGAATGACTCCTGGCTCTGCATTCAGGAATCACTCCTGGCAATACTCAGGGGACCATATGGAATGCCAGGATTGAACCTGAGTTGGCTGCAAACGAGGCAAGCATCTTCCTTGCCCCCAAAAGGCATTTATTAATATGCTCCTGGTATTAAAAAATAAAGCATACTTTATTTTGCATCTGTCACAAAGCAGATAATGGACCATAAGGTAAATGGATGTTCATCACTAGAGTAGAGGAGGCAAAGATAAAAGTACCAGTCTGAACATGTCTTTCCCAAATTTGTGATGGGTCACTGTAATTGAATAGTGGGGAGAGTAGCTTCAGGTTCAACTGGGAAGTAGTTCCTATTTGTTCACTTACAGAGATCACTAAGTAATTTTTGTCTGAAAAGGGAGCAGTAAGGCAAATCAGGTAGTAATCATTAGAAAAACATCTTTACAAATAGTACACCCAACACTTAGGAAAATTAATGTCAAAGAACTACATCAAAATTAATATACTTACCTGTGTTTTGGCTCCTGGTGTCATTGGAGTTGCAAAATTGTTTAGATCCCAAATATAGATTTCAGATTCATTAGCACCAGAGGCTACCAGATTTGTCTATAAAAAGAAATAATTAAGTATATTTAGTGCAGAACTAGAACTTGAACTGTAGTTTTAGGCTAAAATTTCCACTTAATAAAAACAGTAGCATCTTCAAATTTCTAAGTACTATGCAAAACAACATAAATTATTATTATTATTATTTGGGGGAGGAGTTGGGCCACACTCGGTGGTACTCAGAGATTACTTCTGACTCTGCGCTCAGATATTGGTCCTAGCAGGCTCAGGGAACTTTATGGGATGCCGGAGATCAAACCCGGGTCAGTTCCAGGTCAGCCACATGCAAGGCAAATGCCCTACTGCTATGCTAACACTCCACCCCCAACAACATAAATTTTTGTTTGTTTGTTTGTTTTGTTTTGTTTTTGTTTTTGGGTCTCACCCGGCAGTGCTCAGGGGTTACTCCTGGCTGTCTGCTCAGAAATAGCTCCTGGCAGGCACGGGGGACCATATGGGACACCGGGATTCGAATCAAACACCTTTGGTCCTGGATCAGCTGCTTGCAAGGCAAACACTGCTGTGCTATCTCTCCGGGCCCAACAACATAAAATTTTAAATAAGTTTTTAGATGTTTGTTTTCTCACATTGGGATCAAACCCAACGTATGTATCTCTTTTGTGTGGAATACGATCTATTACTAAGTCACATCGCCCACCTAAAATTTAACATTTTTGCAGGTGGCTATGCACTCAGAAATCACTCCTGGCACAGGGGACCATATGGGACACCGGGGATCAAACCAGGTCTGTCCTCGGTCAGCTGTGCGCAAAGCAAATGCCCTACTGCTGCGCTATTGCTCTGGCTTCTAAAATTTAATTATTTTTTTAGAAAACTACATTCTAAAATTCTATTAATGAGATAAAATGCCCAATAACATTTAAATATAAGACAGTAGAAAATAATCACATGGATAAATGCTTTATCACATAACCATAAGGACATTATTATTTGTGATATAGTACATGGGGATTTCATTGTGAAAGAAAACAGGTCACTATTTTCAGACTTTTTATTGTTGTTTTCAAGTAAGATCCTCAAAATATCTGAGTCAGCTTATGGAGTCGAATCAAGGATTAGCTTAATTAGTCTTATATGTATTTCTGCTCATTCTTGTCCCTATTGGTGACAATATTTCTGTTGTTCTCTGTAACATACATTATATTCAAAAAAATATCACCAGTGATAAAAGTATAGGAAGGCAATAGCTTTCATATACTGACCCTTACTGTATTGCTCACTCATAAATTCTTTTCTAATCAACTTATCCAGACCAAGAACATTAAAATCCTATGCCAATGCCACCTATAAGACACTTTACCCAAAAATCAACTTAGATTTTCATTAGACCAATGAACAAAGTAACTATTGGGGCCAAAAAGATAGTACAGAAGGCAAGGTGCTTCCCCTGTACGAGGCTGACCCAGATTCAATCCCTAGCATCATAGATGATCCCTCAAGTAGTGAAAGTGATCCCTGAGTACATAGCCCTTAGTTCCACCAATGTAGCCCAAAACACCCCTAAAAATAAAAACCCTACGGAAAGAAGTCTAGGCTTCTGCATTTATTTTCTAAGCATGCATCTGTTTATAATGTAAAGAAATAAAAAATTTAGTTTTCCAGTATCTTTTGGTTTGGGGTCACACCCAGTAGTATTCAGAACTTACTCCTTGCTCTATATTCAGTTATAACTCTGAGAGAAACAGTGGGGTCCATATGGTGGTGCCAGGGATGGAATCTGGGTTGGCTGTGTGTAAAGCAAGCGTCCTACTTACTTCAATTCTTAATATTTTTCGTAATTATACTACAGTACATTATAAATCAATATATATTAGCCTTTCTACTTAATATTCAGTAATGTTTATGATAGCAACAACTAAGATAATTTATTCACTTTACCTTGCTATATCTGTGCATATAGCACATACAAATATATGTGTACTACTTATCCTAAATATCTGATAAGAGTAGACAGCACAGTGGTAGGGCATTTGCCCTTCACGCAGCTGACCCAGGATGGACCTTGGTTCGATCCCTGGCATCCCATATGGTCCCCCAGCCAGGAATGATTTCAAAGCATTCAGCCAGGAGTAACTCCTGAGTGTCATTGGGTGTGCCCAAAATAAAACAAAACAAACAAACAAAAAAAAAAAGAGTAGTAATCTATTTGGCATATGCAAACCTTCTCAATAAAACAGTAGTTTTGTAGTACTACTTTTAACTCACTCAGTTTCATTTGAACCACTGTGAAAATAGCTGTGAAACCACCATTTTTCAGTCATCAAATGTTTAACTTTCAATTCCTAGACTGAGTCATATCAGATTCATATACTATAAACAGCATGTAATCTCAAGATTTTGAATAAATGTCAAAGCCTAACCTGGAAAATATTCACATCCAAGGCTCTTACTGGACCTGTATGTGTGTCATTCTGGGCAATCACAACTTCCTTGTCGCCAGCTATAATTTTGGATGGATCATAAAGAATAATATTTCCATTTTCACCACTTGCAATTAATACTCCAGAAACATTTCCTTTGGAATCCATCTTATGAGGCCCCCAAATCAACTTGTGGTATCTTAAAGAAAGAGAAAAATGACATTTTTAAAGTCAAATAAATACATTAAAAAACAAAATACTTTTTTGTTGTTGTTGTTTAGGCCACAACCAGTGTCACTCGGGTAATTATCCCTGACTATGCATTCAGAAAGTGCATCTGGCGCAGGCTCAAGATGCCAGATATCAAATCCTGGGTCAGCCATAAGCAAGGCAAATGCCCTACCTCTGTGCTACACCCCAGCCCCAAGAAAGAAAATACTAGGGCCAGAGAGATAGCACAGCAGTGAGGCATTTGCCTTGCAAGCAGCAGATCCAGGATGAATGATGGTTCGAATCCCGGCATCCCATATGGTCCCCCTACCTGCCAGGGTAGATTTCTGAGAGCAGAGCCAGGAATAACCCCTGAGCACCGCTGGGTGTGCCCAAAAACAAAACAAAAGAAAACTTAAATATGTTTTCGTGAATATTCCAGATGTGCTTCTCCTCTACTCCTAGTAACTCTGAATGACTTGGTGAAATGGCATTTTAGCTTATATTTATACTGAGATGTAAATGTTGATTTAATTAATCTTAAAAGTCAAAAAACCCACAGAAACTATATAGTGATACAGTATAACTGATTTACATCAAAGAATGAAGTTTGTATACAGTTTTGAAACTGTAGTTATTCAAACTTCCTAACATGCCTTCAGTTCATCTATAAAATTTAAAATAACCTATCATGCAGAATGAAACTATTTGAAATATCTTCAATAATATCATTAAGATATTATTAATGATATTTATTATTAAAGTAATCCTAGAGAGGCTAGAGTGATAGCAATAGCATTTTTGTCTTGCACGCGGCTGACCCAGGACAAACCTGGGTTCGATCCTTGAAGTCCCATATGGTCCCCCCAAGCCAGGAGTGATTTCTGAGTGCAGAGCCAGGAGTAACCTCTGAGCATCACCAGGTGTAGCCCAAAAACCAATTACCAAAAACCAAAAAAAAAAAAAAAAGGAAGAAAAAGAAAAACAAAATACAATAATTCTAGAATAGGTAAGGGACATAGTTACATAGTTCAAAGGGCTAAAACACAGTTTATATGTGGAAGCCCTGAACTCAATCCCCAGCCCTACATAACCCCTAGAGCACCACATCAAAAATATTTCCTTGAGCCTGAGAGAGAGCACAGCAGTAGGGTGTTTGCCTTTCATGCAGCCGATTCAGGATGTACAGTAGTTTGAGGCCCAACATCCCATCTGGTCCCCGTGCCTGCCAGGAGTGAGTTCTGAGCGCAAAGCCAGGAGTAACCCCGGAGGGGCCACTGGGTGTGACCCAAAAAACAAACAACAAAAAAAATCTGGGGCCAGAGAGATAGCACAGCAGTAAGGCGTTTGCCTTAGACGCAGAAGAGCGGTGGTTCGAATCCCGGCATCCCATATGGTCCCCCGAGCCTGCCAGGAGCAAGTTCTGAGCATAGAGCCAGGAGGAACCCCTGAGCGCTGCCGGGTGTGACCCCAAAAAAAAAAAAAAAGATCCTTGTTATGGCCTACAATGGTAGGTATGCCCCCCCCCAAATAAAACAACATAAAAAATTACTATTATACCATGGGAATATCAAATATAACAGCATATTCATCCTATCCTATACATACTACTTAAGTAAACAAAAGGGCTAGGGAGATAGCAAAGATCTAATATGCATGTGTTGCATGTTGGAGGCCCAGGTTTAATCCCAGGTTTAATCCCAGAAGTGACCCCCTACACACAGCCACAGGAAGTCTCCAGCACCAGTGTGTGGTTCAAACATAAAAAACCAAAATCAATAGAATATATGAATGTTTATTCTACTTCTATAGAAATTTACTCATAAATTTTTCATGTCATTGAGGGCATGCTCACATGCAAACTAAGTATCAAACACAAATATAATTAATTTAAGGTTCAATCTCATACCTGTGAGCAGATGAGTACGTGGCACAAGATTTCATATCCAAGGATGGATCGGACAGGTCTAAATCAAAGATCTCAAGGGAAGCACTGGTACTGAATGTTGCATCCAATTGCTGAGCAGATGTTCCTATGAAAAAGAAAACAAACCAACCATTTAGGGGGCCAGAGAGATAATACAGAAGGTAGGATTGAAGCCTCATCCCTCCTTTCTTCCTAGGTAACTTGATCTTACCTGCAAGACCCCGCCCATTCCTGGGAGGGGTCTTGAAAAAGGTAGATAAAGCCTTTGACCCAGGGGATTAGGCTCTCGGCTCTTTTGGTCTTTTGCCAGCATGGAGGTCAAAGGGAAGATGGCTGAAAGGAGTTAAGATGCAGGGCTAGCTAAGAATGGCTGTGCTTAAAAGGTTATGATAGAGGCCACAGATGTGGTGGATAGGGTATGAATAAAGTTGATGCTTCCTGATGCCTGTCTCTGGATGAGTGATTCCGCCATTCACCTAAACCTGGGACCTGCCAACTGAATGGGGGTTGCAGAGCCACGTGGCCTGGAATGGCAGAGAAAAATCCCTCCATCCATCCACCTCCATCCAGCCCCATCGTTAATTATTTAATGCTACATAGGATGTTTGCTTTGTACAAGGCCAATCTGGGTTCAATTCTGGAATCCCCAGATGGTCTCCAAGAACTGCCAGGAGTGATTCCTGGGTGTAGAGTCAAAAGTAACTAACCCCTGAGCACTGCCAGTTTTACTGCTCCCAAAGTAAATTTATAGTAACTATACATGCAAAAATAAAAACTCAGGGGGAAAGTAAAAACAGAAATTACATGCATATTATCAGTTATATCAATGATGATATTGCAACAGGGGCTAAAATATCATCTTATTTGAGCAAGGCTTAAATTACTACCGGAATAAGACTAAGAATAAGGAACAACAAAGATCATTTTTAAAAAGAATGGCAAGTCATAAGGCCCTAGACTCTTCTTATAATGGCTGTCCCAGAGGAATCTCAAGTTCAATTCAAACTTTTCTGTTTTGGAGCCACACAAGCAATGTACTTGTAGCTATGTGTTCAAGACCATTCCTGGCAGGGTTCAGGAGACATATGGAGTGCTGGGGTTCCAACTTGGGTACGCATAATACAAGGCAAGCACCTTATCTGTGGTTGTTATATCTCTGGCCTCCAAGTTTAAATGTTACTGAGGGAACTGGAGAGAGAAGCAGAGGTAAGATGCTCACATTACATGTGGTCAACCCCAGCTTGAACCTCCTGCACCACATACAATACCTTAATCCTGACAGGGATCATGCCTGGGCAGAGGCAGGAATAGCCCCTAAACACTGCTAGGTATGGATCAAAAACAGGGGAAAAAAAAACTTTTATTGAGGGCAGAGCCCTTGACCTTGGATGCATGAACTCCTGAATTTGATCCCATGTACCGCCCTATTACCCACCCACCATCCAAAAAAAAACTTGTATTGAGCAGTGATGATGGTATTAGAAAAAAATATATTTGTGGGGCCAGAGTGATAGCACAGCGGTAGGGCATTTGCCTTGCAAGCAGGCAACACAGGATGGACCCTGGTTCGATTCCCAGCATCCCATATGGTCTCCCAAGCCTGCCAGGAGCGATTTCTGAGTGCACAGCCAGAAGTAACCCCTAAATGCCACCGGTTGTGATCCAAAAAAACAAGAATACCAAAAGAAGGGGCCGAAGTGATAGCACAGTGGTAAGGCATTTGCCTTGCATGCAACCAACACAGGACGGATGGTGGTTCGAATCCCAGCAGCCCGTATGGTCACTGAGCCTGCCAGGGGTGATTTCTGAGCACAGAGCCAGGAGTAATCTCTGAGCGTAGCCGGGTGTGACCAAAAGGAGAAAAACTAGATTTGTGAAGCATCATCTGGCCAGTGAATTTGAGACAGATGAACTGCAGCTACCACATACATTGAGGTCCTTCCCCCTTTTCTACATCAACAAAGGACTTATTAAGTTCAATGTATGGGATAGAGCTGGTCAAAAAAAGTTTGGTGGGCTCTGAGACAGTTAATATATCCATGTTAGGTGTGCATTACAGTTGCTATAATTTCAAAAGTTACTTACATGAATGTGTCTAATGAGCAGAGACCTGACCCAAGTGTATGAAATATCCCTGTCATTCAGTGTTGCAACAAAATTAAGACATAAGACAAGGGCCCGGAGAGATAGCACGGCGGTGTTTGCCTTGCAAGCAGCCGATCCAGGACCAAAGGTGGTTGGTTCCAATCCCAGTGTCCCATAGGGTCCCCCGTGCCTGCCAGGAGCTATTTCTGAGCAGACAGCCAGGAGTAAGCCCTGAGCACCGCCGGGTGTGGTCCAAAAACCAAAAACCAAAAAAAAAAAGACATAAGACAAAAATGAAATCTTGGGCCGAGCGGTGGTGCTGAAGGTAAGGTGCCTGCCTTGCCTGCGCTAGCCTAGGACGGACCGCGGTTCGATCCCCCGGCGTCCCATATGGTCCCCCAAGAAGCCAGGAGCAACTTCTGAGCGCATAGCCAGGAGTAACCCCTGAGCGTCACAGGGTGTGGCCCAAAAACCCAAAAAAAAAAAAAATGAAATCTTCAGTTCTATGACACTTCTATCAAAAGTAACTAAAACTCTGATAAGTCTTCCCTCTGACTTTCTAGAAAACAAACTGGAGACTTTAACTTCACTGCCACACCTGCTCTAGCATTCCAAAAACTGTCATTGATCCAGTTCTGGCAACCCAACACATTGCCTTGCATGTGGAAGGTACTGGACTCAATCCCTAGCACTAAGAAAGCCAAGAAATCCAAAACAAACAACAGAGCAAATATGACTGCTTTATTGCATCACATTTAGAGGTGAAACCTTTTTTTTTTTTTTTTTTTTTTTTTTTTGGTTTTTGGATTTTGAATCTCACCCGGCGGCACTCAGGAGTTACTCCTGGCTCTATGCTCAAAAATTGCTCCTGACAGGCTTGGGGGACCATATGGGATGCCGGGATTTGAACCACTGCCCTGCATGTGAGGCAAACGCCCTACTTCCATGCTATCTCTCCGGCCCTTAGAGGTGAAATCTTGTTCATGGCTGTCATTCCCATTTTGTTAATTCAGAATAAAAATAAAGCTTTGTTTCTAATATTAAAATTTATCTACAGAATATAAGTGCATACATCTTGTTTGGGGGCTACACCAGCAAAGTAAATGTTCCAAACCTTTAAACCATCTCCCCAGGATTTAATAGACACTTATTAACTATTTTTCACACGTATATGTGTGTTTAATATTGGGAATAATGTTGTGGAATAAAGATAAAAGAGATGATAGGTATCACTATATTAATATATAAAGCCAATGTGTATAAGATATAATGGGAACACAGAAAGTATCATTGAATTCAGGTAACAGGAAGGATAAAGAAATCTTGCCAGGTAAGAAAATGTTTTCTGAAGGAGATGAAGCTTAACACTGAATTTGAAAGGACACTATAAGAAAATCAAAGAGAGAGAAAAAAATTAGGTAAGGTGTTCTCTTCTCCCTTTGAACTTACCGGTAGCCAGGTAAATGGGATGATTCTGGGCAGGACTCCATGCCTGCATGGCTGTACGATCTACTTCCTTCAACTTCATCCTGCTAAAGAAAGTATTTTATATAAAAATAGATCAAATATATAATACAGGACTACTTTTATACATTGAAACATATCATCAACTACATATATCATCAGAAATATCCAAATGTCAATATATCAAATTGTTTAGGTATTACTTGTTGAGAATGTTTAATATGAAGAAAAAAAAAGAAACAACTCAAATTGTTTTGATGCACATAATAAAAATACAGGACTATATTTTTGGCTTATAGATTACAGTCATTCATCTGAAATACTAGTCTAGAAAAGTCTTACAAAAACAATACTGATAGTATCAGAGGAATTAATCTTGCTACGCATTATGCAATATTGTGGGAAGCCATATTGAAGACAAGGTACAACTTCCAGGAGCAGGAATACCCAAGCTAAGCGCACTTCTTAAAAATAGGGACTGGAGGTCCAGAGCGATGGTGCAGCGGTAGGGTATTTGCTTTGCATGAGGCTGATATGGGACAGACCACGGTTCAATCCCCCAGCATCCCACATGGTCCCCCAAGCCAGGAGCGATTTCTGAGCGCATAACCAGGAGTGACCCCTGAACGTCACAAGGTATGGACCAAAATCCAAAAAAAATAAAATAAAATAAATAAAAATAATTAATTAAAAATTAAAAAATAGGGACTGGGTACTGACAGAACTTACCAAGAAAAAAAAAATCTAACCCCATTAAAAAATGGGGAGAAGTGGGGCCGGCGAGGTGTCACTAGAGGTAAGCCTTGCAAGCGCTAGCCAAGGAAAGATGGCGACCGTGGTTCGATCCCCTGGCGTCCCATATGGTCCCCCCAAACCCGGGGCAATTTCTGAGTGCTTAGCCAGGAGTAACCCCTGAGCATCAAACGGGTATGGCCCGAAAAACCAAAAAAAAAAAAAAAAAATGGGGAGAAGAAATGAATAATTTCTCAAAGAAGAAATACAAATGGCCAAAGGACACATGAAAAATATGCTCCACATCACTGATCATCGGGGAGATGCAAATCAAAACAACGATGAGATACCACCTCACACCACAGAGAATGGCGCACATCACAAAGAATGAGAATAAACAGTGTTGGCGGGGATGTGGAGAGAAAGGAACTCTCATTCACTGCTGGTGGGAATGCCGTCTAGTCCAGCCCATTTGGAAAACAATATGGAGATTCCTCCAAAAACTGGAAATTGAGCTCCCATTTGATACAGCTATACCACTCCCGGGGATATACCCTAGGACAGTGACAGCTAACCTTTTTGAGCCCGAGTGCCCAAACTGCCGCCCAAAACCAAAGAGTTTCCTCAAAGTGCCGGCACATCCTCCCAATGGCCAGTCCGGCCCTGTTGCCAGGTGAGCTGCAAAGCAGACACGGGCACACTCGCCTCCCACCGCGCCACATATTTCGGACCTTCCCGCATGCCAGCTGCAAGGCCTTTGCGTGCTACAGCTGGCACGCGTGCCACAGGTTCACCATCACCCTAGGAACTCAAAAAAGCAATACCAAAATCCCTTCCTCACACCTAGATTCATTGCAGCACTATTTACAATAGCCAGACTCTGGCAACAGATGAATGGCTAAAGAAACTGTGGTACCTATACACAAAGGAATATTATGTAGCTGTCAGGAGAGATGAAGTCATGAAATTTTCCTATACGTGAATGTATATGGAATCTACTATGCTGAATAAAATTAGTCAGAGGGAGAGACACTAATCTATGGGTTTTAAGAAAAATTAAAGACACTAAAATAATTCCCAGAGATGAGGTTCAAGGTCAGGTACCACATGGGTCCAGCACTGTGGTGTAACCCCAGAAATCTACAGGACTGCCAGGATAACTCTGGTGGTGCCTGACATGGCAGGCCTGAGCAGCCCCAGATCCTCACATCTATCACTGAACTCCCCTCGTGGTCCAGATGGCAGAGAATCACCACAAGTGACCCCAGGTCCTCTGAGCAGCAATTGTTAACCCATCTGCAAGTCCTAAATGTTAGCTCAGCATAGTTAAAATCTGTGTACTTCTTGTTATAGTATCAGGAATCACTTTTAGGAATATGAGCCATCCTAACTTACATTCCTGTCAGATTTTCTGCTTATTAGTCTCTACATTATTTGTCTCTCTACATTATTATTTCTCTACATACATTTTTTCTACCATGTTATTGGATTCCATATTTTGGGTTTTCTTATGGTACAGATTTTTCACTTTTTTTTTGTTTTGTTTTGTTTTTGGGCCACACCCGGCGGTGCTCAGGGGTTACTCCTGGCTGTCTGCTCAGAAATCGCTCCCGGCAGGCACGAGGGACCATATGGGACGCCAGGATTCGAACCAACCACCTTTGGTCCTGGATCAGCTGCTTGCAAGGCAAACGCTGCTGTGCTATCTCTCCGGGCCCCAGATTTTTCACTTTTTACAAGAATTTTACTCATAAATAATTTTATTTAGTAGAGCAGTCTCGGGTCTCCATAACAGTTAAAAATAAGAGTTCTTGGGGCCGGAGAGATAGCATGGAGGTAAAGTGTTTGCCTTTCATGCAGGAGGTCATCGGTTCGAATCCCGGCATCCCATATGGTCCCCCGTGCCTGCCAGGAGCAATTTCTGAGCATGGAGCCAGGAGTAACCCCTGAGCACTGCCGGGTGTGACCCAAAAACCACAAAAAAAAAAAAAAAAAAAATAAGAGTTCTTAAATTCCTCTACAAATACTGGCCCCAACCTCAGTGTTTCCCATCATTTTACCTTACACGAAAATGGAACATGAACCCACACTGACACATCATCATTAGTCAGTTCACACTTTACACCAGGGCTCACTCTGTGAACCTATGACCTTTGACATATGCACAACATGTAGTTCCCTCCCTGAAAAACTCTGCTCCTTCTGTTCTTTCCTAGAAAGCACCAAGCTTTTTCTTTTTCCCTTTTTTGTTTTGTTTTTTTGGGTTACACCCAGCAGCGCTCAGGGGTTCCTCCCCGTTCTGCACTCAGAAATCACTCCTGGCTGGCACAGGAGACCATATAGAACGTTGGAATTAGAATCACTATCCGTCCTGGATTGACTGCATGCAAGGCAAATGCCCTACCACTGTGCTCGCTCTCCAGTAATACCAGTAATACCTTTATCAGAATGTCATTTAATTATAAGAATATACAATGTAGTCTTTCCTAAGGAATTACTATTTAAGTTTTCTTCTATAAGTACATAAATTACGTAACTAGGATGACATACTAGAATTAGGATTTACAATCTATGTATTACTGTGTTGTGAGTTTCCTTTCTTCGCATCCATTTTTTCTTTTTTTTTCTTTTTTTTTTTTTTTTTTTGGTTTTTGGGCCACACCCGTTTGACACTCAGGGGTTACTCCTGGCTATGTGCTCAGAAATCGCCCCTGGCTTGGGGGGACCATATGGGACGCCGGGGGATCGAACCGCGGTCCTTCCTTGGCTAGCGCTTGCAAGGCAGACACCTTACCTCCAGCGCCACCTACCCGGCCCCTCCATTTTTTTCATTCACATGAAGGTATTCACTTTTTTTAATTTTGTGTTTGTTTCTTTGGTCACACCTGGCCCTGCATTCAGGAATTACTTCTGTTGGTGCTCAGGGGACCATATAAGAAGCCAGGAATCAAACCCAGGTTTGACTGTGTGCATGAAGGAGTTTCTACCCACTGTACTATTTCTCCAGCCCATTTGGGGGGGGGGGGGAATACCCAAAATCAGGGGTTATTCGGGGGTAACTTAGAGGTTACTCCTGGCTGTGCACTCAGAAATCTCTCCTAGGGCCCAGGGAGATAGCACAGCGGTGTTTGCCTTGCAAGCAGCCGATCCAGGACCAAAGGTGGTTGGTTCGAATCCCGGTGTCCCATATGGTCCCCCGTGCCTGCCAGGAGCTATTTCTGAGCAGACAGCCAGGAGTAACCCCTGAGCACTGCCGGGTGTGGCCCAAAAACCAAAAACCAAAAAAAAAAAAAAAAAAAAAAGAAATCTCTCCTAGCTTGGGGGACCAGTGGGACACCCTACCTTGCACCATCGTTTCGGCCCCTCCATTTTAAATATTTCTCTCTCTCTCTCTCTCTCTCTCTCTCTCTCTCTCTCTCTCTCTCTCTCTCTCTCCCCCCCTTCTCTCCTCTCCTCTTCCCTCTCCCTCTCCCTCCCTCTCTTCTCCTCTTCCCTCCCTCCCTCCCTTCCTCCCCCTCTCCCCCTCCCTCTCCCCTTCCCTCCCTCCCTCTCTCTCTTTCTCTCTCTCTCTCTCTGGTTTTTGGGCCACACCCAGCAGCGCTTAGGGGTTACTACTGGCTCTCTGCTCAGAAATCGCTCCTGGCAGGCTCAGGGGACCATATGAGATGCCAGGATTCACCACCGCTGGTCCTGGGTCGGCCACTTGCACGGCAAACGCCCTACCGCTGTGCTCTCTGGCCTCATTTTAAATATTCTTTTTTTTTTGGTTTTTGGGCCACACCCGGCGGTGCTCAGGGGTTACTCCTGGCTGTCTGCTCAGAAATAGCTCCTGGCAGGCACGGGGGACCATATGGGACCCCGGGATTTGAACCAACCACCTTTGGTCCTGGATCAGCTGCTTGCAAGGCAAACGCCGCTGTGCTATCTCTCCGGGCCCTCATTTTAAATATTCTTAACAATATTGTTTATATGCAACTACAGATACCAGCCTTGACAAAGGAAAGAACTTAAAATATAATTTGAGAAGCCAGAGCATTATCACAGCAGGTAGGAAATTTGCCTCATACGTGGCCAGCCAAGGTTTGAATCCTGGCATCTCATATGATCCTAAGCCTGCCCGGAGTAATTTCTGAGTATAAAGCCAAGAGTAACCCGAGTGCTGCTGAATGTGGCCCCTCAAAAAAAAAAAAAAAAAAACCTTGAAATCAGAGAAAACTATTAACTTGTTTTTTTAGTAACAATCAAGTTATTTGGGAAAAAAAACTATAAAATTATTTGGATTTAAAGATATATGACACATGTATACATACATACAGATATAAGTATATATTAAAAAAATAACTACTGGGGCCAGAGAGATAGCATGGAGGTAAAGCGTTTGCCTTTCATGCAGAAGGTCATCGGTTCGAATCCCGGCGTCCCATATGGTCCCCCGTGCCTGCCAGGAGCAATTTCTGAGCATGGAGCCAGGAGTAACCCCTGAGCACTGCCGGGTGTGACCCAAAAATCACAAAAAAAAAATAAATAAATAAAATAACTACTGGTACCATACTGATACTTCAACAACTAAGATGTTAACTTTGTACACTGCCAACCAGGGCCAACCTGGGTTTGATCTAAGCATCCATTATAGTTCCCTGAGCAATGCCAATATGGTCCAAATACAAAACAAAACCAAAAACAAGTTATTCGTTTCCCTTGAGGATTTGGTAGCATTCACATTGAACAGCCAATCTAGGGACCAGAGTGATAGGGTGCTTGCCTTTTATATGTCTAACCCGGGTTCAATCCCCAGCATCCCCTATGGTGGCCCATGCACCACCAGGATTTGTGTGTGCAGAGCCAGGAGGAATCCCTGAGCATCACCAGGTGCGGCACCAAAACAACAGCAAAATCTACTCAAGGCCTGGAGTAAAATAATACAGTGGGTGGGCACGTGCCTTGTATGATAATGCTGGCCTGGGTATCCCATATAGCCTGCTCCCACCCACTCCCACCCCCCCCCCCAACCAGCCAGGAATGATCCCTGAGCAGAGACCCAGACAAAACCCAAACAAAAAGGTGGTCTACTACTTTTTGGCTAAAGTTGCTATTTTGGTCATTTTATTTCCAGATAGAAATTGGTGGTGAGGGGCCAGAGAGATAGTATAGAGGTAAGATGTTTGCCTTGCAAGCACAAGTCTGGTGGTTCCAAAAAAAGAAATAAAGAAATTGATGGTGAATTTTTCTTTATTCAAGGTCATTTTTGGTAAATTATGATTTTCTAGGGTAATCTTTCTTGGGGGGATAAAAGAGATTTTCTACCTGGTGGTGCTCAGCACTTACTCCTGACTCTGTGCTCAGGGATCACTAATGGTGGGACTCAGGGAACAACATATAGTAAGGTAGGAGATCAAACACAAGCTCCTTGCTTGCTGTATTATCTCATGGCATGCGTGCGCGCGCACACACGCGCGCACACACACACACACACACACACACACACACTCTTTTCTTTCTTTTTTTTTTTTTTTTTTTTTTTGCAGGACCAGATCAAACCCAAGTTGCCTTGCACATGCATTCATAAATTCAAGAGCCACTGAACCTCATCCTGAATCCTGATCCCTCACTTCTTGCTTGGAATTATTATTTGCTCTTATTTTTATTATTTCCTCTACCTTCTTGGAGTATTTACTTCTATTTCTTAGTTGAAGTTGTTATTCTATATTTAATTTTATTTTAAACTTTTTTTTTTTTTTTTTTTGTGGTTTTTGGGTCACACCCGGCAGTGCTCAGGGGTTATTCCTGGCTCCAGGCTCAGAAATTGCTCCTGGCAGGCACGGGGGACCATATGGGACGCCGGGATTCGAACCGATGACCTCCTGCATGAAAGGCAAACGCCTTACCTCCATGCTATCTCTCCGGCCCCTATTTTAAACTTTTTGAGTTAAATGCTTAAGTGACTGTTCTTTATATGTCCCTTTGAAGTATTTTTAAAAGTATAAAAAAGCAGGGCAGGCAAGGTGGCGCTAGAGGCAAGGTGTCTGTCTGCCTTGCCAGCGCTAGCCAAGAGAAGGACCATGGTTTGATCCCCCGCGTCCCATATGGTCCCCCAAGCCAGGGGCAATTTCTGAGCGCTTAGCCAGGAGTAATCCCTGAGCATCAAATGGGTGTGGCCCGAAAAAAAAAGTATAAAAAAAGAATTTAAAAATGTTAAGTATTAAGGCTTTGAATTTCTCTGTGCACTGCTTTTCCTAGATTCCACATAATCTTAGTGTTTTTGTTGTTACAATGATCTATATTCTACAATATTCTACAATTCCACTTATATCTTCCATTGGCAAGCAAACTGAATTCAATATTCAGGTGGATTGTTGGTTCACTTTTACTGCATTGTTATTTTTTCTGTACTCCCACCCCACACACAAGCGCATATTTTGTAATTCAGTTAAGTTTTCTTTGTAACCTCTTTTTTTTTTTTTTTAATTTGTATTGTGGTCAGAGTGAATTACAAATTTTTCACAGTAATATTTAAGGCACATAGTGACAGTGAATGAGGGGCATTCCCACCACCAGTGTTGTCCTCCCTCCACCCCTGTTCCCAGCATTCATCCCACATCTCCCTCCTTTAAGCCCCATAATGCTAGTGCAACTGTTCCCCCCTTGTACGGCTTATTGTAGAATGTGTGTCGATTCTGTAGGCGTTGACTTTGAATTTGGTATTTAAGTCTGATCATTTTTTATTTCCACCAAATGAACATATGACTGTCTGGTCTTTGTACCATCCATTTTTTTCCCTTCCAATTATGAGGCTGATCAAGGTGATTCCAGTAATGTGGCTCTATTGGAGATGTAAGAAAAGATATGGGAGGAGTCTGACTAGGTGTTGTAAATATCCATTTGGAAAAAGAAAGGGAAAAAAGAAGAAAAAGGTAACATAACAAAACAAAACAAGAAAAAAAACGATAAGGGAGTAACAACAAAAGTACAAAAAGAATAAAATAAAAATCAAAACCATCAGCTACGAAGAAACAAAAAAAAAGAAAAAGAAAAAAACAGACCAGCAACTTCTTAAAAAAAAAAAAGTGTTGTGTTTCTTTTCTTTTTTCTTTTTTGCATAGGCATGGTGAATATTGGGGAAATTAGACCGGGAATTCCCTTGGCCTAAGAGATACAGGGTTTCTCCACCTAACTAAACTTTTGTGAAAATTTATGAGACTTAAGAAGGGTTATCTACTGAGTTCAACAAGTATTTATCATTTCCACCCTAGTGTTTAATTATTCAATAACACACACATACTTGATCTGTCCTGAACGTATAACTGAAATAAAAGTCTGCTACCAATAAAACATCGTGTTTAGTTCTAATATCTCCCCCTAAAACTTGCTATGAAAGTTACTTTATTCTTTAAAGTTATCTGACAGGAATTTACAATGTTCACTGTTATAAACATATTTTTATTTAATTAATTTATCTTTAGTTTCACACCCAGTGATGCTCAGAGGAGTACCAGGCTTCGAATTCAGGAATCAATCCCCCCCCCTTTTTTTTTTTTGGTTTTGGGTCCAAACCCAGTGACACTCAGGGGCTACTCTTGGCTATGCGCTCAGAAATCGCTCCTGGAATGGGGGACCATAAGGGACGCTGGGGGATAGAACCATAGCCCGTGCTAGGTTAACCGCGTGCAAGGCAAATGCCCTACTGCTGCGCCATCACTTCAGCCCCAGGAATCACTCCTGATGGTGCTCAAAGAACTATATACGATGCTGAGGATCAAACCTGCTTTGGGCACATGCAAGGCAAATGCCCTACCCACTGCACTGTTGCTCCAGCCTCTGCAACATATTTTAGTTTCATAAAGTTTTCTTCTTTTTTTTTTTTTTTTTTTTTTTTTTTTTGGTTTTTGGGCCACACCCGGCGGTGCTCAGGGGTTACTCCTGGCTGTCTGCTCAGAAATAGCTCCTGGCAGGCACGGGGGACCATATGGGACACCGGGATTCGAACCAACCACCTTTGGTCCTGGATCGGCTGCTTGCAAGGCAAACGCCGCTGAGCTATCTCTCCGGGCCCCAAAGTTTTCTTCTTAAACAATGTTTTTAGACCTTAATTCCATTTTGGTCCCATTTTAAGATCAATACTCTAGTTTTCTTTTTATTTGACCTCTGTGTGTATTCTTGCCCTTGAAAACTTAAATGCTGGGCCCAGAGAGATAGCACAGCGGTGTTGGCCTTCAAGCAGCCGATCCAAGACCAAAGGTGGTTGGTTCGAATCCCGGTGTCCCATATGGTCCCCCCGTGCCTGCCAGGAGCTATTTCTGAGCAGACAGCCAGGAGTAACCCCTGAGCACCACCGGGTGTGGCCCAAAAACAACAACAAAAAAAAAAAAGAGAGAAAACTTAAATGCTTTTGTTTTGTATTTCATTTTGTATACACTTTTGTCATGATTTATTAAATAAGTTATTAATTGGATCCTGTTGATATAGTTACAAAGGTGTTCAGGATTGAGCTTCAGCCACAGAATGTCTAAGACCCATTCCTTCAGAGCACATTTCCTACCACCAATTTCCTCAGTTTCCTACCACCAATTTCCTCAGTTTCCCTCCAGCCCTTCTTGACAGACATTTCTCTCTCTCTCTCTCTCTCTCTCTCTCTCTCTCTCTCTCTCTCTCTCTCTCTCTCTCTCTCTCTCTCTCTCTCTCTCCTCTCTCTCTCTCTCTCTCTCTCTCTCTCTCTCTCTCTCTCTCTCTCTCTCTCTCTCTCTCTCTCTCTCTCTCTCTCTCTCCTCTCCTCTCCTCTCCTCTCCTCTCTCCCCCACTCCTCCCTTACTGCATTTTTTTTTTTTTTTTTTAGTTTTTGGGCCACACCCAGCGGTGCTCAGGGGTTACTCTTGGCTGTCTGCTCAGAAATAGCTCCTGGCAGGCACGGGGGACCATATGGGACACCGGGATTCGAACCAACCACCTTTGGTCCTGCATCGGCTGCTTGCAAGGCAAATGCCACTGTGCTATCTCTCTGGGCCCATTTACTGCAATTATTACTGGTAAGAGTATCATGCACATCACTTTACCTCCTTTCACAACCAATTCTTGTCCACATATCATTATCATAGTGGTCCCTTCTCTGCCCTAACTCCGTTCCCCCACTATTTGTGGCAAGCTTTTATGATGGACAACTGGTCCTCCTGGCCCTCTTAATTATTGTCTTTGGGTATTATTACCACATCATCTTTCAAAAGCTTTTGAACCATTTTATTTACACTATCTTAAACACGGGAGGAAAAATAATCAAATGATGCAAATTGCCTTGTATGAGCCCAACCCAGGTTCGATCCAATTTCAAAGTCTTTAATAGGTCACTTAATGCTATTAAAAATTTACTGATATGATGTTGTGGTTCTAAGTTCATTATTTAATTTAATTACCCTAATCTTATTTTTTTTATTTTGTTTTTGGGTCACACCTGGCGGCACTCAGGGGTTACTCCTAGCTCTGCACTCAGAAAGCGTTCCTGGAAGGGGGGGGCTAGGCATATGGGATGCTGGGATGCTGGGATTCGAAACACCAGCCATCCCAGACAGCAGCCTGCAAGGCAAACGCCCTATAGCTTTGCTATCACTCAGGCCCCTAATCTTATTTCTTTATACAACAACTCTAAGTACTAGTGAAATTAGCTTGCATAATATTTTATAAGATTTCTCCTCTTGGGGGGCCAGAGAGATAGCATGGAGGTAAGGCGTTTGTCTTTCATACAGAAGGACGGTTGTTCGAATCCCGGCATCCCATATGGTCCCGAGCCTGCCAGAAGCGATTCCTGAGCGTAGAGTCAGGAGTAACCCCTGAGCGCTGCCAGGTGTGACCCAAAAACCAAAAAAAAAGAAAAAAAAAGAAAAAAGAAAAAGAAGGGCCGAAACGATGGTGCAGTGGTAGGGTATTTACCTTGCACATGGCGGACCAAGGATGGACCTCAGATCGATCCCCAGCATCCTATATGGTCCCCCAACCGAGGAGAGATTTCTGAGCACACCCTGAGTGTCAATGGGTGTGGCCCAAAAACCAAAAACCAAGGAAAAAAAAAAAAAAAAAAAGAAAAAGAAAAAAAAACCAAGGACTCAGAATAACCAATGTTAGGTAAGCATTTAGTTTTTTAGTTTTGTTTTTTAGTTATTTTTTAATTTGGGGCCACACTTGGTGGCACTCAGGAATTATTCCTGGCAGGCTCAGAGGACCATATGGGATGCCATGGTCGGCCATGTACAAGGCAAATGCCCTACCCACTGTGCTATCACTCCAGCCCCCAGTATTTGGTTTCCTTTAATTCTTAATTGTTTACAGGAGGGGCCAAAGAGATAGCAAAGCGGTAGGACATTTGCCTTGCATGCAGAAGGACGGCGGTTCGAATCCCGGCATCCCATATGGTCCCCCAAGCCTGCAAGGAGTGATTTCTGAGCATAGAGCCAGGAGTAACCCCTGAGTGTTGCCAGGTGTGACCCAAAAACAAAAAAATAAAATAAAATAAATGTGTTTAAAGGAACTTATCTTAAAAATAGGGCCTACAAAGATAGTACAAAGGTCCTTGCCTAGCATCAGGCAGTAGTCCACAATCCTGGTTCAAATCCCAGTGCCTCATATGGGCTCCCAAGTACATCCAGGTGTGGGCCCCAAAAACCAAAAAAAAAAAGAAAAAGAAAAAGAAAACACAGGGGTCAATGATATAGCTGAAATGAAAGTCCCCATGGTTTGACTGTTAGCACATAGCATCCTCAGCATAGTTCAAGGAACACTGCCAGTATGTAACCATCATTTAAAAAAATAATAGAGGGATGGGCCAGAACAATAGCACAATGGCTAGTAGGGCATTTGCATCACACACAACCAGCCAATCAGGTTCTATCCCCAGCATCCCAGGTGGTGCCGAGCCTACTAGGAGTAACTCCTGAGTTACTGGATGTGGCCCAAAAAACCATTACCGTATTTGCCGGCGTATAAGACGGCCCCCTAATTTTATAGTTAAAACATAGGGTTAGGTCTATATTCGCTGTATCAGACAGAACATTCCTGTGCTGCAACTGTATGTACCACAGTGAACCCATCACAGCAAGCAAAGGTTCAAAGGTTAAACTGTCATACTTCCCCTCTGACTCTGGCCAATCTGAGCAGGCTTTTGACAGTGTAGATTCGGGTCCAGAACACTGTCTAAATTGCATGCATCAAAAGCCTGCTTGGATTGGCTGAGTCAGAGAGAGCAGCCTGGCAGTGATTGGTGTAGGATCGAGTTGGAAAATTCGTTTCGTGGCAATATCCAGATCATTTTTGTTTAGCGGCATATCGAGACATTTTTCGGGATATACTCGGCGTATAAGACGACTTTTTTTTTTCCGTTTCAAAAATCGTCTTGTGGCCGGAGAGATAGCATGGAGGTAAGGCGTTTACCTTTCATGCAGAAGGTCATCGGTTCGAATCCCAGCGTCCCATATGGTCCCATATGGAGCAATTTCTGAGCACGGAGCCAGGAAGAACCCCTGAGCACTGCCAGGTGTGATCCAAAAACCACACACACACACACACACACACACACACACACACACACAAGTCGTCTTATACACCAGCAAATACGGTAATAAAAATAGAAGAGGTTTTTTCATTTTTTGGTGTTTTAAATGCCTTTAAAGAGCTATAAGATCAAGTAATTCTGAAATATTCACAAGGATTAAGTCACTACCATATGGACAACCAGGTTTATCCTGAAATCAGCCACCACTAGGTGACATCCATACTGGCCTTACATTTATGTGCACTTCTCAAGGACAACAGAGTACTGAGCTTAGCAGAGTAACCTACAGCAAGTTGCAGCTGTGACGAGGCCTGCCCCTCTCTCTCCAAGCAAGCTTGTGTTGGTTCTCCCATTTGCAAAGAAGGCCCATTTCAGTGTCAACTCTGGTCCTCATAACTGCGCCACAACCTGAGGAGGCTGAGATAGCAAGACTGGATATATTCCAAAAGTTTGGTATTCCTAGTTCCTTACCTCTACACCACACCCTCTCTGAAGTAGGCTAGCTACCCACCCTTTCCCCTTGATGCGTGCTTAAAATGCGTAAGCCTCATGACTGAAGCAAAAACATGTTTACATGTCTTTAATTGTTTTATTCCCCCTTGCCATGTCAGGAATCAAACCCAGGACCTCGGCCATGCCAGACAAGTGCATCACTGCTAATTTATATATAATTTATATAATTTTTATATCATTTATTTCCAGCCCTAGAAAAGTTTCTAAAGAAAAAACATCAGTACTTTTTTAAAATTCTCTAAATGGAATTACATTATCTTTAAGAGCAAAGGTACAAAAAGGCCACCTAAATTTATGAACACATAGTTAATGTGTAACATCTACTGAAAGAGAAAGATGAATCCACAAGAACATAACATGATAAAATAGAATTTCCAAGTATGGATAAGTCTTTTTCCTGGCCTCAGCATTCAAAGTTCTACTAGTAGTAGTTCCATTTAGTAATCTGTACTAAACCCAAGGCTTCAATACCATATGTGAGAAATGAACAAATATGTCATTATACTACAATGGTTTCTAGAATTCTGTATATGATCTGAATCGAATTAGACAAGAGTACCATATCCATCCACTGCCATAACTGTCAAAGCTATCAACAATAGTATGAACAGGAATGTAGCTCAGTGGTAGAACCCATGCATCTCACGTATGAGACCCACCCCACCCCCTCAAAAAAAAAAAAAAACTCGCCAAAAATAAATAAATAAAAAATAAACCGGGGCCGGAGAAATAACATGGAAGTAAGGCGTTTGCCTTGTATGCAGAAGGACAGTGGTTCGAATCCCAGCATCCCATATGGTCCCTGGAGCCTGCCAGGAATAACCCCTGAGCGCAGCCAGGTGTGACCCAAAATCCAATAAATAAATAAATATAAATAAAATAAAAAAACTGGAGGGGCTGGAGCAACAGTATAAATGGAGACGGCATTTGTCTTGCATGCAGCCAACGCAGGTTCAATCCCAAGCATTCCATATCCCATAAGGTCCCCAGAACCAGCCAGGAGTAATTTCTGAGCACAGAGCAGGAGTAGCCCCTGGTGGTCACCAGGCTCAGAATGCTATGAGAATACAATTTCATCTGGACACATGTGTATTTCCTTCTCTTAAAAATGATCCTTTAGTTGGGCTGGAGCAATAGACACAGCAGGTAGGTCGTTTGCCTTGCATGCGGATAACCAGGGTTCAATCCCATATGGTTCCCTGAGCCTGACAGGAGTGATTTCTTTTTTTCTTTTTTTTGGTTTTTGGATCACACCCTGCAGTGTTCAAGGGTTACTCCTGACTGTCTGCTCAGAAATAGCTCCTGGCAGGCACGGGGGA
The DNA here is from genome assembly GCF_024139225.1 of Suncus etruscus. NCBI lineage: Eukaryota > Metazoa > Chordata > Mammalia > Eulipotyphla > Soricidae > Suncus > Suncus etruscus. The sequence goes on from NC_064863.1 coordinate 72,101,608, forward strand.
CCATATGGGACATCGGGATTCGAACCAACCACCTTTGGTCCTGGATCGGCTGCTTGCAAGGCAAACACCGCTGTGCTATCTCTCCGGGCCCGACAGGAGTGATTTCTGAGGACAGAGCCAGGAATAACTGCTGAGCAACACCTGATATGGCCCAAAAATAAAAATAAAATCATTTATTTATAAGTAACTTTCTAAAACATATCGAGATTTAGAATAAAGTTTGTCTATTCCCAAGTGAGACTGGTTTTACAACTTTTGTATTTTTTCCAATATTATGTACATTATGTTCAATTAGAATTCACTAGTGTGACTTGTTTTGCTCAAAACTTTGTCACACAGAACATAATCATTTTTAACATGTTAAATGAAAATTGTGTGAATAGTAATCGGTATACATTTGCCATTTTGGAATAGTAGTTGGGAGCCTGGGACCTGGAGTCAACGCCGCTTCCAAAACAGCCACAGCATGCTATGTCCGACTTTAGCTTTGGCTACATGTACCTTTAGCAACCTCCTTTGTAAACTAAAAATAATAAACACAGCTATGCCAAGGCTTAGTTAGTGTGAAGGCAAAGTGAAATTTTATGCAAAATGCTCAGAAGAGTGACTAGCATATAGAATAGTAAAGAAATGCTGTGTCAGCTACTACAAGTCACCAAAGAATCTCCAAGAATACATCTATCTGGGGCTTGTAGGCACTTGCTCTGCACGCAGCAACCCAGATTTGATCCCCACCACCCCATAAGATACCTTGAGCACTGCCAAGAGTGAACCCCTAAATGAGTAACCCCTAAGCATTGCCGGATGTGGCCCCCTCTATAAAAACAGAAAAATCCTATTAAGTTTCTCTCCACAATAACTGCACCAATGAAACTAATTGGAAACTTATATCTGCTTCTCATTTTCTAGATACCAAACTTATGAAGCAACTCTAAAAAACAACAATACTATTCTCTAAAAGATAGCAACAAATGCAACAGAGTTGATCCACACCTCAAGTAAAAAAAAAAAAAAAAAAGGGCAAAACATTGAAAGAGGACGATGGAAATTCTGAGTACCAAAACAGGACGATGACCGCTTTACTAAAAATTTACTTTGTGGTCATCTTCTTGGAATGGGCACCTTTCTTCAATAGGATGTAGAACAAGGCTCCCTTTAAGATGGGATCTGTAACCCTTGTGAAAATATATATAGAAAACCTTATGTGGGACCGGGGAGAGAAAGCACAGCGGGACGGCATTTGCCTTGCATGTGGCCGACCCAGGATGGACCCGGTTAGATTCCAGACATCCCATAAGGTGTCCCGAGCTTGACAGGAGCTATTTCTAAGCACAGAGCCAGGAGTCGCAGGGTGTGGCCCAAAAACAAACAAACAAATAAATAAACTGCTAAAATATCTTATGTGTTCATAAGAACACGAGTGAACACTCATCAATCTCAAAAGATTACGATTCGGGCCGGAGAGATAGCATGGAGGTAAGGTGTTTGCCTTTCATGCAGAAGGTCATCGGTTCGAATCCCGGCGTCCCATATGGTCCCCTGTGCCTGCCAGGAGCAATTTCTGAGCATGGAGCCAGGAGTAACCCCTGAGCACTGCCGGGTGTGACCCAAAAACCACAAAAAAAAAAAAAAAAAAAGATTACGATTCACTGACTTTTATTAATGAACATTTTTCATTCTATTCTTACTAGTTTCAAGAAAGAAACCTGCTGGTAAAAAAGTAGGAAGTATTCATTCTAAACCCATTCTAAAGTTCACATTACCCAAACCACCTAGGATCTGTGTAATATAAACTCTCAACTGTAAAAACCCAAAGTCTTCCAAAGTTCCTCAACGTCGACTAATCTTTCCTGGGATTGCAAATGAGATGACAGCAAAAGAGAAAGTATACCACTGAAAGGGTGAGCAAAGGGGGAAACCAAAAATAACCTGGAAATGGAAAACAGAGCAACCAGATCAACTCCAAACTCCAATTCTCTATTAAATACAGCTTGAGCTGCCAACGCGGGCGACCAAAGGTGGGTCATTTGAGGGGAAGAAAAAAAAAAATGGGGGAGGAGAGATGTGCCAACGACCATCCTTGCAAACTTCAGACCTAGATTTAAAAAAAAAAAAAAATGCATTCCTGGAACTGTCAGGAAAAGTTTCTCAAGCCCAAGAGCCACTACAGTCACTTCTGAGCCCTAAAAATATTGAACACAACCGTCCACTTCAGCAAAGCAAGAGCCTGCCCTGCTGCTGGCCACCTCGGGCCTTCAATCTCTGCAAGCCGGGTCCACATGACAGCAGCCTTGAGAACCTCAATCTCTTTTGATCTGGCAACAGTTGCAAATGCAAGGAAGGAGACGAAACAAACCACCCCAAAAAGCCACTCTAAGCCCAGGTGGCAGAAGGGGACCCCGAGGTGGGTTTCCTCCCCTCCTTCCCTCGTCCCCGGGTCGGCGCCTCTTTGTGCTCGGGCTCTGCGCTGCGGGCCCGGCCGCGGCTCGGAGGCCGCAGGGGGTCGTGGAGGCCCAGGGCCGCCGCGATCGCGGAGCAGCAGCCGTCAGGGACGCCGGCGTCGTCGGTCGGCCCGGCCCGACCCGACCCGACCCGACCCGCGGAGCCCGGGCCGCAGGCGTGCAGGCGGGAAGCGGGCATCCCAGGCCCGAGGGTCCGGGAGCCCCTCGGAGACAGGCGGCTGTGCGGTGGAAAACCCACCTGGCGGGGACCCTCGGCGATCGCTTTCCGCGTCGTGAAGCGCCCGTCCGACTCTGCCAGGACCCGCCGCCGCCGCTGCCTCCGCCTCCACGTTCCGCTCCAACGTGGCAGCCGCAGCCCCGCCTGCCCCGCCGCCCGCCGCTCACGGGCACTTCCGGGACCGGCGCTCGGCCCGCCCACCCCTTACGTCACTTCCGAGAGAGCGTCTTCTTCTCCCCCCGCCCCTCCTGCGTGTTGATTCTCCAGCCTGGCTGCTTGGTGGGCCGCAACCTTTGGTCTCTGCAGCTCCTGGGCCTCCCTTTGGAGGGGTGGTTGGAGCAAAACTTAAGCGGACAAAGCCCGTGGGATGTGGCTGTCCGGCTCTGGCCCCGGCGATGCCACGTAGCGCTGAGACGTCAGCAGCCCCCCTGGACTTGGCCCAAAATAGACGGTGCAAAGGCTGCTTGCTTGCTTGCTTGCTTGCTTGCTTGCTTGGACCTTGCTGCAGAGCCTGGATTCTTACTTAGCATGATTTGCTTGGTTCTGCGGTGTTGGGCTAGAAAACTTTTATTGGGTCGAGGAAGCAGCGCTTAAGGAAACTCCTGGCTGTACTCAAGCTGAGACTAGCATCCTACCTGCTGTGCTAGGATTCCTAGCAGTGGGTCCTCAAACTTTGGCTCGCGGGCCACGTATTGTATTTGTATCTGTTTTGTTTCTTCATTGCAAAATAAGATCTATGCAGTGTGCGTAAGAATTCGTTCCTAAGTTTTGTTTTGACTAGAGTCAGACCCTCCAATGGTCTGAGGGACAGTGAACTGGCCCCCTGTTTAAAAAGTTTTGAGGACCCCTGCTAGTTTTAAAAATAGTGGGAGGCTGAAAGCCAACTACAATCATGCTTGTAATCATGATGCTTAAACATTTTATATATTAAAAATATAACAAAATAAAAATAATGGGGGGATTACAATGGTTAACTTGCAGGTCTAGCATATGCTTGAATTCTTGGCACCACTGCCCCTATATTGCTCAGTATAAGTACGGCAAGGGCAGTTCCGGTATCCCTAATAGAATCCTCAGAATCCTCAGGTTCATTGCATAGCTGAGATCACTAGCGGAGCCTCTGGGACATTCTGAGCACCTGCACCTATCCTCCAAAGAAACAGTTTCTTGAAGTGCTGTGCACTGAAGTTCAAGTGAGCACCTTTATATGAGGGGCTAAATGCCGTACACTTTCAAGTTTGGATCAGTTTGGACATTTTTTTTGTGTTGTTTTGTTTTGATTTTTTTTTCAGTTTGAACATTTTATTCTTTGAACGTTCAATAGCTTGAAATAGAGGGTTCAGGCCCGGAGAGATAGCACAGCGGCATTTGCCTTGCAAGCAGCCGATCCAGGACCAAAGGTGGTTGGTTCGAATCCCGGTGTCCCATATGGTCCCCCGTGCCTGCCAGGAGCTATTTCTGAGCAGACAGCCAGGAGTAACCCTGAGCACCGCCGGGTGTGGCCCAAAAACCAAAAAAAAAAAAAGAAAAAAAAAGAAATAGAGGGTTCCTCTCAAGTTTTCCACTGCAACATTTCTTCTGCAACATGTGTGATCTCTTAAAGATATGGTAAAATTGGGGGCTGGAGCCTGGTGGTGCAAGCGGTAAGGTGTCTGCCTTGCTTGTGTAAGCCTAGGACAGACTGGTTCAATCCCCTGTAGTTCCATGTGGAACTCTTGGGATCGGAGATAGCACAGCGGCCCTTGCCTTGCAAGCAGCCGACCTAGGACCTACGGTGGTTGGTTCAAATCCCAGTGTCCCATACGGTCCCCCGTGCCTTCCAGGAGCTATTTCTGAGCAAATAGCCAGGAGTAACTCCTGAGCGCTGCCGGGTGTGGCCCAAAAACCAAAAAAATAAAATAAAAGGAACTCTTTACTGTTGCCTTTCACTTAGATCCTCTGGGGGCTGCATCAACATTCCCATGTTCACCTCTATTATTTACACTCCACAAGAATCCTACAAGATTTTGTTGTGCAAGTCTGCCAATAACTCTTCACAAGGAACTATCAGTTACATCCTCACCTCAATTTTACAATCTTTTTTCTTTTTTTGTTTTCTTGGCCACACCTGGTGACACTCGGGTTACTCCTAGCTATGCACTCAGAAATCACTCCTGGCTTGGGGGACCACATGGAATGGGGGATCGAACCATTCTGTCCTAGACTTATACAACCAAGGCAGACACCTTACCGCTTGCACCACGGGGCTCCAGCCCCCAATTTTACCATATCTTTTTTTTTTTTTTTTTGGTTTTTTTTCGGGGGTCACACCCGGTGGTGTTCAGGGTTACTCCTAGTTGTCTGCTCAGAAATAGCTCCTGGCAGACACGGGGGACCATATGGGACACCAGGATTTGAACCAACCACCTTTGGTCCTGGATGGGCTGCTTGCTAGGCAAACGCCGCTGTGCTATCTCTCCGGGCCCCAATTTTACCATATCTTTACATTAACAGTTCACAGTAACTGGACAAAATAGAAAAGGCCTTTAGGGGCCGGTGAGGTGGCGCTAGAGGTAAGGTGTCTGCCTTGCCAGGCTAGCCAAGGATCAGGACCGGAAGTTCAATCCCCCAGCGTCCCATATGGTCCCCCCAAGCCAGGGGCGATTTCTGAGTGTTTAGCCAGAAGTTACCCGAGCATCAAATGTGTGTGGCCCGAAAAAAAATTAAAAAATAAAGAAAAAAAAAGGCCTTTAGTTGTTTTTTTTTCTTTTTTTTTGGTTTCTGGGCCACACCCAGCGGTGCTCAGGGGTTACTCCAGGCTGTCTGCTCAGAAATAGCTCCTGGCAGGCACGGGGGACCATATGGGACACCGGGATTCGAACCAACCACCTTTGGTCCTGGATCAGCTGTTTGCAAGGCAAACGCGGCTGTGCTATCTCTCCGGGCCCGTTTTTTTTTTTTTTTTCTTTTTCGGGCTCCTTCCAATTCTTTCTTTCAGTGCTGACCTCAATGCTTCAGCCTCTATGCTGATCAAACTGGTATTTTTGCTTAATCAATCCAAAGTAGAACCAAATACTCATTATTATAAAGATTTCTGTTCCTGGTCCCCCGTGCCTGCCAGGAGCTATTTCTGAGCAGAGAGCCAGGAGTAACCCCTGAGCAACGCCGGGTGTGGCCCAAAAACCAAAACAAAAAATTTCTGTTCCTAACATTTTAAATAGATGCTGAATTCCAGTGTGTAAAGGCAGTACAGTGGGTAGACTCGCCTTGCCAACACCCAAGCCAGATTTGAGTCCCAAGATCCCATATGGTATATCACCCACCTCCAACCCTATCAGAAATGACCAGAACAGGGGCCAGAGTGATAGCATAGCAGTTTTGCACACAGTTGACCTGGGTTCAATCCCCGGTATCCCAGAGCACGGCCTGGAGTAACCCCTGAGCATAGCGCCAGAAATAACCCCCAAGTACCGCCAGGTATGGCCCACAAATAAGCGATTTTTTTTTTTTGAGGGATGGGGGTTTGGGTCACACCTGGTGATGCTCAGGGGTTACTCCTGGCTATGCCCTCAGAAATTGCTCCTGGCTCCGGGAACCAAAAGGGACACCGGGGATCGAACCCATATCTGTCCGAGGCAAATGTCCTACTGCTGTGCTATCGCTCCAGCCCCAAAAGTATAACAGTCAGGAGTATATAGGACACCACATATGGTCCTAAAATAAAATGTTGAATTAAATTTTACCTTGTTTTTTTAGCATGATCAGACTTTTTAAAACATGAAATTGTAGCTTCACTCAGGAATGTCTTGGCCTATCATTGTTTTACTGTCATCTTCTTCAAATCTAGTAATCACATTCAGTTTCATTTCATGGTTAGCAATTTTTTTAGCAGCTTGATTATCCAATTTCTTCTGATATTTTGTAAAAATATCACATGGATTTATCATTGAGTGACAAGAAGGTTACAATGCATGCTTTGCTGTGTATGTAGTGTGAATGTTTGAATTGACACTGAGTAGTCACTGAGAATATCGGCATCACTGAAACTTTGAAAGACGCAATATAATAGTTTATTTAACGTAGCACTCATTCTTATTGGCATAATGAATGTAGACTAAGAATAAACTAGTAGAGGGCCCGGAGAGATAGCACAGCAGCGTTTGCCTTGCAAGCAGCCGATCCAGGATCAAAGGTGGTTGGTTCGAATCCCGGTGTCCCATATGGTCCCCCATGCCTGCCAGGAGCTATTTCTGAGCAGACAGCCAGGAGTAACCCCTGAGCACCGCCGGGTGTGGCCCAAAAACCAAAAAAAAAAAAAAAAGAAAAAAGAATAAACTAGTAGCAAAGTTTATACAGCATTTCAATTATTACTGTGCTAAATGTATCATTGAAGACTGATATACAGGTATGCTGAAATGATGCAGAGTGAAGATTACCTGTTTTAAAAAGAAAAACTTGAATTAGTTCATAAAATAATCACAGATGCAAAGCATGTGCTCTATCATTGAGCTACATATAGTTCTAATCCCCAAAGCAATCAGAAAGTTTTTTAGGATCAGGAAAATGTACAGCAGTTTGGGCGCATACCTAGCATGTGTCAATTCCGGAAACCGCATGGTCCCTTGAGCACTGTGGGCATGCCCTGGAGGTCCCCAAGCATCTTAGGGACTGCCCTGGTATACATATACTGCAGAGTCCCAGCAGCATCACAGTGTCAGGCTCTAATCACTGAACCTCTAGCAGAATGGCTGAGCAGCACAGTATTCCCTTAGCACTGCTCTATAACACATAGGCACATGAGCATGTGTGTTTTTCATAAGGGTTGCTTGGCCCATTCATCAGAACCTGAATATTTCTGTACCACAGTCACAAAGGGTACAGGTGAAAATATTGGGAGATCTAGAGGTAGGTATCATATAGAGCTAATAATTGAATTTGGCCTCACATGCTAGTCATATGCACTATCACTTTAGTTAACTCCCTACCATAAGTCAAATTTTTGCTCCTGTTTCTGGTCAAATGGGATAAAACCTGGTGTTCCCAAATGCAAAGTTTGCGCACCAGCCCTTTGAATCATCTCCCCAACCCTTTGGTTCTGTATTTAGGAATTGCTCAGGGGATCACATGCAATGCCGAGGACTAAACCTGGGTAAGTCACATGAAAAGCAAATGCCTTAATCCATACATTATCTCTCCAGCCCAAATTAATAGTCTACTACAAGAATGTTTAGAAATAATTTAGAATAGAAATCTTCAACTAAGAATTTGCCTGTCCAGAGGCCGAATAACAGTATACCAGGGAAGGTTCTAGCCTTGCACATGGCCAATCCAGATTTGATCCCAGGATTCCATCTCATTAGTTCCCTGAGCCTATCAGGAGTGACTCCTGAGTATAGAGTCAGGAATAATCTGTGAGAACTGCTAGGTATCACGCCAAAATAGAATAAAATTATATATTCAAATTTGACAAATACCTAAGATAACAAACATAATGACAGAATTGATGTTAGATTTGGTATTCCCAGATTCATGAGCAAAGTTTATATTAAGATGGTTATTTGCTGGATTAGTACCAACAGCCAAGTAAATTTAAATCCTAAAACATAACCTAAAAGTTTCATAGGCTGAAAAATATTTCTAAAAAAGTAAACACCAAGTTTTAAGTTCTTAAATCAACTTAGAAATTTCTTTGAAATTATTTGTTATCTTTGAAAACTAAAACAAGGAAAAATTTGAAATTAAATCCACATTACACAAATAAACTTTGTTTTATCTTAATTTTTTTATTCTGTCAAGATCAATAAATTTATTATTCCCTTACCTGATATAAATCTTCAAATTCTTGATGTGATAAATTTGACAAATGTTGTCTAAGAAAAATACCTTCAACTTTATTCCTAGAAGCAAAAACATTTACAAGCAAATTAATGTATAAAAACAACTTTAGATAATAGAAGTCATAATTCTCTTTTCATTATGTCCTCATCCACATACATTAATCACAACAAATCATGATGTGAACAGCAGTGGAAAATGTTTAATCACTGGACATTGACATTTTGTTATTGTCATCTTAAGATCTAGATATAAGATTTAAATAAAGGTTCATCATACTTAAACATTAAATGCTCCCTTCTACAAAATTAAGCTCTCTTATAAAAAATTAAGAGATCCAGCTGTGGGCCGGATAGCACAGCGGTGGGGCATTTGCCTTGCACACAGCCGATTCAGGACAAATTGGTTCAAATCCCGTTATCCCATATGGTCCCCTGTGCCTGCCAGGAGCAATTTTTGAGCAGAATCTGGAATAATACCTGAGCACTGCCAGGTGTGCCCCAAACAACCCCCCAAAACAAAGATATCCAGTTGTACTATAAATGGAAACTCTTTTAAATGTCCAAATATATCATTCTGCAAATTTTTCTTTTCATTTTTGTGGGCAGTGCTCAGTGATCCTGGCTGGCTCAGTGAGACCGTATGGGGTTCTGGGGATTGAACCCAAGTTGTCCATGTACATACAAGTCAAACAAGCTACCTGCTGTACTAATTAAAGCTCAGCCCCACAAATTACTGTTAACCTTGTCTTCTCACCATCAATCCTGATAAAGAATAGCCATAATGTATTTTCTAGAATTAAAACTTTAAAGGAAAAATGCCTTTATCAAAGTTTTTCAATGGTGATAAAGGCAAAAAATACTATAAATCTGGCCAGAGTGATAGCACAGAGGAGGGGCACGCAGTCTTGCATACAGACAACCTGGAAGGGATCTAGGTTCAAATCCTGACATCTATATGGTCTCCCAAGCCTGCCAGGTGATTTTCTGAGCGCAGCAGAGTCAGGAGTAACTCATTAGCACCACCGGGTGTGGCCCAAAAACAAAAAACAACTGTAAATCTGAGGTACTCTAATTAAAATCCTACTAAGTGGGTGTGTTCTGCTTGCTAGATTAGATCTGCATTATATTGGGTTACTAAAAGGAGAAACTCATGGGAGGATGTTAAAAACAGAAAAACACACCATATTAAATTATGATGCTTTGGGGCAAAGGAAAATAACTGGTGTTGCTGCATATTTCATCTTCATTCCAACTTATTTTAAACATCTGTGGATCTTCCTGTAACTGGACATCCTTTGAATGAAAAATTGAAGTTTTTCAAGTAAATGTGTATCCCACGCAAAAATACTAGCAGTAGGGAAACTCAAATTTTTTTTAGTTTTTTGGTCACATCCAGCAGCGCTGAGGGGTTCCTCCTGGCTCTACACTCAGAAATCACCCCTGGCAGGCATGGGGGATCATATGGGATGCCAGGATTCGAACCATTGTCCTTTTCTGCTTGGAAGGCAGATGCCTTACCTCCAGGCTATCTCTCCGGCCCCAAGGGAAGACTCAATTTCTACTTATAGTCCAGTTCAGTGTTTCCCAAAGTAGCTAATACTGCCTTCTGGGGGTGCTGGTATAATCATGGTGGTTGGTGTTTTCTGCTTATTCTCCTAAAACAGAGGCACTAAGTGTTTTTTTGCTGAAAATAATCAAATAAGTTTGAAAATCACCGATCTAGTTCTACTTAATTTTTCTATTTCCACCTAAATGAAACTGGGAGAGGGAAAATGGATACAAGAAAAAAAATATATATGACCCAAAGTTGATTAATTTGATTTATTTTTTTTTAAGGTTACTAATTTCTTGGAAACATTGCAAAAGGAGCACAGTTGTATTTTAGACAGACAAAAGCAAGAAACTATGCACCTTAGAAAACAGAGCATAATATTTGGCTACAAACTTGGAATGATCAGATTTGAGGGTCAACAATTCTCTCTTGGTGCCTACCTTGCCTGCGCTAGCCTTGGACGGACCTCGGTTCGATCCCCGGCCTCCCATATGGTCCCCCAAGCCAGGAGCAACTTCTGAGCGCATAGCCAGGAGTAACCCCTGAGGGTTACTGGGTGTGGCCAAAAAACAAAAAAAAAAAAAAAAAAAAAAAACAATTCTCTCTTTTATTCAATAAATTAAATGCTATGTAAGACAGCTCACAGGACTAAAGCACAAGTCTTCACATAGTCACCAAGTTTGATGACCAAAGCTGCAAAGACCCTGAATCACCACACCATGCCAAGCACTTCACCATTCAGTCAGCAAAGCCTGGTGGTCTTTGGGACTGAATTCCCAAGCTACTGGGGGAACTGTTTGGAAGGGGTCTCCCTGCAAATTGAATGTTTATTTAATATGTGGAGACCACCTTCCAGGTCAATCTCCAATGGCACCCTACTTTTGGGAAATCATACCCTTTTGTGTAGTCTGTGATAAACAGAACAGGGCAGAAACGTGGCGTGCCACTTTCAAAACAAACCTTAAAAGAAACACTTCCATCTTGATCTGTCTTGCTCATGATTCCCTCCAGAGAAAGCTAGTTGGCCCTCTGTCAGGACATTCAGGCAGCCTGGGGACAGGTTTCTATGGTGAAGATCAGAAGTCTCAGCTAACTGCGAAGTTCCATCAGCAGATGCCCCATGTGAGTTCAGATGATGATGTCTGTTTTCCTCAGACCTTAGGCAGTTTATTTTAAATCAATTTAACTTAATGGTAAGGTTCATAATTACATAGCTAAATAAATAATACAAGCCATAATTTATATCCAAATTAAAATTTAGAAGCTGGAGCAAAAGGGCATTTGCCATACACACAGCCACCCCAGGTTCAAGCTCCAGCATCCCGTTAAGATCCTGAGTACCTCCAGGAGTGATCTCTAAGCACTGCTGGGTACGGCCCCAAACAAAACAAAAAAACTAAGTCATACATTCATAAAGTTTGGAGGGAAAGATTTACAACTGTCATTATATTTGGTCAGCAATATTTTCAATATTCTTTCAAGTTTCAAGTTTTCTGCAGAGGGCCAGAGCAATAACACAGTGGTAGAGAGTTTGTTTTGCATATATGGTGACCCAGGACAAACCCGGGTTTGACTCCTGGTATTCCATATGGTGCCCTGAGCCTGCCAGGAGCATTTCTGAGTGCAAAGCCAGGAGTAAGTCTGAGCGTGGCTAGGTGTGGCCCAAAAACAAAAACAAAATTTTTTGCAGAATAACCATAACAAAAAAAATTATCAGTAGCAAGAGAGATAGTACAGCTAGGGAGATTACTTTGCTTTGCAGATTACCAGGTTCCATTCCTAGTACCGCATGTGGTCCCCAAAGCATTGACAGAAGTGATCTCTGATGTGGTCCCCAAAGCATTGACAGAAGTGATCTCTGATGGGGCCAGAGTGATGGCGCAGCAGTAGGGGTTTGCCTTGCACAAGGCTGACCTAGGACCAGGATTCAATCCTGGTGTCCCATATGGTCCCCCGAGCCAGTAGCAATTTCTGAGTGTATAACAAGGAGTAACCCAAGGGTCACCCAGTATAGCCAAGAAAACAAAAACAAAATAAAAGAAGTGGTTTGAGTTCAGAGCAAAGTCAGGAGTAAGACCTGAACACAGCTGGCTGTGGCACACAAATTTAAAAAATTATTCCAATTTTAGAAAAGTGTGGGGTTCTGGAGTGATAACATGGTGGTAGCTTGGTAGGGCGTTTGCCTTGGCACGTGGTTAACCCGGACAGACATAGGTTCGATCCCCAGCATCCCATATGATCCCCCAAGATAGGAGCAATTTCTGAGTGCAGAGCTAGGAGTAAAATCCTGAGTACCTCTTAGGTGTTGGCCAACAAAACAAAAACCAAACAAACAAAAACAGTGTGCTTTTCATGAGGCTGGTTTAAGAAATAACCACTGTTTAATAAGCAAGTTTAGGGCCCGGAGAGATAGCACAGCGGCGTTTGCCTTGCAAGCAGCCGATCCAGGACCTAAGGTGGTTGGTTCGAATCCCGGTGTCCCATATGGTCCCCCGTGCCTGCCAGGAGCTATTTCTGAGCAGACAGCCAGGAGTAACCCCTGAGCACTGCCGGGTGTGGCCCAAAAAAAAAACCAAAAAAAAAGCAAGTTTAAATAGCACAATGCCTGAGCCCTAACTGTTCAATAACCTTTAGAAGTTAATTTTTCCCAAGTAACCAAGTAATAAGATAGTATAAATTATTTTTCGCCAAAGCCTTTATAATTTCACTCCTGACGTAACAATACTAAAATCTAGGGGTGGAATGGTAGATAGTAAAGCATATAGGGTGCTTGCTTTATGTACAACTCACCCAAATTTGATCCCTAAGCATCCCATCTGATTCCCCTAATATCACCAGGAGAAATTCCTGAGTGCTGAGCTGTAAGTAATCTCTGAGCACAGCTAAGTGTAGACTCCCCCTGAAAAAAATTAATTTTGTATCCTCAAATTCCTTTTCTTTTCTGGTCAAACGCGGCAACACTCAGGGTATATTCCTGGCTCTGCCCTTAGAAGTTACTCCTGGTTGGCTCGGAGGAGTAGATGGGATGCAGGGAATCGAACCCGGTTCAGCCACGTGCAAAGCAAACAGCCTACCCACTATGCTATTACTCCAGCCCAAATCAAATTCTTATTGCTATTATTACCTCTTATCCTGAAAATTCTGAGTCATTACTTACCTACTTTCTAAGGTCCAGGCATCTTTTTTCCAACTTCTCCAAGAACAGAGTTCCTGTGAAGATATATTTTAATTACTCTATACAATGATATGCATTCTAAAAGCATCTACTTATAATATACTTACATATCCTCATTTAATTATTCAATAATCACAACAGTTCATTATGTGAACAGCAGTGAAAGGTTTAATCACTGGATATGAAATTACTAAAGGAAGCAAAGACATGATTAAATGATAAAGTTGACCACATGGCCATTAGTAAACCAGTCAAATATCAAACACTAGTATGTGAAAACTACAATCAAATATAAAGAAATATAAATACAAAATCAAAACAAAAAAAACAATTCTACTATAAGTAAGGTATCGCATACTTCTCTATGTAGGCGCACACTAAGCAAGTTCTCATTCATTCACAGGCCCACTGTGGACTATGGTCAGTCCCTCTAGCCAACCTACAACATTCAAGTAAATCTGTGTAGGGCAACAAAGCAATTACCAGTAATTTACTGGTAATTAATAACTACAAGAATCCAATTGGAATATAGAGAACCAGGTTATTTCACCTTTCTTACCAAATCACAAAAACTGAAATTTAAGTAAATAGGCAAGAAAGAAAACCCAATTTTACTCTGTACTCAGCAGGTGAGTCCACAGCTAGAATACCTTCAACTATTTTAGGAAAAAGAAAAAGGAGTGCCTTTTTTTTTTTTTTTTTTGCTTTTGGGTCACACCTGGCAGGCTTGGGAGACTATCTGGGATGCCAGGATTCGAACCACCGTACTTCTGCATACAAGGCAAATGCCCTATCTCCGTGCTGTCTTTCCCACCCAGGTTCTCTCTCTCCACCACAGGAACTCAGCAAGTTATACTAACTCTAAATTCATTTCAACAGCAACCACCAAGTACTAACCAACCTCTCTGGTTTAGTTTTGGGAGTCACATCCAATGGAGTTTAAGACTTAATCCTGGTAGGGGATCAAGGGACCAAAGAAAGCCAGCAAGTCAAATGAAAAGCCCACTTCCTCCCAAAACCAAACTTCTAACTAAATCCACAATTTTGATGAACATAAGTGTTTGGGGGGGAGGGGAGCCAATACTAGGCGATGCTCAGGGGTTATTTATTCCTGGCTCTTCACTCGGGAATCATCAGGGTGAAAATAAGCAAAGAAACAGAGACAAGCAAGAAAACAGGGGCTGGAAAAGCAAAACTGACCTATTACTGTTCCTTGAAGATACATGACAAATTGTTCCTCCTGTTGTTGGTGGCAGGGACAAAAATCAAGGGCCTCACACCACCTCTACCACTGAGCTCCATCCTCTTACTTGTTTCTAATTAGCTTCATTCAGGAGGTTTTAATTAGCCTTTTAATAGAAAAGGCTTATAGATTGTCTAACCAGCCTTAGAATCAACCCAGTCCTACCCTCAGCACTTACTGCAGTCCTATAAACCAAATTCCTCAAATTCATAAATGATTCCTTATGGATCTGGGTCCTGTGACTGTAAATCGTGTTACATAAGGGGTAGGGGAAAAAAAAAAGTTCATTTCCTCCAAATAAAAATATAAGCAGATTGGAATGGAAGTGGCGAAATACCTTGAAAGACATCTCGGACAAAGCAGACCAAAAGCAGCATTTTGCAGCAGTCTTTCTTCAACCTGGGAAATCATGCTTGGGAGCTAGAGAAGGCAAAAAAAGCTCGTTAAGTTTTCTGCAGGAAGCCAGAGAAGCGTTTTGTTTTCTTTCCCCCTTGGAACACTGAACTCTCATGGCACACGTGGAAGGGCAACCCCGCAATCCTCTTAGATCTTTGTGACAGCTTTTGCAGGATGCTCTGGCCTAGGCAGAGTCACCAGCCTCCCCAACTAGCGGCCACTCAGTCTTCACCAGGCGATCAAGTGGCACAAGACCTTTACCTTCTTTCTTGCCCATGCATCCTGCAGAGGACGGGTCCCCGGGCGTGCAGCGAGCGAGCCATGCCATCACCTCTGGGCCCATGCAAGCCAATAGGGCCACATGGCCGACCATTCCAACGCGCGCTCTCGCGCCACGGACCTGCCCATCCATTCCTTCGAGCCCCTCTTTCCTCTTCCTTTTTTCCTAGGGCAGTGGTGGGCAACCTTGTTTCTCCACTTTGCTCCAGCCTCTCATGTGTTTTGGCTTCCCAGGAGGCGCGATGGCGCCGGATTGAACCCACACACAGGTGGGAAGACAGAGAGAAGGAAAAGAAACCATCGGCGCTAGAGACCCCTTCAACCACCCGGGCGCTGAGGAAAAGCCGGCCAGCTCGCGTTTCTCATTGGCTGCTGAAACCCGACGCGCCCTGTGATTGGCCAGCGTCGAGAGAGCCACGCCCCTGGGGAGAAATGATTGGGCCCCGAGCCTTAAAAGCCCGCCTTCCTGCCGCGGTAACTAAAAGTCGTAGCGTAGCTGCCGCGTTGTCTATGGGCGGAGCTAACTTCCTCCTTAATAGCGTCGCGCCTCAGCCCTCGTGGGGAAGACCCCGCGTAGCCCAAAATGGCTGCTCGGCAGTGGGCTGCAGCATGAGGGGCAGCGTGCTGAGCCCGGAGCGCGGCCTCTCCTCCCACCACTGCGTGAGAGCAGTTTCCAAGATGGCCTGAGGAAGGCCAGGGAGGGGAGGGGCGGGGGCGGGGCCCGGGCCCGGCCGGGCCTTCCGTCTCGTCGTCGACGTGACGTGACGTGACGTGCGCGACGTGCGTAGCGTGAGACGGGGAGGGGCGTGGTCGCCTGAGCGTGAAATGTCACTTCTTGCAGGATGTTGCACCTGTCACCGTGATGTATAGGACAGGGACAGTAAAAGCGATTTTCCAGCTGCCTGTCTGGCCTGGCAATGAAAATTTGGCCCTCCAGGCTCGAGAAAAAGGCCTTCTATGGCCGTAGTGATAGATAGCACCGCGGTTAGGCTTTTGTTGGCCTTGCATGCAGCCGACCCGGTTCGATCCCCCCCTTGCATCCCATATGGTCCCCCAGATCCTGCCAGGTGTAACCCCCCTCCTGAGCGCCCTCGGGTGTGTCAAAAAAGAACGAGAGAGAGAGAGAGAGATGAAAGAAGAAAGAAAGAAAAAGAAAGAAGAAGAAAAGAAAGAAAGAAGAAACGAAAGATGAAGGAAAGAAAGAAAGAGGAAAGAAGGAAGGAAGGAAGGAAGGAAGGACGGAAGGAAGGAAGAAGGAAGGAAGGAAGGAAGGAAAAAAAGGAAGGAAGGAAAGCAAGAAGAAAGAAAAGAGAAGAAGATAAGAAGAAAAGAAAGAAAGAAAGAAGATAAGAGAAATGAAAGAAAAAGATAAAGAAAGAAAGAAAGGAAAGAAAGAGTAAGAAAAGAAAGAAGAAATGATGGGAGGGAGAAAGACAGAAAATAAAAGAAGAAAGAAAGAAAGAAAAGAAAGAAAAAGAAAGAGAAAGAAAGAAGAAGAAAAAGAAAGAAAGAAAGAAAGAAAGAAAGAAGAAAAAGAAGGAAGGAAGGAAAGAAAGAAGAAAGGAAGGAAGAAAGAAAGAAAAGAAGAGAAAGAAGAAGAAAGAAAGAAAGAAAGAAAGAAGAGAGAAAAAGAAAGAAGGAGAGAAAGAAAGAGAGAAGAAAGGAAGGAAGGAAGGAAGAAAGGAAAGAAAAGAAAGAAAGAAAAAGAAAGAAGAAAAAGGAAAAGAAAGAAAGAAAGAAAGAAAGAAGAAAGAAAAGAAAGAAAGAAAGAAAGAAAGAAAGAAAGAGAAAGAAAGAAAGAAAGAAAGAAAGAAAGAAAGAAAGAAAGAAAGAAAGAAAAGAAAGAAAGAAAAAGAAGAAAGAAAGAAAGAAAAGAAAAGAAAGAAAGAAAGAAGAAAGAAAGAAAGAAAGAAAGAGAAAGAAAGAAAGAAAGAGAAAGAAAGAAAGAAAGAAAGAAGAAAGAAGAAGAAAGAAAGAAAGAAAGAAAGAAAGAAAAAGAAAGAAAGAAAGAAAGAAAGAAAGAAAGAAAGAAGAAAGAAAGAAAGAAAGAAAAAGAAAGAAAGAAAGAAAAGAAGAAAGAAAGAAAGAAAGAAAGAAAGAAAGAAAGAAAGAAAAGAAAGAAAGAAGAAGGGCCCGGAGAGATAGCACAGCGGTGTTTGCCTTGCAAACAGCCGATCCAGGACCAAAGGTGGTTGGTTCGAATCCCGGTGTCCCATATGGTCCCCAGTGCCTGCCAGGAGCTATTTCTGAGCAGACAGCCAGGAGTAACCCCTGAGCAACGCCGAGTGTGACCCAAAAATCAAAAAAAAAAAAAAAGAAAAGAAAAGAAAGAAAGAGAAAAACGACATCTGTAGTGCAACTAGGAACTCCTTGTTTAAAACTTTTGTTTGTTTTTGAATTACACCCCGCAACTTAGGGGTTACTCCTGGCTCTATGCTCAGAAAGCGCTCCTGGCAGACTCGGGGGACCATATGGGATGCCGGGATTTGAACCATCGACAAACGCCTTACCTCCATGCTATCTCTCCAGCCCCTCGTTTAAAACTTTTAAGCACCATGGGAAGTCGCCACGTGGCTTATAGGAAAACCAACACAAGATAATAGACTTTACTAGAGACTTTAAATAAAGCAAATTATGGTATTTCCTTGCATAGTCAAGCAAATGGGGGTATTTCCTGACACTGCGGCCAGCCCAGGTTTCTGCACACCACATTTGGGCTCCCGACTCCACCAGAAGTGATCCCTTTAAGCACTGGGCCAGGAGTAAACTGAACACCAGCCAGGGCATGTCTCCCATTCCTCCAAAAGAAATAATCATTCAAAGCGAGTTTACTTGTTGGATAAAATGAGATAGATTTAAAACATGGACAACGTGCATTTATGTGAAGAAGATAAAACGTAGGCCTTGTATGTGAATCTTACTTTGAATCGTACCTAACTGGGGCTCCTAGGGGTAACAGAAGTAGCATGGAACATTAGAAAGAGTGCACATAGAGTGTAGAGAAGTGAAAATAGAGCTTGGAGATGTACTGTCCTGATTGTTGGACTGTACCCACCCAGCATTGTTCTAGGACAGTGGTGGGCAACCTTCTTTTTTTGAGAGCCACATTTTTTTTTTTATTTTGGGCCACACCGGCGATGCTCAGGGTTTACTCCTGGTTATCTGCTCAGAAATAGCTCCTGGCAGGCACGGGGGACCATATGGGACACCAGGATTCGAACCCAACCACCTTTGGTCCTGGATCGGCTGCTTGCAAAGCAAACGCCACTGTGCTATTGAGAGCCACATTTCTAAAACCAAAAATACATAGGATGAAATACATAGGATGGTACACTGTTTTTAGTTTCAATAAGTTTTTATTGAGAATATTCTGCCAGCAAGTATCTACATAGGTTGAGAGGAATAAATAACAAAACTAATAAAACAAAAATTTTTAGAACGAAAATTATTTATCTATAACGTTAAATTCCATAAAAATTTGCCTTACAAATAGAAGAAAATTACATCCTGACAATGACTAACAAAATCACAAACGCTAATGTGAACATTGGCCTTGCATTTCCTTGGATAATTTGAGTAAGTCAGGTTTGTATGTTGTTGTTTTTAATTTTAGGCACGATTCCAGGTTCTCATTGATGAGACGATTTCTCAACTTACTCTTGATAAGATTCATGCTTGAAAATGATTGTTCAGGACCAGAGAGATAGCACAGCGGTGTTTGCTTTGCAAGCAGCCAATCCAGGACCTAAGGTGGTTGGTTCAAAATCTCGGTGTCCCATATGGTCCCCCCGTGCCTGCCAGGAGCTATTTCTGAGCAGATAGCCCATGAGATACCTCTGAGCACCACTGGGTGTGGCCCAAAAACAGGAAGGAAGGAAGGAAGGAAGGAAGGAAGGAAGGAAGGAAGGAAGGAAGGAGGAAGGAAGGAGGGAGGGAGGGAGGGAGGGAGGGAGGGAGGGAGGAGGGAGGGGAGGGAGGGAGGGAGGGAGGGAGGGAGGAGGAAGGAAGGAAGAAGGCATGGAAGGAAGGAAGGAAGGAGGAAGGAAGGAAGGAAGAAGGATGGAAGGAAGGAAGGAAATGATTGTTCGCATAAATATGTAGACCCAAACAAGGAAAGAACAGCAAACGCTAGCTTTTTTAGTTGATTATATGAGTCAGGAATACTATTCCAGGTGTTAAAAAATCAACATGATCTTCCGTACTCCAGGTCTTTCAAAGCTAAACCACTTGTGCTGTGAACTAAGTTCACCATTTGCATTTCTTCAATCTTTCTAAATTAGCACAAAGACATTCAAATTTCAAACTCCACAGTTCTTTGTTCTTGGTGATATTTCAAGTGGAAATATGAATTGGAAAGTGAATTCACTTGGAAAGTGAATCAAAGTTTCTCTGTCAAAATCTTGAGCAAAAACAGATCATTTGTTTTCAAACGAAATAACTTTTTCTAACATCAAAAAAATTGTGTTTCCTTTCCCCTGTAGTTTATGATTAAAGCTGATTTAGATGTGAAGTAACACCCCCCACATGAAATACAGTTTTTTGAATCCACTAATCGTTTGTTAATTCTGGATAGTGAACACCCTTCTCAAGAAAAAATGCTTTGATTTCTGATAATAAGGAAGCAAAACGTTTCAAAACATTTCCTCTTGATAACCAACATATCTTGTTATACAGCAGAAGATCTGCATACTCACTCTCCATTTCAACTAAAAATTCTTTAAACTGGTGATGATGCAGAGCTTCAGCTACAATGGAGTTGATCATCTAATCACCAATTCCATAACTTTGCACATTTCTTCTGGAAATGTCTGTGCTCAAAGTGCCTCTTGATGTATGATGCAATGGTATGTAAGTATCTCATGACTAATTTTTTTTTCATAATAGCAACAAATCCATTTCTTAAATCCGTTTTTTATCATCTGGGTGGATAGGAATATGGTAGAAGCAGTCTTTCAGATCAATTATAATTAGTGGCCATTCCTTTGGAATAACTACAGGTGATGGTAAACCAGTCTGCAATTTGCCCATAGGTATCATGGATAAATTTATAGCTCTAAGATTCATCAAAAGTCTCCATTTACCGGATTTCTTTTTTTTTTTTTTTTTTTTTTGATTTTTGGGCCACACCCGGTGACGCTCAGGGGTTACTCCTGGCTATGCACTCAGAAGTTGCTCCTGGCTTGGGGGACCATATGGGACGCCGAGGGATCGAAACGTGGTCCGTCCTAGGCTAGCGCAGGCAAGGCAGGCACCTTACCTCTAGCGCCACCGCTCGACCCCCGGATTTCTTTTTTATAGTGAATATAGGTGAATTCCATTGAGAAAAAGATGGTTCAATATGTCCTAAACTTAGCTGTTCCTCCACTAATTCTGTCAGCACCTTTAATTTATCAGTTTTAAGGGGCCACTGACCTGTCCAAATTGGTTCATCAGATTTTCATTTTATTTTTATTGGTGCTGGTGCTTTTATGGTAATGACCCCTACTAAAAATTTTTGGTTTTTAAATCAAAAGAAGGTTCGGGCTCTTCCGGAGCTAATGGGATGTGGAATTCTGCTTTCCACTGTTTGTGTAGGTCACGGCCCCACAGGATGGTGAAAATGGGTCCTCGTACTCAACAGGAAGGAAGGAAGGAAGGAAGGAAGGAAGGAAGGAAGGAAGGAAGGAAGGAAGGAAGGAAGGAAGGAAGGAAGGAAGGAAGGAAACAAGGAAGGAAGGAAGGAGGGAGGGAGGGAGGGAGGGAGGAAGGGAGGGACGGAGGGAGGGAGGAAGGGAGGGAAGGAGGGAGGGAGGGAAGGAGGGAGGGAGGGAGGGAAGGAGGGAGGGAGGAGGAAGGAAGGAAGGAAGGAAGGAAGGAAGGAAGGAAGGAAGGAAGGAAGGAAGGAAGGAAGGAAGGAAATGATTGTTCGCATAAATATGTAGACCCAAACAAGGAAAGAACAGCAAACGCTAGCTTTGCTTAAACCGGTCATACTTTTTGCCATGTCTGTTGCAATTGAGATGATTTAATCAAGTGGAATATGATATTTTTTTTTCTTTTTTTTTTTTTTTTTAGTTTTTGGGCCACACCCAGTGATGCTCAGGGGTTACTCCTGGCTATGTGCTCAGAAGTCACTCCTGGCTTGGGGGACCATATGGGATGCCAGGGGGATCAAATCACAGTCCGTCCTAGGCTAGCGCTTGCAAGGCAGACACCTTACCTCTAGAGCCACTGCGCCGGCCCCAGGAATATGATATTTTTCAATGCAACCAATTACAGCATTTGCTATATCCTCTC
Source organism: Suncus etruscus (assembly GCF_024139225.1). Lineage (NCBI taxonomy): Eukaryota > Metazoa > Chordata > Mammalia > Eulipotyphla > Soricidae > Suncus > Suncus etruscus. Next base: position 72,123,024 of record NC_064863.1, read on the forward strand.
CACGTCTTTGACCTTTCAGTGACAATACTCCTAATAGTTCTTTTAGAACCTGTAGCTGACATAAATCTTACAAAAAGTGAAACTTGAGCAGTATCATTTAAGTCACAAGACTCGTCAACTGCTATTGATAAAGCTGAAACCACTTTAAGATCATCAACTTGTTGGTTATATTGAAAGACATTTTTGCTGTTCTATCCTTCACTGTTTTAGCAGACAATGGCAACTTTTTAATTTTTTTTTAGAATTTCTTCTTTGTTCTGAAAATCCCTGATGCACTTATAAAACATTGTTCTATGTATTCACCATCTGTATATGGTTTGCCTCTCTTAGCAATCTCTTGACTAACTGCAAAACTTGCAAAATTGACATAGTTGGAAGATTGCACCCAGTGATTAAACACAAAACTTGATTTTTCTTAACTCTTCAGAAGTTCCTCAACTGCTTTCTTCCTTGCATCACCAACCGGATATTTATTACTAAAGGACAGGTGTTTTGTTGTACAGTGTCTCTCCAAATTAGATTTTTTTTTGTTATGCGCCAATTTTTCTTTACAAATAAGACAGGTTGGAAAGCCATTTATGTTCGGAAACGTGAAAGACTCAGTCCATTCCACTTTAAATTCATGGTTTTTGTCTTCCATTTTTTGTTGTTTTTTCTTTGTAGCCATGTCAAACAGGGCACCTATAAAAATGTTTCATTTTAAAATAAAGTCACCAACACCAAACCGGCATCCTTAATCACATAAAAGAAGTAATATTGGATGACACACTGTTATGGGGACCTTTGTGGATGACACACTATTATTTATCTGTGGAAGACAGATTGGTATTTATGGGTGGATGACGCATTATTATTTGTGGATGACACACTGTTATGGGGGGATCTGTGGATGACGCATATATGGCATCTTATGTGTGTGTAAATAGTATTATAAAATTAGTGGGGCTCATCATGGATATTTTAAGCAGGGTTCACTCAAATAGTCCTCACTGGTACTGTTATATATTGACCTCAGAACCTGACCACTAACTTATTTTGCTGGCTCCTAGATTAAAAAAAAAAATGCGTGAAGCTCTGGCTCACAGGGCCCCAATACAAATATTGGCCCACAGGGGAGGGGAGGGGCGGGGTCCAGGCTAAACAGTGACTCACCAGGCACCATGATGCAGCCACTAGAAGAGCCAAATTAAAAGTGTAAAGAGCTACAGGGGCCGGAGAGATAGCATGGAGGTAAGGCGTTTGCCTTTCATGCAGGAGGTCATCGGTTCGAATCCCGGCGCCCCATATGGTCCCCTGTGCCTGCCAGGAGCAATTTCTGAGCCTGGAGCCAGGAATAACCCCTGAGCACTGCCAGGTGTGACCCAAAAACCAAAAAAAAAAAAAAAAAAAAAAAAAAAGAGCTACAAGTGGCTCGCGAGCCACAGGTTGCTGACCATTGCTCTACTAGGCCATTCTTGAGGAACCATATGAAATGTTGGAGGTTGAACTCAGGTGGGCCACATGCAAGTCAGACTATTGAATTTGAGAAGTTATTTGCACATTTGTTAAGGGGCTAATAAATAAAGTACATAGAGAACGCATTCACCTTAAGAACCTAAATGACCCAATACAAAGCGATGGAAGATAATTTTAATATAAATATTTAATTTAATATCTAACTGAAAAGAGCATCCAGATGAATGACAGTCATACCCCAAAAATATGTTCATCAGGGCCCGGAGAGATAGCACAGCGGTGTTTGCCTTGCAAACGGCCGATCCAGGACCAAAGGTGGTTGGTTCGAATACCAGTGTCCCATATGGTCCCCCGTGCCTGCCAGGAGCTATTTCTGAGCAGACAGCCAGGAGTAACCCCTGAGCACTGCCGGGTGTGACCCCAAAACCAAAAAAAAAAAAATATGTTCATCAGTTATTACCAGGAAATGTAAATTAGACTATCACATCTTTTTTGGGGGGAGGGGGTTACACCTGGCTGCGCTCAGGGGTTACTCCTGATTCTATGCTCAAAAATCGCTCCTGGCAGACTCAGGGGACCATATGGTATGCTGGGATTTGAACCACCATCTTTCTGCATGCAAGGCAAATGCCCTACCTTCATGCTATCTTTCCGGCTCCAGACTATCACATCTTATGGGCGAGAGTAATAGCACAGCAGATAGGGCGTTTGCCTTGCATGCAGCTGACTAGACTTCAATCCCTGGCATCCCAAATGGTCCTCTGAGCCTGCCAGAAGTAATTTAATTTAATTTAACCTCTGTGGGTTCTAGCTGTGTTTGTGGGCTAGAGAGCTCATCATAATCCTTATCTGCGGGGCTGGAGAGATAGCATAGAGATAAAGTGTTTGCCTTGCATGCAGAAGGACGGTGGTCCAAATCCCTGCATCCCATATGGTCCCCCGAGCCTGCCAGGAGCGATTTCTGAGCATAGAGCCAGGAGTAACCTCTGAGCGCTGCAGGATATGACCCAAAAACAACAACAACAACAACAACAACAACAAAATAAAAGATCGTCTGGGATTATTTCTGAAGATGCTTCGACAGGTGTTACTAATCAATTTCAGTCCTACCTGTTTGGCATTCCAAAAGGCTTACCATGATTTGGTGCCCAGATACAGGTAACCAACCACATGACGCTTTTTTTTTTTTTTTTTTGGTTTTTGATTTTTGGGCCACACCCGGCGGTGCTCAGGGGTCACTCCTGGCTGTCTGCTCAGAAATAGCTCCTGGCAGGCACGGGGCACCATATGGGACACCGGGATTCAAACCAACCACCTTTGGTCCTGGATCGGCTGCATGCAAGGCAAACGCCGTTGTGCTATCTCTCCGGGCCCCACATGACGCTTTTTTTAGTGAAGTCAGCATCCTTGACATTTCAATTGCTCAGAGGACAGATTTGGCCCTTTGGACAGTACAGCTTCAGTACGGTGGCAGCGCTATAAAGACTTTTTTTCAGAGAGAATGTTTTCCTTGACTGGTCTAAATTGTTCACTCAGTGAGGCATTGCTAGACCTGACTGATCAGAGGCAGAATCTCACCTATTGTGCAGGCTATATTACAGATCAGCTCTCAGCTCATTTACCTAGTGAGGATTACCTCAGTGCACTCTAAGCATTGGACCTCGAAGCCTCTAAGATCGGGTCACTGTTGTGTGTTAAAAAGAGGAAAGGTGGGCCCGGAGAGATAGCACAGTGGCGTTTACCTTGCAAGCAGCCGATCCAGAACCAAAGGTGGTTGGTTCGAATCCCGGTGTCCCATATGGTCCCCCGTGCCTGCCAGGAGCTATTTCTGAGCAGACAGCCAGGAGTAACCCCTGAGCACTGCCGGGTGTGACCCAAAAACCAAAAACCAAAAAAAAAAAAAAAAAAAAAAAAAGAGGAAAGATTTGCATCTCCCCTCAGAAAGTCCTTATCATGTCGTAAATATCTGTGAGCGAGTTTTAAGAATCCATTTAAGAATTGCAGTTTGGGCCCGGAGAGAGCACAGCGGCGTTTGCCTTGCAAGCAGCAGATCCAGGACCAAAGGTGGCTGGTTCGAATCCCGGTGTCCCATATGGTCCCCCGTGCCTGCCAGGAGCTATTTCTGAGCAGACAGCCAGGAGTAACCCCTGAGCACCGCCGGGTGTGGCCCAAAAACCAAAAAAAATTGCAGTTTGTGAACTGCTTCCTCAGCAAAGGGAATTATACCTTCAACAAATAACACTAAGTGAACTTTCTGGGCACATGTCTCTTTTTGTAGATCTAGATGACCATCTTTTTGATGGAGAAGTATGTGCCATCATTCATTTTGTAAAGTTACTGAAGGATATAATCAGCCTTTTTTTTAAAGCTCAGAACTAAAGATGTAGCTCAGTATCCTTTAAAACAGTCTTGAAGAGAAAATGAAATGAAAACTTGTTCAAGCAAATACTGCTCATCTTTACAGGATCACACATGCTTGTTTTGCAATGAAATTCAAGCATTTCCTAAGTAATGGTGGATATCCACTTAAAAAAGGGACCTAATATACATCCACATTTTTATTAGAAATAATTGGTCAACTCAGAATTCAGCTTACCACTTTTTTTTTTTTTTTTTTTGATTTTTGGGTCACACCCGGCAGCGCTCAGTTGTTACTCTTGGCTCTATGCTCAGAAATCACCCCTGGCAGGCACAGGGGACCATATGGGATGCCGGGATTCGAACCACCGTCCTTCTGCATGAAAGGCAAATGCCTTACCTCCATGCTATCTCTCCGGCCCCAGCTTACCACTTTTTATAAAACGACCTGCAGTTTTACAGTTCTGATCTACTAGAATTTCTAATTTTATGCATCACATACACAGAAAAATCTGCTCAGACTTTGGTTTGATTTGCATTTCTGAGTTACTTAAGATGTAGAAAACAGTAAGTTAAGGAACAAACGGAGCTATCTTTGGGTTTATTACTACAAGCCCGAATTATGTAGCTGGATATATATTTAATTTGTTCAGTCTATTTAAAAACAACAGTAATGACATCAAGAAGTCCTGAAAACATCTTTTATTAATAGACTGAATAGACTACTCCCCAAAAGAGCTTTAATTTACCATTCCTAAATAAACCAGCAGGATACTTATAAAATCTGGCATATGATTTTTACTTGCTTTGACATGTTAGACTTCTATATATCAAATATTAAAATTCCTTTGCTAGAGCACCCTAAAATAGAAATATTTACGCTTTCTGTGTTTTCTTGTGCTGCAGCTAAGTGGAAGAGTATAGTCGTGGGAGAACAACTTTCACCATCCACTATCCTGGACTTTGAATGACAGCTTTTGAATAAGAGCATGAATAATTATTTCCTATTGGAAGATCCCACTGCCCATCAGAGAACAAAAAGCCTTTATTTCAGCTTTTAAGTTTCCTTATGGGGGCCAGAGAGATAGCACAGTGGTAGGGCGTTTGCTTTGCAAGCAGCCATCGAATCCCAGCATCCCATATGGCCCACCGTGCTTGCTAGGAGCGATTTCTGAGCAGAGAGCCAGAGTAACCCCTGGGCGCTGCCGGGTTGCCCCCCAATAAATAAATAAATAAATAAATAAATAAATAAATAAAAGTCTCCTTATGTTTAAGGAAGATTGAATTAATAAAACACATTTTCCTTGTTGAACATTTAGAACTTCATAGCACCTAATAAATATATTGTAAAAAGATAACTGAGACAAGTTAAGAAAAATCCTAATTATATAATCGTTTTTTGTTTTGTTTTGTTTTCCAGAAATTTCAGAGAGCTTAAATAATCTGAAGAAGGAAAACACTACAGATACTTTTTCTCTATTCTCATACCCAAACTTGAAAAGATAAACAGAAAAATATACAGGTACTGGAGGCCTGAGTGATAGCAGAGCAATAGGGCGTTGGCCTAGTATGCGGCCAATCCGAGACTGACCCGAGTTCAATCTCTGGCATCCCATATGGTCCCCGAGCCTACCAGGAGCGATTTCTGAGCGCAGAGCCAGGAATAACCCCTGAGTGTCTCCTGGTGTGGCCCCGAAACAAACAAACAAACAAAAAATACAGGTACTTCCAAAAAATAGGAATATTTTGACAGATAAAGAAAACATTAAGGGGCCAGAGAGATAGCATGGAGGTAGTGTGTTTGCCTTGCATGCGGAAACGGTGGTTCAAATCCCGACATACCATATGGTCCCCTGAGCCTGCCAGAAGCGATTTCTGAGCATAGAGCCAGGAGTAACCCCTGAGCATTGCCGGGTGTGACTCAAAACCAAAAAAAAAAAAAAAAAAAGAAAGAAAGAAAGAAAACATTACTCACACTATTCACCTATTTGTATAAACTATTCTTGCCTCTAAGTGAATAATGACTAGGTGAAAGTTAACTTACTAAGTACCCCTTAAATATTTTAAAAATCTATTAGTTTGTTCTACCTCAAATACAATTTTGAGGGGCCAGCGCAGTAGCACAGCCATTTATCAAGTCTGATAAGATTTATTTACTTTTATATTTTACAGTGAAATCTAAATAAATTATTCTTATTTGACGAGGGTACTTTGTTTATTTTTTTTTCTACTTAGCAACTGTATCCTTTTGTTTTGGGACTACATCTGGTTATGCTCAAGGATCACTCCTAGTAAGGCCCAGCTTCAAAAGTTGAAATAAGGGGCCGGCGAGGTGGCGCTAGAGGTAAGGTGTCTGCCTTGCAAGCGCTAGCCAAGGAAAGGACAATGGTTCGATCCCCCGGCGTCCCATATGGTCCCCCCAAGCCAGGGGCAATTTCTAAGTACATAGCCAGGAGTAACCCCTGAGCATCTAACGGGTGTGGCCCGAAAAAAAAAAAGTTGAAATAAATATGGAGATAGCACAATGATAGGGCGTTTGCCTTGCACGTGGCTGACCGGGAATGGATCTGGGTTCGATCCAGTCATCCCATATGGTCCTCTGAGCCTGTCAGGAGCAATTTCTGAGCGCAGATCCAGGATTTATTCCTGAGTACCACTGGGTGTGGCTTCCTTCCCCCCCAAAAAAACAAAGCAATTGCAAATTTCACAGCAGCATTTTAGCATTTTAACCACTAAGATGTTAAAACACATGTATTCATCAACTGATTAAAATCTGTATATACATAATGCTTCGTGTATGTTTATTCTGTGACAAACTGCCAAGCTGCTCTTTTTCAGTAATTGTGCCACTCTGTACTTTACTCAGTGACAAGTTCCAAGTGCAACTGTGACATTCTTTAGTATTGTCAGGACTTTGCTTTGAATCCAATTCAAATCCATTCCACTACATGTGTGGTTGTTTCCTTTTGGCATGAATTTCCTTTTCCCTTAAAAGTGCATGATTTTGAACGTCTTTCACTAGGCCTACTTGTTATCTATGCAATTTTAGGTGAAATGTTTGTTCAAGTTTTGTTCATATTTTGGAAGGTTGGTTGTTTCCTTATTGAGCATTTATTATGTATTTAGTTTTTGTTTTTCTTGGGGGGGGGGAATTCTACACCTGACTGCACTCAGGGGTTACTCCTGGCTCTGCACTCAGGAATCACTCCTGGCAGATTCGGGACCATATGGAATGTGGGAGTTTGAACCTGGGTCAGCCACATGAAAGGCAAATGCCCTGCCCACTATGCTATCACTTCAGCCCTACATATTTCATGCATTGTCATGAGTTTTCCAAATACTTTCTCCTACTTTATTTTCTTCAAGTTTATTTTTTATTTTTAGGCCATAACCATCAGTGCTCAGGAGTTAAGTCCTGGTTCTGCACATGGATAACTCCTGGTAAGGATGGGAGATCATAAGGGGAGCCAGGGATCAAACCCAGGTTGGATATAAGGCAATTGACTTATCCACTGTCCTCTCTCTGGCTCCTTAATTTTGAACAGCAGAAGTTACTATGGTAAATTCTTTTTTGTTTTGTCTTGGTTTTGGGGTCATACTAATGTTTTTTTTTTTGAGGGGGGGTTTTGGTTTTTGGGTCACACCCAGCAGTGCTCAGGGGTTACTCCTGGCTACATGCTCAGAAATCGCTCCTGGCAGGCTCGGGGGACCATATGGATGCCCGATTCGAATCAATGACCTTTTGCATGAAAGGCAAATGCCTTACCTCCATGCTATCTCTCTGATCCCCTAATGGTTCTTAAGGCTTACTCCTGCCTCTGCACTCAGGGATCGCTCCTGGAGAGCACTGGGGGACCATTTGAAGTACGAAGGATTAAACTGGGGTCAGCCTCATGCAAAGCTAGCATCCTGCCCACAGCATCTCTCCTGTCTTAGTAGGTCCGTTTTGAGGTTTTATTTTGTTTTGGGCCGTAATCCTGGCTCTGAATTCAGGAACCATTTTTGTGAGTGTCAGGAGGCCATTTGGAATGCCAGGTATCAAACAATGTGAACTGGATAGTGTTCTACTCACTGTACTATCTTCCTATCCTGCACACTCTCCCCCATAAGTTTGTTTGTAGTTTTATCTTATTAGGATCATACATTTTTTTTTTTGGGTTTTTGGGCCACACCCGGTAACGCTCAGGGGTTACTCCTGGCTATGTGCTCAGAAGTTGCTCCTGGCTTGGGGGACCATATGGGACACCAGGGGATCGAACCGCGGTCCGTCCAAGGCTAGCACAGGCAAGGCAGGCACCTTACCTTCAGCGCCACCTCCCGGCCCCAGGATCATACATTTAACTTGACATCTAAGAAATCATTGCCAGACCCAAAGTCAGTTTCCTTATATATTTACATATTATGTAATTATGTTTTGCATTTAGGTTATGATGCTTTATTTTTTTTGGGGGGGGGCCACACCCGGCGGTGCTCAGGGGTTACTCCTGGCTGTCTACTCAGAAATAGCTCCTGGCAGGCACGGGGACCATATGGGACACCGGGATTTGAACCAACCACCTTTGGTCCTGGATTGGCTGCTTGCAAGGCAAATGCCGCTGTGCTATCTCTCTGGGCCCGTTATGATGCATTTTAAGTTAATTTTGATATGGTATGAGTTGAATTTATCTGGTTATTCCAGCATCATTTTTAGGTAAGACTGTAATTAATAGGTGTCATAAATAACACTGTTAAGTAAGACTATTCTTTCATCAGTGGACTTTTCTTGTCCAAAATGCAGGGTCTGTTCTGGGTTCTATTCTGCTCCATTAGTCCACCATTTTATTTTTTTTTTTTTATTTTTATTTTTTTTGGTTTTTGGGCCACACCCGGCGGTGCTTAGGGGCTACTCCTGGCTGTCTGCTCAGAAATAGTTCCTGGCAGGCACGGGGGACCATATGGGACACCGGGATTCGAACCAACCACCTTTGGTCCTGGATCGGCTGCTTGCAAGTCAAATGCCGCTGTGATATCTCTCCGGGCCCTAGTCCACCATTTTAACTTTCACCAATACCATACTCTTAACTAGTTCATAGTAGTCTTGAAGTCACTGAGACCTTTATTTCAAAAATCTTGGGCTATTCTAGTTGTACCTTACCATTAACATTTTTTCCTAACAGGCTATTAACGGTTTTCTACAAAAATACTTTCTGAGCTTTTACTGGAGTTATGTTGACTATTTGGGGAGAACTGAATCTTCCAGTCCATAAACATGGCATGTTCTTTTTTGTATTCTAGGTTACTTCTTTTTAGCAGTGTTTTCACTGCAGGGTTTATTGTTGTTTCGGTTTTTTTTTTTTGTTTTGGGGACACACCCAGCAGCACTTAGGGGTTAATCCTGGCTCTTAGATCAGAAATCACCCCTGGCATGCTCGGGGGACCATATCGGATGCCAGGAATTAAACCATGGTCTTCTTGGTTGGCCCTGTGCAAGGCAAATGTCTTATTATTGTGCTATTTCTCTAGCCCCTACACTTCAGTTTTCTAATTTTTTTTTTGAGGGAGCCACACCCGTTGATGCTCAGGGGTTACTCCTGGCTATGCACTCCTGGCTTGGGGGACCATCTGGGACATCAGGGCATCAAACAGTGGTCCGTCCTAGGCTAGCGCTTGCAAGGCAGATAGATGCCTTACCTCTAATGCCACCGTGCTGCCCCCCCCCCATTTTCTAATTTTAATATTTCAGCTTTGAAATGTTTTTTTTTGTTGTTGTTGTTCTTATATGGAAATACTATTGTGCAGTGTCCTTACTAAGTTCTAGTAGTTTCTCAATATCTTTTGACATTTTTCATTTTCATTACTTTTTTTTTCCCTTTTGCTTCATTGACCTCTATAACAGTGTTGAACAAAATCCTTGTTCCCAACCTTAGGGGAAAAAGTCTTTCTTTTTGTTGTTGTTTTTGGTCCTCAGGCATATTCCTGGCAGTGCTTGGGGGATCATATGGGATGCTGGGGATCAAACCCAGATCAATCATGTGCAAAGCAAATACCTACCCTCTGTGTTATCCCTCTGGCTCTGGCCCCTTCACCTTTATTTTTATTCACTTAGTTGCAATTAGCTGTAGATTAGCTGCATTAGCTGCAGATTTTTGTGTGTTTTGGGGCCACACCCAGCAGAGCTCAGGGGTAACTTGGCTCTGTGCTCAGAAATCAGTCCTGGCAGGCTTGAGGGACCATACGGGATCGAACCTGGGCCTGTCCCAGATCGGCCATGTGCAAGGCAAACAAACGCCCTACCTGCTATGCTATCACTTTGACCCCATATTCCTAATTAAAAAAAATAAAATCACAAACAGGCTCAATTTGAATTTAGTCAGATAATTTTGCTGTGCCATTTTTTCCCCATAATATTTACCCTTTCATTTTGTAGATGTTAGAGAATCAAACCTAGGATTTTATGTTTACATTTACATGTACACACTACATTTACCTGTGACGTTTAGTCCTTTGAAGTCCAAAAAATATTGTTTGGAAGGTCATTGCTTTCTGCAATCTTGTATATAATCTTCCCTCCTCTGTATATCTATACAATATAAATTTTTCCCTGGAAGAGGCAAGCAGTGGCAGGACTGTCAGAATCACCTTGGTATATGCATGATTTAGACTCACTTCACACTGATCTCGGAGCTACCTTATAAGCCCCTTAAGTTTTGTTTTGTTTTGTTTTGTTTTTTTTGGGTCACAAAAAACAGCAGCGCTCAGCGGTTACTCCTGGTTCTACACTCAGAAATCGCTCCTGGCAGGCTCGGGGGACCATATGGGATTCTGGGATTCAAATCATCGTCCTTCTGCATGCAAGGCAAACACCCTATCTCCATGCTATCTCTCCGGGCCCCCTTAAGTTATTTTTGTTATTTTTGGTTTGGGGACCACATTGGCAGTACTTAGGGAACCAAGTGGTTCCAGAGAGTGAATCCAAGCATATTGCTTTGGGATCTCTGTGGACCTCTTAAGTTTTTTTTTGTTTTTTTGATTTTGGGGTTACTCCTGGCTCTGCGCTCAGAAACGCTCTCGGCAGGCTTAGGGGACCATATGGGATGCTGGTAATTGAACTCGGTTCATCCTGGATTGGCTGCATGCAAGGCAAATGACTTTCCACTATGCTATTGCTCTGGCCTCCTTTTAAACTTTTTGGTCCACAGCTGGCAGTGCTCAAGGACTGTTCCTGGTTCTATGTTCAGGAGTGACCTTTGGCAGTACCCAGTGTCCTATTGTAGGGTTCAAGGGTGGAATCAGTGTTGACAGCATACAAGGCAAGCACCTTATTAACTATAGTTAATATATATATAACTATAGTTATAACTATAACTTATTAACTCCAGCCCAAAATTAGATTTAAGTTTTAGACTAACTTTTTTATTCCTCGGAGAAACCTTAGGCCAGTGTAATAGAACAGTGGGTAGGTTGTCTGCCTTGCATGCAGACATGGGTTCGATTCCCACTATCCCACATAGTCCCAGAGTACCACCAGGAGTTATTCCTGCGGGCAGCACCAGGAGTAACCCCTAAGCATCAGTTTTTCCCCACCGTCCATAGAAAATCTAAACCTAACATTAGTCATAATGTATTCAATATTTTTATATATTAATCAATTTTGCTTGTTTGTATAATTATAATTTGTGATAAAAGATTATCTTGAATAGGGACCAGAAAGGTGGTGTAAGCGGTAGGGTGTTTGCCTTACACACGCTAACCTAGGACAGACAGCAGTGCGATCCCCCAGCATCCCATATGGTCCCCCAAGCCAGAAGCGATTTCTGAGTGCAGAGCCAACCCCGAGTGTCACCGGTGTGCCCCCCCAATAAAAACTGTCTTAGCTTTCATAAACTTTATTGGGGGGGGGCACACCCAGCAGTACTCAGCTTAGTCTAGGCTCTGCACTAAGTAATCACTCCTGGCAGATTCAGGGGGACTATATGAGATGCCATGAATGAACCAAGGTAAGTTGTATGCAAGACAAGAATTCCTATCCTCTCTGCTACCTCGTTGGCCCTCAAACTATTTCATTGGGGGGGGGGGTGGCGCTAAGGATTTACTCTTGGCTCTGAGCTCAGAAATCACTCCTGGCTTGAGGGACCATCTGGGATGACAGGGATCAAACCTGCATTCATCCTGGGTCAGCAGCGTGCAAGGCAGATGCCCTACCACTGTGCTACCATTCAGACCCCCCTTAAACTTTTTTTTGGAAGGTCACATCCAACGGTGCCTCAGGGGTTACTCCTGGCTCTTGTGCTCAGAAATCGCTCCTTGCATGGGGGACATATGGAACGCCGGATTCAAACCACCACTGTCCAGTTCTGGGTCGGCTGCATGCAAGGCAAATGCCTGTACCGCTATGCTATCTCTCCAGTTTGAGGGGTCAAACTACTTTTTTTGTTTTGTTTTGGAGCCACACCCAGCAGTACTCAGGGATTACTCTTGGCTCTGCACTCAGGGGTTATTCATTCCTCGAGGTGTTCTGGGAACCATATGTGATGCCATGATTAAAACCAAGTCAGTTGTGTGCAAGGTAAGCACCTACCCTCTGGCCCTCAAACTATTTTTGTTTGTTTTAGTTTTTGGGCCACACCCAGAAGTAATCAGGGATTACTCTTGGCTCTGCACACAAGGTTTATTCATTCCTGGTGGGGCTCAGGAAATATGGGATGCAGGGGACCGAACCTGGGTTGGCCGCGTGCAAGGCTAATTACCCTATCCACTATGCAATTGTTCCAAACCTGGCCGTCAAAACTATTTAAAAGAATAAAAATGTGGGGGCCGGGCGGTGGCGCAAGAGGTAAGGTGCCTGCCTTGCCTGTGCTAGCCTTGGATGGACCACAGTTCGATCCCCCGGCGTCCCATATGGTCCCCCAAGCCAGGAGCAACTTCTGAGCACATAGCCAGGAGTAACCCCTGAGCGTTACCAGGTGTGGCCCAAAAACCAAAAAAAAAAAAAAAAAAAAAGAATAGAAATGTATTATTTAGATCCCGGAGAGTGATAGCACAGTTGTAGGGTGTTTGCCTTACAAGTGGTTAACCCGGGATTGAATAGGGTTCGATTCCAGCATCCCCATATGGTTCCCTGAGTGATTTGCCAGGAGCCTTTTCTGAGCACAGATTCAGGAATAACTCCCAAGTGCTGCTGGGTGTGGCCAAAAACCCTAATATAATTTGTTTCTTTAAGGCTCTGGGGACTACTCCTGGCATGTGCTTAGAGATTGAATTCTCCAGCCCTTTGAGCTAATTCCCTGGCCCTTAGTCTGGAGACAGTACTGCAGCTTGGGCACTTACCTTGTATGTGGCTGACCTGGGTTCATTTCCTAGCATCTCATGGTTCAGGCATAATCAGGAATGATTCCTTAGTGCAGAGCCAGGAGTAACACCTGGAATCGACATGCTCTCTACTAAAAAGGTTAACTGAGCCTTTACGTGGCCATAATGATAATACAGTGGTGTCGGGTAAAGTACTTGCTTTGCACGCAACAAACCAGGGTTCAATATCTGAAAGCAGAGCTAAGGATTAACATCTAAGAACTGGCAGGTATGGTCCAAACACCTTTCCCACACCAAAACAGCTCCAATACCAAAATAAACATTCATAAAAAACCCCATCTTATTTATTTTTTTGTTTTTTTGGGTCACACCCGGTGGTGCTCAGGGGTTACTCCTGGCTCTGCGCTCAGAAATCGTTCCTGGCAGCCTCAGGGGACCATACGGGATGCTGGGATTCGAACCACCGTCCTTCCGCGTGCAAGGCAAATGCCTTACCACTGTGCTATCTCTCCGGTCCCAAAGAAACCATCTTATAAAAACGGCTTGGATTAGGGTTAGAGAGTTAACATACTGCATAAGCTTTTTTTTTTTTTTCGTTTTGTTTTTGTTTTTGGGCCACACCCGGTAACGCTCAGGGGTTACTCCTGGCTATGTGCTCAGAAGTTGCTCCTGGCTTGGGGGACCATATGGGACACCGGGGGATCAAACCGCGGTCCGTCCAAGGCTAGCGCAGGCAAGGCAGGCACCTTACCTTTAGCGCCACCGCCCGGCCTGCATAAGCTTTTTTGCCTTGCATATGCCTGCCCTGAGTTTGATCCCTGGCACTCCATATGGCCCCTACCTGTTATCCCAGAGCACATAGCCAGGAATAAGCTCAAAGGTCAGCTAGGTAGGGGCCAAACAAACAATCATAATAAAATCACTTAGATCAAAAGTTCATTATCTGGTCTGCTAACAATGATAAAACATATCTTAAAGAAACTGAGAGCGCCAGAGAGATTGGTCACTGAGTAAAGGCACTTACTTTGCACGTGGTCATTCTGGAGTTTGATCCCAAGCACTGATATGTTACCTGAGTACAGCCAGAGTGATCCCCGGATACCTGGGTGATCTGACCGCAAACCATCACCACCCTGTTAACGACGCCCAAAGAACCTGAAAGGGTGGCGGGGTATTCTCTAAGTCCAACTCCAGTAGTGGAAGTTTCTTTTTGGTTTTTTTTTGGGCCACACCCAATAGCCTGGCTATGCGTTTAGAAATCGCTCCTGGCTTAGGGGACCATATGGGATGCTGGGGATCAAATAGAGGTTTGTCCTGGGTCAGTCGCTTGCAAGGTAAATGCCCTACCACTGTGCCCCAGGGAAAGTTTCTAATTGATTCATCTTTGGGTCCTGGCTTCAGTTTTCTTGTATAAAATATATCAAAAATGCGGGGCCGGAGAGATAGCATGGGGGTAAAGCGTTTGCCTTTCATGCAGGAGGTCATCGGTTCGAATCCCGGCATCCCATATGGTCCCCCGTGCCTGCCAGGAGCAATTTCTGAGCCTGGAGCCAGGAATAACCCCTGAGCACTGCCGGGTGTGACCCAAAAACCACAAAAAAAAAAAAAAAAAAATTAAAAAAGCAGTATTATCTGTTCTGAGTCTGCATTTACCTAACAAACATTCGTTTTCTTAGCCAACTGGGTTACAGAACAATAAAAGTAGAAAATTTTTCTAAAAGTATGTTTATTCATCTCTTACATAAAACTGAGAAAATATTAAATGTCCATCGTATAAAGAATGGGGATGCTTAAGATCCCAAGAGTCTCTCCCCAAAAGTCTCTGCTCTGTCTTATTACCTGTCAAGTTGAGTATTTCCCAGAGAATCCAGAAATAAGACCTACAAGTTATTTGGATTTGTTGACAAAAAGGGAAACTAAGAAAGGTGTTCATCACAAGAACATCAAATATTTTTTTTTTTTTTTTGTTTTTTGTTTTTGGGTCACACCAGGCAGTGCTCAGGGGTTATTCCTGGCTCCAGGCTCAGAAATTGCTCCTGGCAGGCACGGGGGACCATATGGGACGCCAGGATTCGAACCGATGACCTCCTGCATGAAAGGCAAACGCTTTACCTCCATGCTATCTCTCCGGCCCCAAGAACATCAAATATTAACAGAAACAAGTTGACTGAGTCTCTGCCTTTAAAAGAAACAGTGGAAAAAGAGAAGACAAATATTTTCATTTCAAAGTAATTTATATTAATGATAGTTGGGCAAAATGATATCCTGAGATGTACTTTCACAAGTAAATTCAGATCCCTTAAGGCAGGGGTCTCAAACTCGTGGCCCATGGGCCGATTGTGGCCCTCCGTACAACATTTTGTGACCTTGCCCTAGAGGAATCTTTTTTGTTTTGTTTTGTTTTGTTTTAGTTGTTTGGGTCACACCCCCAATGTTCAAGGCTTACTACTGACTTTGCACTCAAGGATCACCCTGACTTTGCCTCCTGCGGCCCCCAGGTAAATTGAGTTTGAGACCCCTTCCTTAAGGTATTTAAAAGGTATCTTTCATGACAAATGATTAAAAATAGTAGTCTTAAAGAAAAATATGCAAACCTTTTTTTTTTTTACAGAATAGTATAAATGTTTATTTTCTGTATGATTTACTTTGCTATCCTGATTTTACAATATAGAAAAGTGGTTTTTGTTTGAATAGCTCTAGTAAATATAAACTTAATCTTTCTACTTTGGGATGTAAATAGAGCTAAAAAATTATATAGCCAACCCTCCCCAAATAGTCTTTTGAAATTGTTGAATTGATGTGGATATTAATCTTATTCAGCAACTTGATGCAAATGCCTAAACGCAAAAAGTTGTTAAGTAACTACACAGAAAGAAAAAAAAAAAAGCTTATATTCCTGATAGCTCTCGAAAAATCAGAAAAACTAGTAGCATTTGATTGCACCTTCAAATTTTTACAAGCAAAACATTCAAGCAATGCCATCATACATAATCTACAATTGAAATCCAAATTCACAAACATTTTCTGCACACTGTATATATAAATACACATCACAAAGGTGCAATTGGAATTAAACACAGAATATGTACAAAATGAACAAAGTTTAGATTTAGACCAAAAAGGTACTGTAATCTTTTGAAAAATAACTTGATTAGATATTATTTTATCCTCTTACACTAATTTACATTTATACAAATTTTAAACATACTAAGAGTGAGATGCTAAGAATGTCTGCACTATCTACATTTAAAGTTACTGCACAATAATTTTATAAATCCAAATTTCAAAAGGAAGATACTTCAATGATAACGGAATCTTCTTTTGGATTACTTAATGTCTATTGCCTAAAACCTGCATGTTCATATGAACATATATACACACATAATACATACAACTATAGATTCCTTGTAGGAAATGAGATAATCATATACTAATAATTACTGAAGATTAAGGTATCTAATAAAATGCCTAAAGTCCAATATGGTTTTTATTTTCTTTGTCATAAGAACCAGAGTCCTAGTATAATGGCTCTTAAGTTCAGGAAGTTTTTTAATTACAGAAAGTGATTTAGGTTATTTCAGTAATTATATAAAAACACTCATCCCTTCAGTTTACTATTTAAATCTCTGACTAAAAATAATGCCATGTCGAAAAAGCTTTCCTTCTAAAAAAAAAAAAAATCAATCCCAAGACAATTCTGAAAGCTTTGCCTGGAAGCCAGAAGTCACATATTGGTTAAAACCTCTTAGTTCAAAAATCTAGAACTGCTTGTATAGATGAAAAATCCTTCCCAAATTCATCTCTGAAAGCTTCAATATTATTTCTCCATTCAAGCCAATAATAGCAGAGTTCAATTTCTATATGAGTTCAATTTGAGTTCTAGAGGAGTTTCTAATGAGTTCAAGTTCTATATGACCACATAACGACTCTATGCAGGTATTCCCTCCTTGTAACAGTACCTACTCACTTTGACAATTTATTATCATTTCAAATACATACCATCTCTATGGAAAATTAAAATATCCCAGAACATTTCTTAGACCATCATTATAGAAACACATTGATTATCCGTGAGAATTGCTATTCTTTGATACTTTTTAAGAATATATTTAAAACTTTTGTTTTTGTTTTTGGGCCACACCCAGTGATGCTCAGGGGCTACTCCTGGCTATGTGCTCAGAAATCACTCCTGGCTTAGGCGACCATATGGGGCGCCAGGAGATGGAGCCTTGGTCCGTCCTAGGTCAGCGCATGCAAGGCAAACGCCCTACCGCTTGCGCCACCACTCCAGCCCCTTAAAACATCAGGTGTGCTCATACATTATTTTGCCTCCAGATATTTCCAAAGTGACAAAGGGTTATTATTCCAGAATCAACCCCAGTTGTTTTTTTCTTTAAGAATATTTTTTGAAACTTATCATTTCAGTATGTTTCGCAAGTATTATGTGTAGATATTCTACCTGCTTGCATTCTAGGTTGAATTCCAAAGAATAAGTAAAATCAACGCTTCTTTGACTTCTTCTACTAGAACAAAGTCATACAACACCATACATTATAAATAATATTATAGCAATTTATAAATATTCTTTGTGAATAGAATCATAAAGGTAGGACATCTAATTCTTAAGAAACCCAAGCAAATTAGAAATCTGTAACACACACAAAAATTTCCATTTAGAAGGGGCGTAAGCAGATCTAACTATGACTTTAGATGGACTGATCCCCTCATTAAAATATCTTTTTTCTTTGTTATCATTTCAGGTCTCACAGGATAGAATTAACAGTGCAGTAATTGCTACACTGTCTCCCAGCAGATCCAGTGTCCCCGCACTTTAACTTCTCTTTCTCGGTTCAGCTCCATTTATCAATCTTCTATGCCACCTTAACTCCTCTGTTAAGCTCCTCCTTCTATCAGCCTTCTGTGCCATCTTAACTCCTCTGTTAGGCTCCATCTATCAGTTGTCTGTGCCGCCTTAACTCCTCCGTTCCACTTCCTCTATTGGTCTTCCTTCCAAGAGTCAGCAATTCATGGCACAAGGGCCACTTTTTGCTTTTCCTGCAGAGTTGATAACGCTCATCAAACACCGGCCAAATTCCTCAATTATCATCCGCTCAGCTGCTGCTTTTGATTTCCCCTTCTTGTCTGCCTGCTCGGCCTGGGCAAGAAGGCAATTACAGGTGGCTTCGGCAACTTCCTTAGTTACGAATGTAAACGGCAATCTGGAATGATTTTTGACAGAGAGAAGAGATGATGATGATGATGATGATACTGAACAGTAGCGGGTGACATTCTTTCATCTGGGAATGTAGCATTCTCACAATTTATCAGCACACTAAATTTGTCTATGATTAATGCAATAACTCTATGGACACCCTAGAGAGCTTTGAAAAATTAGACTTGCTTGGGATCGGAGAGATAGAATGGAGGCAGGGTGTTTGCCTTGCATGCAGAAGGACAGTGGCTCGAGTCCCGGCATCCCATATGGTCTCCTGAGCCTGCCAGGAGTGATTTCCCTTTTTTTTTTTTGTGGTTTTTGGGTCACACCCCGCAGTGCTCAGGGGTTATTCCTGGCTCCAGGCTCAGAAATTGCTCCTGGCACTCACGGGGGACCATATGGGGCGCTGGGATTCGAACCGATGACCTCCTGCATGAAAGGCAAACGCCTTACCTCCATGCTATCTCTCCGGCCCCCCAGGAGTGATTTCTGAGTGTAGAGCCAGGAGGAACCCCTGAGCGCTGCCAGGTGTGACCCAAAAACCAAAAAATAAAATAAATAAATAAAGAATACATATCACTCTATAAAGATCACACATTTTAGTACTTAAACAACTTGTCTGGTTAATTGTTAAGTCTTTTTGTTTGTTTGTTTGTTTGTTTTTTGTTTTTGGGCTACACTTGACAGTGTTCAGGGCTTACTCCTGGCTCTGTGCTCAGAAATCAGTTCTGGCATGCTTGGGAACCAGATGAGGTGCCAATCAAATGTATGCACAACAAATAGTCTACCTGTTATACTATTGCTCCAGCCTCAAATTTTTGTTTGGCGGAGAGAAGGGTGACATCTGGTGATGTTCAAGGATTATGCCTCACTCTTCACTCAGGAATAACCTCAGTGAGGTTACTCTTCACTCTCCCCTCTGAGCTCTCTTGGAGGTGCTCTGAGGACCATATGGGAAGCCGAGGACCTAACCTGGATTGGCCATATGTAATTCAAGTGCCTTGCCCACTGTTCTATTTCTCAAGCCCCAACTTTTAAGTTCTCTCTAAGAAATCCCCTTCATTTATTCCCTTTGTTGTGATGACTGGGCTTCACACACATCTTGTGATACTGTCTGGATCACACACTTTGTTATGGCACCAGAACCACTTAATAGCAGTGTTAGCAAGGGGGGGTGTCAAGGCCATACACCTCAAGGCTGGTACGCTACCACTAAGCATCCCCAGTCAGATTCTTCAGGTTTAACCTTTCTCTTCTAGATCTCAATAGTCTAATGAACTAAGGAACTGTAGTAAACTAGCACTGGGGCACTTCAATGGGGGTGGGGGGTAAAATGCTAACAGTTACAAGGGAAAAGCAAGAGAATGTAAGAAAGCACAATAATATGAATCAAGTGACTACCAGTAAAAGCTATAACAATGAGGCATTCTCAATAATTACCCTAGCTGGGATATATAAATCTAACAAAGCATAACAAACTAAACATAATAAACAAACAAACTGGGCCTGGAGAGATAGCACAGCAGCGTTTGCCTTGCAAGCAGCCGATCCAGGACCAAAGGTGGTTGGTTCGAATCCCAGTGTCCCATATGGTCCCCTGTGCCTGCCAGGAACTATTTCTGAGCAGAGACAACCAGGAGTAACCCCTGAGCACTGCCGGGTGTGGTCCAAAAAACCAAATAAATAAACAAACAAACAAACAAACAAACTAAACTAAACTAAAGTTACTGTGTGTTTTAGAACTCGGTATGTGACTAGTAGTTCTTCTAATAAGTTTACATCCCCTTACAATAATTAACTAAATAGGAAAAAAAAATACAAAATTAGGCTTACAGCAACCAAAATTTTACTCAAACAAGGTCATTTCTTGGGACCTGGGAGATGATGGCTCAAAGGGCTAGTATTCATGCTTTACATAGAGGGGACCTTATATTTGAACACCTATACAACAAGGGCACTTGAGTACTTACATGAATGGCTACCCAACACCCACGTATGGTCCAAAAGCAAAAAACAAACAAAGAAACAAACACCCCTAGAATTAAAAAGAGACTAACAAAATAAATATCCATGAATCCTACACACACAAAAAAAGATGAAAACATTGACTTACTTTCCTCCTCCACTATTCAAAGTTGGTGTTGGCCTCGTAAGCAAGTCCGAAATTTGGGAGGATAACTTAGTCTTTGCTGCTGTCTGCTGCTGTACCCTCACTTCAGCTGCGTCTGCCAAGTGCATCAATGTCTTTCTTTCCGGACTTTCTTCAAAGTTCTTACAGCCGATGCATTTGCATATTGAGGAACACATTATTTTTGCCTAGATAAAAGATAATCAGAATAAAAGCTTCCAAATCAAAAAGGTATTTCTTATTAAAAAAAAAAAGTTGGGCCACACAGTTTTGTTCCAGGTTTCCTCCAGGCTCTGCCCTCAGGGATCACTTCTGGCTTGGAGACCATATAAGGTGCCAGGAATTCTTGGGTTTGCTGCATACAAGGCAAGTGCCATACCCATTGAACTATCACTCCAGCCCCTAAAAAACATTTCTCTAAGTAGATTCCATACTTGAATCAAATGGCATTTATCTAACAGTATCATTGCTTGCTGACAAACACAAATGGGCTAATCATGCTTATGGGTAAGTCAGATTTATGAATGTTGATTAATCTGTTAAGTTATGATGTTTATGGTCGTGCCCTTTCAACATCAATTGCCCTGGCACAACACCCCAGTACAGATCTTGAACTCAACTACATCAATCTAATGACTATGCTCATGTTGGTGATCCCAACTAATACAAACACACAATTTCCCAATAAGTTTTCCTATTTATTATGTTTATCACCTTCTCTGAATCCCCTTTTTCAGCTTCCCAAAACCTTTGCTAGACTATTTCACACTTAGTGTCTCCTTTCAAACAAACATATGTAAAATTTCAATGGGCTAAAGTATGTACTTTGCATATGGGAGTCCCATGTCTTATGGTCCCCTATATGGTCCTACGTGATTTGATGCTGGGTGTGAGTGCTGCATCAAACTCTGTGTGTGTGTGTGTTATTTTATGGAGAAAACCTAAGTGATATATACATATCAACTAAAAAATATAGAATTAGAATTACTACTATTTATGGGGCTGGAGAGATAGCATGGAGGTAGGGCGTTTGCCTTTCATGCAAGAGGTCATCGGTTCGAATCCCAGCGTCCCATATGGTCCCCCGTGCCTGCCAGGAGCAATTTCTGAGCATGGAGCCAGGAGTAACCCCTGAGCACTGCCGGGTGTGACCCAAAAAACCACAAAAAAAAAGAAAGAAAAAAAAAAAGATTAGATGACTGCCAGAATTACTACTATTTATAAAATCACATGGCAATTTTCTGCATCTTCTTCCACTCCAACCATCTGGCACAGGCTCAATTTATTCTTTTTAGATGCCAGTGTACATTTGATTTGGGCATTCATTTCTCTACTGATGTGTATCATTTTATTTTCAGTGTGGTTTTATGCTTTCAAGTCTATGAGATAGCTTTCTAGAACTGAGCTCACTGGTCAAAGAATATCCACAATAATTTTAAGAGATATGAGAAGACTAACTTTTCAAAAGATTACTGTAGGGGCCGGAGAGATAGCATGGAGGTAAGGCGTTTGCCTTTCATGCAGGAGGTCATCGGTTCGAATCCCGGCGCCCCATATGGTCCCCTGTGCCTGCCAGGAGCAATTTCTGAGCCTGGAGCCAGGAATAACCCCTGAGCACTGCCAGGTGTGACCCAAAAACAAAAAAAAAAAAAAAAAAAAAAAAAGATTACTGTAATACCTCATATCTCATCAGCAATGTATAATGGAAGCTTTCCCGACAGTTCCTTACATTATATATTCTAGTTCTTTATTTTCTGTTTTAGGGTTCAGCCTGATAGTTCTCAACTTACAAGACACCTTGTAGTGCTGGGCTCAAAACCCAGCCTTCCAATGTGCTCTGGCCACTTTATGGCTCAATTATAGTTCTTATTAATAGTAACCACCTGACTGGAAGGGATAACGAGAAATTCCATTCATTCATAATTTACATTTCCTTGACTCCTAGTAAATTTGAGGTTTTGGTTCTTAAGTTTCCAGTGGGATTTGTTGTTTATTTGTTTTTGGGCCACACCCGGTGACACTCGGGACACTCCTGGCTATGTGCTCAGAAATTGCTCCTGGCTTGGGGGACCATATGGGATGAAGAATCAAACTGAGTCCATTTGGGTACAAACAAGACAAGACAAATGCCCTACTGCCCAGATAACATTTTTATGCTCGACTGCTAAGCCCCCTTTCCCACACCCCCTCCCACTAATTTTATTGAAAAATAATAAATTGTTATTCTAACTTATATACTTCTGGGTCTAATGACAAAGAAATCATAAATGGAAAATAAGCTGAGACCCTAAGTAGTGAAGACTGAACCAATATATCAGTCCCCCAAGTTTTGCAGGGAAAGACAGGTCTTCCTCAAACTAAGGCTGACATAGACTCGTTTGGGGTATTTACAAACTTTTTTTGGGGGGCAGAGGGGAGGTCACACCCAGCAGCACTCAGGGGTTATTCCTGGCTCTGTCCCCAGAAATCACTCCTGGCAGGTTCAGGGGACAATATGGGATGCTGGGAATCGAACCTGGATCTGTCCCGGGTTGGCCACATGCAAGGCAAAAGCTCTACCACTGTGCTATATCACTTGGCCCCAGAATTTACAAACTATAAGAGAAAAGCAGTGTCCCCATTTTCAAATAAGTTTTTAGATTATACCCTTTCTACAGTGATTTTCAAAAGACAAAAAGCCAGAGCAGAAATTTAGTGGGTACAGCGCTTGCCTTGTACGTGGCTGACCTGGGTTGCTCAAACAAGCTAGGAGTGATCTCTGAATTTCGAGCAGAAACAAGGTGGACTCTCCCAAACACTCTTGTGGAAGTAAAGACAAACCCAGATAATTCTCCCCACCAGCATCTCACCTCGTAGCATTCACAGTAGTTTTTAAGACAGCCTGATCGTTTGCAATTACATCCTTTGCTATGACGTCGATCTGATTCTCCTTCTTTTCCTTTCCCTATTTTAGGCTTAAATGCTTCTGGATTCCTGTCAAGGCATGCCTAGCAAAAACAAGTCAAACAGCAAATGAAGCTAAGTTTAAATACCAAAAAAAAGAATTTTCACAGAATGATTAGATTCTACCCCAAAACAAGTTGGAGATTTTTATCAGGTAAAAGAACAAAAAATAATCACCTTTATTGCTTTCTGCCTTTCATTTTCATGTTCCAAATTGTTATAACAATTTGTACAATTGCAATTGTTACAAAATTCACCGTTTGCAAAGCAGTCACAATATCTGGAATAAAAAAATAGCGTGTAAATCAGAGAGTAAAACTAGAATTTATCTGATTCAGTAGCACACGTAAGTGACAAAGTATTTTAAAATATATTCAGACTTTTCTAGTTCTTTAGTTAATGGCATGCTGAATATCTACCGCATAATAATGCTCAAAAATTTTAAATTCAAGCCATTCGATCCTAGAATACTGGTTTAGAAAGAACATCTTTTTTGCAACCACCATCCCCCAAATATTTGATTCAAATTCATTTAAGTGGTATAATGTAAGCTATGATTTGTTAGCAGAACCTGATCCTTTGAACTCGTCATGTTTCTTTGGATCCTAAGCCCCATGTAAAAACAATGAACAATTCATGTAAGTCAAGACCCTTAGAGTAGGGCTAATAAGCAAATTATCATCAAGTGGTTTTTTTTTTTTTTTTTTTTTTTTTGCTTTGGAACCATATCCAGCAGAGCTTGGGGGAAACATGCATTGATGGGGACCGAACCCGAGGCTAATGTATGAAAAGCCTGTGCTCCAGCCATTGAAACGGAGATCCCAACAATATTTTTAAACTGTTGGGGTTTTCAAAGTATCACTTATTTACGAGATTAAATATAAAGCTCTTAAGTAAAATAAAATATGTTTGCTGCTGTGAGATGTATCTATCTTATACTGCATTCTCTGTCTTAATGTCTACCCTGGGGTCTCATCTAGGCTAGAGACCCAAAGATTTCTCCTCTCCAAGTGCACAAAAGAGGACTTTCATTGACCTATGTGCTTGAATACCTGTCTGCATATTTAAATTAATCAGATTATATGAAATTGGTCTAGTAAGGATTTTTGGTTAATTCTAATTTTTAAAGCATCTATAGTTACAGCAAATGAGAAAATAAACCAGACTTACAATTTCAAACAGAGTGATTTTGTACAATTACAGGGCTTTCTCGGTCGGCTGGTAGATTCTGAGGGGATTATGCTATACAAACAGAAAAAAAATATATATATGTATTTTAATCAATTACAGGTAACAGTTTAAAATGAGATGTCTCCATCGGTGGAAGGAAGCAGATATTGGTGGTAGGACTGGTGTTGGAACACTATGTCTAAAACACCTATTATGAACACCTTCGTAAATAACAATGTCTTAATAAAAAATCAAAGAGAAAAATGAAAATCGTTAAGTCTCCAATCTAGAAACTCCTCCAAAATAGAGCTTGACAAAAGTGTCCATCTCTAACATAAGATTACTGTGTGATTCCAGTGACAGTGAGTTCAAAATTAAGTTGTAGCATGGAAAGCAACGAAAAGGTCTGGGGTGAGCTCTGCAGATAGGAACACAACCTATATATGAGTCCCTGGGTTCAAGCCTACCCCACCCCCAAATAATTAATAATAATAATAACAATAATAATAATAATAAAGAGATATAAAGAGCTAAGAAGCTGCTATCTGTTTTTTGTTTATTGGTTTGGGGTTATACTCAGCAGTGCTCAGGAGTTACTCCTGGCTTTGTGCTCATAAATTGCTCCTGGCAGGCTCGGGGACCATCTGGGGATCAAACCCAGGTTAGTCCTGAATCAGCTATGTGCTAGGCAAACGACCTACTGACTGTGCTATCATTTTGGCCCCATAAAGCTGCTTTTTAAAACACTTTTTATTTTGGAGGCCAGAGAGATAGAATAAGGTGCGTGCCTAGCTTTAATCTGACCCCGCTTTGATTTCTGATACCTCAGGATTCCCCAAGCACAGTCAGATGCACCCTGGAGGTTTCCTGGTGTGGCCCAGGAAATCCCTGCACCACAGACAACCTGCAGCACAACAGCCTCAGACAACCTAGTTGGCAGGTAACTGCCAAGGGGCACCCCCAGCCTCTTGATCGCTGCTTGGGAAATGCCTCTACAGTCCGATACAAATTCTTACTAAGTTTATTTTTCCAAACACTTACCCATTAAATGGAAGCCTTGCCTGGGTCTGAATACCAGGTGTTCCAGTAAAGTTAGAGTTGCTTGCTATAGACACATATGAAGACTGCTGTAGCTATAAAAAAAAAAAAGAAGTTCAATTTGGAACATATCCCCCCAAATGGTAATACTCTAAAATATAATACAATTTCACTTATTAAAGTAATTAAAACATACAAAAATAAAATAATAAAAACATAATGAAAAAATTATTTTCTGTTTAGTTGGGGAGCATTGGCGTTCTATCTGGGGACACTCCTGGCAATGCTCTAGTAACTGTATAAGGTAATGCGAATAAAACTGGGGCCAGCAACATACGAGGCAGGAGCCATACCCCCGTATTATGTCTCTGGTCCTCTCCTTTTTGAGGTGTGTGAGGGGGTTTTAGGTCAGACCCAGGAGTGTTCATTGGGCTGTGTAGAGCTGGATGTATGTAAGGCAAGTGCCTTAAGCCCAGTACTGTGCGGTACCATCTCTCTAATCCCAGAATGAACAATTTCATACATACTACTACTTTAACGAGGCCTTCTATAGACTTATACCAACACAAGGGAGGAAATAGTGTGATTATAAGCAAGTTTTTCATAGAATAAGTATATCAAGATTATTACATTTTAGAAATATTCTGGAAGTACTATAATAACTTACATCAGCTAGAAAAGTTTAAAGTACCTGCCTGGAAATAAAATAGGTATTATAGTGGTAATCATCATTATAAACTATTAAACACAAAAATTATATGTAAAGTATGCAACGATACTCAGGAGCTACTTTGAAGCTCTGCTCAGTGGTTACTTCATCAGTGCTGGGGAGGGGGCAGCTGGTGCTAGGGATCAAAATGAGGTCTCCTGCCCACTAAGCATTCACTCAGCCCACTGACCTATCTCTTCAGTTCTAATTTTTTACACTGATTTCTAAAGATAAAGATAATTGACCATAAAAACAGTAGTAAGCAATGTTTTTTGAATCCATATACCAAAGTACCAAATCAAAGTAATTTGAGAAGACCAAATTCAGTACACCTGGTGGTAATTTGACTAATTCTTTTGAATTAGTTTTTTGAAATTTTGGGGGGCAGCACACCAGGTGACACTCAGAAGTTACTCCTGGCTATGTGCTCAGAAATCGCACCTGGCTTAGGGGACCATATGGGACACCGGGGGATTGAACTGTGGTCCGTCCTAGGCTAGCGCATACAAGGCAGACACCTTACTGCTGTGCTATGGCTCTGGCTTGTTTGCTTTTTTTTAATTTTATTGAGGGGGGTGCCCTACAGACAACTGTACCCAGGGGTTACTCCTGACTTTGTGATCAGACATTACTCTTGGCAGGCTTGTGGGACTATGTAGCATATTGGTTCAAGCAACATGCACAGCAAACACCCTACCAGTCATGCTATCATTCCAGCTACTTCTTCTTTTTTTTTTTTTTTTTTTTGGTCACACCCAGTGGCACTCAGGCAGTAGCACTCAGAAATATCTCCAGGCAGGCTCAGGGGACCATATGGGATGCCGGGAATTGAACCCAACCCAGGTCAGTTCCAAATTGTAGTGAAAGGCAAACGCCCTACTGCTGTGCTATCTCTCCCCTTTTTTTGCTTTTTAATCTATTTTGAATAACCATGAAATAAAGTTACAAGGTTTTTTGTTATGAGTCTCATTTATCATTTGTTTAATTCTTACATGTGAAAGAAAGCCTATTCCTAACTCAAGTTAGCCAGCTGGACACGAGGCGTAGTGATCTTATTCTTTTTGGGGCCAAACCCGGCAGAAGGTTACTCCTGGCTTTGGACTCAGGAATCATTCTTGGTGGGCTCAGGGAACCATATGGAATGCTGGGAATTAGATTCAGGTCAGCCTCATGCAAGGCAGACACCTTTCCAGCTATACTATTTCTTTGGCCCAATAGATAGTGATTTTTAAAATGATCAGATGAGGGGTAAGGGATATGATATAATACCCTAATAGCCCTAAGAACCAAGAACAGTCCAGGTAGCTCCTAAGCACCATCAGGTAAAAACTTACAGAACAGCATATAAGTATATAATTTTTTTTTTTTTTTTGGTTTTTTGGGCCACACCCGGTGACGCTCAGGGGTTACTCCTGGCTATGTGCTCAGAAGTCGCTCCTGGCTTGGGGGGCCATATGGGACGCCGGGGGATCGAACCGCGGTCCGTCCGAGGCTAGCGCAGGCAAGGCAGGCACCTTACCTTTAGCGCCACCGCCCGGCATATAAGTATATAAAAATGTATTAATACAACTGTATATACACATAAAAATAAAGTAAATTGGTTTTTGTTTCTTTTTTTTTTTTTGTTTTGTTTTTTGGGTCACACCCAGCGGTGCTCAGGGGTTACTCCTGGCTGTGTGCTCAGAAATAGCTCCTGGCAGGCACGGGGGACCATATGGGACACCGGGATTCGAACCAACTACCTTTGGTCCTGGATCGGCTGCTTGCAAGGCAAACACCGCTGTGCTATCTCTCTGGGCCCGGTTTTTGTTTCTTTGTTTTTTTTGTTTTGTTTTGTTTTTTTTGGGTCACACCCGGCAGCGCTCAGGAGTCACTCCTGGCTCTATGCTCAGGAATCGCTCCTGGCAAGTTCGGGGGATCACATGGGGTGCCGGGACTTGAACCATGGACCCTCTGCAGGCAAGGCAAATGCCTTACCTCCATGCTATCTCTCTGGCCCCAGAAACTGTTTTAAAACACCAAAGTGACAAGATGAGACAGATCACTCTATTATTTGTAAATACTTTCATAGTCACTTTAAAAAAAAAGGATGGTGGCATCATATTCATACATTAGGGAGAGAGCTTTTATATAATCACAAACTTTTACGGCATTCTTCTGAACTTTTTGAGCTGTAACATCAACTTATTTTCTTTTTATCTATTTTTTTTTTTTTGCATTATGCTGCTTTGCTCACTGCTACTAAGCAATTTCTTTTTATTCTATTCCAGTAGTATGTCTGCAATCAAATGCCAAAGTTTGTCCTCATTTTGTTTAGTCTTTTTTAGGGGTAAGGGGAACAGGAAGGATTAGCCTGGCAATGCCCAGGGGACCATATAGGGTGCCAGGGGTTGAACCCAGGTCAGCCATACAAGTGTCCTACCCGCTGTACTATCTCTCTCATCAATACTGTCTATTCTTCTTTTTTTTTTCCTTTCTCCACATACATGATGTCTATTTTAAATATTAAAAAAATAAAACTCAACTCAAACGTCACTGTTTTGCAAATAACATTTGAAGCCTGATCAGATGTTGTAAACAACCACAAAGAGTGATGAGTTTAGTTAGAGAAATAACTACATTTTGAACTGTCCTAATAATGAGAATGTATGAGGGAAATGGAGAGCCTGTTTAGAGTACAGGCGGGGGTCGGGTGGGGAGGAGGGAGACTTGGGACATTGGTGATGGGAATTTGCACTGGTGATGGGTGGTGTTCTTTACATGACTGAAACCCAAACACAATCATGTATGTAATCAAGGTGTTTAAATAAAAAAAAAAAGAAAAAAAAAGATGTTGTAAACAGTTTAGGGAGGGGAAAGTGCTGCTTGGCTGAGCTCCCATGATGCCCTGGAACTCAGTGTCTCGTGCTCTTCCTCCTACCTGAGTGACATACTGCGCAGGAAGCACCGCGTAGCCCACATTGCCTGTCCCTGGAGCAGGAGCCAGGACAGTGCCGGGTGGCAGGTTGGTGAGGTTTGGCTGGATCTGTGGCAGTGGTGTAGCAGGCATGATGAGCCTCTGCTGGGGCTGACTGGTAGTGACAATCTGTGAAGTTGGGTTGATTGGTTTTGGAACCACCTACACAGAATGGAAGGACATTATAAAAATGAATCCTGCAGCATCTCAATTCAATAGAAAATCCTTCTCCTGGGGCCGGCGAGGTGGCGCTAGAGGTAAAGTGTCTGCCTTGCAAGCGCTAGCCAAGGAAGGACCCTGCAATTTGATCCCCCGGCGTCCCATATGGTCCCCCCAAGCCAGGGGCAATTTCTGAGCGCTTAGCCAGGAGTAACCCCTGAGCATCAAATGCGTGTGGCCCGAAAAACCAAACCAACAAACAAAAAAATCCTTTTCCTGGCATTGCTAGAGAGACCATATGGAATGCTGGAAATTGAACCTGGGTTGGCTTAGTGCAAGGTAAATGCTCTACCCATTGTATTAATACTCCCTGAACTGAATTTTTCTTTTTTCTTTTTTTTTGTTTTTGAGTCACACCCGGCAGCGCTCAGGGGACCCTATGGGATGCCGGGATTTGAACCACCGACCTTCTGCATGAAAGGCAAACACCTTACCTCCATGCTATTTCTCTGGCCCCTGAAGTGAATTTCTTAACTGTTCTTTTTATTGGGGGGGTGGGGTGGGGGAGTCACATCCAACTATGCTCATGGGTTTCTCCTGGCTTTGTGCCATGGCAGTGCTCATAGGACTGAAATATGCTCATATGGGATCAAATCTGGATTGGTCATGTGCAAGATTAAGTGTCCTACCCATTGTACCATTGCTTCATTCCCTGAACTGTCCACTTTAAAATTGGCTGTTGGGGGGCAGAAAGAAACGTAACTCACCTGTTTGACGGTCTGCGCTGAGACAATGGGCACTGACATCCGTACCGGGGCCGCACTGACCACCACGGGCTTTGCTTCTTAAAGGAGGGGAGAGAAGAATGTATTCAGAGAAAATGCTTGAGACATTCAGTGCTCTCTACAACCTCGTGAAAGATGAAGACATTTATTGTCTCTCTGAAGCCATCTTTCACAGGATAATGACCAGTGAACACAGATACAACTTAAATTCTCTGCCTGTTTCCTCATTTAAAAGTAAGGGAGAGGGCCCGGAGAGATAGCACAGCGGTGTTTGCCTTGCAAGCAGCCGATCCAGGACCAAAGGTGGTTGGTTCGAATCCCGGTGTCCCATATGGTCCCCCGTGCCTGCCAGGAGCTATTTCTGAGCACACAGCCAGGAGTAACCCCTGAGCACTGCCGGGTGTGGCCCAAAAACCAAAAAAATAAATAAATAAATAAATAAAATAAAAAAAGAAAAGAAATGGGGGCAGCATGAGCTTATTTACAAATGCTGGCAAATGACAGGTTTGGTCGGTGTCTAGGTTACGTGAGGGTCCAAAACAATAGTTAAACTGCATTTTTAGTTGAGTAGGCAAAAGTAGTTTAGTTTGAGTAGGCAAAGTTTCTGCAGCTTTTTAAGTCATCCAGAAATATTGCTGCAAAAGGACCAAAAGAAATTGTCTTTAGTGGCCATGAATAAAACAGCTGTCAGAAACAAAGAACATTAGCAGAAGGCAAATCACAACAGCCTAACCTGAACTGGGAGCACCAAGGTTGAACAGCATGGATAATAGTTGTGGTGGATAAATAGGAACAAAGAAACTAACTCATGAACAGGAGAAAGAAAGGCAAGAGCTATGAGGAATTCTGAAATAATTAATGATTGCAAAGCTTTAAAGTGACCAAAAAAAAAAAAAAAAAAACCAAAAAAAAAAAAAAACCACAAGGTCTGATAGAATGAAATATTTCAAAATAAGCTGATCTGAAGGGAAGAGATAACTGACCAGGAAAAATGCTGCCAGAATCCTGGAAAGAGGCCGGCACCTTACAGACTTATATAGTTGAACCTCGGAGGATTTTTAATACTGCCTACTGCTATTTCTACAGTCTAGAGAGATTTGAGAAAAACCTCTAGGAATTCCCCCTCCAAGTTTTTTATTTTTTTTTTCCCCTTTTCAAATTGAAAGGCCTAAATCTGGTCTAAAAGAAAGAAACCAAGATAATGGATTATAGAAGTACCATAGAAAGAGACTCTGGATAAAAGACTATGAACAATACCAACAGGATTTTTCTCTTTTGGTGAGGAGAGGAGTGAAGGCTAAGTCAGAAGGCTGAATGCTGAGGGAACTCCCCAGAGAGCAGCAGGCACCAGGGCAGATGAAAGAGAAGGGCTGGAGAGCAACCTTCAGAATGAGTGTATAACCAGTGGTGAGGCCTGCAGAGTTCTGAATAAACTAAAAACTACTAATGTGCATGCTTACAAGGGGTCCAATTTATAGTAGATACAATTAAATCCTAGTAAGGTAGTTGTGCTGTAGGAGTGTATGACCCTGAATGACAAAAAGCAATGGCACCTGATACCTGATTTGCACTTGCTTCCATTTCGTTCTGATTCTATTGCTTCAGCTTTAGTGAAGTTATGGTTTCAGCAGTACTACAAAGATCTGAAGGGGGCTAAAAGCCTTGACTTCATGCTGGGATGCATGAATGTATTCTCCACACCACCTGCTCCATGAAAGAGTAGGGCACTGCTCAGGGAGCAGCAATACAGACACAACATCAAAAATCAGAGAAACATTAACTCCCCATGGCCTATGAAATAATGGGAAAGTGTTCTGTACACTTTGGTACTTGGAGGACCATGGAGAACCAGGGATTGAACCCAGGCTCTTGCATGCAAAGTACGGGCATGTGCTTAGTACTCTGAGCGTCTTTCCAGTTTTGCAAAGATTGTTTTTGTTTGTTTTTAGGCCACACCAGTGGCACTTAGGGGTTACGCCTGGCTCTGAGCTCAGGGATCATTCCTGGAGGGTCGCTAAGGGATCGAACCTCAGTCAGACACATGTAAGGCAAATGCCCTACCTACTGTGCTATCACTCCAGCCCTCACCAAGATTCTTTTCTGGGAAAGGAAAGATCAGAAGCTGTCCCCAAGCTTGTCAGGATAGATTTGCAAAACCAGACACCTGGCAACTCTAGATTCGCATGAACTTGGTATCCACAGGTTGAATTTACTGAAATCCAGGACAGTGAGAAAATATGACCACACTGATCAGAAAACAGGATATTAAATCAAACCTACAGAAGGAAATAATTTTGCTGTTTTATATCTAAAGTCCAATTTTTCCCTTCTATATTTTGAACACAGTCCCACATTACAGCTACTACAGCTTTCCAAGTAACTCGGTCTTTTTGATTTTCACATTTAATAAGAATTCTGGGAAAACAAAACAAACAAACAAACAAAAAACCACTTTTAGAACAGTCTCCTTCTGAGCTTAATACACCATACCTGCAACTATATATATAGAATTTTTCAATTCCTTACATTTATTTCATCTCTCACCATATTTGGAAAGGCTGACCAAGGCTGATTACTCAGCGTTTTTCTACATTGCTGCCTCTACTTCTAGGACTAACACG
The DNA here is from genome assembly GCF_024139225.1 of Suncus etruscus. Taxonomy (NCBI): domain Eukaryota; kingdom Metazoa; phylum Chordata; class Mammalia; order Eulipotyphla; family Soricidae; genus Suncus; species Suncus etruscus. The sequence continues at coordinate 72,155,849 of NC_064863.1, forward strand.
TGGAACCTCTGATACATGCTTTTGTTATGTCTTGGGTAGTAAAATGTACAAGATGAGGACATTTGGACTTATGAGTAAATCTCTTCTAGGATTAACCCCGTAAGACATGTCTACGCACTTGATGAGCTTATACAGCTACTGAGACTAACTCCAATAAAAAACGAAAGATTCAACTCATTACTCTGTGAAACAATATGCATTACCCAAATCTTATGGACTAGAAAGACAAAAAAAGAAAAGGTGGGTGTATGTATATTGACAGGAAGAGGGCAGAGACATGAAGGGGCCACAGAGGTAGAAGGGGAAAACAAAGAGGAAAAGTTGAAAGTAGGCAAAAAGGAAGAAGCAAGAGGTGATAAGTATGTCTGGGGGTGTGAGAGGTGAAGGATTGTTTGGTGGGCAGAGATGAGAGAGGTAGAGAGCAAGACTTACACAACATTAGTAAAGACAGGTTCCCATACTACAGAAAAATTTATGAAATGTCTAATCTATGATTCCATTCACCCTAAATCTTTAGCTTCCATTTGTACTTAGATCATGAATAACAAATTAGTATGCTGGAAATGAATATCAGCAAACTATACATCCATACAAAGATATACATAAAATAATGACTGCTGACTGCTTAATATCATATGATATCTGAGTAAACTAGTAGCACTTATCATGGTACTCTTTTTATTTATTTATTTATTTTTTTGGTTTTTGGGCCACACCCGACGGTGCTCAGGGGTTACTCCTGGCTGTCTGCTCAGAAATAGCTCCTGGCAGGCACGGGGGACCATATGGGACGCCGGGATTTGAACCAACCACCTTTGGTCCTGGATTGGCTGCTTGCAAGGCAAACGCCGCTGTGCAATCTCTCCAGGTTCTATCATGGTACTCTTAAATGTTTTTAAGTATTAGGAGAAAATATAAGTATTAAATCAACTGAATTTTCTCTCTCTTATTTTTTGCTTTTGAATCTGACTCGGAGATGCTCAGGAGTTACTCCTGGCTGCACACTTAGGAATTACTCCTGGTGATATTCAGAGGACCATATTGGATGTCAGGGATCCAATTTGGACATGCTGCATGCAATACAAATGCCCTTCCTGCTGTACTATCACTCTGGCCCCACAACTGAACTTTCTTACCACATTTCATTTTCTTCTCATTAAGAAGACCTGTTTACTGTTTAGAAGAAACAGCAAGATTTTCTTCTAAAATCAACTTAAAAGATCAGAAAAAAATTATTTATTATGTCCAGTTAACAGAAAACCCTCTACAATATCCTTTCATGCATTCATTTCCTCCCAACAGTAATTTTAAAGATCTAATTTTGGGGATAAGGAAGGGGAAGAGTATCCACTTGGCAGTGCTCAGGGCCTACTCCTGGAGAATTCACGGGACCATGAGGGCCCTACAGAGTAAACCCAGGTCAGCTGCACACAATGTAAATACCCTACACCTGCTATACTATTTCTTTGGACCCAAGAAGTTATTTTCTCTCAGATCCCATGTTGGACTAGCTGCCAGTATTAGATAGCTCCAAATCACAATCCCTTAATTAAAATAAAAAAATAAATGGCCTTTATTCTGTCTTACATTCAGTAAAAATAACAAATCATTCAATTGTCAACTACTTTTGACACTGATGACATAGTTGCCCCGCTACAAGAAAGAAAATTAGATCTTAGACTATAAGCTGTCCTGATTCTGTCATGCCATTAATATTTTAAAAGAATATATAAATGATGGGACTATATAAAACGATGTCTGAGTCCCTGTGTATAAAGTGGTATAAAATGGTTAAACACACAACTGATAGAAGGGACTACATCCAGGAATTCCTCAAGGAAAAGTAGAACAGAGCTAAGTAACTGAACACATTAAACATTTAAAATGTGGGCTGGAGAGATAGCATGGAGGTAAGGCATTTGCCTTCCATGCAGAAGGACGGTGGTTCGAACCCCGATATCCCATATGGTCCTTTGAGCCTGATAAGAGTGATTTCTGAGTGTAGAGCCAGGAGTAACCCCTGAGCACTGCTGGGTGTGAGCCAAAAACAAAAAACAAACAAACAAACAAAAACAACAACAACAAAACGGAAAAAAACAACAACAACCAAAATAACATTTTAAAAGTTTAATTTGCAATTATAATCAAAAAATAAGTATAAGTAACAGGGACCGGAGCAATGACACAGCGGTAGGTAGTTTGCCTTGCATGCGCTGACCCAGGATGGACCACAATTTGATTTCTGAGCGCAGAGCCAGAAGTAACCCCTGAGCGTCACCCTGAGCCAAAAAAAAAAAAAAAAAAAAAAAGGTAACAGAAAAATAATATATAAAGTTCTTATAATTTATAGTATATTTTATACCATTCCTACTGGTATTTCCCCCAACCCCAACCCCGTTTTTGGGCCACACCCCACATGCTCAGGTTTTGTTTTTTTTTTTGTTTTTTTTTTTTGGTGGGGGGAATTTTTGGGTCAATCCTGGCTCTGCGCTCAGAAATCATTCCTGGCAGCTCGGGAGGCCATATGGATGCTGGGAATCAAACCACTATCTGTCCTGGATTGGCTGTGTGCAAGGCAAATGCCCTACTACTGTGCTACTGCTCCAGCCTTTCAGATAATACGTATTTTAGCTCTGCTTTTAGGAATCATTCCTGACAATGCTTAAGGGACCATATGGAACCCTAGAGATGGATTCTGGGGCCAGCTGCATGTAAGCAACCCACCCATTGGCATTCCAACTGACTCAAACTCTAGCAGTGATTTCAAATTCAGGAAAGGAGATAAATGAAACAATCCTTCAGGCATAAACCCTTCAGGTTTTTTTTTTTTTTTTTTTTTTGGGCCACACCCTGGCTGTCTGCTCAGAAATAACTCCTGGCAGGCACAGGGGGCCATATGGGACACCGGGATTCGAACCAACCACCTTTGGTCCTGGATCGGCTGCTTGCAAGGCAAACGCCACTGTGCTATCTCTCCGGGCCCAACCCTTCAGGTTTTTAAACAAACAAAAACTACACACAAACTGAGTGATAACATCTAGCAAAATGAAAACACTATAATTATGTACGATCTATATTTTACTGATTTGGCAGCTGATTCAAATTCAGCTCAAATGCTTTGCTTAAATAGGATTCAGCAGAAAAAGGACCAATTCTCTGTAAGAATGTCAAACGTATTGGTAATTGTTTTTAGAAAACAGTTACTAACCTTGCTGAAGAGGCTGCGTGTTTGTACTGGGATTCTGACTAACTGGCTGGGTTGAACTACTGGCTGTGGTGGCAGTAACAAGTCGGACATAATGAAACTTGCTTCCAGGCACTTGAATCTGCTGAACATTGGGAGCAGTTGCCAGAGGAATAATTGTCTTAAACTGTGACGTGCTCACGCCTCCAACAGTGATGGTCTGGACAGCGGATTTCACTGCCTAGTGAACAACACAACAGGGCTATCATTAATCTGAGAGTCCTGCTCCTTTTACCACTGACAATCATGCAAGTAAAAAAGAAAAGTAGGGTCTTGTACTTCATCAAAAGCTGCAAAAAGGAACCACCTGTGCAAAGAGAAATGAAGAGAATAGTAATGAATACAGGCGTGAAAGTGACTGAATGACTTCTACCTTCTGTCTCCTGTAGGCGGAATCCTTGAGAGTCCAGGTCAGATGACTTGCTGAAGAAATGATTTAAATTATGAGAACATTTACGAGAATTTTAATGATAAGAATGATTAAGTTTTGTTATTACCAAGTAAAACGATTAAGAAAAAGATTATTTTGGGCTCTGAGCCCAGAGCCACTGAAGGGGAGGAAGTGAGCAGGGGAGAAGGATAAAAAGGGAAAAAAGAAAGGAAAGAGGAAAAAGAGGAAAGACAGAAACAGAAGCGAAAGAAAACAAAAAGGGAAAAAGCATATTATTCTCTCAAATCGAGACAATTTTCTATTCCTGCCAATATAAAAGTACTAATATAAGGAGGCCAAATTCAGTTTAAAATAATCCAATTTTGTTTATTAAAGAAATCTAGCTTGAGGTGATTCAGATCTAAGTAAAAACATTGTTATTCTCTTATTTTTAGTCATTTTATTGTTTCCTTTCCTTGAGCTCAAACCCAGGACTTCAAACGTGTAAAACAAGTGTTTTATTCCTAACTTACATCCCTGACTCTATATGTATCCATTCATTTGCTTGCAGTTCCAAGGATCAAACTTAGGACCTCACACATGCTGTACAGCTGAGCTACGCCTGTGGCTCCAAAGTCCATTTCTCTGTTTCTTCTCCTCTTCTACTTTTTTTTTTCTCTTTCATTCTGGGGCTATACCTATTGTGGGCTCAGGAATCATGTAAGTTGTATGGTGCTTGGGAGATTGCATGGTAACCAGGATAAAAACAGAGTTAGCTGTGTAAGGAAAGAGTCCTACCCAATGTATGATCTTTATTTCTTTTCTTAATGGTGTCAGCCACTTAAACTAAGGGCCTCACAAAAAGCAGGCCATATGCAATACTATAGCCCCAACAAAGTCTATTCTCCTAATCAAGATACCAACTAAGATAATAATTTATCAAGAATAACTATTATGGGGTTGGAGTGATAGCACAGTGGTAAGGCATTTGCCTTGCAAGTTGCCAACACAGGACAGACCCCAGTTCAAATCCCTGCATCCCGTATGGCCTGCCAGGAGTGACCCCTGAGTGCTGCTGGGTGTCACCCCCCCAAAAAAATAGAATAACTATTATATGACTGAACAAAAGTAAAAACTTTTCAATACTCAGTAACTTTTTTTGGGGGGGGAGTGTTGGGCCACAACTGGCGACACTCAGGGGTTACTCCTGGATCTGCACTCAGAAATTGTTCTTGGCAGGCTCAGAGGACCATATGGGATGCCGGGGATAAAACCCAAGTCTGTCCTGGGTTGTCAGCATGCAAAGCAAACACCCTACTGCATGCCTGTAACTCTTAAGAACCAAGCGCACATAATCTTCTTTTTTTTTTTTTTTTGGTTTTTGGGCCACACCCGTTTGACGCTCAGGGGTTACTCCTGGCTATGTGCTCAGAAATCGCCCCTGGCTTGGGGGGACCATATGGGACGCCGGGGGATCAAACCGCGGTCCTTCCTTGGCTAGCGCTTGCAAGGCAGACACCTTACCTCCAGCGCCACCTACCCGGCCCCTAAGATTAGAAGTATTTTAATAAATAAGCACAGTAAATAGAAGCATAACTAGCATTAAAAATAACTGTGGGGCTGGAGAGATAGCATGGAGATAGGGCGTTTGCTTTGCATGCAAAAGGACGGTGGTTCGAATCCCGGCATCCCATATGGTTTCCCATGCCTGCCAGGAGCGATTTCTGAGCACAGAGCCAGGAGTAACCCCTGAGCACTGCCGGGTGTGACCCAAAAAACAGAATAAAATTGATTAAAAAAAAACAACACAAAAAAAAACCTTTGTATGCACAGGACCTGGGTTCAATCCTTAGCACTGCCAAAGCTAGTTAAAAACAACAATACTGGGTCCGGAGAGATAGCATAGCGGCGTTTGCTTTGCAAGCAGCCGATCCAGGACCAAAGGTGGTTGGTTCGAATCCCGATGTCCCATATGGTCCCCCCTGCCTGCCAGGAGCTATTTCTGAGCAGACAGCCAGGAGTAACCCCTGAGCACCGTTGGGTGTGGCCCCCCCAAAAAAAACAAACAAAAACAAAAAAACAACAATACTTAGGCTGGAGAGATAGCATGGAGGTAGGACATTTGCTTTGCATGCAAAAGGATGGTGGTTCGAATCCCGGCATCCCATATGGTCCCCTGAGCCTGCCAGGAGTGATTTCTGAGCGCAGTCAGGAGTAACCCCTGAGCGCTACCCAGTGTGATCCAAAACAAAACAAAAATAAATAAATAAATAAATAAAATAAAATAAAAACAATACTTGAGACTGGAGAGAATACAATGTGTAGGGAGCTTGTTTGCACATGACTGATCTAGATTCCATCCCTGACACATATAGTCTCCCAAGTAAACCCCAAACACAGCAAATTGTGAATCCCCACAAAAAAAAAAAGAAACAAACAAACAAAATAAAATAATTTTCACTTTCAAATAATTTAGCTCAGAAAAAGTTGTAAGGGCTGGAGAGATAGCACAGTGGTTGGGTGTTTGCCTTGCACACGGCCAACCCATGATGGGCGGTGGTTCAATTACCAGAATCCCATATGGTCCCGAGCCTGCCAAGAGCAATTTCTGAGCACAGAACCAGGAGTAACCCGAATGCTGTCAGGTGTGACCACCATCCCCCCCGGAAAAAAAAAAAAAAGGTTGCAAAACAATTACAGAATCCCTGTGTACCTCTCTCAGCTTTCCCCATAAAATAGCATCTTATGTGCCAGAGCAATAGCACAATAGGTAAGGCGTCTGCCTTGTATATGGCCAACCAGGTTCTATCCTCAGCTTCCCATATGGTTCCCTGAGCCTGTCAGGAGTGATTTCTGAAAGGAGAGCCAAGAGTAAGCCCTGAGCACTTCCAGGTGTGGCCCCCCCCCACAAAAAAAAAATCATATTTGAGATAAATTAGTGGCCACCATCAAAAACTGAATGAGGGTCGGGATGCTGATCAGTTCTAGAAGGAATGCGTTGTACATGTGAGGCTTGAGAGGGTAATGTTGTATGTACACCTATTAAAAAATCATAGTACCCCAGGGGGCCTTAGAGATAGCACAGGGTAGGGCATTTGCCTTGCAAGTGGCCAACCCAGGACCAACGGTGGTTCGAATCCTGGCATCCCATATGGTCCCCTGTGCCTGCCAGGAGCGATTTTTGAACACAGAGCGAGGAGTAACCTGAGCGCCACCGGCTGTGGCAAAACAAAACAAAACAAAACAAAAATCATAGTACCAGTCCACAGAGTAAGCTCAAAGAACTGCACACATGCTTTGTTCTTTTTTGTTGTTTCAGGCCAGATCTGGCAGAGTTCGGGACTATTTCCTGATTCTGTGCACAGGGATCAATCTTGACAGGGCTCAGGGAATTTTCATGGTGTGCAGGAGACAGAAACCTGAGTTAACCTCATGTATGCAAGTACCCTACCCACTGTGCTATCTCTCCCATTTCTAAGCACAGGCTTTGCATGGGACAGGTGTGGGTACCATCCTTTATACCACATGGTCCTCTGAGCACCGCCAAGAGTGACCCCCGCAAGCACCAACAGCCAGATGTGGCCAAAAACAAAAAAGAAAAAGACTTTGCTTCAATGCTGATTGTATACTGTTCACTCAAATATTTGTCCAACTAAATCTTAGTGCTTTAGGATTAGTATAAGATAAAGCCAGGTAAACTTATGAAACCTAAAGTAAGCAAAGTTACAGAAAAGTATTGGCTAACATATAACGAATATTAAAAAATACCTAAATTACATGGTAGCTGATATTTCCCAAACTTTCTTTTTTGTTTGTTTGCTTTTGTTTTTTTTCGGGCCACACTTGTTTGACACTCATCGCCCCTGGCTTGGGACACAAGCCATATGGGATGCCAGCGGTCCGTCCTGGGCTAGTGCTAGCAAGGCAGACACCTTACCTCTAGCGCCACCTCTCCGGATCCATCCCAAACTTTCTTGACAATAACATCTTCAGGAAAAATTTTTTCTTTAAAATTTTGTCTATATCGGGGCCGGGCGGTGGCGCTGGAGGTAAGGTGCCTGCCTTGCCTGCGCTAGCCTAGGACGGACTGCGGTTCGATCCCCCGGTGTCCCATATGGTCCCCCAAGAAGCCAGGAGCAACTTCTGAGCGCATAGCCAGGAGTAACCCCTGAGCGTCACAGGGTGTGGCCCAAAAACCAAAAAAAAAAAAAAAATTTTTGTCTATATCTATGGGATTTAAGAAAAATAAAAAAGACATTATGGTAATAATACCCAGAGACGATAGAGATGAGGTTTGAAAAGACCAACCCATAATAGAAAGCTTACCACAAAGAGCGGTGAGGCAGTTAGAGAAATACCTACACTAACAACTATCATGACAATGGTACTGAGTGAGAGAAATAGAATGCCTGTCTAGAATACAGGCAGGGGGTGGGGGAGAAGAGCAATGGGGGCACTGGTGGTGGAAGATAGAACTGGTGAAGGAGGGTGTTCTTTTTTATAACTGAAACCCAACTACAAACATGTTTATAACCATGGTACTTATTAAATAAAGATATTAAGAAAGAAAAATGTTTCTAAATATGTAATGTTATAGTTATCTGATAAGAAATAAAACTTAATAATACATTTAAAACTTTCACAAGCACAATGTTACTAAATCCTTACGACTTTCTAAGAAAGTGTTGTAATCATTGCCACTTAACAGCTAAGGAAACTGAGATTCTCAACCTAAATTAAGTAATGTTCTAGGATTATAAGACTAGAATTGCTCAACCTGCTGAGCTATCTCTCTGAACCCCTAGTTTTTTTTTTTTTCTCCATGGCATTATACTTGTTCCTAAAGCTTTGGTGTTTCAAATAAGAAACACTTTTTTTTTTTTTTTTTTGGTTTTTGGGCCACACCTGGCGGTGCTCAGGGGTTATTCCTGGCTGTCTGCTCAGAAATAGCTCCTGGCAGGCACAGGGGACCATATGGGACACCGGGATTCGAACCAACCGCCTTTGGTCCTGGATCGGCTGCTTGCAAGGCAAACGCCTCTGTGCTATCTCTCCAGGCCCATAAGAAACACTTTTAACCAATTTAAAGTAGATAGTTACTCATTAAAAAAAAAAAAAAATTGTCTATAATATATTGGTGCCAATATGTGACTTGCCACTGTTGTATCAAAAGTTCTACAGGGCAGCGGAGTGGTACAATGGTAGGGCATTTGCCTTGCACACAGCTGACCCAAGACGGACCCAGGTTCAATCCCCAGAATCCCATATGGTGGCCCAAGCATGCCAGGAGTGATTTCTAAGGACAGAGCAGGAGTAACCCGAGTGCTACCAGATGTTCTCCAAAAACCAAAAAAATAAAAATAAAATAAATTCTATAGGGAAAAGTTTTCCCAGAAGTTATAATAAGCAACACTGGTGGTCTATGGTACAACAGAGGTAACAACTAAATAACATGCACCATAAAAAATATGTATATATCTTTTGGGGCCCAGGTGATACAGCACAGTGGGTATGGCTGTGTGCCTCGCAAACACCAACCCTGGTTCGACCCTGGCATCCCATATGGTCCCTCAGAACCTGCCAGGAGTGATTTCTGAGTGCAAAGCCACAAGTAACCCCTGAGGGCTGCTAGGTATGCCTAACCCCAAATGATGCATTTGTAAAAATAAACTTTATTTGAGTTTTTGGGTCACACCTGGAGGTGCTCAGGGGTTACTCCTGGCTTTTCACTCAGAAATCACACCTAGCAGGCTCAGGAGATCACCTGGGATGCTGGGAATTGAACCACTACCTGTCCTGGGTTAGCTGCATGCACGGCAAACGGCATCCTATCTATCTATCCTATCTATCCTATCCTATCTCATAGGCCTCCTGTGAAATTTCTTAAAGTAGCCAGTTAAAAGCATTTCTACATGAAGTAAGATTTTTTTTTTGGGGGGGCCACACCCGGCGATGCTCAGGGGTTACTTCTGGCTGTCTGCTCAGAAATAGCTCCTGGCAGGCACAGGGGACCATATGGGACACCGGGATTCGAACCAACCACCTTTGGTCCTGGGTCGGCTGCTTGCAAGGCAAACACCTCTGTGCTATCTCTCCGGGTCCCATGAAGTAAGATTTTGGGCTTAGTTTTGAATCTAACTGGCAATGAGAACTTTTTTGTTTTTTAACTTGAGATATAACTATAATTGAAATGTGACATTGCATTAGTTTCAGGCAAACAATATAATATATTATGAAAAGACCACAATAATCTTAGCTAACACAAATACCCAGGGGTTACTCCTGGTTCCATGCTCAGAAATCGCCCATGGCAGGCTCAGGGGACCATATGGGATGCCGGGATTAGAACCACCGACCTTTTGCATGCAAGGCAAATGCCTTACCTCCATGCTATCTCTCTAGCCCCTTGTTACCTTTTCTTATCATAAGAACTCTAAAGATGGGGCCCGAGAGATAGCACAGCAGCATTTGCCTTGCAAGCAGCTGATCCAGGACCAAAGGTGGTTGGTTCGAATCCCGGTGTCCCATATGGTCCCCCGTGCCTGCCAGGAGCTATTTCTGAGCAGACAGCCAGGAGTAACCCCTGAGCACCGCCGGGTGTGATCCAAAAATCAAAAAAAAAAAAAAGAACTTTAAAGATCATAGCAACTTCCAAATATACATTAAAATGTTGTCAACTACAGTCCTCATCTTGTACATAATATCCCTAGGACTTATATATGACAACTGAACTTTGCCCTATTGATCACCTCCTCACATTTCACTTCTCCTCTTCTGACCATCAGTTTCTTCTGGTTTTATTTTGTAGTTTCCACATACACACACACACACACACACACACACACACACACACACATAGATATATAAAGAGACATATATATAGAGACATATATAGAGACAGTCTATATAGACTGATCTCAATCTAAAGAATGCTGTCAGCTAGAAATACCTGGGAAACGGACCTGAACTGCAAATGTTTGCCTGACCAGACCCAAGGTGGAGTACCAGCCCATGTGCTTCTTACTCAATTGCAAGATGCGCTTTAGTCATATCACAGAATTTTGAAAAAGACAAGGCGCAGTACTCAGAGGTCTTGAGTAGCAGAGGGGACATGGTGAAAGAGTTCATTACTTTTATTGGGGTAAAGAATGGGGTGCCTAGGACTTCATAAATCCCATTTAGTGAATTCAAAGCAAGGGAGAAGGGGTCAGAACAGAAGTACAGCAGGGAAGGCGCTTGCCTTGCAAATGTCTGACCTGTCATCAGTCCCCAGAACTTGATATGGTCTCAAGTCCACCAGGACTAATCTCTGAGGACAGAGGCAGGAAAAAACCCAGAGCACCAACAGGTGTACGGCCCCCCACCTCAAGAGGGAAGAATTAAAATGTGGAATGGAAAGCAAGGGTTCATTTTTCCTATGTCAACCAGATTATCCAAATAGGGAGTGGGGGAGGGACACCAAGGAGAAGTAACTAAATGGAGTCCAATTGTATAGCTGGTAATGTTGTTATAAAGAAGGAAAGTGCCTCTCATGCAGATGCCTTAGCAATCAAAATCTTAAATCCAGGTATTTATGCTCTAAGAAAATAAACAATGCTAGAGCTTCTACATCAGTGAGCCATATTCCTAACCCAGAGTTTCCATGCTTATGACTATTGTCACCTTATATATACATGGCACATTTTCTTTTTCACATTTTTCTTTTTCATTTTCTTTTATCTATTCACTTGTCAACGGACATTTAGTTTCCAAACCTTGCCTATTATAAATAATGCTGTCAGGAGAAAAAAGCACTGAGACAGTAATTCCATTTCCTTTAAACCCTCAAATGAAATTACTAGGTATATGGTAGTTCTACTTTCAAATGGTTTCAGAAAACAAGTCATATAATTTCTGAAACCAGCCAATCAAAGACTGAACTACATCATCAAGACTGGTAAATTAAATACTATGAGACTGCTAATGATAAAATACTATCAAAATGCTAATGATCAAAAGAAATGATAAAACAAAGAACTATACATAAAAATAACTTTATTTTACTTTCTTTGTTTGTTTTTGGACCACACCCATCAGTGCTCAGGGATTACTTCTGGCTCTGAACTCAGAAATCGCTCCTGGCGGGACCGAATGAGATGCTGGGATTTGAACTACTGTCAGTCCTGGATCAGCTGTGTGCAAGAAATGCCTTGCCACTGTACTATCTACCCGGTCCCATATACATAAATTATATGGTCAAAGTCAGCATCTTAGATCAATGGAGAATGATGACTATTTACCAGATATAAAGACTGATCAGTCAATTAGTCTGAAGAAATAGACTCTATAACTTATTTCTCATAATAAAAAATAAAACCAGGGGGCCCGGAGAGATAGCACAGTGGCGTTTGCCTTGCAAGCAGCCGATCCAGGACCAAAGGTGGTTGGTTCGAATCCTGGTGTCCCTTATGGTCCCCCATGCCTGCCAGGAGCTATTTCTGAGCAGACAGCCAGGAGTAACCCCTGAGCAATGCTGGGTGTGGCCCAAAAAACAAACAAACAAACAAAAATAAATAAATAAATAAAACCAGGGCCGGAGAGATAGTATGGAGGTAGGGCGTTTGCCTTTCATGCAGAAGGATGGTGGTTCGAATCCCGGCATCCCATATGGTCCCCTGTGCCTGCCAGGGGCAATTTCTGAGCATAGAGCCAGAAGTAACCCCTGTGCGCTGCTGGGTGTGACCCAAAAAACAAAATAAATAAATAAATAAATAAATAAATAAATAAATAAATAAAATAAAACCAAAATAATGAGAAATAAGCTTATCTATCTAAATCACTAAATACTCTAATGACTTTCAGGTAGATTCTACAACTGTTTAATATGGAAAAGAGTCAGTCTTTTGTTTTGTTTTGGGACACACCTGACAGTGTTCAGGGCTTACTCTATGCTCTGTGCTCAGAAATCACTCCTGGCAGGCTCAAGGGACCATATGGGACCTGGATCCATCTAGGTCCAGCCATGTCTAAGGCAAACCACCCCTATTGCTCCAGCTCCAATGACAGTCTTTTTTTTTTTTTTTTAATTTTTTTTATTTTTGGTTTTTTGGGCCATACCCAGCGGTGCTCAGGGGTTACTCCTGGCTGTCTGCTCAGAAATAGCTCCTGGCAGGCACGGGGGACCATATGGGACACCGGGATTCTCTCCGGGCCCCAATGACAGTCTTTTTTTTTTTTTTTTTTTTTTTTTGTTGTGGTTTTTGGGTCACACCCAGCAGTGCTCAGGGGTTATTTCTGGCTCCAGGCTCAGAAATTGCTCCCGGCAGGCACGGGGGACCATATGGGATGCCGGGATTTGAACTGATGACCTCCTGCATGAAAGGCAAATGCCTTACCTCCATGCTATCTCTCCGGCCCCGAATGACAGTCTTTTTACTAAATAGTTTTTCTTGGAAAGTTTGACATTTTCATGCAACAGAAAAAATAGCTAGGAAAAAATGACTTGAAAGAAATCTATAGAATCAACTTGTTCTGCCTCATGAATTGAGGGAGAAAATAAAAACAAATGGTATCAAGACCAAACAGCTGTATGAACTTTGAATTAAAAAAATGATCTGCTTAAACATCAAACCTAAAGTCAATAACAGAATAGATACCCTATCTACAACAAGCTATACACAGAGGGGAACATTTTCACTAGCACTCTGGGAAACAAAGGGAAGATATGGAGCATGCTGGGAAATGGCCTGGAGGGAGGGAGGACAACCCTGGTGGTGGAAATGGCCCTGATTCATTGTCATTATGTACCATAAATACTACTGTGAAAGACTTATTATTCACTCTTTGGTCACAATAAAAATTATTATTATTAAAAAAGAATAATGAAACCTATAACCAAATTGAACTAAAAATATAGAAGAAAAAACACAGGCCAGAAAGATACTGCATTTGGAAAAGATTTCTTGGATGTGATACAAAAGGTTTAAGTAAATTCTAAAACAATATGAAAAAGGTTACTTTGGGGTTGTATAGATAGTAGGGTAAGGTACTATGGTCCCTTGAGCTCTGCTAGAAGTGATCCCTTAGCATACACATAGAAGTAAGCTCCGGGTGGGCTCAAAACCAGCGCCTTTCCCCCACTAAAAATGGACAACTCTGCATCAAAGGAAATCAAAAAGAAAAAAAGGACAAGTCACAAAATGAATGAAAGTATTTAAAAAGCATGTACCTAGTGAAGTACTAATTAAGTTACCAAATAAATAATTTATACAATCCATAGAGTTCCATTTCAGACAGACCTGGGTCTATATAAATAAAAGAAGTGTATTGGTATAATTAAAAACAAAAGACAGGGCCAGAGCGATAGCAGAGCGTAGGGTGTTTGCTTTGCACACAGCCGATCGAGGACGACAGTGGTTCGAATCCCAGCATCCCATATGGTTCCCCAAGCCTGCCAGAAGCAATTCCTAAGTACAGAGCCAGGAATAATCCCTGAGTGCCACTGGGTGTGACCCAAAAATAATAATAATAATAAATAGAAATAAAAACAAAAGAGTGGGCTGGAGCTATAGCAAAATAGGTAGAGCATTTGCCTTATACACGACCAACCCAGGTTTGATCGCTGACATTCCATATGGTCCCCTGAGCACTTCCAGGAATGTACTGAGTGAAGAGCCAGGAGTAACCCCTTAGCACTACAAGGTGTGACAAAAAAACAAAACAAAACAAAACAAAAACAAAAACAAAGGGCAAAGTCATAATGAAAAAGTTGTAATAGGGGGCCAGAGAGATAATACAGTGGTAGGGCATTTGCCTTGCACACGGCCTATCCAGGAAGAACCCGGGTTCGATTCCCAGCATCCCATAGGGTCCCCTGAGCCTACTAGGAGCAATTTCTGAGTGGAAAGCCAGGAGTAACCCCTAAGTGCCGCCAGGTGAGCCCCACCCCCAAAAAAAAGTCATAATGGAAAAGGTGAGTTCCTAGGGTGAGGACATTCAGCTCTAACAGGCTATAAGACAGACTATAGGAAAACAAGAGAGAGTGAAGAAGACACTGCCAAGTGAGGGAGAAATGCTGAGAATGAAGTGGAAAACCCCCCAAACTATAAATGGAACTATGGCAAAGCAGTGCAGTTCCTCATCACAGGTAGTAAGTAGGTAAAGACTAATCTGGAAGACTCAATCAGTAATAGCAACCTATATAATCTTGGAAAAGGACTTCATGGTAGAAATACTTAGGATGTTTAAAGAGCTCAAAAAGACTACAGAATGGACCTATCAATAAAACGCAAGAAGATAATGGGGGCACAAATGAGAAAACTATGTATAGAAATAACAGAAATAAAAAACTTGGTAGGAGAAGTGAAAGTTACTGGAAGACCCCACCAACAGAATAGAGGAGTTGAATTAGTGAGTTCTAAAATGAGGTACAGAAAACCTCCCGGCAGTGCTAGAGGAATAGCAGATTTGGTAAGGCATTTGCCTTGCATGTAAGTTCAATCCCTGGCATACCAATAGGGTCCCCTGAGCCTGCCAGGAGTGATTTCTGAGAGCAGAGCCAGGAGTAACCCCTAAGCACTGCCAGGTGTGGCCAAAAAGAAGTAATAAAAAAAAAAAAAAAGACCATTCATGTCAAGCTCTCCTGGTAGCTGTGATGCATAAAGAAGGCTGAGCAGCAATAGTCACCCACTGTGTACAATAAGAGGTAAGGCAGAAAATGTCTGGCAATAAACTCCAGATGTCCCTAAAGGCAGATGTTCATCTAACCTAGAACCCTCAGTTCTCATGTAGCTCCCTGAAATGCAGCACTTTGCCATTCTAGGGTCATATATTGCCAAATTCCAGAAAGGACCCCTCTACTCATCCTCAGGAAAGACCAAAACTACGAAGACCTTTCCAGAATAACCTTTTGAAGAAATCATCCCTGACACTCGGAGCAGGCACATCAATCTACGTGTGACTACTGTGATCCTGCAAAGCAAGTGCTCTGCCTGGGAGCCATTTACATTTACAATTTGGAGGAGAGGGTTCGCCCAAAGGTGTTGGGGACACCAGAGGTAAATCCCAAGGTACTGGAGAAGACATGAAGTACCAGGAGCAAACTTGGGCCTTGTGTGTGCTAAGCATGCATCCCAAATGAGACTTCTGCAAGTAATTCTTTTTGTGGTTTTTTTTTTTTTTTTTTTTTTTTTTTGTCAGACCTGGCAGTGCTCAGGGTTAACTTCTGGCACTTCACTCAGGGATCATTTCTGGTGAGTTCAGAAAATCATATAGGATGCCAGGGATCAAACCCAGATTGACTATGAGCAAAGCAAGTGGACCTGCTGTGCTAGCATCTCCATGGCCCCTGCAAGGCAGTTCTTAACGTTTAAATCTTCCCAACTAAATTGCTTGAAAGAAAATGTATGCCCTAGAGGCAAGGCAAGGGGGAAATGAAAGGATGGGAGAGAAATTGGGGACATTGGTGGTGGGAAATAAACACTGGGGAAGCATGTTAGATACTGTATAACTGAAATTCACCATCAACAACTTTGTAACTGTGTAATTCACAATGGTTCAATTAAAATTTTTATTTATAGGGGGGATTTGGGGAATAAAAAAAAAAGAAAAAGAAAAAAATTTTATTTATAGGGGCCAGAACGATAGTACAGCAAGTAGGGTGCTAGCCTTGAACGCAGCCGACCTAGGTTCGATACTCAGCATCCCATATGGTCTCTCTCGAGCTTGCCAGGAGTGATTCTTAAGTGCAGAGCCAGTAAGTGTGGCCCAAAAGACAAAAAAAAATTTTGGCTTTTGGGTCACACCCGGCAGTGCTCAGGGGATCATATGGGATGCCAGGATTCGAACCACCGTCCTTCTGCACATAAGGCAAATGCCTTACCTCCATGCTATCTCTCCGGCCCCTAAATCATCTATTTTTTAAATTTATAATTTTTTTTTTTTTTTTTTTTTGGTTTTTGGGTCACACCCAGCAGCGCTCAGGGGTTACTCCTGGCTTCATGCTCAGAAATCGCTCCTGGCAGGCTCGGGGGACCATATGGGACGCCGGGATTCGAACCGATGACCTTCTGCATGAAAGGCAAACGCCTTACCTCCATGCTATCTCTCCGGCCCCAAATTTATAATTTTTTAATAATTTTTTTATAAATTTAAAAAATAGATGAGTTAGGGGCCAGAGAGATAGCATGGAGGTAAGGCATTTGCCTTGCATGCAGAAGGACGGTGTTTCAAATCCCGGCATCCAATATGATCCCCTGAGCCTGCCAGGAGTGATTTCTGAGTGTAGAGCCAGGAGTAACCCCTGAGCGCTGCTGGGTGTGACCCAAAAAACCAAAAACAAACAAAAAAAAAGATGATTTATTCCAGTGATTCTCACTATGCAAAATACAAAGTAAGCATTCAAATATCTATTGTATTCATCCAAGTAAATATTATGATACAGGTCAGATCCCATTTTAATACATGATGTGGTAAAGGACACTGTAGATTTACTTTGTATTCAAGTCCATTAAGACAGAAGCCAGGATCAGTGATGTCAACTATGTGATGCATTTTCTTTAAATAAATTGAAAAAAAGAAAAATAGGGGCCGGAGTGGTGGCACAAGTGGTAAGGCATCTGCCTTGCAAGCGCTAACCTAGGACAGGCCACAGTTCGATCCCCCGGTGTCCCATTTGGTCCCCCAAGCCAGGAGCAATTCTGAGCACATAGCCAGCATAGCATCAACGAGTGTGGCCTAAAAACAAACAAACAAACAAACAAAAATAGAGACAGAAGCCAATAGCCAGACTCTATAAAACGTCAAGCAGGACCAGGTTGATAGTTCAAAGGGCTCATGTGCAAGCTTTGTAAGAGAGAGGCTCCTAGTTGGATCCCTTAAACACTGCTTGAGCAAACCCCAAACCACACGGCAGGGAGTGGCCCAAAAAGAAAAGAAAAGCTAAGACTTAATGTTTGTCCTATTTAAGAACATTATAAATAAAAAAAGAGCAGTATGTGCAATTTGTTTCCAGAATGATGCTGTGGGTTGCCACCTAAATCAAATCCACCCCACTTTTTTTTTTTTTTTTTTTTTTTTGGTTTTTGGGCCACACCCTGTGACGCTCAGGGGTTACTCCTGGCTTCTTGGGGGACCATATGGGACGCCGGGGGATCGAACCGCGGTCCGTCCTAGGCTAGCGCAGGCAAGGCAGGCACCTTACCTCCAGCGCCACCGCCCAGCCCCCCCACTTTTTTTTTTTTTTTTTTTTTTTTGGTTTTTGGGTCACACCCGGCGGTGCTCAGGGGTTACTCCTGGCTGTCTGCTCAGAAATAGCTCCTGGCAGGCACGGGGACCATATGGGACACCGGGATTCGAACCAACCACCTTTGGTCCTGGATCGGCTGCTTGCAAGGCAAACGTTGCTGTGCTATCTCTCCGGGCCCTCCACCCCACTTTTTAAAAAAATTTTTTATTGAGGTCATTGTGAATTACAAGTCTTTCATAGTTATATTTCAGGTGTTTAGTGACAATGAATTTGGGCCATTCCCACCACCGGGGTAAACCTCTTTCCACCACAGTTCCCCACATGCATCCCAAATCTCCATCCCTAGCCCCCTGGACTACTAGTGTAACTAGTCCATTTTATGTTTAGCTTGTTATAGTTTGGGTCTATCTCTTGATTCTGTTGTTGTGGACTTTGGTTTGAGTATTTAGATCTGACCTTTTTTTTTTTCCCACTCAATGTTCCTGAGACTACTTGGCCCCTGAACCTAATCCACATTTTTTTTCTTTTCTCAATTTGTAATGAAACACAGAAATATGAAACGGAACAAAGTGAATCACATCCGTTCAAACCTACATTTTCCAAAACAATATGCTGATAGGACAACAATCTGTTTTATGATAGTGAGCTAAAACTATTTTTTTTCTTTTGGTTTATGGGCCACACCCGGCGATGCTCAGGGGTTGCTCCTGGCTATGCTCTGATAAATTGCTCCTGACTTGGGGGACCATATGGGACGTCGGCGGATCGAACCGCAGTCTGTCCTAAGCTAGTGCGCTCAAGGCAGACAGATGCCTTAGAGCTTCTGCCACCACTCCAGCCCCGAGCTAAAACTATCTGACCTAAAAGTAACAGTATATGTACTTTTCCACTTCAAAATGAAAAATAAATTACAGTATGAAAAACTATGAAATGATCTGAATTATTAGTTCAGCTCAGAAAAAAAAAATCTGATGCGGGGTTGGAGAAATAGCATGAAAGTAAGGCATTTGCCTTGCATGCAGAAGGACAGTGGTTCGAATCCCGGCATTCCATATGGTCCCGAGCCTGCCAGAAGCGATTTCTGAGCATAGAGCCAGGAGTGACCCCTGAGCGCTGCTGGGTGTGACCCAAAACAAAAAATAAAAACAAAAAATAAAACAAAAAAAGAAAAAACCTTAAATATGATTTCCAGCACTAGATAGAAATTTTTAGTACTGTAGGAATTGTAACTAGGCAAAGGCTTAGTTCTTCATAAACCCAGAAGAATATATGTAGTATTCACTGGACACCTTATTTCTTTTTTTGGGATATGTTAAAATTTTTTATTTATTTATTTATTTTTTTGGTTTTTGGGCCATACCCGGTGATGCTCAGGGGTCACTCCTGGCTTGGGGGACCATATGGGACGCCAGGGGATGGAACCGCGGTCCGTCCTAGGCTAGCGCTGGCAAGGCTACCTCTAGCACCACTGTGCCGGCCCCGGGATACATTAAAATTTGAAATGACTAGCATGAAAATAAAGGCATTAGGGACCAGAGAGATAACATGGAGGGAAGGCATTTGCCTTTCATGAAGAAGGTCATCGGTTTGAATCCCGGCATCCCATATGGTCCCCCGTGCCTGCCAGGAGCAATTTCTGAGCATGGAGCCAGGAGTAACCCCTGAGCACTGCCGGGTGTGACCCAAAAACCACAAAAAGAAAAAAGAAAAAGAAAATAAAGGCATTAACCACAATTCTTGGCACCTGTGGCTAATTTTTTTTTACCTTATTTGGTGATTTCAAAGGTGAGATGGCTATTTTATTTGGTGTCTGTGTTGTAGAATTTAAAGTTGATCCGATAACACCGCTTTCAGAGATTGTGATGGTCTTGGATGGGGTCCCGGGAGTAGACTGGGAAAGAACCCTACCTGCAAATGAGAGGCAGCACATCAGTTTGACTTTTTAGATATTCATCTATGAATGAAAGTGATGAAGATCTCTCACCCATAAGGAACATAGCATTCCATTTGCTATTTCAAGTCAATTTATGTATTACATATGAATGCAAATGTGTGAATGTCTAACGAACTATGGAGAACCTAAGCAAAAAAAAAAAGTCCTCAGTAATATTAGTATCTTAACTGTACTTCACATAAAGTCCACAAAAACACTTCAGCTCTTGATTCATCCTCATCAATACTAAGTCATATCTATCCAAAATATAGGCTTAGGACAACTAAGCTTAATATACTAATATAACTCCTAAAAGTCAGTACTTGAATCCAGATCAATCTGTTTTCTTTTATATTAGCACTGTCTACCTGTTTCAATTTAAAACTCAATTAAACCCATATTTTAACAAAGCAGCTAGCTATGGATTAACTTGAATGCTGTCTGATTTAACAGGGTTTAATTTCAGGCTGCCAAAAGAAAAAATAAAAATGCTTTTAATTATATTATCTGGGGCTGGAAAGATAGCACAGCGATAGAGCATTTGCCTTGCAAGCGGCTGACCCAGGACTGGTGTTGATTTGAATTCCGGCATCCCATATGGTCCCTGCTAGGAGCAATTTCTGAGCAGAGCCAGGAGTAATCCCTGGGCGTGGCTGGGTGTGGCCTCCCAAAAAAACCAAAACAAAAAACAAAAATACAAACTGTATTCATCTACTTTCAACCAGAATACTGTTAAAAATTATTGGACAATTTTTTGCTTCTTTAAGACAACAAATAACCTTCTGGAACAAATGTTAAAAACTGTGTCTACATAGCTCAGATTAATTAGAAATTATATTACAATGAGTTGTAAGAGTGTGCATTTTTATTTAGGCAAAGAGGGATACAAAGATATGACACATCATTAAATGCTTGAAGAATGTGAGCAAGCCATTATTTCCATTTATCAAGGACCCCGATTCTCTCCCACTTCAGCTAGTTTGTACACCCCCCTCTTTCCCATGGCTAAGTTAGTCTGAGAGTCATTCATGCCATTCATGTTGAGAAGGATATGTCTCTAGACAGGCTTGGACACTCACTCCTATACAAGATCTTCCAAAGCTCTCTTTCTCTTTCTGCCTGTGTGTGCGCTGCTGTCTGTCTGGTCCTTGAGGATGATGAGATAAGATTCCTTTTAATCCACAATGGATATGCAGACATGAGGTAATTAATATTTCTAGTAGGAATTTTAAAAATATGTTCTCTTTGATTTATGATTCAGATGGTTTGCCTTGACAGGAATAAAACTGATCTAGGACTAAGAATTAAATCCAGCCTTTCACTTCAGAAATATAGCATTAAGGTATAGACACATTTTTATCATGTCTGCTATCAATCAAAACTGAACAGATTAAGCAGATATCATGTCTCCTATCATAGGTAAGCAGATAACATGTCTGCTATCCATCATAATTAAACACATCTTTTTTTTTTTTTTTCCTTTTTTTGGTACACAGCTAGCAGTGCTCAGAACTTATTCCTGCTGTGCCTGGAAACCATATGAGATGCAGGGCATAAAACCCTGGACAGGTGCATGCAAAGCAGGAGAAATACACACTATATTCTCACTCTGGCCCTTAAATAAATACATCCTATATGAACTAAAAAAATTCTCATCAAAGTTCTTTTTCTTTTTATTTATTTATTTATTTATTTATTTATTTATTTATTTATTTATTGGGTTTTTTTGGCCACACCCGGCGGTGCTCAGGGGTAACTCCTGGCTGTCTGCTCAGAAATAGCTCCTGGGGCCGGTCGCGCTAAAGGTAAGGTGCCTTGCCTGCGCTAGCCTTGGACGGACCGCGGTTCGATCCCCCGGTGTTCCATATGGTCCCCCAAGCCAGGAGCAACTTCTGAGCACATAGCCAGGAGTAACCCCTGAGCGTTACCGGGTGTGGCCCAAAAACCAAAAACAAAAAAAAAAAAAAAAAAAGAAATAGCTCCTGACAGGCATGGGGGACCATATGGGACACTGGGATTCGAACCAACCACCTTAGGTCCTGGATCGGCTGCTTGCAAGGCAAACGCTGCTGTGCTGTCTCTCCGGGCCCCAAAGTTCTTTTTCTTTTTGGTTTGGTTTTTCCCACCTGGTAGTGCTCGTGGCTCTGTTCTCAGGGATCACTCTGGAGGGGCTCCAACAACCAAACAGGGTGCTGGGAATTGAACCTAAGTCAGCCCCATGTAAGACAAGTGCCCTTACCAATGTACTGTAATTTTGACCCCGCATCAAATTATTTTAAGCCCATCCGAAAGTGTTGGGCATACCTCAAGTCATAATACTGATTTCCAAAACACCTATGAAGACTGAAGAAGCATAATCACTAGTTAAGAAAATAATATTCTGGGGCTGGAGAGATAGCATGGAGGTTGGCATTTGCCTTGCATGCAGAAGGTCAGTGGTTCGAATCCTGGCATCCCATATGGTCCCCTGAGCCTGCCAGGAGCGATTTCTGAGTGTAGAGCCAAGAATAACCCCTGAGCGCTGCCAGGTATGACGAAAAACAAAACAACAAAAAGAAAATATATTCTTTTGTGTTTCTTAAAATAGTGTTATTATAACTTCTTATTTATTAGAAATATTAGTTATTGGGGTCAAAGAGATAGAATAGAGCATTTGCCTTGCACGCAGCTGACCCAGGACAGACCTGGGTTGATTCCTGGGATCTTATATGGTCCCCCACGCCTACCAGCAGTGATTTCTGAGCACAGAGCCAAGAGTACTTTTGTGAGCACTGCCCAGAAACCAAAAGAAAAAAAAAAAGCCTTTAAAAATAAAAGAAAGAAATATTAGTTATTGCATACATGGCAGAAAACGTTCATGTAAGAAATCCTAAATTTTTGTTGTTGGGAAATGTGCACTAGTAAAGGGATTGGTGGGTATGACTGAAACTCAAACACATAACTGAAACTCAATCATGAACAACTTTGGGGGGGGGGGTTGGGCCATACCCAGCAGTGCTCAGGGGTTACTCCTGGCTCTGCACTCAGAAATTATTCCTGGCAGGGTCGGGGACCATGTGGGAAGTGGGAAATCGAACCCAGGTCCGTCCCGGGTCGGTCGCATGCAAGGCAAACTGTCTTACTGCTGTGCCATCACTCCAGCCCCATGAACAACCTTCTAACTGTGCAACTCATAGTGATTAAATTAAAATAATCTATTAAGGGGCCGGAGAGATAGCACAGCGGTGTTTGCCATGCAAGCAGCCGATCCAGGACCTAAGGTGGTTGGTTCAAATCCCAGCATCCCCTATGGTCCCCCGTGCCTGCCAGGAGCTATTTCTGAGCAGATAGCCAGGAGTAACCCCTGAGCACCGCTGGGTGTGGCCCAAGAAAACAAACAAACAAAATTTTTTAAACAAGAATGTGACAAAATCAGGTTCACATCTTAGAAATAACATTTATGGGGATCAGAGGGGTGGCACAAGTGGTAGGGCATTTGCCTTGCTACACACTAAATCTAGGATGGACTGTGGTTTGATCCCCTGGCATCCCATATGGTCCCCAAGCCAGGAACGATTTCTGAACGTATAGCTTCAGCGTCTCTTGGTGTGCCCCCCCAAAAGAAGTGAGCTATGGTTAGCATATAACAAATTATAAATGACCCAAAGTCCTACCAATGTCATAATATAGTCAGTGTAGAAGAGGTAGGCACGTGGTTAACCATAAATTCCTTCAGACACTGTTCACAGACACTATGCAATCAGTGAATTTGTTTAGATTTCGCCAAACTAAGACATTTTAGATTAGCACCCCCCCAAAAAAATAAACCAACCCCCAAAAGAATAAAAACTTCAAAAAGAAACTTTCTAGAAGAGGCAGTCTGCATCTGAAAAGTCTCTAATCCATTCTAGTCTAGAGGTTCAGAAAGATAGGTCAGATCGTAGGGTACTTGCTTTGTACACACATCTGACATCCCATCATCCCCTATGGTCCTGAGCCTGCTAGGAGTTAGTTCTTGAGTGCAGAGCAAGAAATAACCCAAGTATCTCTGTGTGACCCCACCAAAAATAAATCTAACCATGAGGTGTTTCCATTAGCATTTATCAGAATGAAAACTAGAAATGTGATTCTAACTTCTTCAAACTCTAAATCCAAAACTTGTCGCTGTGGCTGTATGATTTTTTTTCCCCAGTACTACTGGGTATTGAATTGTTTGCCAAGCACAAAGAAGAAGAGAACAAGAATTAACGAATCCATTGGGGAAGGAGATGTAGAAAGAGAAGCAGTGATGCTTGCAAAGGAATGGTAATTATAAGTGATGCACCCCATAAAGAGAAAGAAAGCAGTTGAAGGTGTGAGACATTATTATGAATGAGAAAGTAGAAAGGCTAAAGGATTTCTTTTTTTTTTTAGGTCACACCCAGCTGTGCTCAGGGGTTATTCAGGCTCTATGCTCAGAGGTCATTCCTGGCAGTGCTCAGGGGACCATATGGGATGCTGGGGATCGAACCCAGGTCAGTCGCATGCAAGACAGACACCCTACCCACTGTGCTATCACTCCGACACTAGGCTAAAGGACTTCAAAGTCAAAGAACTGACAGACTGGAAATACAAAAGCAAGTTATATTAAATAAAGAATAAAACACTCCTAAATGTCAAGATTTCTCCTTTGTTTACAGTCATTGGTGATGACAAAATTTAAAGTGCACTATAAAATATAATTAAATCATACTCAGGAATCTGCTGGTAAAAGTATTAAAGTAAATTCCCCTAAATAAAGTCTTCTGGATTAAAAAAAAAGTAAGCTAAAATACTATTTTAAATACTATATACTATTTTCTATTATATATTTGTACACATATATAATACTATATGCTATTTAAAATACTATGTACTGGGGCCGGGAAGGTGGCGTTAGAGGTAAGGTGTCTGCCTTGCAAGCGCTAGAGTAGGACAAACCGCGGTTCGATCCCCCGGCATCCCATATGGTCCCCCAAGCCAGGAGCAACTTCTGAGCACGTAGCCAGGAGTAACCCCTGAGCGTCAAACGGGAGTGGCCCAAAAAAAAACAAAAAATAAAATAAAATAAAATACTATGTACTAAAATATTATCATGTAATCAATACTGTGGTGACAAAAGAGAACTGCATATGCAGCATATTAAAATACTTAAATTTGGGGCCGGAGAGATAGCATGGAGGTAAGGCTTTTGCCTTGCATGCAAAAGAACGGTGGTTCAAATCCCGGCATCCTATATGGTCCCCTGAGCCTGCCAGGAGCGCTTTCTGAGCATAGAGCCAGGAGTAACCCCTGAGCGCTGTTTTTTGTGACCCAAAAAACCAATAAATAAATAAACAAATAAATAAAATACTTAAATTAAAAATTCAAACAAGGGGCCGGAGCAATAGCACAGTGGTAGAGCATTTGCCTTGCATACGGCCAACACAGGATGGACCCTGGTTCGAATCCCAGCATCCCATATGGTCCCCCAAGCCTGCCAGGAGCAATTTCTGAGCGTAGAGCCAGGAGTAACCCCT
This sequence comes from Suncus etruscus, assembly GCF_024139225.1. Taxonomy (NCBI): domain Eukaryota; kingdom Metazoa; phylum Chordata; class Mammalia; order Eulipotyphla; family Soricidae; genus Suncus; species Suncus etruscus. Next base: position 72,181,136 of record NC_064863.1, read on the forward strand.
GAGTGCTGCAGGGTCTGATCCAAAAACCAAAAAGAAAACAAACAAAAAATTCACACCAAAGTCATAAAATAACAAATCTTGTGACTATTTATGTAAACCTATTAAAACTGAACACAAGTACTTTAAACACGAGAGCTCAAATCCCAGACTAGTCACTGGCTACTGGGTGGCTCTGGAGGTTACTGGCAAAAATGGAAATGCAACTAACTCTTCAGACTGGGTTGTCAAGTCAGTAAACATACAGAAACATTAGTCAGTATTATTGGAGTTTATGATTTTTGCTATGTTCATTCTGATTCTTTTTCTTTTTTTTTTTTTTTTTGGTTTTTCGGGCCACACCCATTTGATGCTCAGGGGTTACTGCTGGCTAAATGCTCAGGAATTGCCCCTGGCTTGGGGGGACCATGGAGGACGCCTGGGGATCGAACTGCGGTCTTTCCTTGGCTAGTGCTTGCAAGGCAGACACCTTACCTCTAGCGCCACCTCACCGGCCCCTTTTGCCATGTTCTTGGTTAAAAAAAAAACAACTAAGGAGATTAAAAGATTTTGAGAATGCTTTTTGTTTAAGGCAACCACTTAATAAATGTAACATTTCTTATTAACAAGTTCAGCTGATAATGAAAGTTCTACAACATTTGCACTACAACATTTCAAGGTGGCAGAAAAGACTGTTAAGAACCTAGCTGAAGGTTAATAGACAGCTTAATTAACTATAAAGAAATATAACCTGCAATGACTGGTGGTGACACTTGAGTTGTCTGTCCTGTAACTGCTTTACTAGTAATTGGTTTTGCAAAGATCAGCTTCGTGATCACTGGCCCAGACGTTGGTGTTCGAGGCTTCTTAGCAATCTGCAATATATAAATAACTGTGAAGACCATCTGTTCCTTAAAATACCTACTCGATTCAAAGCAGACAAAAGGTTGACATACAGAAGAATGTGTGAAATCAGCTCATTCGACAAAACAGATCGAAGTAACAAAGTAGATTTAAGATTAATGCTAACACATTCATTCAAAATGCTACCACTCATCAATCATTATCAGCCTCATTATTAATGTAATAGTTATGATTATTTAATAATAAACATTTCCATTTAAAAATACAATGGCACAGCAAAGTTTTTCAAAATAGTAAATCTTCAATAATAAAAAAAAATGATAGAGTAAATTGAGACAGCATACTGCAAATGATGAAGTCACCTGTAAATAAAACTACATTTTTCTCCTAGGAGCAAAACATTAACAAATATAATAAAAACCATTGTTATTTTATTATATAAAACCATTACAATGATTAGATCTTAAACATTAGAAATAAAGAGTTGAACAAGTCAACATCCTAGGATACAGAGACAAGTATGGCCAAACAAAGATAACTCTAAAAGCACAGACTATAGGGCCAGAGAAGTAATATACTTGCTTTGCATAAGCCACCCAGGGGTCAATGCTTTGCATCCCACATACTCTACCCAGGTTCTTTCCGGGTCATCCCTGTGCAAGGCAAACACCCTATTGCTGTGCTATCACTGGCCCCATTTGGGGTGGGGAGGGGATTTCTAAGCTTTTCAGGCGTTATTCCTGAACTTAGAGCCAAGTAAGCCCTGAGCATAGCTGAGTGTGGTCTCCAAACATAATTAACAAATGAATAAAAACAAAGACTAAACCATTATTATTATTATTATTATTTTTGTTTTTGGGCCACACCTGGTGGTGCTCAGGGGTTACTCCTGGCTGTCTGCTCAGAAATAGCTCCTGGCAGGCATGGGGGACCATATGGGACACCGGGATTCGAACCAACCACCTTTGGTCCTGGATCGGCTGCTTGCAAGTCAAACACCGCTGTGCTATCTCTCCAGGCCCTAAACCATTATTTAGTAAAAAAAAAAAACTGTTACTAAAATATTTCTTTTCTTTTCTTTTTTTTTCTTTTTTGGTTTTTGGGTCACACCCGGCAGCGCTCAGGGGTTACTCCTGGCTTTATGCTCAGAAATCGCTCTGGCAGGCTTGGGGGGGACCACATGGGATGCCGGAATTCCAACCACCGACCTTCTGCATGCAAGGCAAATGCCATATCTCCATGCTATCTCTCCGGCCCCGTTACTAAAATATTTCTTTGAAGGGAAAGTATATTTTATTATTCTCTAATTTGGGGGGTTTTCTTAGAGGGGGCACATCTGGCAGGGGTTATTCCTAGCTCTGTGTTCAGAAATCACTCTGGCAGGCTTGGGGGACATATGGGATGCCAAGGATTGAACCCGGGCCCATTTGGGGTCAGCCCGGTGCAAGGCAAATGCCCTACTGCTGTGCTATCACTCGGGCACCATCTCTCTCTGATCATTTTTGTTTTGTTTTATTTTTTATATTTAAGCCACACTTGAAGTGGTCAGGGCTTTCTCCTGGCTCTGTGTTCAGTGATCACTCCTGGTGGGCTTGGAGGATTATAAAGGATGCCAGGTATTGAACGCGAGTCTGCCGCATACATGGCAAACACCCTACCTACTATACCTATATTTTAAGGCTCTGATGCCAATTTTTCTTTGATCTTAAATTATATGGCACACTGAGCTAAAATTCTCACAAGGATATAATTACCAAAGTTTTTAATTTTATATGGAAACTATCAAGTATTTGGAAGATATAGATCAGGAGTCCTCAAACTATGGCCCACGGGCCACCTGCAACCAGCAGAGGACATTTATCCAGCTCACTGGGTGTTTTTGCCACCACTGCCTGTCGTGCTTAGCCTCCCACTCATCCCAGGCCAGCAATGCGCATGTGTGGGATTTTTGCTGCTCTCTCCGACTCAACTCCTCTTCTTCTTTCTGTCTCTCAATTCCTCCTCTCATTCTTGGCAGGGTCTTTAAACTATGGTTCAAGAGCCACTACTGTTAATTTTTTTTTTAAAACTATAGTCCAGCCCTCTAACAGGTCTGAGGGGCTGTGAACTGCCCCTGTTTAAAAAGTTTGAGGACCCCTGATAGATACTGATTGGGGCCTCGCCTATGACCTATGGCTCTATGACTGAGCGACATTAATGGCTAAGATATAGCTTCTTTAAAAATTTAGCTATGATAAAAATCATTGTCTTTTAGAACAGGAAGAACATTATATATTAAAATTTTTGTCAGATATTTTCTTATGAGGTTCTAAAAGTACTATTTATTGCTGGAAATAATTTCTCAACATGAACAGTACCAACTTGAATGACAGAAATACAAAAAGCTGTTACAGATCACAGAACTAGATAATAACAATTTTGTGTTCAACTTACAAATCAAACTATATAATACATTAAATATATTTACTTTCTTGCACCCAGAACATATTACTGAGAAAATAAAATACAAATCACATAAAAAAACCCAAGATTTATTATATTATATTACATTAAAGATAACCAGCTTAGGGCCCGGAGAGATAGCACAGTGGTATTTGCCTTGCAAGCAGCTGATCCAGGACCTAAGGTCGTTGGTTCAAATCCCGGTGTCCCATATGGTCCCCCGTGCCTGCCAGGAGCTATTTCTGAGCAGACAGCCAGGAGTAACCCCTGAGCACGGCCGGGTGTGGCCCAAAAACCAAAATAATAATAATAATAATAATAATAATAATAACCAGTTTATAAAACTCTAGGATACCCAAATAAATCTCTATTGTACTTTAGAAAACTGATGTGATTTAGAGAACACAAAGGAAAAAAATATTTCCCAAATGGACTTACAGGCCTAAATTTCATGTTATGTATTGACTTAGTAAACTCAAGAGGTAAGACATTGGTCATGGAAATCCACATATAACAATAAATATTCCTAGCTCTATAGGTTAAAAGCTAGGAGTATTTTCCCATTCCCCCTATTTTTTACAATCACAACTATAAGAATCCTCTCCAATTCGGAAGAGGGGAGTAAACAATATAACCAAAGTACAAGAATTATTCAAAGTTGTTCATTCTCAACTTGTCCTTATGATTATGTTTATTTAGCAGTGCACTGTTGAAAATGACATCCAGTTCCATTAAAGAACCCAGATCTTTGAATTATAACTTCCAAACTGTCCTAGAATCAGATTACTTCGTTAAACAAAATAAGCATAAAGGATCATTTCTTAACATTATTTGGGGTAAAGAAAATATTCAGGGGTTAAAGCACTTGCCTTGCCTAAAACCAACCTGACCTAATAATCTCCAGCACCTCATCATACCCAGTCACTGTCAAAGGGAACTCTGGGCAGGTATGGTCCACAAAACAAACAAAATAAAAGAGTAGAAGTTTAAAAGACCTCAAAAAATAAATAAAAATAAATAAAACTGGACCGGAGAGATAGCATGGAGGTAAGGCATTTGCCTTGCATGCAGAAGGACAGTGGTTCGAATCCCAGCATCCCATATGGTCCCCTGAGCCTGCCAGAGCAACTTCTGGAGCGTAGAGCCAGGAGTAACCCCTGAGCACTGCCAGGTGTGACCCAAAAACCCAAAAACAAACCAAATAAATAAATAAATAAATAAAACTGAGAGATCACACCAGGTGTTGTTGGGGGGTAAGGAGGGCACTAGCAGAACCCAGGTTTCACATGCAAGGACAGTACTCTACCAGTGGAACCACATCTTCTGTCTCCAAAGGATTTTGTTTGTTTGTTTCTTTGTTTGTTTTGGGCCACAATCAGCAATGCTCAGGTATTACTCGTGGCAGTATTGGGGAACCTTACGGTCTCTGGGGATCAAACCTGGGCTGGCCACATGCAAGACAAATGCCCTCCCCACAGTATTACTGTTCCAGCCCTGACAAAGGACCATACAAATTTATCAAATCAGCAGATCAAGACAAAAATGAATCATAAAAGAAATTACAAACAAATAAGATAATCTAATATGTAGTTACATAACACAGGTAATCTGGAGCAGAGTTGTGTAAAACTAGGAATTAGCAACAAAGTTATATTATTCCAAGTACTATTATAACTCTTACATATAAAAACATGGAAAAGTATTTATTTATAATTAAGCATTGGGGCCGTGAGGTGGTGCTAGAGGTAAGGTGTTTGTCTTGCAAGCGCTGGCCAAGGAAGGACCATGGTTGGATCCCCCAGCGTCCCATATGGTCCCTCCCAAGCCAGGGGCAATTTCTGAGCACTTAGCCAGGAGTAACCCCTGAGCATCAAATGGGTGTGGCCCCAAACACCAAAAAAAAAAAAAAAATATATATATATATATATAATTAAGCACTATTATTTGTCACTGCCTTTCATTTCAACTACCACCTCTTCCTTCATTTTACAGATTCAGTCTCTTTCTACTATCTTTACTAGATGTGCTAACAGTTTCAATACTTTAATTAAACTCAAGACAATGCTAAAAACTATCTAGAAATAAAAAATACTAGTGGGCTGAAGAGACAGTACAATAGGTAAGGGTGCTTGCACACAACCAATCTGGGCTCAACCCCTGGGACTATATATATGGTCCCCTGAGGCTCACCAAAAGCGATATGTGAGCACAGAGGCAGGAGTAAGCCTCAAGTACAGTTTGGAATGCCTGACCACTCAAAAATAAATAAATAAATAAATAAATTAGAAATTATGTACAGTCTAATACTGAACCAAGTAGCCTGCTGCTAAAAAAGGAAATCTCTGGGGCAGGAGAGATAGCATGGAGGTAAGGCGTTTGCCTTTCATGCAGAAGGTCATTGGTTCAAATCCCAGTGTCCCATATGGTCCCCCGTGCCTGCCAGGAGCAATTTCTGAGCATGAAGCCAGGAGTAACCCCTGAGCACTGCCGGGTGTGACCCAAAAACCACAAAAAAAAAAAAAAAAAAAAAAAAAAAAGGAAATCTCTGATATGCAGATCTGTTTTCTCTGTACTTCAGAGATGTGCAGGTTATATTTGAGTTGTAAAGATCTGAGTTGAGGGGGTCGGAGCATTAACGCAGTGGTAGGGCATTTGCCTTGCAGCGCACCTGAACCAGGATGGACCTCGGTTAGATCCCTGGCATCCCATATGGCCCCCTAAGCCAGGAGAGATTTCTGAGCATATAGCCAAGAGTAACCCCTGAATGTCACCGAGTGTGGCCCAAAAAACAAAAACAAAAAAAAATATGAGTTGGTTAAAATTAATCAGAAAAGTGAAATAAGTATGCAAACTAAGAAGTTTTTGAATGTACTTATTTTTTAAATTAGTAGAACCAGCTTTTAAATATGTGACAAGAGGACAATAGTATAGGAGTTAGCGAACTTGCTTCACACATAGCTAACCTCAGTTCAATCCCCAGTACCACCCTCTGAGCAAGATCTAAGAGTAAGCTTTGAGTACCTTTGGGTAATACCTAAGAGGGGTAAAAGCCCACCAACAAGAAAAAAGAGTGGTAAGATTTAGAGCCCATGGAGCCAGAGAGCTAGTACAGTGGGTAGGGCACTGGCATAGTATGCTACTAGACCAGATCCCACATAATATGGTCCCCTCCCCCAAGCCCCCCAAGAAATGATCTCTGATAGCAGAGCCAGGAGTAAACACTGAGCACAGACAGGTGTGCCAGCCCACTGTTCCCCCAAAAAATAAACAAAAAGACATAGACCCCATCCTTCATTCATATTGTCAGTACTTAAGATAGTAGAAAACTAGTGGATAAACTGGTCACTGAAAAAAATTAATGAAATTATTTATTTAATACTTTATATAAAGTCAAAGAAAGTATAGGAAACCAATCAAAACAAGTTTTAAAACTGACCTAAAAATAGGGGTGGTAGATTTGTACAGTGGAATATTACTCAGGAGTGAAAGGAAGAACAGTACTATTGAGTGCAAAATTAAAGACAAAAAGAGGGATGGAGTGATGATCCGGAGACTAGGACAACAGTTCAATTCCCAGCATCCATCCCATATGGACCCCCAAACCTGCCAGGAGTGATTTCTAAGCATAGAGCCAGGAGAAATTCCTCAGCACCATGAGGGGTGGCCCCAAAACAAAACAAAACACTTGATCTAAAAATAAGTCAGTCAGGCTAGAGAAACAGTATATCAGGTAAGGTACTTGATTTGCACATAGCTGATCAAAGTTTGCTGCCCAGACCTCCAAAATGGCCCTCCTCAGGAGCCCTAGGAGTAATCCCTGAGCACAGCCAATATATTAAGCTCTGAGTACCACTGGATATGGCCCAAAACACAAAAACAAACAAAAGCTAAGGACAAGATGCTTAATGGTGATAAGCTCTTTCATTCAAGAGATAGTTGTCCAGAGAAGTGCTGAAGCAATTGTACAGTGAGTAGGGAATTTCTTAACTAGGGTTCAAATATCCAGCATCCCTGATGGTTCCCCAAGCCTGCTCCCCAGAAGTGATCCCTGAGGGTAGAATCAAGAGCAAGCCCTGAGCACTGCCAGGTGTGAGATCTCTCCCCCCACACAATATAACAAAATCAAAAGAAGTAAAGCAAAGTCAACAAGGGGGGGAGGAGCCTATGTTTAAGAACAGCAAAAAAGGGCAAAAGTAAATTATAAAGTTTTCACAAAATTCCTAAATTAAAAAAAAAGAATGACATGGGGCCAAAAAGATAGCATGGAGGGAAAGCATTTGCCTGGCATGCAGAAAGACAGTGGTTCGAATTCCCACATCCCATATGGTCCAGAGCCTGCCAGGAGCAATTTCTGAGCATAGAGATAGGGGTAACCCCTGAACGCTACCAGTGTGGACCCCCCCCCCAAAAAAAAAAAAACAAAGAAAAAGAATAACAAATTTCTTTTTTTTTTTTTTTTTTTTTTTTTTTTTTGGATTTTTTGGGTCACACCCGGCAGTGCTCAGGGGTTTTTCCTGGCTCCAGGCTCAGAAATTGCTCCTGGCAGGCACGGGGGACCATATGGGGTGCCGGGATTCGAACCGATGACCTCCTGCATGAAAGGCAAACGCCTTACCTCCATGCTATCTCTCCGGCCCCCTCTTTTTTTTTTTTTTGACAAATTTCTAATAACTTTGTCAACCAAATACCAACCAAACTACCATTTCAACTGAGAGTAAACAGATCTCCTAAACCTTTCTACCTTTGCTAACACCTAGCACAGCTTTTTTTAAAAAAGGACTTTTTAGGGGCCGGGCGGTGGCGCTAAAGGTAAGGTGCGCCTGCCTTGCCTGCGGTAGCCTTGGACGGATCGCGGTTCGATCCCTGGTGTCCCATATGGTCCCCCAAGCCAGGAACAACTTCTGAGCGCATAGCCAGGAGTAACCCCTGAGTGTCACCGGGTGTGGCCCAAAAACCAAAAAAAAAAAAAAAAAAAAAACTTTTTAAAACCAATCAGCAGTGCTCAGGAATTGTTCCTAAAGATGCTAAGGGAGGGGCCAGAGTGATAGCACATTGGGTAGGGCATTTGCCTTGTATGCAGCCAACCGGGGTTCGAAGGCCAGCAGCTCATATGGTCCCCCAAGTTGCCAGGAGTAACCCCTGAGGGCCTCCAGGTGTGGCCCAAGAACAAAAACCAAAAAGATACTATGGTATTATATACAGCACCAGGGTTGAACCCAGGATCAACCACATGCAATCAAAGATCTTTTTGGAGGGTCAGAGCAATAGAACCAACTGGGTTTGATTCCTAGATTTCCATATCATTCCTCTAGACCACCAGGAGTGTTTAGTGAGTGCAGAGCCAGGAGTAACTCCTTTTTTTTTTTGGTTTTTGGGTCATACCCGTAGTGCTCAGGGGTTACTCCTGGCTCTATGCTCAGAAATCGCCTCTGTCAAACACAGGGGACCAAATGGGATTCCGGAATTCGAACCACAGTCTTTCAGCATGTAAAGCAAAGGCCTTACCTCCATGCTATCTCTCCAGCTCCAGGAATAACTCTTGAACATTGTCATTGTGGTCCCTATATGCCCCAGAAAGGAGCAGAGGTAACCTAAAAAGGCTAATCTGGGCCTGAAAACCTGGGATCCTTTTGAATTATGTTCTGGTAACTTTCTATTATAGTTACCTGCTAACCTTATAGGTATCACGGGGTAGTGGATCCAACAGGCCACACCCAGGGATACTCTCCTCTCTGGGGTTGCCCTCAGCAGTGCAGCAGTGCTCAGGGACCATAAGATGCTGGAGATCAAACTAGTCAGCAACATGCAAGGCTGTACTAGCTCTCAGGCTCCTGGGATATTTAGAAGTTGTTGAGAACTATATCAAGTACTTTTTTCCCCTGTCATGTGTTCAGGCCAAGTGTTCAGAATACTCTTAGTTCTTAGGATCATACCTGGTAGCACTTGGTAGGGGGATCATGAAATATATAGTTCTGGGGGCCGGCCGGTGGCGCTAGAGGTAAGGTGCCTGCCTTGCCTGCGCTAGCCTAGGACGGACCGCGGTTCGATCCCCCGGTGTCCCATATGGTCCCCCAAGCCAGGAGCGACTTCTGAGCACATAGCCAGGAATAACCCCTGAGCGTCACCGGGTGTGGCCCAAAAACCAAAAACCAAAAAAAAAAAAAAAAAGAAATATATAGTTCTGGATATAAATATCAAAATCCATAACTTTACACATGCAAGGCATATGCTCTACCATTGGGATACATCCCAGCTTGCACAAGTACTATCTTTTCCTCTGCTTCTTTGTGATCAAATAGGCATCACTACCAAAAATGCAGAGAAAGTCAAAGTAACCTATCTAGGGGCTTGAGCAGTGGCGCAAGTAGTAGGATGTCTGCCTTGCACGCGCTAACCTAGGGTGGATCACGGTTCAATTCCCTGGCGTCCCATATCATCCCCCAAGACAGGAGCGATTTCTGAGTGCATAGCCAGGAATAATCCCTGAGCATCATCAGGTGTGGCCCAAAACCCAAAAAACTAAAAAAGTAATCTATCTAAATTCCTGGACTAGGAGGATGGCAAGGAGGTGACTTGAATCCAGTTGGCCCATCTCTAAAATGTTTCCTTCAATCAAGACACGACATTTTCTATTTTGCAAACATGAAGGACGGCAATGTACAGGAAACACCAAGAGATGGCACACTGAATAATATGCGATGCTGCTGACACCAAAGGTTTCTCAGAGCAGCAAGTTTCCTTAGCTTTGATCACCTATTAACTAGCAATAAATGGTATCTCAGTGACCTACAGACAGCCCAACAACAGCTGACATCCTTAACCAGATAACTCCTCTAATCAAACTACTACGAAGAATGAGATACATTTTAAAATCAATGAAAATATACATACAATGATTTGGAATTTAACCAAAATTAAGTTGTCTGACAAAAACATTCAAAAGCATTTCAACAGAGCAAACCTTAGTCCCAACCCCAGCAACAAAAAGACAATTACTGAAAACAACATTCAAAAGAAGTCAGTAACCACTATGCATTTAATCATCCTAGAAACAGCTATGAATTCATTGAACTTTTCACATGCATTTTTAAATGAATAGCCCCCTTGGATTTTATTTTTTTACCTGTACTGTTTTTAACTGTTGGGTCTGTAACACAGAGGGCTGAGTTGTAGTATTAATCAGTTGATTTCCTGGGGTCAATGCTGAGACACCAATGACAGGTTTCACCTCTGGCCTCCCTCCAATGGTAACTACTTTAATTTGCTGCGGTGGGATCTTAGCATCTCCTGACTGGGCCTGAGTTGTCACTTTCTGAGCCTGGGGAAGTTGGCTATGGGGTAGTGTTAAAACGATGGGTGAACCAGACTTGCCCAAAGTTGTTAAAATTAACTTCTGTCCATCTGGCTTAAGGGTTTGATTGCCAAGTTTAAGATCAGATGTCTGTGATACTTTGTTTAAAATAATCTGATTGGCAGATATCGTCACAGGAGTCTGAGCACCCAGTTTCTGAAGGCCACTTGGAAAAGCTGGTTTCACTGTGGTATTAGAATCTGCTTTAGTGATTGTGGTGTTCACAGCAACTTGGTTAGAGTGGTTACTGTACACTGTAATTGGTTCCGTGGAAATGGACGTGGCTGTAGAGTCACCGGTTGAATTTATGTTGACAATTTCTTCCAGTTCTGTCTCCATGGGGATTGGGGATGAAACAATAACAGCCTCAATACTATCCTCCTCCACTAAAGTTATACCAGTGTCCATTATCTCCTCTGGAAGCAAACTATTCACCTCAGCCGGCACCACCTCCATGATCGTACTCCTGCTAGAAAGTGGATCAGGCACTGCAATAAAAGTTGAAAATGAAGAAGTTACTATGCTTCGAAGTGATCTGAGAAGAGAATTACTCAAGAAAAATGCAAATGAGAAAATAACTTGTGAACACAAATAATATTACTAAAACTGATTTAAATCAAGCTATCTGAACATGCTCAACCTACACGTAAGGGAAATGCAGGACACAAAGGAAGCAAACATTCTCACTCGCTGTGTCTCAATCCAAAAGCATATTGCTTTCGGTCAAAATTAAGATATAATTATAGGAAGCTCCTCTCTAACGCTCACTCATAAAAGATTTTCATCTTTGATGTCGCAAAACTTCTTTATTTCCCACTGACATTTGAAAAACTGCTGACTCACATTCAATAAAGATTAAAATATTAACAGATATTGAAAAGTACTCCAAATCTCCCATGGGAAAATACTAATATAAGACCATTTAGAAAACCAGTAGGGCTGGAGAGTTAGGACAGTGAGGAGGGCCTTTGCCTTCCATGCAGCTGACATGGGTTCGATCCTGGCATCCCATATAGTCCCCCAAACACCACCAGGAGTAATTCTGAGTGAAGAGCCAGAAGTAATCCCCAGCATTGGTGGGTATAGCCCAACACAAAACAAAATAATAGAAAAACTACACTAAATATTCAAATTAATATACATTTCTAGAGTAATCCATCTCAGCAATAGCAGATCAAATGTCTTATCTCGCATGGTTTAAATTTTTCCCTTAGAAAGACAATTCTTGAATTCTTCTCTATCATTTAAAAAGTCAAAAAAGGAGTGGAGCAGAGAGATACTACAAAACACTTGACCTTGCATTCAGCTGATCCTAGATTAATTCCCAGCACCACATATTGCCTCTTGAAAACCATCATAAGTGGGGCCAGAGCAATAGCACAGGGTAGGGCATTTGTCTTGCATGTGGCTGACCCAGGATGGACCTGGGTTCAATCCCCGGTGTCCCACATGGTCCCCCGTGCCAGGAGCGATTTCTGAGCACATAGCCAGGAGTAACCGGGTGTGGTCCAAAGTCCCCCCCTCCAAACAAAAATCGGAAGTGATCCCTGATTATAGTACCAGGTATGCCCTAAGCACTATCAGGGTATGGTAAAAAAGAAAAAGAAAGAAAAGAAAGGACCCATTAAAGAAGTGAACAGTGAGTCCTAATAAATAGAAAAAGGGAAATAAGTAAAACAAAATATGAACAAACCAGAAATACAATGCATTTTAACCAGTCATGCAAAATTCCCAAGAAATCAGTATCATTATCTTCACATATCCAAGTCGGGTACCACGTGTGATAAACTACAGAGCAATACATTTCAATTCATAGGAACCTAATCAACAATTCCCTTTTTCTTTTTTGTCTTAAATATAAAAATGCAGAGGCTAGAGACATAATATAGAAGGTAAAGCATTTGCCTTGTACACAGCTGAGCAAGGTTCAATACCCAGCACTATAAATGGTCCTCCAAACACCTCCAAGGAGCCAGCTCAGACCAAAGAATTGGAAATAAGCTCTGGGCACTGTCAGGACTAGCCAAAAATAGATAAACAAACAAAAATGCCATGCCCATTCTGAGGTTAGGTGTAACATACATGGAGCCAGAGAGATATAACAGAAGGTAAGGTGGTCAACCCAGGTTTGATCCCTGGTACTCCGTAAGTTCCTATGCACTACTAGGAGTGATCTCTGGGTGCAGAGCAGAAAGTCTTGAGCACAGATGTGAGTGCCTCCCCAGAAAAAGTGACAGACACGAGAAACAAATTACATCAGCACTGACACAACACTACCAACCTTATCATTATTTCCTGCTTGGTTTATGCATGATGACATAATTTATCCTGACAAGTGCAAGATGGGATCACTATCAGGCTCACTTTGCAAGTGAGGAAATTTAGAAAGGTTAAATAATTTCCCCGAAAAAAATAAAATAAAGTAAAATAAAATAAAATAAAATAAAATGGAGAGATAGCATGGAGGTAAGGCGTTTGCCTTTCATGCAGAAGGACGGTGGTTCGAATCCCGGCATCCCATATGGTCTCCCGAGCCTGCCAGGAGTGATTTCTGAGCATAGAGCCAGGAGTAACCCCTGAGCGCTGCTGAGTGTGACCCAAAAAACAAAAAAACAAACAAACAAACAAACAAAATTTCCCAAAGGCATATAACTACTACCAGCAGATAACTGGTGACCGAGATCTTAAGTTCAGGCTACTTTTTTGTTTTTGTTTTTGTTTTTGTTTTTGGGCCACACCCGTAAGCTTAGGGGTTACTCCTGGCTATGCGCTCAGAAGTCGCTCCTGGCTTGGGGGAACCATATGGGACACTGGGGGATCGAACCGCGGTCCGTCCTAGGCTAGTGCTGGCAAGGCAGGCACCTTACCTTTAGCGCCACCGCCCGGCCCCAAGTTCAGGCTACTTTTTATGATAACAAAGTAATAATATTGGTAGGGATGCCCCACGGCCTACTCTGGCTCTGTGCTCAAGAGTGCCTATTCCTGGCTCTGTGTTCATAATGTTATGAACAAAATTACAAGTTCTTGCTTATATTTTTACCATAGATACTTCAAAATTGAGGGTAAATATATCCTTTTATAATCAATTCCCTCCCTCAAAACCCTCCTACAGAACCAATGATCTGTTCTACATTTGTATGAGTGATGTTTCACTAAAACAAATTTATAATTTTAGCCCATTCTAGAATGTCACATAAAATATTGCACACATAAGGTAATATGCACCATTAACTTTCTTTTTTAATTTGGGTAAGATCCTGCAAATAGTACTCAGGAGGTTCTGAGCATTCTACTTGGGCCCTGTGAAACCAGAAATTCCCCAGGCAGGGGCCGGAGCAATAGTGCAGAGAGGTATGGTGTTTCCCTTTCATGCAACTGATCCAGGACAGACCTCGGTTCAATTGCTAGCATCTCATATGGTCCCCCAAGCCAGGAGCGATTTCTGAGCGCGTAGCCAGGAGTAACCCCTGCGTGTCACTGGGTGTGGCCCAAAATACAAAAAAAATAATAAAAGAAATTCCCCAGGCCACCCCAGTACTGCTCAGAGGCCCCCAGGACTGCACCTGGCAAAGCTGGGAGACTATGGCACCAAAAAAAATCAAACCAACCAGAAATCAAACCAGGGTCAGCCGAATACAAATCATATACCACAGTATCTGCAGTAAGAAAATTTTCCTTCAGCATTTTTGTTGTTGTTTTGTTCTGTTTTTAGGACCATACTGAGCACTGTTCAGGTCTCCTGTCTCTGTGCTCAGGAGTCACTTCTGGTGCGGCTCAGCAACCATATGCAATGATGGAGATCACACCTGGATCAGACACATGCAAGGCAAGTGCCCTAGTCTCCGGATCATCACTCCACCCCCCTTTGTCTTTAATTTTGCACTCAATAGTACTGTTCTTCCTTTCACTCCTGAGTAATATTCCACTGTACAAATCTACCACACTTTCTTTATCCATTCACTTAGTAGATGGACACTTGCACTGTCTCCAGTTTGGGACAATCTTCTTAATGAGTTGAGTTTTTTATATAAGCAGGGTAAAATCATCAGCCAGTAACTTGTAGATTTAGAATTTTAGAGTCCCTAGGGTTTAGGGGCCTCAAAGGATTAGCTCTTCTTTCCATGTGGCTCTTCCTCATCAGGAGAATCCAGTGAGCACTTACAAACTCTTACAGTGAAAATATCCTTTCCACCAAACTACACCTGTTGTTACAGAAGGTCCAGTAGCACTCATCCCACAGAGTCACCTATTCCCTAGCATAAATACCGTATTTTCCGGCGTGTAAGACGACTTTTGAAACAAACAAAAAAGTCAACCAAAAAATCGGGGGTCGTCTTATACACCGAGTATATCCCGAAAAATGTTTCAATATGCAGCTAAACAAAAATTGTCTGAATATTGCCACAAAACAAATTTTCCAACTCGACCCTGCACCAATCACTGCAAGGCTGCTTGGACCGCCTCTCTAACTCAGCCAATCCAAGCAGGCTTTTTTATGCATGCAAATTATACAGTGTTCTGGACCCAAATCTACACTGTCAAAAGCCTGCTCAGATTGGCCAGAGTCAGAGAGGAAGTCCATTACAGTATAACCTTTGAATCTTTGCTTGTTGTGATCGGCTCACTGTGGTACATACAGTTGCAGCACAGGAATGTTCTGTCTGATACAGCGAATATAGGCCTAAACCTATGTTTTAACTGCAAAATTAGGGGGTCGTCTTATACGCCCAGTCATCTTATACGCTGGAAAATACGGTAAATCTTGTCCATGCTCCAGTAGTTAAAACTGGAGCATCCCATCTGTCCTGGATCATGGCACAATGATGAACTAGACTCCAATCTCCAAAAGATCCACAAAATCTTGGTCCTAAGTTCCCCAAATATTTTTATACTTATGGGTATGCCCTTTGATCCCCCATAAGGAGAATACCCTCAGCCCACCCTCTTCCACTCATCTTTCTCCTAAATATCTTAGGCTAAGGCTTATGAGGAAGAACTCAGGCCAGGGATGGAGAGTTTGGCTCACTAGTGCAGTTACTACTTCTAGGCACCCACGCTCAACAAATGTCCAACTTCTCAGCCCACTCAATGTTCTTTACCCTCATCTCTGAAACCATTTCCCCAGCTCTGGGGACTCCCTGACTCAGCAGCTATGACACAATACTTTTCAGCACCCCACCACCAGAGCACTCTCTGGCTGCCTCACAGACCAGACCTACACATTAGGAGGCAGGATGCTGGAGGCCTCTGCGCACCCTAACCCACTCACAGTATGGATGACAGCTTCTGTGACCACATGACAGGGAGTCCTGTCTTATCCCCAAAGCAGCTGGCAAGGTCCACATCCTTCCTCTTCACTATATCCTGACTGTCAGAATTCATACAGCCTGGTGGTCAAAACTGTAGCAAAGTATATAGGGCCCGAGATGTTAGGCCCTAGGTGACCTAACAAGTAGGCTGTGCTGTTTTATGGATACTGGTGATTAACACTGTAGCCCCAATCAAGATATTCCTCAAGGGGGCCAGAGTTGTAGCACAGGGCATAAGGTGTCTGCCGTGCGTGTGCTAGCCTAGGACTGACCTGGGTTCGATCCCCGGTGTCCCATATGGTCCCCCAAGCCAGGAGCGATTTCTGAGCACAGAGCCAGGAGTAACCCGAGCGTCACTGGGTGTGGCCCAAAAACAAACGAAAAAGATATTCCTCAAGGAATATGAACATCATGTGGCTCTCAGTTCTCCTGCCTCCCATCCACCCCCTGCAGATCATCTCCAAGGGAGGAAGAAGGGCAGATGCTGTGTAGGCTGGGGGCTAGACTCACCACAGAGAAACCCTGAGCTTAGGATTAATAAACCCTAATTAATAATAAACCATTAATAAATCCATTTTTTTTGTTTTTTTTTGGGGGGGGGCCACACTCATTTGACGCTCAGGGGTTACTCCTGGCTATGTGCTCAGAAATCGCCCCTGGCTTGGGGAGACCATATGGGATGCCAGGGGATCGAACCACGGTGGTCCGTCCTATGCTAGCACTTGCAAGGCAGACACCTTACCTCTAGCGCCACCTTCCCGGCCCCAATAAATCCATTTATTATGGGCTGCTGCACACCTACCTTTTGTACAGAGGGTGATATTATCTATATTATAGGAGACAATAAGTAAATGTGTACATGTTAAAACCAGAGTGCACATCCCTATTACTCAGAGCTGTACTCTAAAGAACTACCCTGGGAAAGAGGATTGCAAAGGACCTGCCAGTGGTTATCTCTGAGCACAAAGGCAGACGTAAGCTCTGAGCACCGCAAGGTGTGGCAAAAAAAGCCCCAAAATATTTAATATCAAAAAATAAAAAGCAAACTGGGCCAGAGAGATAGGACGGTGGTTCAAATCCCGGCATCCCATATGGTCCCCCGAGCCTGCCAGGAGCGATTTCTGAGCCTAGAGCCAGGAGTAACTCCTGAGCGCTGCAAGGTGTGACCCAAAAACCAAATAAATAAATAGCAATAAAACAGGGGCCAAAGTGGCATCAGATTGGTTAAGGCTCATGCTTTGCACATTGCCAACCCATTTGATCGAAGCGTTGACAGGCTAAATGCTCCCAGACTGTCAGAGTGGCTGAGTAACCCCTGGAATCACAAGGCCTATCTGACCTCAGCACCATGTATCAGGCCCTGTTCAGAACCTTGGCTGGCCACAAATTATCTGAGGGGCCCTGGCACTCCTGAATACCACTAGGAGATCCTTCTCATCAAAAACATAAATTTTCATATTTTGTAAAACCTTGCTACACTCAATGATTAACTCTAGTGGCTTGTTTGTTTTGGTCCATTCACTACTCAGTAGTACTACTGATTCTGTAACTTAACCCCCTAACCCTATCTCTCTGGCCCTATCTGTAACTTCTCTTATGAGATCTTTGCTTCCTATACTTTGAGACTGTTATTACATTTGGTCTTTTCATTTGTAATCCAACAGACCGGGAGGTCTAACAGACTAGCTCTCTTCCTTTTATCTAGAAGTAAAATTCAAGCATCTAACAAGAGAGGTGTGATTAATTTGGCTAATCTCTCTGGGGTGGGAGGTGGTGCAGAGCTCTGGAGCCAGCACACCTCACAAACCAAGGAGCCAACTAAGGTAACGTCTTTCTGATTAGACATCTGTATCTATTTCAATCAGGGTCACATACAGGACACAGTGGCCTCTGCTCAAAGAAATTCTCAAAAGGAGCTTGTGGGCATGGCAGGAAAAGGTTTGGCCATTTTGTAATATGAATCATCATTCTAATTTTATCTCTTAGGAATAAAAGATATGTGTTAACACAGGCAATGTCATCGTCCTGTGAGGGACCCCTCCACGGAAAACCAACAGGGCTTAATTTACCTCATTTGTATGAGAGGTTCAAGGTATGTAGAAAAAGAACACGGGGGGGGGGGGCAGGGGAAGAGATAGCATGGAGGTAAGGTGTTTGCCCTGTGTGCAGAAGGTCGGTGGTTCGAATCCCGGCATGCCATATGGTCCCCCCAAGCCTGCCAGGAGCAATTTCTGAGCATAGAATCAGGAGTAACCCCTGAGTGTTGCTGGGTACGACCCAAAAACCAAATAAATAAATAAATAAATAAATCAGAACACAGAACATACAGGTATTACCCCTACCTTCATAATCTCTGCTCTTGAAAGAAGTTCTAAGAGTATATAGTACAAATATAGCTTGAGTATGATTAAAGTTCCATTTGTTTATATGTGATTCCACTGTACTGCATTCACATCTAAATCTAAGGGGGCCCACTCTCCTTACTACTGTCCTGGGCTTCCCATCATGGCATCTGCCACCACCAGAGAGTGCACTTGTTTACAGTTTGACTCTCCCTCACTAGTTCCTTTGCAATGCAGGCTGCAGGCCCTGTCGGTCTTTACTGCCTATTCCTGGCACCTGGAGCAGAGCTGGCAAGTAAATCTCTCAATAAAAACCTACAAAGTGGGCCGGAGAGATAGCACAGCGGTGGGGCATTTGCCTTGCACACAGCTGATCCAGGACGGAAGGTGGTTCGAATCCCGGTATCCCATATGGTCCCCCGTGCCTACCAGGAGCTATTTCTGAGTGCAGAGCCAGCAATAACTCCTGAGTGCTGCCAGGTGTGACCCACACCCCAAATACAAAGTGAATAAAATAGTCATGGAGAAAGAGTGACACTTTAACCTGAGCATTATTTATGTTGGACTTTGAAAGATAAATTTGGCTTGTCTGTTTGAGAAAGACATTTATATAATGCTCAGAGAATTTATCACTTATAATAAATTCCTATCATGGCAAGAGACAGACAACAAACAGAAACTCCTTTCCAGTTAGTTTTTTTTTTTGGAGGAGGTGGGTTATGGGCCACATCGGTGGTGCTAAGGTTTACTCCTATCTCTGTTTTCGGATATTACTCCTGGCAAGCTCAAGGGACCATATGCCATGCCAGGGATAGAACCTGGGCTGGCTGCATGCAAGGCAAACACCCTACCTACATTGTGTTATTACTCTGGCCCCTTCCAGTTAGTTTTTTTTTAAAACAACCAATTATTTAGTTTTTTTTATTTGTTTGGTTTTTAATGATGGAAAATATGGAAAATGATGGAAAAAAGATGGAATGCCTCACGAATTTGCATGCCATCCTTGCGCAGGGGCCAGGCTAATCTTCTCTGTATTGTTCTAATTTTAGTATATGTACTGCCGAAGCGAGCACAATTATTTAGTTTTTAACCAACATTCTCTGCAATTACATTCCATCTTGGGGCCAGAGAGATAGCACAGCGGTAGGGCGTTTACCTAGCACACAGCCCGATCCAGGACAGAAGATGGTTTGAATCCCGGCATCCCATATGGTCCCCCGAGCCTGCCAGGAGCAATTTCTGAGTGCAGAACCAGGAGTAACCCCTAAGTACTCCTGGCCCTGTGTTCAGAAATTGTTCCTGGCAGGCTCGGGGGACCATATGGGATGCCGGGAAATGGACCCAGGTTGGTCCCAGGTCAGCTGCAAGCAAGACTAATGTCCTACCTGCTGTGCTATTGCCCCGGCCCCAATATCGTTCTTTTCTTAGTTACAAAACAAAGACAACATCTATGAATCACTTTTTTTTTTTTTTTGGTTTTTGGGTCACACCCAGCAGCACTCAGGGGTTAATCCTGTTTCTACACTCAGAAATTGCTCCTGGCAGGCTCAAGGGACCATATGGGATGCCGGGATTCGAACCACCGTCTTTCTGCATGCAAAGCAAACGCCTTACCTTCATGCTATCTCTCCAGTCCCCAGTATTTTCATTTTTGTAAATAAGATGCAGTGGTAACCTATCACTGTATTACAAATAAGCAATGTATCCAATGTTCAGACAAAACTAGTTGTGTGTTTAAGAATTATATTTTGGGGCTGGAGAGATAGCATGGCAGTAGGGCGTTTTCCTTGCACGCAGCTGATTCACACAGAGGGTGGTTCAAATCCCAGCATTCCATATCCCCTGTGCCTGCCAGGAGCGACTTCTGAGCACAGAGCCAGGAGTATCCCCTGAGCGGCGCTGGGTGTGACCCAAAAACCAAAAAAAAAAAAAAAATTATGTTTTGGTGGATCTGCAAGAATAGCACACAGGAAAAGCCTTACTAGTATATGGTCATGAATACAAATTTCCCATGTCCCATATGTGCTGAGCACAGTTCCAGCAGCACTGTTGTTTGAGTCTGGCATTCTACTCTGTGATCCCTGGTGCCACAAGCTATTTCAAGTTGCACAAGTCAGGCATGTGCAAGCACCAAAATGACAGCATGATCACCCACCCCAGCCATATAACTAAAAGAGAGGCGACCCTGACATGGAAGTGTGTGAACCCACACCAAACCCTTCAATGCCTCATAACCATAACTGGTGTGCCTGAACTCGTAAGTGTGAACTCCAGCAAATGTGTGAAAGCCTCAGCATACACTATACTGAGCGTGCAAGTACTACTACCTGATGTAAAATTGCAGGCGCCACAACGAACATGTATGTATAACCAGAGTCAGGCAAGTATGCAACTCCAGTCATCAGAGCGTCAGTGACAACAAGGAAGGAAATAATTCGTAAAAATAAGTAATAAATACAGACTTTAAAACATAAAAGCTAGGGCCCGGAGAGACAGCACAGTGGCGTTTGCCTTGCAAGCAGCCGATCCAGGACCAAAGGTGGTTGGTTCGAATCCCGGTGTCCCATATGGTCCCCCGTGCCTGCCAGGAGCTATTTCTGAGCAGACAGCCAGGAGTAACCCCTGACACCGCTGGGTGTGGCCCAAAAACCAAAAACAAAACAAAAACCAAAAAAACATAAAAGCTAGGGGCTAGATGGATAGTACAACAGGTGGGGCACTTTGCATGTGGCTAACCAAAGCCTGCTAGGAGTAACTCCTGACAGCAAAGCTAGGAGTAATCCTTGAGCGTTGCTGGGTATGGCCCCAAGACAAAAAACAAAGAAACTATAGATACACCATAAAAGCCTTTTTGTTTGTTTGTTTTGGGGCCACACCCAGCAGAGCTCAGGGGTTATTCCTGGCTCTATGCTCAGAAACAGTTCCTGACAGGCACGAGGAAACATATGGGATGCTGGGATTCGAACCACCATTGGTCCTGAGTTGGCTGCTTGCAAGGCAAATGCCCTACTGCTGTGCTATCTCTCTGGCCGTACAAGTCACATACATACATTTTTTGTTTGTGTGTTTGTTTGTTTTTTGAGTCACACCCCACAGTGCTCAGGGGTTACTCCAGGCTCCATGCTCAGAAATCGCTCCTGGCAGGCTCGGGGGACCATATGGGATGCTAGGTTTCGAACCAATGACCTTCTGCATGAAAGGCAAATGCCTTACCTCCATGCTATCTCTCTGGCCCCAGCCATATTTTTTTAATCTTTATTTAAACACTGTAATTACAAACATACCTGTAGTTGGGTTTTAGTCACAAAAAGAACACCCCGCCTTCACCAGTGCAACATTCCCACCACCACTGCAACCATATCCCTCCACCCACAACCGCTGCCTGTCTGTATATAAGACAGGCATTCTACTTCTCTCACTCATTAACATTGTCATGGTACTTAGTGTTCTAACTACTCTCACCCCTCCTTCAGGTGAACTTCATATTGTGAGCCAATCCTTCCAGCCCTCATCTCTGGGGATTATTACAATAATGTCTTTTATTTCTCTTAAAAAAATTTTTTTAAAAGCCATATATTTTTTTAAATTTTGGGGGGGGATCACATCCGGCAGTGCTCAGGGGTTACACCTGGCCCTATGCTCAGAAATCACTCCTGGGGCCGGCAAGGTGGCGCTAGAGGTAAGGTGTCTGCCTTGCAAGCGCTAGCCAAGGATCAGGACCACGGTTCGATCCCCCGGGGTCCCATATGGTGCCCCCAAGCCAGGGGCAATTTCTGAGCGCTTAGCCAGGAGCAACCCCTGAGCATCAGATGGGTGTGGCTTGAAAAAACAAAAAAAAAAAAAGAAAGAAAGAAAAAAAAGAAAAAGAAAAAAGAAATCACTCCTGGCAGGCACGGGGGACCATATAGGATGCCAGGATTCGCGCCACCTTCCTTCTGCATGCAAGGCAAATGCCTTACCTCCATGCTATCTCTCTGGCCCCTAAAAGCCATATTTTTAAGGGTGGGGCCATACCTGGTGATTGTCAGGCATTATTCCTGGCTCTGTACTCAGGAATCACACCAGGCAGACTCAGGGAACCATATAGGATGCTGGAAATTGAACCCGGTCAGCTGTGTGCAAGGCAAGCACCCTTCCCCAGCCCAAAGCCATACTGTTTTTACACAGAATTTACCACTAGTACATGATGGCTAACTACATCTATATGGGGATTAACTTTAACCTCTAAAATCGAATATCAGCAACTCAAAAACTAGGCACAGACCTAATTTCTCTTTTTTTTTAACCCCCCACCACCACCCCAGACCTACATTTCTCAAATAAACATGGGCACAGGAGACAAAAAAGACAAAAAACCATGAGAAAGATTTGAAAAGTCTTTATTTTTAGGTTAATAATAAAAATGTAGAAGTCTATTTAGTTCATCTCAAAACCACTGAATACTCACAATCAATGGTACTAGAATTAAGAGGCTACAGAAAAGGAAAGAAAAAGAAAAAAAAGGTTGTGCTGGAAATAGTATAGTGGTAGGGTGCTTGGTTTGCACACGGCAAACTCAGGTTTGATTCCTGACACTCCATATGCTTCCCTGAGCCCCACCAAGAGTAATCCCTGAGCAGAGCTAAGAGTAAGCACTGAGCATTTCTGGGTGTGACCCAAAAACAAACTAAAAAAGAACAAACTAGGGGCCAGAGTGGTGGCACTAGTGGTAAGGCATCTGCCTTGCAAGCACTAACCTAGGACGAACCGCGGTTTGATCCCCCAGTGTTTCATATGGTCCCCCAAGCCAGGAGCGATTTCTAAGCACATTGCCAGGAGTAACCCCTGAACGTCACTGGGTGTGGCCCAAAGAAACACCCCCCCCCAAAAAAGAACAAACTAAAAAGGAAGGTTAAGATCAAATATTATATCTACGCCAGGCAAAAATCAAACCATCTAACCTGAAATTTAAGGAAAAAACTCTGCACCATTGAAACCAGATAAATGATCAAGCATAGGGCATAAAGTAAAACAAAAGTCATGCCTTGTCAGAGTTCAGGATATCCCTTAACAAAGAATTTCATTTCAGCAAAACATAATCCATTACCCAAAATATTTTATTTCTTTCATAGTTTTACTTCCATTTCATTGAAAAATGTACTGTATCTTATATTTGCCTAAAAGCAATAAGCATAAAGATTTTATAGTTATATACATATAAAGAATTGTTTATATATTTATTATTATATAATATATTTTATATATTTATATTATTTATTCCACATCTATATAAAATTTGTTATTCTAATAAAACGATTATTTAGACCATTACTAGGGGCCAGAAGTAATGGCGCAGCAGGTAGAGCACTTGCACTGCATGCTTCTGACCTGGGTTTGATCCCCAGCACTGCATATGGTACCCAAACCTACCAGGTTTTCTTTTCTTTTTTTTTTTTTTTTACCAGGAACAATTTCTGAGTGCAGAGCCAGGAGTAACTCCTCAGCACCTCCAGGTGTGACCCTGACTCAAAAAAAAAAAAAAAAAAAACTAGGAAGTTATGATATATTTTCTCTTTAAAGAGACCACATATAACACTCAAGCTTAACGGTAACAAGACAGAAATATGAGAATTCAAATCATAAAGGCCAATTTCTAAATATTAGCATGTAACTCCCAACAATGTCTCTAAACTTCATTTGATGTGATAGTTGCTAAACAGTTGTATAGTACACAGAGACTCAAAAGAAAATGTTTCTTCTCTTCATCTAAATTAGCTTTCTTCTGATTTTTTTTAGGGGGGTTGGGTCACACCCAGCCGTGCTCAGGGGTTAATTCTGACTCTGTGCTCAGAAATTGCTCCTGGCAGGCTCAGGAGCCATAAGGGATGCCGGGAATCAAACTAGGATCCATCCAGGGTTGAACTCGTGTAAGACAAATGCCCTACCACTGTGCTATTACTCCAGCCTCTCCAGACTTTTTTGTTGTTTGCTTTATGTTTTAGGGCCACACCCAGTGGCAGCTCGGGCATTATTCCTGGATCTCCATTCAGAAATCACTCCTGACAGGCTCAGGGAACTATATGGGATGCTGGAGACTGAACCCAGGTTGGCTTCGTGCAAAGCAAACACCCTACCCACTATGCTTTCATCACTCCATCCCCCTTTCTCCTGATTTCTATTTATTTTTATATAGTCAATATTCTATCTAACTTCGGGCTTAAAATCTTGCCCATCTTTAATGTCACTCTATAGAAATAATAATCTCGGGCCCGGAGAGATAGCACAGCGGTGTTTGCCTTGCAAGCAGCCGATGCAGGACCAAAGGTGGTTGTCCCATCTGGTCCCCGTGCCTGCCAGGAGCTATTTCTGAGCAGACAGCCAGGAGTAACCCCTGAGCACCGTCGGGTGTGGCCCAAAAACCAAAAAAAAAAAAAAGAAATAATAATCTCACACACCACATAGATCAAATATTCACAATGTCTCCCCACCCCCTTGACCAGCAGTTTCCAAATATTTAATGCACACCAAGTCTACTATGACATATTTACCTCTAAACTACAACAAACCTTACATTCAACTTACTTACAGAAATTCACTCCTAGGAGCCCTAGAGATATCTCAGCAGGCAGTGCACTCTTGCACACAGCCAACCAGATTTTAGCCCCACTATCCCCAAACCCACCAGGCGTGATTACTGAGTGCAGTCATGATTCACTAACCCCTGAGCACCTCTGAGGTGGCCAAATACAAACCAACCGAAAAAAACTTAGCTCCTAAAGCCCATCTCTGAGAGTATCATTCACTCACTGGACAATTTTCTCTAATTTGGGCCCAGAGATATCGCACGATGTGTAAAGGAATTAGCTTGCATAGATGATCAGAATTCAATTTCCCCACACAATATAAGATCCCCAACCCCCATTAAAAGTGATTCCTGAGTATGGAGCAAGGAGTAAGCCCTGACTATGAGTAGATATGGCCCCAAAACGATAAAATATTTTTCTCTAGGGCCGGAGAGATAGCATGGAGGTAGGGCGTTTGCATTGCATGCAGAAAGATGGTAGTTTGAATCCCAGCATCCCACATGGTCCCCTGAGCCTGCCAGAAGCGATTTCTGAGTGTAGAGCAGGAGTAACCCCTGAGCGCTGCTGAGTGTGACCACCCCCCCCAAAATAAATTTTTTTTTCTCCAACTCTGAAGGTCTGCAGGAAGGTAGTAGCCAACCTATTTTTCCACCTTTTACTATTCCTAGCACAGTATCTGACATATAGCATCTATTCAATAATAATTCTGAAAACAAATAAAATCTGTCATGGTCAAATGTGACAAAAATGCCACACTGGGCCAAAGAGATGGTGCAGGAAGGCACTTGCCTTGCATTGTGGGTTGAATTAGCTGTGACCCTGATTCTATTCTACTGTTCCACATATGATCCCTAAAGCACTACCAAGACTTATTCCTGAGCAGAGCCAGGAATAAGCCAGAAATAGCCCCCATTGGATGTGGCCCCCCCCCTCTCCCCAAAAATGTCAGACTATCTCCATTGGCATAACTCAATTCTAGTTATTCATGTCAAGAACAACTGTTCTAACCACAGCAATCTGAAAGCTGGTCTTTAAGATAAGCACAGAAATACAACAGCCCTGATTAAAAGAAAAAGAACACCAACAAAAAAAAATTTGCATGTCATCCTTGTATAGAGGCCATGCTAATATTCTCTGTATCCTTCCAATTTTAGTAGATGTGCTGCCGAAGCAAGCACCATTTTAGTCTTTTTATTTTTTTCTTGTTTGTTTGTTTGTTTTGGGCCACAATCGGTAACACTCAGGGGTTACTCCTGTCTATGCGCTCAGAAATCGCTCCTGGTTTGCAAAACCATATGGGACACGGGGGATCAAACCGAGGTCCGTCCTAGGCTAGAGTCAGCAAGGCAGACAGATGCCTTACGGCTCTGCACCACCGCTCTGCACCACCTCTACGGCCCCCATTTTAGTCTTCTTAACAACTTTAAAATTTATTGTCTTACTAATTTAGCGGCTGGTTGGCAAGAATTAAGATAGGGGCCAGAATGATAGCACCATAGTAGGGCCTTTGCCTTACACGCAGACAACCTGGAACTGACTGGGTTCACTCCCAGCACCCCCATAAAGTCCCCTGAGCGTGCCAGAAGCGTTTCCTGAGTGCAGAGCCAGGAGAAACCCTTGAGCGCCACCGGATGTGGCCTTGTGGCCCCCAAACAAACAAACAAAACTCTAAGAGGGGCCAGAGAGATAGCACAGCAGTAAGGTGTTTGCCTTGCATGCAGCTGATTCAGGATGGAATGTTGGTTCAAATCCACACATCCCACCCATATGGTTCCCCAAGCCTGCCAGGAGCTATTTCTGAGAACACAGCCAGGATTAACCCAAGTGCCACCGGGTGTGACCAAAGAAAACAACTCTAAGATAAAAAGCTTGAGCCAAAATTCCTACTGAATAGAAGAATGTCAGACAAGAAAAAAAACTTTAATTTATAACTAAACTTTAAGTGCCTCTCAATTATTTCCCCTAAGTTTTTGGTCCCTTGTTCTTCTAGTGAGTGAAAGCCCATTATGCACATACATTCCACAAATAACTTCCTCTCTGAATAAGATGCATGACATCTGACAATGCCTGATACTATGACATCATCTCTTGGTAAGGAATTTAGATAAGATTTGTGATAATCATAAATACTACCGATGGGCATTTCTTAATCATTTCTCTGCTCACTCTTATACTGTCATTTACCTAGACTTCCACTACAAAAGCTAAAAATGAGGACTCCATATTAGCGTTCAAAAACTGGTCCACATGTAACTTTTTTTTGTTTGTTTGTTTTTTCTTTTTTGGTTTTTGGGTCACACCCGGCAGTGCTCAGGGGTTACTCCTGGCTGTCTGCTCAGAAATAGCTCCTGGCAGGCACAGGGGACCATATGGGACACCGGGATTCGAACCAACCACCTTTGGTCCTGGATCGGCTGCTTGCAAGGCAAACGCCGCTGTGCTATCTCTCTGGGCCCCACATGTAACTTTTTGATAATTTCCGTGTATACACAAGGGAAAGACATTAGGAACTGCAACACAATATTAATATAGAGATGGATCTTTAGGTGATGTGCTCAGGAATTACACCTGGAGGTGCACAGGGGACCACAGAGAATGCCAGGATAGAATGCCAGGAGTTGGATGCAAGGCAAGCACTTTACACACCATACTATCTCTGAGGCCCCAGAACCCTTTCCAAATTGATGTGTTCCTATCAAACGTGTGCTCAAGTCATCACAACTTTCCTAACAATGAAGGGAAAAATCTGTGACCAAAACAAAGGTCCAAGAGCTGCACTGCACTTGAATGATAAAAACCTACTGCAAAATTTTCCATAACTTTATTCTCTGAATGAGGGGGAAGAAAGGAAGGGAAAGTAGGGGAAACAAAACAAAACAAAACAAAACAACCCAGGATAGAAAACATGCCTCACTGTTTCTCAAGTATTATTGGCCTACAGGAGAGGGATTGGAGGGAGTGGGGAGAGAGGACAAGTGGGTGACTGGATGACAAGAGCCATCCAAGAAAAAAAGGCATTTTGAACTGATACAAACTCGCTCCTTGTGCTCAAGAAAAGGTGAGCATCCAGACCCCCAGCAAGTTAAGAGGCTGGGCTCCAAAACCTCCAAAACCAGGCTAAAATGCAGCATGAAATATCGCCAGTGCTCTGCCTCCTCCAAAAGAAACACAGAAGCCCAGGAACTGCTGGGCATCCTCCAAGCAAGGCAGGGCCTGCCCACCGGGGGGAAGATCTTTGAGGAAATCATGCTCAGTGCCAGCGGATCATCTAGGCCTCGCCATCAGCCTTAGATAGAAGCGCAAACTCGAGCCCACCCCAACAAGAATAAATAACACTCCAAGAATAAATAATGTGGATGTCATGAGGCGGGCTACTGAATCTTCGCGCTCCCCAGATCCCTAGATCCCCAGATCCACGACGCAATTCTTCCAGGACCTCTCCACCTCCCATTCCCAAACACCCCCATCCCCAAATTAGCAAGCGATCTCCAGGCCAAGAAGCTCTCAGGGACCCCCCACTTCCCACCCCGCTTCTGCTCTACCTCCTCCAGTGGCTGATGCTTTCTCTTCGGCTGCAGAAGGAAGGAAGGTCCGGGGTAATTCCAAACCCCGGGTTTAGCTCTTGCACGATCACTCCAACCAGTCGCTGCCCGGGCCCCGCTGTTGCTCGGGCAGGAGTGCTCCGAGGCGCCGGGGAGCCGAGGAAGGAAGGAAGGAGTCGCAAGTGGTGGCGATGATGCCGCCTTGGCTATGTCAGGCAGGGGCCGGGATTGTATTTCGAAAGATCCGCCATTTTCACCTCGTCATCACCATCACAGCTCAGCAGCTTCCCCGGCAGCCGAGCCCCGACCTCCCCCTGCTTCCTCCTCCTCCCCTCCCGAGACAGACAGCGCACACCCACAGATCCGGGGAAACCTCCCGCCCCGCCAACCTTCAAAGGCAGCCGGGCGGACGGACAGACGGACTGACGGATGGACAGACAGACGGACGCACCGCCCAGCCCGGCCCAACCCAGCCCAGCCCCAGCCCGCCCGCCGAGACCTTTCACCCGGCCACGGAAAATGGTGCTTCTGCGGGCCCAGCAGCAGCAAAGCGAAAGGAAGTCTCGGTGGCGCTGACCTGCGGGGTGTCTCGGCATGTTTTTGTTTTGAAGAGCACACGGCCCGCAGAAGGCAGGCGAAGGCGCAGGCGGGCTGGGGACAATAAAGGAGCCCCACAGTTGCATCTGCACAAATGCCACTTGAAAGGGGGTGACGGAATGCAAGCAAGCGCTGCGCTCACGGGGTCCATTTCAGACACCAGAAACCTTGTCAGCAAGACCTTTAGCAGCCTGTACACAGAGTCTGACGTCTTCCTGCACCGTCGGCCAGCCAGCACGACTTGTCAAGACAGAGGCGGGCCATATGGACCTCTCCCCAGCACGTTCGCACCTTAGACCCTGGACTTGGCGTACCTCTGGGCCAACAGCTGGCTCACAGATTCAGTTCTCAATTCCTTTCCCTCTGCACTTAATTTCCAGTCGAGCATTTATTTCTATGCATGAGCATTAATGCCTTCCGATGTATAAGCATCAGCCTTAAAATACATTAGTAAAAGCAATCAGCTTGAAAATCGTTGAAGAGCAATTTCTCAAAGAGAGGAAACAGACCCTCCGCCAAAATTCTCTGGCAAGAGTTTTTTAGGATCAAAAATTAAAATTAAAAACAAAATCTACTGCTGATTTTTGTGTTCAATACAGAGAAAATAAACAGCTTGCTTTAGGAAAAATAAAAGACTCCAGCTACCCATCCACCGCACCGGCTCCTCTCATCATCTAGTTTATCAACTAAAAGAGCATAAGTAGTTTTAAATCATGGACTACCAAATAAGAAAAACAAAAGCTGTGAGACGAAAATTAAAAAAAAAAAAACAACAACAAACATCCACTGGGACTGCTTTGGCAAATTTCAGGAGTTCCTGGTCACCCAATTCAAACGCTGGCCAGGTTCTGCAGCTCCCACTCACCTCCAGTTCTGGGGGGGGGGGCATGAAACCCAAAGACCCCCTCGGAAATCAAAGGGCTGAATTTCAAGGTTTCTGGACAGGGCCACGCTTTGTAAAAACAAACAAACAAACAAACAAACAAAAAGTCTCCCCAAAGTGAAAGACAAGTGGAATCAAGCCCTCTCCTTACCTTGCTGGAATGACAGCTGCCTCTAAAAGCAGAAGACAGCAGCTTTCCCGAGCGCCACCTCCCTCCCCTTCCCTCCCAGCCCGGCCGCCCTCTCCTCTCCTCTCCTCTCCTCTCCTCTGCAGCCCGGCTAGACGCTCAGTGAGCCCTTCGGGGCGTCCCAGCCGGGTCACCTGGAAACTTGACTTCCCCGCCGCCCGCCCCGTCCACCCGCACGGTGGCACCCTGCGTGCTGCTGTTTACCGTTGCTGGGCCCGGCTGAGCCCCGGCCCGCTCCCTCTCCCCGTGCACCGCGGGAGCCTCGACATTGGGCTGGTGGCTTCGCGAGGGAAACGGACGCACGCCCAGACAACCCTCCGGGGGGCCCCCCAAGACCAGCGGGGAGAGGCGGGCGGCAGGCTGTCCAGGAGGGGCTGGCCCAGAAATGACACAGCGGCGGCAGAACCGGTTCCCCAAAACCCAGGGCCCGCGCGGCCGGCTTCCCGGGGCTTCCTTGCAGGGTGCGTGTCAATTGCGTGTCAATTGCGTGTCAATTGCAGCAGCAGCAACAGCAGCAGCAGCAGCAGCAGCAGTCCGGGCCAGCTCCCGATCGGGCGCCTCCTCCTCCTCCCCCGCCCTCCCGCCCGCCACGGGGCTGACACTCACCCAGGACGGCGGCGCCGCCGCCTCCTCCCAGCGCCGCGCTCCCCGGCCTCCCGGCAGCCGCGGCTGCGGCGGCGGCGCCTCCGAGACACAGACCCGGGTTGGTTCAAAATCACGCGCCCAGCGCCATGCCGCCGCCGCATCCCATAATACGCCGGGGCCCGCCCCGCCCCGCCCCGCCCGGCCCGCGCGCCATCCGCGCCCGCCCCGCCCACCGCGTTGAAGCCACGCCCACCGCACGCCCTTCCGCGGGTGGCTCCGCCCCTCCCGCCACGGCGCGGGCTCGCCTCCGCCACGCCTCTTCCGCTGTGGGTCCCGCCCCCTGGCAACCCGGCCGGCGTTCTTCCGATCACGTGACTGCGAGTGCGCGCGCTGTCAAACTCTCGCCCGAAGGTTCCATCCGACCGAGGCCCGCAGGGGAAGAGACGCACCATGCCGGCCTCCCTCTCCACTGTTTGGAGGTGCTGGGGATAGGGAAGTGATCAGCAGGCACAGAGGCCAGATCTCTTCATTTTCGGGGAGAGTGGTGGAGAAGGGAGTGTTAATTTGGCTGATTTTGCAAGGGTAGCTAGCTAGACACCCTTCCCCGGGAGAACACTCAGTTGAACTTATTTTGAGGGACTTTTTGCGATGTATAGTTAAAAATAATTAGACAGGTGTATGGGGCCAGAGCCATAGCACAGCGGTAGGGCGTTGGCCTTGCAAATAATCGATCTGGGACGGACCCGGGTTCAATCCCCGGCATACCATATGGTTCCCGGAGCCCGCCAGGAGTGATTTCTGAGTGCAGATCCAGGAGGAACCCCTGAACACCGCTAAGTGTGGTCCCAAGACAAAACAAAACAAACAAACAAGCAAAGGAAGTGCCTACGTAGGGCCAGGGAGATAGCACAGCGGTGGGGCGTTTGCCTTGCACACAGCCGATTCAGGACAGACAGTGGTTCAAATTCCCACATCCCTGGTTCCCCGAGTCTGCCAGGACTGACTTCTGAGCGCAAAGGCAAGAATAACCCCTGAGCACCGCCGGGTGTGACACCCCCCCCCAATAAAACACAAAACAAAATAAATAAAACTAATTATACAGGTGTAGCCACCGTTCTTTTTTACTTTTCACGCCGTCATTTATTAGACCATAAAAAAAAAAAAGATACCCAGATGTAGGGTTGGATAAAGAGGCATTTGAGAGAGAGAGAGAGAGAGAGAGAGAGAGAGAGAGAGAGAGAGAGAGAGAGAGAGAGAGAGAGAGAGAGAGAGAGAGAACAGAAAGTAAAGAGTAGTGTAACGTGAAACTGCTCCTGGAGCATAGAGAACATAAAAGCTGATGTGGGACTGAAGCTCAGAAACACAATGAAAGTTTAAGACACAGTTTTGGAAGGAACACTGAAATCAAGCAGCCCTGTTTTTAAATTCTGGCATTTTCTCTAACTGGTATATAATAACTCCCATCTACAAAATTAAACTAACACATCTTCCAGTGTTCTGGGGAGGGCTCTGTGCCTCAAACGTCCATTCTACTAGGCCAAAATAGGTCCCACCCATAGCTTCCAAACCTGAGACAAAGCCTACACAGAATTCTTGCAAATGAGGCCAGAAGACTAGAGAAGTTTCACAGAGGCTAAAACAACAAACTACAAGACCCAACATGCCTAGCACCTCCAACGGGAAGTAGGTTGTATCCCTGCCTGGAAGGGGAAGAAGGAATCCTCTTTCTCCAGCGACAGTCCCTCTGAAAGCAATAGGTGGGTTTTGTCCAGCAGTACCTATGTAGTTTGCCATGAAAACTCATGTCCCAAATGATCTTTCTTGGAGGAAGGGGGTTGTGCTCATTGCTTACTCCTGGAGAGGGCTCTGCA
This sequence comes from Suncus etruscus, assembly GCF_024139225.1. NCBI lineage: Eukaryota > Metazoa > Chordata > Mammalia > Eulipotyphla > Soricidae > Suncus > Suncus etruscus. The sequence goes on from NC_064863.1 coordinate 72,213,648, forward strand.
CCCTATGGGATACCTGGGATTGAACCCGGTTCAGCCACATGCAAGGCAAGCGACTTACCCACTGTACTAATGCCCCGACTGCTCCAAATTGTCTTTTGCTGTTTATGAATAAACCCATTTCGTTGGTGACATAACAGGGGTCCTTTGAACTCAACAAACACCATGGTTGAGATTTTTTTTTTCCCCATGGTTGAGATTTATCCAGGCAGTTGTCATGGAATTAACAAAAGAAGAAAGAACACCCTGTGCAGGCGTTGCGTACAGAGAAAGGAATAGGGTTCCCTGGGGGACATCGGTCAAGTAGGGAGGGAAAGGTGGCATTCTCATGAAGGGAGTCACGGGGTGAGGAAGATAGTACAGAGGGTCAGGTGTCTGCTTTGCACGCAGTTGATACCCATTCCATCATCCATTCTCGGCATTCCCTCTGGTGTCCTGAGCCTCATCAAAGGAGGCCAAAAGTACAAAAGAAAAGAAAAAGAAAGGAAGAGGTCTACAACTTCGCCCTGGGAAGTACCTGGATGGAGGAAATCTAGGATTGTCAAGAATCTGCTAAGTCTTTGAATAGTCCAAACCTTAAGTCTCTAGCTCACTATGGGTTTCATGGGAGATGATTCCTGCCCCCTGATTTCTCGCAAAACCCTGAATCAGGCTGGAATTGCTTTTTACAGAAAAGTCATTCTAAATCTTACCCAGGATAGGTCCATCACCAACCCTCACAGAAAACATTTCAGGAGGAGACCAATAATGAAGTCAGACAAATTATTCATGAAATAAACGGAGGGGAAAATGGAGGTGTGATTAAGACAAAAGGCAGGCCTCTCTAGAGTGAAAAGCAAGTAGAAAGGGAAAATGCACCCAAGAATAAGAAAGACCACATCAGGGAGAGATGCAGTCCAATTTGCTCCTTTTACTCTACCAAATTAAATTATATAGTTTGATCAACTCTCTTTGTTAGGGTTGCTAAGGGGGATGAGTTTGGAGCAGCTGATGGTCTCCTTTTGATATTCTCAGCAGGGCTGGCCACGTTGCAATTCTGCATCTCAATGGATTTCCTGGTCAGTCTGGTTCAAAATAGATCTCAAATGTCTTTCTTTGGGCGAGATTAGGTTCTTGACCATCTTTTTTCCGCAATATACACAACTAGGGCCTCCCTATCTCTGCCTGAAACACAAGAATGAGGGAAAATGAAATAAATTACAGACTGATTGGAGATTAATGAGACTGGGAGACTTGAGAGCTAGTATGAGAAAAACATTTTTCATGATTAAATGTACTAAAAGTACTATTGGGCACTTGTGGGAAAAAAATAGAAGAGGTTGTGATGAGATACACAAACCTAATTGGGTTATATTAAAACCAAAATGGGAGAAATGTTTCAACTTTATTTCGCTAAAACAGCATAATTCTAATACCAAAACCTAAGACAAGCATTGAGCCCCCTCAAAAACCCCAAAAAGGGTCTATGGCCATATCACCCTGAAAGCACCTGATCTCGTTTGATCTCGGAAGCTAAGCAGGGTTGGGCCTGGTTAGTACTTAGATGGGAACCTCCTGGGAATACCGGATTCGTAGGCTTAATTAAAATAAATTTAAAAAGGGGCCGGAGAGATAGCATGGAGGTAAGGCGTTTGCCTCTAATGCAGAAGGTCGGTGGTTCAAATCCTGGCGTCCCATATGGTCCCCTGAGCCTGCCAGGAGCGGTTTCTGAGCATAGAGCCAGGAGTAACCCCTGAGCACTGCCGGGTGTGACCAAAACAAACAAACAAACAAACAAAAAACAAAACAAAAAGTAATTTAAAAAAACGCCCCAAAAAGGAAATTCTCTGTCCCCGTTGTAACTTTTTTATACAAAGACAAAAGTTTTTGAAATACAAAAATTAATGATAAATAAAAATATCATACCACGACAAAGTACATTTTACTCCAATAATAGTTTAACTTTAAGAAATCTACCCACAGGGCCCGGAGAGATAGCACAATGGCGTTTGCCTTGCAAGCAGCCGATCCAGGACCAAAGATGGTTAGTTGAATCCCGGTGTCCCATATGGTCCCTCATGCCTGCCAGGAGCTGTTTCTGAGCAGACAGCCAGGAGTAACCCCTGAGCACTGCCGGGTGTGGCCCAAAAACAAAAACAAAAACAAAAACAAAGAAAAGAAAAGAAATCTACCCACGGGGGGGGGGGGGGAGATGCATGGAGGTAGGGCATTTGCCTTGCATGCCAAAGGACAGTGGTTCAAATGCTGGCATCCCATATGGTCCCCCGAGCCTGCCAGGAGCGAATTCTGAGCGTAGAGCAGTGCTTCTCAAATAGTGGGGCGCACCCCCAAGGGGCGCGTTTGACCTCGGCAAACACTGTCATAACAAGCTAAGCACCGTGTTTACGTCTCTGTATGTCGCTGGAGCTGAGAGTTGCTGTGTCCTGCTTCAAACCCGGCTTTGAAAAGCTATGCATTGCAAAACATGCTCATTGTAGCCATTAATTCAGACATTACCTCTGATTTAAAAAATCAGCTCAAATTATTTTATATATTTTTGTTTTGCAGGTTAAAGCTAATTTTTTTTAAATAAAGATACTATTTACAGTCGCGTAGGGAACGCGAAAAATGTTTTCTTCTTCCTGGGGGGGGGGGGAACATGACAAATAATTGAGAAGCTCTGGCATAGAGCCAGGAGTAACCCCTGAGGGCTGCCCGGTGTGACCCAAAAACCAAAAAAAAGAAAAAGAAAAAGAAAGAAAAATCTACCCAAGGGTCCCAGCGTTGGCTCAGCGGTAGGGTATTTGCCTTGCAAGCAGCTGCTCAGGACAAACCTGGGTTCGATCCTCGGCAACCTATATGATCACCCAGCAGGAGCGATTTCTGAGTGCATAGCCAGGAGTAACCCCTGAGCGTCACTGGGTGTGTCCCCCCCCCCCCAAAAAAAAAGAAAAAAAAGAAATCTACTCAAAGGCTAGATTGATAATACAGCAGGTAGGACACTTGCCTTGCACACAGCTAACCCAGGTTAAGTTTCCTGGCATTCGATATGCTCCCTTGAGTACCACCAGGAGTAACCCCTGAGCATCACCAGGTATGCCCCCCCCCACTCAAAGAAAAAAAAAAGAAAGAAAAGAAAAACAAATGTAATCAACCTCACCAAAGGGTTCTGTTCTGAGCACTGCCAGGAATACCACACTATATGGTGGGACCAAAACATTAATAAAAATTTAAAAAGACAGAGCTAGTGTAATAGTACAAGAGGTAAGGCTTTTCCTCATACTATGTCCCATCCCTGGCACGACGTAATCTGGATAGTACAGACTATATACAAATCTATAGCATCTGGGCCCGGAGAGATAGCACAGCGGTGTTTGCCTTGCAAGCAGCCGATCCAGGACCAAAGGTGGTTGGTTCGAATCCCGGTGTCCCATATGGTCCCCCGTGCCTGCCAGGAGCTATTTCTGAGCAGACAGCCAGGAGTAACCCCTGAGCACCGCCGGGTGTGGCCCAAAAACCAAACCAAACCAAAACAAAACATTTCTGCAGATTTGTATATACAGCTTGAAAATAAGTTTGCTGGGGCTAGCAAGGTGGTGCTAGAGGTAAGGTGTCTGCCTTGCAAGCTCTAGCTGAGGAAGGACCGAGGTTCGATCCCTGGAGTCCCATATGGTCCCCCCAAGCCAGGGGCAATTTCTGGGCTCTTAGCCAGGAGTAACCCCTGAGCATCAAATGGGTGTGGCCCAAAAAAAACAAAAAAAATAGTTTGCTAAACATTCTTTTTTTTTTTTTTTTTTTTTGCTAAAACATTCTTATAATGAGCACTATAATAAGAGTATAAAATACAAGTTCCTTTTCCATTGACTACTGTAGACAGACATGTAAGTTCTTTCTTCTTCCATAACTCTCTACCCAGGAAATTTCTGATTTCTATAACTAATATATAACAGGTTTTTTTGCTTAGGATATCATGTAGATAGAACCTTATTTTATATATATGTATATATATATATATATATATATTTGTTGTTTGGGGGGCTTTTAAATTATACCGTTTTTACCCAAAACCAAAACAAAGATCATCCCTGGTTTTTTGTTTTGTTTTGTTTTTTGTTTTCTTTTTGTTTGTTTTTGGTTTTTAGATCACAGCGCTCAGGGGTTACTCCTGGCTCTTTGCTCAGAAATTGCCCCTGGCAGGCATGGGGGACCATAAGGGATGCAGGGATTCAAACCACCATCCTTCCATTTGCAAGGCAAAAGCCTTACAGCTGTGCTAATTCTCTGGCCCCATCCCTGGTTTCTTTGAGTCTGTTTACAATTTGTTTTCACCCAAAACAAAGATTGTCTTATATGTAAACCTGGCGAGACAGGTTTAGGATAGCCTGAGCTATCTGCCCTTACTCTATCCTTACTGCCCCACCTGGGAGTGGTCTCTGTATTCAATAAAAATCATAGTTCTGGGGGCCGGAGAGATAGCATGGAGGTAAGGCATTTGCCTTTCATGCAGGAGGTCATCGGTTCGAATCCTGGCATCCCAAATGGTCCCCTGTGCCTGCCAGGAGCAATTTCTGAGCCTGGAGCCAGGAATAACCCCTGAGAACTGCTGGGTGTGACCCAAAATCCACCAAAAAAAAAAAAATAATAATAATGGCAGGCATCTCGCTCTCGATACAAGTTGAGGATTGCACGTCATGTGTAGTACACTACACCTTCAGTCTGGCCAGGATTATTTCATGCATAATCCTGCTTTAGATTCATTCACTTGGGCTTGGAGATACAGTGCATGGAAGGATTTTACAGGGGGCCACACCGGGCAATGCTCAGGGTTACTCTTGGTTCTGTACTAAGGAATCATTTCTGTCAGTGCTCAGAGGATGCCAGGGATCAAACAACAGTTGGCCACAAGTAAAACAAGGGCCCTTCCTGCTATACTATTGCTCCAGACTTATGTAAATAATTTAATATCTGTAGTTTTTGTTATTTATTTTGGGGGGGCACACCCAGCAGCACTCAGGGATTACTCTTAGCTCTGTGCTTAGAAATTGCTCCTGGCAGGCTGGGAAACCATATGGGATGCCGAGAATCAAACCCTGGTCCATCCCAGATTGGCCTCATGCAAGGCAAGCCCTTGCCGCTGTGATATCGCTCTGGCCCCAATATCTGTAGTTTTTTCTTCTTAATTCTGAAAAATATTCAAATAGATGCATTACTTTGTCTATTCATTTTCCTAACAATGTATATTTGGATTGTCTTCACTTGAACCTAATATAAATAAAGCCGCTATAGCATTATAGCACAGTAAACATAAAATTATTATTTGGGGAGTCACACTCAGTAATGCTAAGGGGTTACTCCTGCCTCTGCTCTCAAAAATTGCCCCTGGTGGAATTTGAGGGACCATATGGGATGCCATGGATCAAAGATGGGTTGGCCATGTGCAAAGTGCCTTAGCCTGTATTATCTTTTTAACCCCCAAATCATTATTTTCTCCCCCAAATCATGATTTTTTAACATTAGAAATTAATTTATCTACAGATTTTCTTTTTTTTCTAATCGTTTTTTTTTTCTTTTTTTTCTTTTTTGGTTTTTGGGTCATACCCGGTGGCACCCAACGGTTACTCCTGGCTCTGTGCTTAGAAATTGCTTCTGGCAGGCTCAGGGGGCCATATGGGATGCCAAGAATTGAACCACTGTCTGTCCTGGGTGGGCCATGTGAAAGGCAAACACCCTACTGCTGTACTCTCTCTCCAGCCCCAGTAATTATTTTCTTAAAGTACATTTCAGTTAACAAATCTATTTATACAGATGTACATGAATAAGCATCCCAGTTATTTTACAGATCATATTTACAAAACCACACCCCAAGACTTCTGTGCCAGGGGACAGGGGTGTTGGGTATTACAATTGACTGAGAAAGGCCCAGAGAGGTCACACACACACACACACACACACACACACACACACACACACACACACACACAGTAGCAATATATAGGCAGAGGCAGCACCTCCCAGAATTTGCTTTGCAACACACTTGACTATGATGGTTTTGCAAAGTCTGAAAGAAAAAAGCTATTACATGTGAGTTAAGACACAGGACATTCTTACACTGGGAGACTGGAAAAATGGTGGTTCAAATCCCAGCATCCCATATGGTCCCCAAACCAACCAGGAGAGATTTCTGAGTGCAGAACCAGGAGTAACCCAGAAACAAACAAACAAAAAAAATTACTGTTTAGACCTGAAAGGGTTCAGTACCCTGTACTTAGTTCACCCAGAGTTAAGCACCTTGGACACAGAAATAATGTTAAATTACTGCATTGAACATGATTTAAGGACAATGTTTCAATATACTAAGTGGTCTAAAAGTGGTAAAATGTCTTAAGCAGAACATAAAAAATATAAAGGGAAGAATCACGATGAAAATAATAAGTCACTGGAGGTAAATCCAAGAGAACAGAAATATGACTTGAATCCAAGGAGGAGAATAGATAAGAGATGTAACAATAGGGGCTGGAGAGATAGCATAGCCATTTGCCTCGCATGGCATCCCATAAGGTCTGTGAGCCTGCTGGGGGGGGGGGGTGGATTCTGAGCACCACCACTGGGTGTGGCCCAGAAAGAAAGAAACAAACAAACAAACAAAAAGAGATGTAACCATAAAAAAATGATTATAGAAAATTTCACTTACCAAAGGAAGGTTTGCATCTACAAATGAAAGATCACTAAGTTCAGGGGCTAGAGAGATGTACAGTGGACAAGATGCTGGCATCACATTTGTGGCTGATCTAGATTCGATCCTTGGCACTACACTACCTATGGTATCCTAAGACCTGCCTGGAGTAACCCCTGAACACAGAGCCAGGAACAAGCTCTGAGTATTGTAAAATGTGTCCCCATCCCAGAAAAAAAAAAAAAAATCACTGAGTCAAAGTCAATGAGGAAAAAATACAGCTAATCATACTGAAAGGAAAATACACTCAAAATCTTCCAAGTAGAGCCAGGTCTCTACCTCTGAGTTCACCCCCAAATTGGCCTCTACCGCTCACAACATCATGACTGGGTGTGGATCCTATCTAAATAAACTAACAGCTTACAGAAGGAGGGGACAGAGGTGTAGCTGAAAGGAAAAGCATATTCCTGAGATTTTCACTTAAACCCCAGCACCTATGATCTTTTGAAACCCACGTAATTAGCAACAACAATAAAGATCATCATTTGGGTCTGGGGTCTGGTAAAAAAAAACAAACAACAGAGGTACTCAGGGCATACTCCTCGCTCTATGCTCAGGTACCAATCCTGGTAGTACTGGGTGAGATGGGACAACATGTGGTGCTGGTACGTGATCCAAGATGGGCCATATGCAAAACAAGTGCCACAATCCCTGTACTATCTCTCTGACCCTAACAAATACTTTATTTGTTCTTTTTTGTTTGTTTTTGTTTTCGGCCACACCTGGTGATATGCAGGAGTTACTTCTGGCTATGCACTCAGAAATCACTCCTGGGGGCCGGGTAGGTGGCGCTGGAGGTAAGGTGTCTGCCTTGCAAGCGCTAGCCAAGGAAGAACCGCGGTTCGATCCCCCGGCGTCCCATATGGTCCCCCCAAGCCAGGGGCGATTTCTGAGCACATAGCCAGGAGTAACCCCTGAGCGTCAAACGGGTGTGGCCCAAAAACCAAAAAAAAAAAAAAAAAAAGAAATCACTCCTGGTTTGGGGGACCATATGGTACTCTGAGGGATTGAACTGCGGCCATCCTAGGGCTAGCACACGCAAGGCAGACACCCTACCGCTTGCGCCACCACTCCAGCCCCAAATGTTTTATTTTGAATATAACAAACTTTCAAGTCAAAAGAATAAGAAAATGGGGCTGGAGGGGTGGTGCTAGAGGTAAGGTGTCTGCCTTGCAAGCGCCAGCCAAGAAAGGACTCCGGTTTGATCCCCCGGTGTCCCATATGGTCCCCCAAGCCAGGGGTGATTTCTGAGCACTTAGCCAGGAGTAACCCCTGAGCATCAAATGGGTGTGGCCAAAACAAACACAAAGAATAAGAAAGTAAAAAAATGTGGAGGATAGAAAGGGAAGGAAAGAGATGGAGGAAAGGAGGAGGAGAAAATAAAAGGAGGGCAGTGACCAGAAGAGAAAGTAAAAGAAAGCATGAGTAGCAGGAGAGGTAAGAAAAGGATAAAACAGGGGTCAGAGCAGTGGCACAAGCGGTAGGGCGTTTGCCTTGCTGTGCGCTAACCTAGGACGGACCTCGGTTCAATCCCCAGCTTCCCATTTGGGTCCCCAAGCCAGGAGTGATTTCTGAGCACATAGCCAGGAGTAACCCCTGAACATTGGCCCCAAAACCCCAAAACCCAAAAAATAGAAAAATAAAAAGAGAAAACAGCAGAAATAAAGTGAAGACCAAACAAATGAGAATAAACACTGGATTTTTTTTCTTTTTTTCTTTTTCTGTTTCTTTTTCTTTTTTTTTTTTTTTTTTTTTTTTTTGGTTTTTGGGCCATACCCGGCATTGCTCAGGGTTTACTCCTGGCTCCCTGGCAGGCTCGGGGGACCATAAGGAATGTCGGAATTCAAACCGAGATCCGTCTTGTGTTGGTCATGTGCAAGGCAAATGCCTATCACTCTGGCCCCAAACACAGGCTTTTTATTCAGAGCTTATTTTTGTGGTATTTTATTGTTTTCTTAATTACAATGAGATAGTTACAAAATTGTTCATGATTTTTAGTCATGCAATGTACAACACCTTTCCCCAGTGCACATTTCCCCACCATTAATGTACCTAGTTTTTCTCCTGCCCTCTCCCTTGCTTACCTCTGAGGCAGATATTTTTCTTCTCTCTTGTCTTCCTTTATTTTTTTCTTTTAGAAACTGTGGTTTGCAATATTGTTATTGAAGGGCTATCATGTATATTGCTTTATCTCCTTTCAGCATCCAGCTTTTTTCAAGAGTGATCATTTCCAACTGTATTCAGAGTTTTTTTTTTTATCACTATCACTTGTATTTGATAAATGTCCACAGAGAAATTGAAAGCTCTTTTACAGAAAAAAGAACTTGGGTATTTCTTGATGGGAGGTTGCTGGCATAGGAAGGTGACAACAGGGTAAGTGGAAGTGGAATATAGTATGTGATGGGTTAGAAGAACGACGTTTCTTTTCTCCATTTGGTTCTGAATTAGAAGTGCATTTCTGAAAGCAAAACTGAAGAAACTGGGGCCAAGATATATTACAGCAGTTAAGGCACATGGCTAGTAGGTGTCTGGCCTAGGCTCACTTCCAGTACTGTGTGTTCCTAAATCCTGGAAGCTAAAAGAATGGAGGAAAGAATTTATAGATCATTGAGGAAAAGGACAGTTTTTCTCAAGAAAAGTTGACCCAGGGGTTTGGGTATATAGGAGACTTAACCTTGGTTTGAACTGTATGACTCCACTTACAACATGGTTTTTTTTCCCTATCCAAGCTTGAATTTAGGACATCAGAACGGTGAATTCAAAGATGCAGATCCTGCATATATATAATACTTTTTTTTTTTTTTTTTTTTTTTTTTGGTTTTTGGGTCACACCCGGCAGCGCTCAGGGGTTACTCCTGGCTCCACATTCAGAAATCGCTCCTGGCAGGCTCGGGGGACCATATGGGATGCCGGGATTCGAACCAAGGACCTTCTGCATGAAAGGCAAATACCTTACCTCCATGCTATCTCTCTGGACCCTACGGTACCTTTTTGAAATTAAACATTGCTTTGGCTGGTGAGAATTCAATTCTCTTAACCTCATGTAATTTCGAGATAAATTGTAGTATTCTGTTTAGATCAGTTTCATATAGGTGGCATTTGTATATTTTTTTGGGCCAAGAATTAGTCCAGAGCATCACACCTGCAAGGCAAAGTTTTCAACATTGAATCACACCTCCCAGTCCCTTTAATCAAGTCTACCAAAAACTCCAATTTCCTGTCAGGGTGATAAAAAAAATATTGTTGGCTCTGTCCAAATAAGTGGAAGAGGAAATTAACAGATGGGACTATATTAAGCTGAAGCTTTGCACCTCAAAGGAAATAGTGATGAGTATACAAAGGCCACCCACAGAATGGGAGAAACTATTCACACAATAACCATCAGATAAGGGGCTAATATCTAAAATATACAAAGTATTGACTGAACTTAACAAGAAAAAAACATCTAACCTCATCAAAAACTGGGGAGAAGAAAATGAAGAGACAATTCCTTAAAGAAAAAATAAAAATGGCCAGAAGACACATGAAAAAAAAAAAAAACGCTCCACATCACTAATCAGGGAGATGCAAAACAAACAATAAGGTCTGATCTCACACCACAGAGACTAGCACACATCACAAAGAACAATCAGCGCTGGAAGGGATATGGGGAGAAAGGAATTCTCATTCACTGCTGATGGAAATTCCATCTAGTCCAGCTTTTATGGAAGACAACATGGACATTCCTCAGAAAACTGGAAATTGAGCTACTATATGATCCAACTAGACCATTCGTAGGGATATGCCCCAGGAACACAAAAACACAATACAAAAATGCCTTCTGCACACTTATATAAATTGCAGTGCTATTTACAATAGCCAGAATCTTGAAGCAACCCAGATGCCTGACAACAGATGAGTGGCTAAAGGAGCAGTGGTACATATACACAATGGAGTACTATGCAGCTATCAGAAAAATTAAGTCATGAAATTTTCCTATACATGGATGGACTTAGAAACTATAAATCAGAGGGAGAGAGACAAACATAGAATAGTCTCACTCATCTATGGGTTTTAAGAAACATAAAAGACATTATTGTAATAATACACAGAGACAATAGAGATGAGGGCTGGAATGATCAGCTCACGATATGAAGCTCACTACAAAGAGTGGTGAGGGCAGTTAGAGAAATAACTATACTAACAACTATCATGACAATGGTGGTGAGTGAGAAAAAAAGAATTCCAGTCTTGAATATAGGCAAGGGGTAGGGGAGAAAGGAGATGGGGAGGAAGGAGATAGAGGTGAGAATGTTACATTGGTGAAGAGGGGTGTTTTACATATATGTACATATACGTATGTATATATACATATATATATAACTAAAACCCAACTACAAACATGCTTATAATCATTGTGCTTAAATAAAAAAGAAAAATATTGTTGAATATGCACAAATTTATAAATATGTCCTCCATACACAGATTCTGAGGGATTGACTTTGGAGCCAATGCTACCAAATGATAAAATAATCAGAAAATAGATCTCATACAAAGATAGGGAAGGGGAACAGAAGAAGATCTTGTATGCAATTTCACTGAATTCACTCAGCCATGTAGCTGAATAATGACAATGTAATAGCATTATAACAAAAATTATAAAAGAAGACTTTCTAAAACAAAAGAGACATACCAGAAATGAAAAAATCCTTGCTAAAAGTCCAAACCAACCAACCTATTTTAGTGAAACCTAGGAATTAAGTAGAGGTTGAGGGGAGAAAAATCACAATTAGGAAGAAAGGATGTCAAAATAAAAGTATTCTAAGATATTCTTCTACAGAAGAGGTGGGGGTGGGGGGAGGAACAAGTATCTGGAAGGAAGTAGCTGAAAATTTGTTCTTTGATATTATTTTAGGAAAAGATAGTGAATGACAGAAAAGCTAGAATGAAAAGACTTCATTAAATCTTAATTCATTTTTCACCCTAGACAAATTGAAAAGGAAGTTATACAGGATATGACAGAAAGACTTTATAAGAATTAGAAATATCAGAATGGGGGCAGGAGTGGTAACACAGTGGTAGAGTGTTTGCCTTGCATATGGCTAACCCTCTATGGACCCACGTTCAATCCCTGGCATCCCATATGGTCCCCTGAGCCTGCCAGGAATGATTTCTGAACACAGAACCAGGAGTAACCCCTGAGCACCACCGGTGAGGCCCAAAAACAAAAGCAAAAACAAACAAACAAACAAACAAAAAAAACAAAAAACAAAAAAAACAGGAAAGAAATATCAGAATGAGTGGCAAAACTCAGAGAAGAATTAGAATTAAAAATGTCTTTCTGGGGCAGGAACAGTGGCCCAAGTCATAAGGCATCTGCCTTACATGCACTAGCCTAGGATGGACCGCGGTTCGATACCCCAGCATCCCATTTGGTCCCCCAAGCCTGGAGCGATTTCTGAGCGCAGAGCCAGGAGTAACCTCTGAGCGCCACCAGGTGTGGCCCAAACACCAAAAAAAATAAAAATAAAAATAAATGTCTTTCTTTGGGGCTGGAGTGATAGCACAGTAGTAGGGCATTTGCCTTGCACGCATTGGATCCTGGTTCAATCCCCAGCATCCTATATGGCTCCCTGAGCTTGCTGGGTGTGATTTCTGAGCGTGGCCAAGTATGGCTTCAAAAAACAAAAACAAAAACAAACAAAAACGTCTTTCTTAGGGAGAGGAGCTGCAGGGGTAACTGATGCTAATCACTACTCAGCCAACCAAGCTGGATGGGTCAGTGCTCAGCCCGAGGATGTGGTATTGCCCATGGGGTCTTCAGCGCTACAGCAGCGTCATCTGGTGCCAGGGCTGAAGCTCAGTTCTTATGTTGTCTTTGCATGTGTCCCTGATCTCTCTTCTTGGATCAAAATATCATTTTAGAAAGAAGCCCAAGATAGGGGCTGGAGTCATAGTGCAGTGCACAGGGATGCTTGCATCCAACTAGCAGACCTTGATTTGAACTCCCGGTACTCTATAATAGCCCCTGTGTTGAACAGGAGTGACCTCTGAATGCAGGGCCAGGGATAAGCCCTGAGCATTGCCAGATGTAACCCAGAAAACAAAAAGAAAATAGCTTGAGGGTGAGAGGTACAGGACAGGTAATGTTTTGTTTTCATGTGGCCAACCCAAGTTCCATTCCCAGCACCATATATAGTCCACAGTCACCGCCAGCAGTGATCCCTAAGCAGAGAACCAGGAATACATCTGAGCACAGCTGGGAGTGGCCTTAATTCCTTCCCAAAATAGAGTTTAAAAGAGAAATAATTTCTGGTTTGGTTTTTGGATCACGTCCAATGGTGCTCAGGTTTACTTCTGGCTCTGCACTGAGGAATTACTCTAGAGGCCATGCTTGGGGAATCATATGAAATGTTGGAGGTTGAACTCAGGTGGGCCACATGCAAGGCAAAATCCTTTCCTGCTGTACTACTGCTCCAGTGTCCACAAAAAACAAACAAACATTTTTTAAACAAAAAAGTGTGAAAGAAATAAAAAAATATCTTGGGACCTGAGAGATAGCACAGTGGTAGGTCATTTGCCTTGCACACTGCCAACTTGGGACAGAACCGGATTCGATTCCTGGCATCCCATGTGGTTTCCCAAGCCTGCCAGGAGCGATTTCTGAGCACAGAGCTAGGAATAACCCCTGAGCACTGCTGGGTATGGCCCCAAAACAAAAATAAAACAAAACAAACAAACAAACAAAAGATCTTGAGGAAAGATACCTATAATATTAAAGATAGCTAAAGAAGTCATACTATACAGATACTAATAGTTTCTGAAGAAAGACACACAAGGACAGAATAAGCAAAAAATATAAATATAAATATGTATGTATATATATACATACATATTGTCTGTATATATATATGTATATATATATATAAAATGTGGGTTTTCTTGTTTCATTTTTTGGTTTTTGGCTCACATCCCGTGGTGCTCAGGGGTTACTCCTGGCACTCCACTCAGAAGTCGCTCCTGGCAAGCACAGGGGACCATATGGGATGCTGGGATTCAAACCACTGTGTCCATCCTGGGTTGGCTGCATGCAAGGCAAATGCCCTACCACTATATTATCTCTCTAGCCCTATACAATGTTTTTGAGGCTAAAGAAATATATAGGGCATAAGGCACTTTCCTTAAATATGGCCAACCCTGGCTTGAATCCCGGGCTTCACACATATGGTCCCCTGAGCACTTTGGTGAAGGAAAGTGAACACTGGTGAAAGGATTGGTGTTGGAACATTGCGTGTCTGGAGCGCAATCATGAATACAATTGTAATTCACAGGGACTCAAAATATATGTATTTATTTTTGGATTTTGGGCCACACTGGTGATGCTCAGAGCTTATGCTTGGCTTTGTGCTCAGAGATTATTTCTGGTAATGATGGGACATCACATGGGGTTACTGGAATTGAAGCCAATGACTTCTAACTATATTATAAAGCAACAATAATTAAAACTGTGTAGGATTGGACAAAAATAGATGCATCTAAATGGATTAGAATTGAAATCCCGGGCCCGGAGAGATAGCACAGCGGCGTTTGCCTTGCAAGCAGCCGATCCAGGACCAAAGGTGGTTGGTTCGAATCCCGGTGTCCCATATGGTCCCCCGTGCCTGCCAGGAGCTATTTCTGAGCAGAGAGAGCCAGGAGTAACCCTTGAGCTTTGCTGGGTGTGGCCCAAAAACCAAAAAAAAAAAAAAAAAATTGAAATCCCAGTTGGGCGGAGAGATAGCATGGAGGTAAAGCATTTGCCTTGCATGCAGAAGGACAGTGGTTCCAATCCCAGCATCCCATATGGTCCCCTGAGCCTGCCAGCAGTGATTTCTGAGCATAGAGCCAGGAGTAACTGGTGAGTGCTGCCGGGTGTGAACCAAAAATCAAAAAAAAAAAAAAAAAAAAAAAGAATTGAAATCCCAGAAAGAAGCTCCATAAATATTGATATTTACTTTATGTAAAAGAGTTAAGACCATAAAATAGAGAAGAGTTTTTTGTTGTTGTTGTTGTTGTTGTTGTTTTTGTATCACATCTGGCAGCGCTCAGAAGTTACTCCTTGCTCTACACTCAGAAATTGCTCCTGGCAGGCTCGGGGGACCATATGGGATGCCGGGATTCGAACCACTGGACCTTCTGCATGCAAGGCAAACCAAATATCTTACTTCCATGCTATCTCTCTGGTCCCATGAGGAAGAAGAGTTTAGCAAGTGTTGTTAGGAAAACTGGACAGCCATTAAAAAAAAAAACCTGGGGGCCGGGTGGTGGCGCTGGAGGTAAGGTGCCTGCCTTGCCTGCGCTAGCCTAGGACGGACCGCGGTTCGATCCCCCGGCGTCCCATATGGTCCCCCAAGAAGCCAGGAGCAACTTCTGAGCGCATAGCCAGGAGTAACCCCTGAGAGTCACAGGGTGTGGCCCAAAAACCAAAAAAAAAAAAAACCAAAAAAAAAAAAAAAACAAAACCTGGATTATTCTTGGTGCCTGAGAATGCTTCTATGAATTGGGACATACACATGCAGGAGACCTGGATTTGATCTCTATAACTAATAGTTGCCTGTGCTATGTCAGGAGTGGCTCCCAAGTACCATGCTGGGTTTCACACACACACACACACACACACACACACACACACACACACACACACACACACACACACACACACAAAACAGGCTGAAGTGAAAGTACAGCAGTTAGGGTGCTTGCCTTACAGAGTCAATCTAAATTTGGTCCCTGAAGCCCTATATAGTCTCCTAGGCACCTCCAGAAATGATCCCTAAGTGAAAAGCCAGAAAAAAAATATTGGAAATAGAGGGACTGCAGGATTAATACAGCAGGTAGGGCATTTGCCTTGCATGCAGCCAACCCCGGTACAATCCCTGGAATTGTATACAGTACCCTGAGCATCATTAAAAGTGATGTCTGGGGCCTGGAGAGATAGCACAGAGGCGTTTGCCTTGCAAATCTTGTTTGCCTTGTAACCCCTGAGCACCGCCGGGTGTGGCCCAAAAACCCAAAAAAAAAAAAAAAAAAAAAAAAAGTGATGTCTGAGAGTAGAGCAGAAGTAAGGCCTGATCACTGCTGGGTGTGGACCAAACCCCCCATCCCCACCCCGCCAAAAAAGAATTGAAATGGATTAAAGGGGCCAGAGAGATAGCATATAGATAAGGCATTTGCCTTTCATGCAGAAGGACGGTGGTTCAAATCCTGACATTCCATATAGTCCCCCAAGTCTGCTAGGGGCGATTTCTGAGCGTAGAGCCAGGAGTAGCCCCTGAGTGCTGCCCAGTGTGACCCAAAAACAAAACAAAACAAAACAAAAAATCCTTATCTGCAAAATGAAAGAAAAATTATAGTAATTCCCTCATAGTTTCCTATAAAAATTCCTATAAAAATAAGACAATCCGGGCCCAGAGAGATAGCACAGCGGTGTTTGCCTTGCAAGCAGGCGATCCAGGACCAAAGGTGGTTGGTTCGAATCTCGGTGTCCCATATGGTCCCCTGTGCCTGCCAGGAGATATTTCTGAGCAGACAGCCAGGAGTAACCCCTGAGTAACGCCGGTGTGACCCAAAAAACAAACAAACAAACAAACAAAAACAAAAAAAATAAAAAAATAAGACAATCCAGGCATAGCACTTGGTTCAGAGCCAAGCCTATAAATTTCACCAGGGTTTTTTGTTTTTTGTTTTTTGTTTTTTTTTTTTTTTTTTTGGTTTTTGGTTTTTGGGTTATACCCGGCCGGCAGCGCTCAGGGGTTACTCCTGGCTCTAAGCTCAGAAATCACCCCTGGCAGGCATGGGGCATATGGCAGGCCATATGGGATGCTGGGATTCGAACCACCGTCCTTCTGCATGAAAGGCAAACACCTGGGCCCGGAGAGAGCACAGCGGCGTTTGCCTTGCAAGCAGCTGATCCAGGACCAAAGGTGGTTGGTTCGAATCCCAGTGTCCCATATGGTCCCCCGTGCCTGCCAGGAGTTATTTCTAAGCACACAGCCAGGAGTAAGTAACCCCTGGGCAACGCCGGATGTGGCCCAAAAACCAAAAAAACAAAAACAAAAACAAAAACAAAAAAATGCAAACGCCTTACCTCCATGCTATCTCTACAGCCCCAAGCAGTTATTTTTTCATTAAATTTTTCTTTCATGCTTTCCCATGGATTGCATGAATTCTGAGGAAGCGATGAAATTTATTTGCTTTGTAAATCTCTCTAGCACATCAAGGCAATTCTTGAGCATGTTAGGCCCTAAACACACACACACACACACACACACACACACACACACACACACACACACACACACCACACACAGAAACACACACCGCTAATTGATTTATATTTAAGGTCCTTTTTATTCTTTATATATAGGGGCCACTAACAGTGATGCTGAGGACCATAGGCCATGGGACATGGTAGTTTGGTGCTCAGGTTCAGCAGTACTTGGCTGCCAGGAGGGCCACAAGGGGAGGTGCTAATGAAACTTTTGGTGCAGAGAACAATCTCATGACCTCTTACATACTTGATGTGTGCTCTAAGACTTAACCTACCTCTTTGCCCTATGTTCATTTTTTTTTATGTCAAACACTCCTGAAAACTTATTAAAAATACTGTCATTAAAAACATTATAAAAAACAACCACTAAAAATATTTGTGATTGGGTTGAGCAGAACTTTTCCCAGACCATAAAGACTTTATTCTAGGCTTTATTCTAGGATATGAGCACAAACCAAGACCTCTAATTTACAGAAGACTGACTTTGACAGTCACAACTGAGCAGAACTTTTTCGGGGACCATAAACAAAAACTTTGGGGTTGGACAACCAACATGCCCAGAGCCTGTAGTCAGTCTTATGATAAAAAGACTCATGTGTGGATACACCTTATGTTTCTTTCTTCTTTCTTTCTTTTCCTTCCCTTCCTTCCTTCCCTTCCTTCCTTCCTTCCTCCCTTCCCTTTCCCTTCCTCCCTTCCCTTTCCCTTCCTCCCTTCCCTTTCCCTTCCCCTTCCCCTTCCTCCCTTTCCCTTCCTCCCTTCCCTTTCCCTTCCCCTTCCCCCCTTCCCCTTCCCCTTCCTCCCTTCCCCTTCCCCCTCCTCCCTTCCCCTTTCCCTTCCTCCCTTCCCCTTCCCCTTCCTCCCTTCCCTTTCCCTTCCCCTTCCCCTTCCTCCCTTTCCCTTCCTCCCTTCCCTTTCCCTTCCCCTTCCCCTTCCTCCCTTCCCCTTCCCCCTTTTCCCTTCCCCTTCCCCTTCCTCCCTTCCCCTTCCCCTTCCTCCCTTCCCCTTCCTCCCTTCCCCTTCCCCTTCTACCCTTCCCCTTCCCCTTCCTCCCTTCCCCTTCCCCTTCTTCCCTTCCCCTTCCCCTTCCTCCCTTCCCCTTCCCCTTTCCCTTCCTCCCTTCCCCTTCCCCTTTCCCTTCCTCCCTTCCCCTTTCCCTTCCCCTTCCTCCCTTCCCTTCCCCTTCCCCTTCCCCTTCCCCTTTTCCCTTCCTTCCTTCCTTCCTTCCTTCCTTCCTTCCTTCCTTCCTTCCTTCCTTCCTTCCTTCCTTCCTTCCTTCCTTCCTTCCTTCCTTCCTTCCTTCCTTCCTTTTTTTTTTTTTTGTGGTTTTTGGGTCATACCCGGCAGTGCTCAGGGATTATTTCTGGCTCCAGGCTCAGAAATTGCTCCTGGCAGGCACGGAAGACCTTTTGGGACTCTGGGATTCGAACCGATGATCTCCTGCATGAAAGGCAAACGCCTTACCTCCATGCTATCTCTCCGGCCCCAACACCTTATGTTTCTTAGGCCAAGAGACTTTCCTTTCTAATTTCCCCAGTGTTTACTGTGCCTATGCAAAAAAATCAAGACAAATAGAAAAAACAAACTTGCCACATCTGCACCCCACCCTTTTTTTTTTTATTTCTTCTTTTAATTTATTTATATCTTTGAGATGGGGCTTTTGTTTTTCTTTTTTTTTTTTTTGTTTTTTGTTTTTTGTTTTTTTGTTTTTTGGGGCACACCCAGCGTTGCTCAGGGGTTACTCCTGGCAGTTTGCTCAGAAATAGCTCCTGGCAGGCACGAGGGACCATATGGGACACCGGGATTTGAACCAACCACCTTTGGTCCTGGATCGGCTGCTTGCAAGGCAAACGCCGCTGTGCTATCTCTCCGGGCCCAGGGCTTTTGCTTTTTTCATAGAACTTTAGAAATTAACTCATTTTGTTCTACTTCATATTTGTCTTCCTAAAAATTTAAAAAAGAATAAAAAGTAGAGGAGACCCAGGAGCCAAGTGGTCTCAGGGGCATTGAGTGAAAAAAAAAAAAAAAAGGTCTGGGGCTGGAGAGATAGCATGGAGGTAAGGCATTTGCCTTTCATGCAGGTCATTGGTTCGAATCCCGGCATCCCATATGGTCCCCTGTGCCTACCAAGGGTGATTTCTGAGCATAGAACCAGGAGTAACTCCTGACCTTCCAGAAACATATTTTGTTTCACTGGCTTTCATAACTTTTTCTTTTTACTACTTCACTTTTCTGCTTAACTAGGGCATATTGTGTGTGTGTTTAAAGATTCTAGAGATAAAACTTAGATTTTTTTCTTTGAGCCTCTTATTTGTTTAAAAAATAAGAATGCAATGTCATATTTTTCTAAAATACTTTGATAATAATCTTTAAAATTGATGGAAAATAAATGTATTGTTTGATATAGAAGTATTCAGAGAACTTTGTGATATTCTCCTATATTCAATGTGCAGATTAATTCTATTGTTTATAGAGAATACATTTATGAATTGAATTTTAAAAACAATTAAAAGGCAGAGGGGAAATTAGAATATATAAAAGATATATAGAATTTAAACTTTCATAAAAATGTCATAATGTACCAGTGTGATATGTCTGCATATTGTGATGTTTTATCTTTATTGGTATATTGATAAGCACTTAAAAATATTTCTTTTTAAGTCATTTTCAACTAAATTGGTGTAATTAGAAGCTACATTTGGCTTTGTGTTCTGAGGATCAATATGTTCCTGGTGACCAATTCAGGGATAATCCATATGCTGGAAGTTTAGGGGATGATATTTTCAAGTGCAGGATGGTATTGTGTTAATCTGGGGGCGATGTGTTGTTCTCTAGAATAAACTGGTAGGTGGAGGGCAGCACCCTGGAATTTAGGCAAAGGACGTTAAGACTCCATGATGGACTCCTAAAGTAGAATTTTGCTCCTGTAACCTGAAGTATCAGACATATTTGTTCAGGGGCATAATTCTGGTCAAGGACTAAAAGTCTGGGGTAGAAGAGTGGAGTGAGCTTCTTCTGGTTGGTTTTGCATTTTTGCCTTTAGGTCACTTAGGCAAAAGTGAAAGACTGCAAGGTAAGTTTTGTTTGTTTGTTTTTGTTTGTTTGTTGTTTTTTTTGCCATTTCTCAGGTTGAATTTTGGGTTTCCACATACAAGCAAGCATGTGCTATACGCCTTTGAAGTAGTTGTTTCCTGCTTTCTTGTTTAGGAACAGTACTTCTGGAAAAACTACTTCAAGCTTACCCTAGGAAATGTCTCCCGTATTGTGGAGTCCCCCGGTACTGCAGAATCCTTTTAGAAATGTAGATACCTGTGTCTTCTCACTCAAAACCATATTTGCATAGGGCTACATGGCGGTTTCCCAAGTACCTATAACCCTGTTCTTCTGCTTCTAGGACTTTCTATTATTGCTTTCCTACTCTTGGCTTCTGAAGCGCCAGAGCTAGAGACATCCCTGGAAAGGCATCGCTTCTCAAGGGACTTTTCCAATGAGGAATTGCAGTTTCGTGGGGCACTAGGCAGCATCTGTTCTCCCCCTCTGTACTCAGACATTCACATGCATCCCAATATCCACTCTGCTCCCCAATTTCATGTTAATCAGGTCACTTACTTCCGGGGCTATCTACACCCTTGGATCTTTTTCCAAGAAAGGGAGACATTCCAACATTGGCAGATAGGCCTTTTCCTAAAGGCTGAGATCAGCCCAATTTCTTCCTCAGGAAGAAGGGGAGGGGCACCAGGTATTTGCTAAGCAAGGCGATCTAGGGAACATTCTGGCTTTCTGAGCTGTTTCATGTCCCATCTTTCCTGTCCCCTACCACACAGCTAGAGGAAAGCCAGTACAGAAAACACATAGGTTTATTCCACAGGCCTCCACGTATGTGATTTTAACAATAGTCTCCTCCTCCTACCAACGACAACAAACATTAATGAGGCACTTTCGTATTTTTTTCTTGTGAGACCTCAGCTGAGATGGAGTTTTCGAAGCATAGGCCCCAGGCCCAAACTGTCCCCTCTGAAAATAGTCAGGGGAGGGGAGTTTGTATTTAAATCTTCTAAAGGCAGCCCTGACCTTGTGAAAGAGGCCCTTCAAGCCTCCTGGGGGCTTCTGCAGCTCGCTGGGGCCCCAGAGAGGAATTCTATGGTAGCCCAAGGGTATGTACAAATAGGCATCCAAGTCCTGAAAATCCACCTCCCCGAGCGAGCTGTCACTGTCCTGGACTTCCAAAGGCAAGGCCTTTGGGGGCTTCTGGGCCCGCGGGGCCTGGAGCGGGGCAGGGCAGGATGTGTGGAGCTCTAATGTTGCCTTGAAGACACAGCCATTAGTTTTGGGTTGCCTTGGGCGCTCAGGTGGTGGGGGGCCCTGGTGGTGGTGGGCATCAGCAGAGGAGGAGAGCCTTCCTGAGTGGGGAGGTCCACGGTGACTGTTGCCCCCGGGGGGACATGGTGTTGTTTTCTTCGAGGGGCTGCCCAGGGCAGGAGAGACCAGGGAGGCCTTGGCCTGAGGACTCGACAGCAGTGGACACGCAGGGCTGGTGGTGTTTTGTGGCCTGTCCAGGTCTCTGCAGAGGACACAGAGCACAAGGATGTCCCAGGAGGGGAGAGGAAAGGACCCCTGGGCCTGGCTGGGGAAGGGGTCCCAGAAATCCTGATCCCCTCCCCCTCCCAGCCTCGGGTCTCTGACATCACAGCACCCCAACTGTCATTGTCCACACTCTCCCGCACCCCATTTCTATGGCTCCCTGTTCAGCATCAGGCCCTGAATTGATGCAGCAGGAGGAGAATAGTTACCCAGTCTTCAGGCTCCTACTTATGTTCTCCCCTCTTTCTCCCAGAAAAAGTCTTCTCTCTGCAAGGAGGAGGGTGCAAGTCAGGGGACGACAGCAGAGCTTTCCCCCAGGGTGCTAGAGGTGACCTTGGCCAGCTCTGAGCTCCCAGAATTCCCCAACCAACAGTCACTCACAGAGGCGCCTGCTTCTGGCAAAGGCCTGTCAAACCATCTTCTGTGTCCCCAAACACATCCACGGAGCCCCAAGGACACAGTTCCCTCAGGGACCCGTCATCCACCCATGCCCCACTAAAGGGCAGCGACCACTGCCCAGCCCACCCTATATGCCCAGATATGGGCCCTGGGCTGTCTTTCCACCCCCACCTCCCCACCCCGTGCTCCTCTCGGGACACAACTTCTCTAGGAAACAGTGTCTATACTGACATCCTCAGAGTTCATGGCCTGGAACTTGGTAAGAGAGGAGAGTCCCCCTGGGAGGGCTCAGAAAGGGACTCCTTACCCTTCCGTGTTTGTTGTTTCTCTGCCTTGCACTGCAGAGAAGAAAAGGGAGAGTGAGGTGGGGCCTCCTAGGCCACTCAGGGAAGCCCATCAGAGCAGTTCACTTTAGTGAACTCAGGGTCAAGTCACTTCTTGGATAACTTACAAAGATCCTAAAACCTTTGATTCTCCTCAGTGTGAGGCCCTGACTCTTGGTGCCAGAAGAGCTCCGACAAGGAAACTCCTAGAACAATGTCCTGATCCTTGTATTTCCTCAGGGAGGACCCTGGGCCCCGTGCTGAGAGGTTCTCCAAAACTCATCTCCACTGTCCTGAGCAGCTCAACAAAACTGATCCCCACATCTGTGGCTGTGGCTTGTGTTCTGCAGAGTTGAGACTCCAAAGAAATCACCAGTTCTCTGTTAGCACTGCATGTGGGTTTTTCTCTCAAACCCAGCCGCAACACCAAATGGTCTCTGCACTTGAATTGAAATTGACTCTCCTTCAACCTCTCAACTCTGCCCCTTGAGTCTTTGAAAGAAGTAATATTCTACCCTACTTTCAAACTCCCAATCTCTGTGCTTCTCTACTGTTTCCATCTTAGATTCTGGCCTGTTACTAAATCCCCAGGAACCCTCACTGTGTCCTTACCTTGTAGAAGGCAAATTCTATTAAAAATAGACATCCAACCATCCAATAAAGTTCAGTTCCACTAAACCACTTGGGGTCTAGTGGAACTTCGGAATAAAATGCTTTCCAACTATAAGTAGCGTTAGAGAACATGGTTGCCTACTACGGCAAATGAGCTTAGAACCTGTAGGCCCTTGCTTATATAGAGTCAGTGACATCAGTGGCCACTTAGGTCACAATGGGCAACAGAATAATAAGGGACGCCATAGTCATGGAAACTACAGGCCCTACCATCTCTACCAGGGGTCCTCAAACTTTTTAAACAGGGGGCCAGTTCACTGTCCCTCAGACCATTGGAGGGTCTGACTATAGTAAAAACAAAACTTATGAACGAATTCTTATGCACACTGCATATATCTTATTTTGCAATGAAGAAACAAAACAGATACAAATACAATATGTGGCCCGCGGGCCATAGTTTGAGGACCACTGGATTATTCTACTATTATTACTACTACTTAGAGGCCTAGGTGGTCCCAGTCCTGATCTCCAGCCTTCCTCTGCCAAATCTGCTCTAAGACTTATTCTCTCAGGAAGCCAGAGAACTCCTGAAACCTCTAGACTCTGCTGTCTGGACTCTGCTTCAGTTCCTTTGTCTAGTAAACTCAGAAAATCTCTGCATTTCTGCAGAATTTACCATCTGCATCATATTTGTTGTCAAATTTTTCCTATATACCTTTATTGCTGGAGTGTAGAATGAAAAAATATTTCACACTTTGCTTTGTAGGTGGATAATGATTTCAACTGGGGTTTGGACAACCTTTATTATCTTTCATCATGCTGTTGTGACTTTGATAGCTCTGTTGATATAGAACTAAATTAACTATATGATGAATTTAAGGGGCCGGAGAGATAGCATGGAGGTAAGGCATTTGCCTTTCATGCAGAAGGCCATCAGTTTGAATCCCGGCATCCCATATGGTCCCCCGTGCCTGCCAGGAGCAATTTCTGAGCATGAAGCCAGGAATAACCCCTGAGCACTTTCTTTTTGAGAATTTTTTTTTTTATTTTTACCACAGTGGGTTAAAAATCTTTCACAGTAATATTTTAGGTACAGAGTGACATTAAATGAGGGGTATTCCCACCACCAATGTTGTCCTCCCTCCACCCCTATTCTCAGCATGCATCCCATATCCCCTTCCTTTGCCCCCCGGGCTGCTAGTATAAGTGTCCCCTCTGTGTCTAGCTTGTTGTAGATTGGGTATCAATTTTGTTGTAGTAGGCTTTGAAAATGGTGTTTAAATCTGATCACTTTTTATTTCTATTTGATGTTCATACGATTGTTTGGTCTTGGTACCCTCCATTATTTCTCCTCCAATATGTGAAGTAGAACAAGGAGGTTCAAGTTATGTGGTTCTGTTAGAAGGAAAGAAGAAAAAGAAGTGGCTGGGGAGGGGGGCAAAAATAAAACAAGCCAAAAATGGGAGGAGTCCTTCTAGAGGCTATAAATATCTATTTAAGAGAAGAAAGGGGAAAAGGAGATTTGTTTTTTTTTCATAATATATCAGCTTTATTCTGTCGATAAGGCTGAAGCCAAAAGCCCTAGAATCAGCCCCAGAGAAAAAGCCAGAGATTTGTTACTTTTAAATCTCTCTCTCTCTCTCTTTTTTTTTTTTTGGTTTTTGGGTCACACCCGGCAGCGGTCAGAGGTTCCTCCTGGCTCTTCGCTCAGAAATCGCTCCTGGCAGGCTCTGGGGACCATATGGGATGCCGGGATTTGAACCACCATCCTTCTATATGAAAGGCAAATGCCTTACTCCATTCTATTTCTCTGGTCACTGTTACTTTTAATTCTAAAATAAAATATGCCCTTTCTGTTTCCTTTTTATTTAACCACACTTCTTACTGAACCTTAAGAACAGTGTCAAATAGCTACACTAAGTCCCTTAAAGTCTTACAGATCTCTACTTCTAATGGGGTGGCAAGAAGAAGAAAGAACGCACAGCAGGATGTAAACTATTTTGCTCACAGTTATGCACGTGGGAAATTGAAAATTGGGAACGGCAGGTCAGAATCTGCTGGTGACTAGCTCCTGGCTTTCTGGTAGAAATTGGGTGAGGAGGGGCCGGAGAGATAGCATGGAGGTAAGGCGTTTGCCTTTCATGCAGAATGTCACTGGTTCGAATCCCGGCGTCCCATATGGTCCCCCGTGCCTGCCAGGAGCGATTTCTGAGCATGGAGCCAGGAGTAACTCCTGAGCACTGCTGGGTGTGACCCAAAAACCACACACACACACACACACACACACACACACACACACACACACACACACACACACACACACAAAGGAAGTGGGTGAGGAGAGAGGGAGGATTTCACCTCAGGCAGTAGAGTTTAAAGCTGGAGTCAGCCTCTGAGATTTTTTTTGGATGAGGAAGAAAGGTGTCAGCCTCTCTCTCAGGGCTCCATCTCCATGACCTGGTCTCCACCTCCTGTTCCAAGGATCCAGTCTGAATGCCAGTGCACTGGGGTCTCTTTGTCATTCTTCCCTTCTTGACTACAGAAAGTGCACCTGGTTGAGAATTTCCCCCTTTCACCTGTCCCCTTTCCAAAGGGGAATCTGTAGGTTGCTAAGGCCATCTGTGCGAGAATCCTTAGAAATAATTTTTTTGTTTGATTCTTTGCTCAGTTAATGTTTTTCGCTCTATTGTCGTGTTTGCTTTTTCTTTCTGTGTTATATACTTATAGCATATTTCTATTTGCAATAGCCACAAGTCAAATGCTTGATAATCACATTGGTTCCTGAATTAGTGCATATTTATCAAGTTAACATGTGGCAATGGATGGCTGTCTATGTGAAAAATAATTCAACTATACATGGAAATTTTTGGTCCTCCTATAAGGGAAGTAAGAATCATATGTAAAAAAAATAAAAATGCCAAACAACAAATGCTTAATGGAATATTGAATTCTGGGGTTCAAACCACCGTGTCCGTCCTGGGTTGGTTGCATGCAAGGCAAATGCCCTACCACTGTGCTATCTCTTCAGTCCTATACAATGTTTTTGAGGCTAAAGAGATATACAGGCATAAGGCACTTTCCTTAAATGTGGAAAACCCTGGCTTGAATCTCAGGCTCCACACATATGGTCCCCTGAACACTTTGGTGGCAGAAAGTGAACACTGGTGAAGGAGTTGGTGTTGGAACATTGCATGTCTGAAGTGCAATCATGAATAAAATTTTAATTCACAGTGACTCAATAATATATGTATGAATTTTGGATTTTTGAGCCACACTGGTGATGCTCAGTACTTATGCCTGGCTTTGTGCTCAGAGATTATTCTTGGTAATACTGGGGTATCATTTGGGGGTATCTGCAATTGAAGCCAATGACTTCTAGCTATATTATAAAGCAACCATAATTAAAACTGTGGAGGACCGGACAAAAATAGATGCAGATAAGTGGTTTAGAATTGAAATTCCAGGGGGCCGGAGAGATAGCATAAAAATAGGGCATTTGCCTTGTACGCAGAAGGACAGTGGTTCGAATCCCGGCATCCCATATGGTCTCCCCAGCCTGCCAGCAGAGCTTTATGAGCATAGAGCTAACTTGTGTAGTGTAAATTGCTAGTGTCTTCTGCCTGAGAGTTTCTCTCTCTCTTTCTTTCTTTTTTTCTTTCTCTTTCTTTTTTTTTTCTTTCTCTCTTCTCTCTTTTCCTTTCTTTCTTTCTTTCTTTCTTTCTTTCATTCTTTTCTTTCTTTCTCTCTATTCTTTCTCTTTCTTTCTTTCTTTCTTCTCTTTCTTTCTCTCTCTCTCTCTTTCTTTCTCTCTCTCTCTTTCTTTCTCTCTCTCTCTTTCTTTCTCTCTCTCTTTCTTTCTTTCTTTTCTTTCTTCTTTCTTTCTTCTTTCTTTCTTCTTTCTTTTCTTTCTTTCTTTCTTTCTTTCATTCTCTCTCTCTTTCTTTCTTTCTCTCTCTCTTTCTTTTTCTTATCTCTCTCTCTTTCTTTCTTTCCTTTCTTTGCTTTCTTTCTTTCTTTCTTTCTTTCTTTCTTTTCTTCTTCTTTCTTCTTTCTTTCTTTCTTTCTTTCTTTCTTTCTCTCTTCTCTTCTCTCTTCCTTCCTACTTCCTCCCTTCCTCCCTCCCTCCCTCTCTCTTTTCTTTCTTTCTTTCTCCCTTCCTTCCTCCCTCCCTTCCTTCCTTCCTCCTCCCTCCCTCTCTTCTTCTTCTTTCTTTCTTTCTTTCTTTCTCTTTCTTTCACTTTCTTTCTTTCTTTCTTTCTTTCTTTCTTTCTTTCTTTCTTTCTTTCTTTCTTTCTTTCTTTCTTTCTTTCTTTCTTTCTTTCTTCTCTCTTCTCTCTCTCTTTCTTTTCTTTCTTTCTTTCTTTCCTTTCTTTCTTTCTTTCTTATCTTTCTTTCTTTCTTTCTTTTCTTTCTTTCTTTCTTTCTTTCTTTCTTTCTTTCTTTCTTTCTTTCTTCTTTCTTTCTTTCTTTCTTTCTTTCTTTCTTTCTTTCTTTCTTTCTTTCTTTTTCTTTCTTTCTTCCTGTTTGTTGGACCACTCCCAGCAGTGCTCAGGGATTTCTCCAGGCTCTGTGTTCAGAAGTCTCTCCTAGCAGGCGTTGGGGACCATATGGGATACTGGGAATTGAACCAGGGTTCGTTCTGGGTCGGTGGCCTGCAAGGCAAATGTCCTACCACTATGCTATTGCTATGGTCCCTCTTATTCCTCCTTCTTTAGGCTCTGTGGTTTACAGGACTGTTATTGATAAGGTATCATGCATATCACTTTCAACTCCAGAGTGACCTTTTCCTTCTATCATTGTTTTTGTTTTGTTTTGTTTTGTTTTGGGGCCACACCTGTGAGGCTCAGGGATTACTCCTGGCTATGCGCTCAGAAATCGCTCCTGGCTTGGAGGACCATATGGGACTCCAGGGGATCGAACTGCGGTCCATCCTAGGCTAGCGCTTACCGCTTAAGCCTTACCACTTGTGCCACCCACTCCGGCCCCCTCCATCATTGTTTTAATATTTCGATCCTTGCCTGTTCTATCTATTCCCTCCCAAATTACCCAATTCACACACACACAGTGGCAAGCTCTTACTGAACTGTGCCGGCCAGCAGCTTCAGTTTATTCGTGGTCATATAAAGGGTCTGCACCTGAAAAGTAAATGGGTAGGAAAAAGGGGACCACCAAGGATTCTGATTATGGTATCGATTTATTTTTGAAATGCCATGACTTATATAGTTTTTACACAAAGGGAGGAGGGGACAATGCAAACATTTGTCAAGCAAGCATTTGTCATCATGCTGTTCAAAAGGTTTGTCATGTGCCTGTTAATTTAATACAAGTTTCCTGAGGAATATATCAAATGCTCTATCTGTAGGTCTGAGTTTCCTGAGCCAGAAGAGTGTGACCTTATGGTTCTTTTGATCTGCATCGACTCATGGCCAGTTGGCACATTCAATGTATAGCTCGATTAAAGGACAGGCCTGTTAGAAAATGGCAGTTTGCTACAAGATGGCTGTGCTTATGCCAAGACTGTCAGGGAGAATCTGGCTCCCTACACTGAACAAAAGTTTTCATGTTGTTTCTGTTGCCTTTGGGCATTTCATATTCCATTATTATGTTTCTTTCTTTTTTTTTTCTTTCTTTCTTTCTTTTTTTTTTTTGGGTCACACCCGGCAGTGCTCAGGGGTTACTTCTGGCTCTCTGCTCAGAAATCGCTCCTGGCAGGCTTGGGGGACCATATGGGATGCCGGGATTCGAACCACCGACCTTCTGTATGCAAGGCAAATGTCTTACCTCCATGCTATCTCTCCAGCCCCTATTATGTTTCTTTATATCCCACACATGAGAGATCATTCTGAATATGTCACTGTTCCTCTGACTAACTTCACTCAGCATGATTCTCTGTACATCTGTAACCCTAAGCACAAACCTTGTTTTGTTTGTTTGATTTTTGTTTTTGGGTCACACCTGGTGGCACTTTGGGGTTACTCCTGGCTCTGCACTTAGAAATCGTTCCATTGGGATGCTGGGAATCAAACCACCATCCATCCTGGATCGGCTGCGCGCAAGGCAAACATCCTACTGTTGTGCTATCTCCCAGACCCAGCACACACCGTTGTTTTATCACCCAGAGCACACACACCCTTCTTTCCCTTATTTCCTTATAGTGTCCAACCTAAACACAGAAACACACACCCTGTTTTCTTTTTCTTTTTATTATTTTTTGTCACACCTGGTGGTGCTCAGGGGTTACTCATGACTCTGCACTCGAAAATTGCTCCTGGCATCACGGGGGGACCATATGGTATTCGAACCCCTGTTTGTCTTGGAGCGGCTATGTGCACCGCTGTGCTATCTCTCTGGCCCCTATTTCATTTTTCAGAGGTTACTTCTGACAGGCTTGCGGAGGCATATGGGATGTCAGCGATCAAACTCAATGTCAGCTGTGTGCAAAGCAAGTGCCCTACCCTCTGTGCTATCAACCCCACACACCCTGTTTTAATGCCCCCTCACATCCTAACTGATTGGCTGACACAGTGTCCAACCTTACTCTCCCCTAATGCAATTATCCATTTCCCACCTACAATAAAATGTGTTACTCTCCCAAAGAGGCTGGTGGATGTTTCTTTGTGAGTACTCTACTCTCCCAGGATCTGACCTCACCCGTGACTTCTATGTCTTGGGATCTTACTTTACCAGCATCTACAACCATCTACGTAGCAACACATTTCTTGATTTTATCTTTTCTTGTGACCTAGTAGTATTCCATTGTGTATATATATATATATATCATAACTTTATCCAGTCATCTGTTCTTTAGCACTTGGGTTGTTTCTATATTTTGGCTACTGTGAATAGTGCTGACATGAACACAGAAGTGCAAATATCTTTTCTGGATTATGTTTCTGAATAATTGGGGGATATTTTGAGGAGTGGAATTGCTGGGTCATATAGAAGCACACACAATTCCTAACATTTTTTGAGGAATGTTCATTTTTTGTTCATTTTATTTGTCCTATATTTTTTTTGTCCTATCACATTTTTTTTTGGTTTTTGGGCCACACCCATTTGACGCTCAGGGGTTACTCCTGTCTATGCGCTCAGAAATCACCCCTGGCTTGGGGGGGACCATATGGGACGCTGGGGGATCGAACCGTGGTTTGTCCTACGCTAGCGCTTGCAAGGCAGACACCTTACCTCTAGTGCCACCTTCCCGGCCCCTTGAGGAATGTTCATATTGCTGCCCCCCCCCAAAAGGCTTGCGGGGAAGAGTTTAAAGGGGACGCATGTTCCTGTGCATGAAGTATAGATAATTAGGATATCATTGGGTTTAATCTGTTTGTCATAAACAGAATGTCTATGCTGTAGACTCTCCTTATACTCTTGGCTCACCACCCAGAAGCTTATTTTTAGTCCTTACTTCCTCACCCTCACCACCTATTATCCCACATTTAACCATTTTTTACCCTCAGTTCTTGGCTCCTCATGAAGCACATCATTATCCCCACTCAATCCAGCTGCCAACCAGCTCCCAAAGTGAAAGAATAGACTCTTAGCCTGAGATAAAAGCCCAAAACTCTGTTCCTATTTATCTACTCTCAGTGGCCTCCTGTCCTCCAACTACCTTCATTGTGTAACAGTGGTTGCTACCATACTAGGTTTATGAGAAGTCCCCACTCAAAGACATTTCCTGATATGGGACTGCTGGGAGCCATTTTGCAGACTCAAGAAGGCCAAATTACAGACCAAAGTGGTGTCCTGAATTCAACATCCTTCCCCGACTATTTCTAATGACATAAAAGAACATGTATATCTCCTTTGAATATCTTAGATATATTCCCTTAACTGCTGTAACTCTTATACAGTGACAATTTTTTTCTATGTGATCTGTTCAATAAGGAATTCTGGTAGAAGAGTCTTTCTCTTTAGAATTCATGTTAGAACCAAGTTAAGGGGATTGTTGGACTTGTTTCCTCGGCCCCCCAGAGCACCAATAATGGCACCTTGTGCCATTGTTCCTCTTTTGCATAGGCAATTAAAATGGGAAAATATTACAAATGCAAACAAGTTCTTATCTAATAGAGATAGAACACATATTTTGTAATGCAGCTTGGCCTTATACCCTGAACACTGGCATAATGACTCGGCTCAGACTTCAGATGAATAGGCATTGACCATACACTCCTGAACCATTGACCATCTATGGAAACAACCACAATTGTCTATAACACCACCAAGAATAAAATCTCTACTAGGGAAAACCCTACCTCTACCCTGGTATTGACTTACTCCAAAGTGTTCTCTTAACATCCATATGACTCAGCAACAGCAACAACCTGCTTGCAGGGCAGGATGCTCCACATCTAATGGTGAGGTGAAACTAGAGGATGCTCCACATCATCCTGACTTTGATGAAGGAAATGCACAGAAACAAGAATCTTTTTTTTTGTTTTGTTTTGTTTTGTTTTTTTTTGTTTTTGGGCCACACCCGGTGTTGCTCAGCGGTTACTCCTGGCTGTTTGCTCAGAAATAGCTCCTGGCAACAGGCACGGGGGACCATATGGGACACCGGGATTCGAACCAACCACCTTTGGTCCTGGATCGGCTGCTTGCAAGGCAAACACCGCTGTGCTATCTCTCCGGGCCCAGAAACAAGAATCTTTAACTACAGAAACCTGACACCAACAACAGCTAATGTGTGAAAAAATTTCACTGGGACCACAGACCACTCAGGGGTTGGACAACCTATTATGCCTGGAACCCAGTCAGTCTTATGCCAGAACACTTCAGGAGTATAAGTCTTCTTGTACTTAGGCCAAGGCTTTTTTTTTTTTTTTCCATTTTCCCCATATTTTGCGGGGCCTATGCAAGCAACAACAATTGCCACTCTCACACCGTTATTACTGTATTTTTTTAAACTCTTATCCTTTTTTTCCTTTCCTTTTTTTTTTTTTTTTTTTTTTTTAAAGAGAGCTTACTGGGGCCGGGGAGGTGATGCTAGAGGTAAGGTGTCTCCCTTGCAAGCGCTAGCCAAGGAAGGACCACAGTTTCCCCGGGTGTCCCATATGGTCCCCCCAAGCCAGGGGCAATTTCTGAGTGCTTAGCCAGGAGTAACCCCTGAGCATCAAATGGTTGTGGCCCAAAAAACAAAACAAACAAAAAAAAAAAAAAGAGAGAGCTTACTAAACTTTTTGCTGATGCTTTAATGAATTCATTGTGATTCAATCATTTTCAAAAATATACTTGCTATTGAACTTTTCTTCTTTCCTTTCTCTTCCATCTCTTTAGTTTTTCTTTCAATTTTCTATTTTTTTTTTTTTTGTGGTTTTTGGGTCACACTCGGCAGTGCTCAGGGGTTATTTCTGGCTCCAGGCTCAGAAATTGCTCCTGGCAGGCACAGGGGACCATATGGGGCGCCGGGATTCGAACCGATGACCTCCTGCATGAAAGGCAAACGCCTTACCTCCATGCTATCTCTCCGGCCCCAATTTTCTATTTTTTTTAAATCACGTTGCTTTTGGTTTTCCTAAAACAAATGTATTATGATCAGTTGTGTCCATTATGTAATGATTTTCTTTAAATAAATTATATTAAAAAAAGGTTTGGGCAATCAACATTTCCTTCAGTAGTGAGTGAGGTTCACTTTCCTCTCTCATCCATGCCTATACTGATTGTTTTTGTTCTTTTGATGTATTCCAGTCTTTCTGTTGTGAGGTAATATCCCTGCTCTAGAAAAGCTTGTATTTTCTCAAGCAAATATCTCTTGGTAAATAATATTTTTCACTATATCTCTCCTTCCTTCTGTTTCTTTCTCAAATAAGTCTTTCTTCACTATTTCTCATTTCCTGAAATTATTTCTGTGATGGAAAGTGTCAGAAAGACTATATTAAGATTTAGGACTTTGACAACTGATTGGGTGAAGAAGATGCGGTACTTATACCATATGCCTTATTTAAGCAATGTGCTGGGTTTGATTTCCATCCCTGGCATCGTATGTGTTTTACAACGCAAGTGTCTTCTCTGGACCCTCCACATTCTGGCAATGGTTCCTGTCACCTGATTTCTTGGGATCAAATAATTGCTCTTTGCAGAAAAGTCCTAAATATTTCATTCATTTAGTTTTTTGGCCACGCCTGGTATTGCTTAGGGCTTACTCCTGGCTCTGTGCTCAGTGATCACTCCTGGTGATGATCGGGAACCATAAAGGGTCCTAGCGATCAAATTTGGGTCATCTGTGTGCAAGGCAAGTGCCCTACCTGCTGCTGTTTTATCCTTCAAGGCCCCCAAATCCTAAATCTTTACCAAGATACATTTGCCTGAGAAAATGTTGGATTTTCCAGAGTATGAACACATTATATATAGAAGTAGTGTGCCAATATAATTTGGTATTCAAGTGTAAGGATTTTCATAATAAATATTTCATAATAAAGTTTTTTATTACTCCAGAAGCAGAAGGAAAACAGTAGGGTACTGGACACGTGGTGATGTATCACATTCTACACATTTAATTATATTTTGCAAAGGACAGACCTCTGATAATTTTGAGGTAGAAATAGAACTTGTTGGGACTGGAGAGAGAGTAGAGCGTGCTCATGGGTTACTCCTGGCTCTGTGCTCAGAAATCGCTCCTGGGAGACCATCTGGGAAGCAGGTATTCGAACTATCGCCTGTCCTGGATCAGCTGCGTGCAAGGCAAGCCCTCCCCCGCTGTGCTCTCTGTCTCTCCGGCCCCTGGAGCGGAACTTAAAGCGCATACAGTACTTTCCAGTCGGCGGCCCTTAACTCGAGTTGCACCGGTTCTTCCCTGTCCAATCCGAAGTCGGCGCGAACGAGCCTGACCCCGGAAGGCAAGAAATGGGCGGGTCCAGGGCTTCGCGTCAATCATCTCCGGAGGCGGGCGTAAGTGTGCGCCGCTTCCTTTGGACACTCTGCTCCAACGGAGGCGCCACTCGGTGGCGTGCAGGAGTCCCCTCTAGCCGCCACTTGGAGGACTGCACTCTATGTCTTCGAGGCCCGGGCCTCCCGCCGGACGGTCGGAGCTGCAAGGAAGATGGCGGCGGCCGTGAGACAGGATTTGGCTCAGCTTATGAATTCGAGCGGCTCTCATAAAGACCTGGCGGGCAAGTGAGTCATGCATTCCTGGGGGCCTTGGGAGGAAGGTGGTCGGGGGGCTTTCGGGGTGCAGGGGGCTGCTCCCCAGGCCTCCCCGCCTCCCCTGATGCTTCTGCCCTTGGCCTAGACTCGAGGCTCCTGTGCAGTTGGGGCTGCTTTCCCTCTGCCCCCCTTTTCTCTCGGGTCCCCTTGCTGGCACCCAGAGGCAAGGCTTGGCAGGGAGCTAGCTGGCTGCTGGAGGCCCATGCATGGGAAAGATCCAGATGTGGCCATCCCCGAATCAAGTGTATCCTGGGTTTTTTTTGGGTTTTGGAGTCATGACAGGCGATGCTCAGGGGTTCCTCCTGGCTCTGCCCTCAGACATCGCTCCTGGCAGGCACTGGGCACCATATGGGATGCTGGGAATCGAACCACAGACCTTCTGCATGCAAGACAGACACCACCCTACCTCTATGCTCTCTTGCTCTCTCTGGCCCCTCCTGTACCTTTTTAGACTGTTGGGTTTTCTTGTTGTTGTTGTTGTGTTTCAAACTTTTTTGAGGGGCCCCACTGGCAATTCTGCATGCAAGACAGACACCCTACCTCCATGCTCTCTCTCTCTGGCCCCTCCTGTACCTTTTTAAACGGTTGGGTTTTCTTGTTGTTGTGTTTTAAACTTTTTTGAGGAGCCCCACTGGCAATTCTACATGCAAGACAGACACCCTACCTCCATGCTCGCTCTCTCTCTCTCTCTCTCTCTCTCTCTCTCTCTCTCTCTCTCTCTCTCTCTCTCTCTCTCTCTCTCTCTCTCTCTCTCGCCCCTCCTGTACCTTTTTAGACTGTTGGGTTTTCTTGTTGTTGTTGCATGCAAGACAGACACCTTACCTCCATGCTCTCTCTCTCTGGCCCCTCCTGGACCTTTTTAAACTGTTGGGTTTTCTTGTTGTTGTGTTTTAAACTTTTATGAGGGGCCCCACTGGCAATTCTGCATGCAAGACAGACACCCTACCTCCATGCTTTCTCTCTCTCTCTGGCCCCTCCTGTACCTTTTTAAACTGTTGGGTTTTCTTGTTGTTGTTGTGTGTTTTAAACTTTTTTGAGGAGCCCCACTGGCAATTCTGCATCAAGACAGACACCCTACCTCCATGCTCTCTCTCTCTCTCTGGCCCCTCCTGTACCTTTTTTAACTGTTGGATTTTCTTGTTGTGTTTCAAACTTTTTTGAGGGGCCCCACTGGCAATTCTGCATGCAAGACAGACACCCTACCTCCATGCTCTCTCTCTCTCTCTGGCCCCTCCTGTACCTTTTCAAACTGTTGGGTTTTCTTGTTGTTGTGTTTTAAACTTTTTTGAGCGGCCCCACTGGCAATGCTCAGAGGTTACTTACTCCTAGTTCTTCACCTGGGGATTAGACCTGGCAGATTCAGGGGGACTATATGGAGGACGCTGGGAATGAAAACCCATTTGGCAAGGTACAAGATGAGCACCTTACCTATTCTGTAACTGTTTGAGGATTTACTATAGATAGTAAACCATTTGTGGTTCTTTGTTTATGGGTCAAACCCGGTGGCGTTCAGGGGTTTTACTCTGGCTCTGCACTCAGAAGTCACTCCAGGCAGGGGACTTATAAGGGATGCTGGGATTTGAACCGGGGTCTGTCCTTTCTTGGCCGCGTGCAAAGCAAACGCTGACCGCTCTGCTATCGCTCTGGCCTCTGAAGCGGCTCCTTGGAACCTGTAATACGAGCTCAGAGGCACGCTCGCTTTGGCCCGGAGGGGCAGGACCTTGGGAGCCCGAATATCTGCGGGGCTGTTACAGAGGGTTTTGCTGACTTGCAGTGAACCCCCAAAGACAATAAGGATCAGGATAGGACTTCTTTTTTTCCCCCGCCCGTTTTGGGGACACACCTGGCCGTGCTTGGGACTTAACTCCCGGCCCTGCACTTAGGAATCACTATCGGGGTTGTATTTGTGTGTTAAGGATTGAACTCTTGTCAGCTGCCGGCCAGGCAAGCGTCCTGTCCACTGTACTGTCTCTGAAGTCCTGTGGTAGCTTTTCTGCTTCACTTGGTCAAAACCTACTCTGTTCTTCGAAACCCAGTTCAGGTGTGATTTCTTCCAAAAATCCTGACAGTAGACATGCATACCCGTCCACGCATAACACCTTCCTAGTTATTCTTCGCTGGCGGCATTTAATATTTGGCTCAAGCAGGTATTTGTTTACTTCTCTCCAACTTAAAAGCAGTCTCCTTGATGACAGGGATGGGAGCATGGATGCTAGGTCTTTGTTGAGTTACATTTATAGAAATAGGGCTTCTCTTTCCTTCTATGTTCAGTGGCATGAATGGTGCCTAAAATAATAGGAAGCCATTATAACTTTTTTTTTTTCTTGTTTCACTTTTGGGCTACACTTGGCTCTGTGCTCAGGGTTCCTGATGGAGCTCAGGGTACTGTGGGATCAAACCTCAGACTACCGTGTGTGTTAGGCACTCACCCTACTTGCTGTACTATTGCTATGGCCCTAAAGGTGTGGTTTTCAAAAAGTTAGTGTGCATAAAGGAGAGTAATGGGAGACATTTCAGCTATTCTGACAATTTAATTTTTTTTGTGTGTGTGGTTTTTGGGTCACACCCGGCAGTGCTCAGGGGTTATTCCTGGCTCCATACTCGAAATTGCTCCTGGCAGGCACGGGGGACCATATGGGACGCCGGAATTCGAACCGATGACCTTCTCTGCATGAAAGGCAAATGCCTTACCTCCATGCTATCTCTCCAGTCCCGTATTCTGACAATTTAGAAGTTGCTTAGTAAAGAAGATTGCTTTACAGAGGTGAATTTTGGTTTAGAATTTCCTAATAATAGAGTAGGCTAGAACTATTTAAGGATGGACATGCCACCCCCGCCCCATCCATATTCCCCACTCAAACCCAACATGGATAGATTGAATTACTTCAAAAGCCTTTTCTAAATCTAATTCTCTGGTTCTCTGTTCTAGGCACAGCAGCTTGTTTAGTGAATTTCAAGAGTAAAGTTCCCCAATATAGTGTTTGCCATGTACTAGGCCTACCATAAATGTAGTTTAGGTTTTTGGGCCACACCCGGTGATGCTCAGGGGTTACTCCTGGCTATGCACTCAGAAGTCGCTCCTGGCTTGGGGGACCATATGGGACACCAGGGGATCGAACCGCGGTCCATCCAAGGCTAGCGCAGGCAAGGCAGGCACCTTACCTCTAGCGCCACCGCCCGGCCATAAATGTAGTTTAATTTAATTTGTCCCTCCCTCCTTTGGGGATGCTCAGGGCTTACTCCTGTACTCCTGGCTCTACACTCAGGAATCAACTCCTAGCATGCTTGGGGACCATATGAAGAACCAGAGATTGGACCTGGGTGTGCCTCATGCACGGCAGTGCCTTCTCTCTGGTCCCATGTAACTCTTAGTTGTAACTTCTTTTTTTTTTTTTTTTTTTTTGGTTTTTGGTTTTTGGGCCACACCCGGTAACGCTCAGGGGTTACTCCTGGCTATGCGCTCAGAAGTCGCTCCTGGCTTGGGGGACCATATGGGACGCCGGGGGATCGAAGCGCGGTCCGTCCGAGGCTAGCGCAGGCAAGGCAGGCATCTTACCTTTAGCGCCACCGCCCGGCCCCAGTTGTAACTTCTTTTTTTTTTTTTTTTTTTTATAATTTTTTATTATGAATTATGAGAACAAAAGATGCAAAGAAAGAGGATAAGGTAAAGTTACAGTGGAAGGACAATCACCCATAACATAATATCAGAAGAAGTCCCCTTGCTGATATCTTAACTTTGAATTTTCACCAAGAAAGTTAAGATAAATAAAACAGAATCCATGTGCAATTACTTTTTCCTCAAGTCCCCAGATTGTAGCACATTATAATATTTCTTAACAGCACACAAGGCAATCTAAAGCCATCAAACTTACGTAACTCCTTAAACATTAGAGGCATAGTATTTTTACATTTCCATGTACATGCATATTAGCTTAAGTTAACCTCAAATTTTAAGTGGGTGTGTTTTAAGGATTAGAGTCAAAGGAGCACAGTAAAAACGGTGTTAGAGTGGCAATTGTTGTTTGCATAGGCCCACCAAAATATGAGAGGCATGGAAAGGAATAGCCTTGGCCTAAATACAAAGAGATCCTACCCCTGAAGTTTCCTGGCATAAGACCAGCTCTAGGCCTCAGGAAAGTTATCGTTCACTCCAAGACATTGTCCGTAGCGCCAACACACTTATCACACAGTCTCTGTTGTTGGTCTCATGTTTCTGTATTAAAGATTCTGGAATCTGCATGTCCTACATTGAAGTCATGATGTGGAGTGCCTTTTCGTTTCACCTCACCATGAAAGGGGAATGCAGGAAGCCCTGTCCTGTAAGCAGGTTGTTGTTGTTAAGTCTTCTCAGTGTTAAGGGAAGTCTCTTTTGAGCAGGACGATGTCTGAGCAGTGGTAGGGTCTTCCGTGGTAGAGGATTGCTTCCAGGTGATGTTATAGACAAACCTCACCATAAAGGGGCAATAGAGCAAGCCCTGTCCAGTAAACAGGTCATTGTTCTTGTTGTCTTCTCAGTGTTAAGGGATGTCTCTTTTGAGTAGATCGATGTCAGAGCAGCTGTAGGGTCGTCCCTGGTACAGGAATGCCTCCAGGTGATGTTATATACAACCTTGGATGTTTTTGTAAATGTCTTCTGTAGATCAAGGGGTAAATGGAGAATGCCCATTCTTCTGAGGCCTGTGCCAGGTCTTTATGTCAATGTTCAGGGTGTAAGGTCTCATT
Organism: Suncus etruscus; assembly: GCF_024139225.1. NCBI lineage: Eukaryota > Metazoa > Chordata > Mammalia > Eulipotyphla > Soricidae > Suncus > Suncus etruscus. Next base: position 72,252,424 of record NC_064863.1, read on the forward strand.
GCACTACAAGATTTGTGAGTTCCCATTTCTATTAGATAAGAACTTATTGGTATGTATAGTATTTTCCTATGTTAGTGTGCCTACGCAAACAAGATATAAAGCCACGTGGTGCTATCAGATATATGGGGGCATAAGAACATTTCCAACAAGACCCATGACTTGGTTCAAACATAAGTATTAAACTGAGGGATTCTTTCACACCAAATTCCATATTGAGCAGTTCATAAAGAGAAGATAAAAACATGGGGGGAGGGATCATCACTGTAATAAGAAAGTATTTAGCAAAAGTTATAGCCGTCAAAGAAAACACCCATAAAATGTTGAAAAGATATGTGTCCTTTTTTATGCCTTTTAAAATAATTGGGTGGGTGATAACTCTAGGGCACCACTTTGGTCTGTGAATTAGGACTCAACAGTACTTAAGTTAGAAAGGGTAAAAAAGGAGTAATGATGATAGGAGTTAAAGAAGTTAAAGAGAAATATGAACTTATGAAGGGGTATGCAAAAGGGCAGAGTACAAAATGGACATTCTGCATACATAAAAACATAATTCAATGATAGTGAGTACTATTAATGTTTCTTGTGAGAGTACTATTAATGTTTCTTGTGCGCGCGGGGGCGATAGCCCCCGCGCGATTTTGAAAATGTAGACTGGACAGAGATTACCAGTGCCAGCCAAGCCTCCTCCTGCTAGACTCCCGGCTCCCAGGAAGGAGAGATCCTTCAAGAAGCTGGGAGAACAGAAGTTCAGAGCCCCACCCAGACCCTCCCTAAGGAGCCGCATGGATAGTGGGGGAAGGCCTAGGGTACCTTCAAACTCCACCAAGGGACCCAACTCACCGGCTTGCCCAGGGGTGTGGCCCGGGGAAGCCCTGGAGATCTGGAGCAAGGCGGCAGAGGGGTGCTGGGGTTACCCAAATCCCGCACCCCCCCCTAGGCCTGGCCAAGCAGGCCTCCGGCATGGCGTGGGCCTGCCAAGCCTCCTCCTGCTAGACTCCCGGCTCCCAGGAAGGAGAGATCCTTCAAGAAGCTGGGAGAACAGAAGTTCAGAGCCCCACCCAGACCCTCCCTAAGGAGCCGCATGGATAGTGGGGGAAGGCCTAGGGTACCTTCAAACTCCACCAAGGGACCCAACTCACCGGCTTGCCCAGGGGTGTGGCCCGGGGAAGCCCTGGAGATCTGGAGCAAGGCGGCAGAGGGGTGCTGGGGTTACCCAAATCTCGCACCCCCCCCCTAGGCCTGGCCAAGCAGGCCTCCGGCATGGCGTGGGCCTGCCAAGCCTCCTCCTGCTAGACTCCCGGCTCCCAGGAAGGAGAGATCCTTCAAGAAGCTGGGAGAACAGAAGTTCAGAGCCCCACCCAGACCCTCCCTAAGGAGCCGCATGGATAGTGGGGGAAGGCCTAGGGTACCTTCAAACTCCACCAAGGGACCCAACTCACCGGCTTGCCCAGGGGTGTGGCCCGGGGAAGCCCTGGAGATCTGGAGCAAGGCGGCAGAGGGGTGCTGGGGTTACCCAAATCCCGCACCCCCCCCCCCCTAGGCCTGGCCAAGCAGGCCTCCGGCATGGCGTGGGCCTGCCAAGCCTCCTCCTGCTAGACTCCCGGCTCCCAGGAAGGAGAGATCCTTCAAGAAGCTGGGAGAATAGAAGTTCAGAGCCCCACCCAGACCCTCCCTAAGGAGCCGCATGGATAGTGGGGGAAGGCCTAGGGTACCTTCAAACTCCACCAAGGGACCCAACTCACTGGCTTGCCCAGGGGTGTGGCCCGGGGAAGCCCTGGAGATCTGGAGCAAGGCGGCAGAGGGGTGCTGGGGTTACCCAAATCCCGCACCCCCCCCTTGGCCTGGCCAAGCAGGCCTCCAGCATGGCGTGGGCCTGCCAAGCCTCCTCCTGCTAGACTCCCGGCTCCCAGGAAGGAGAGATCCTTCAAGAAGCTGGGAGAATAGAAGTTCAGAGCCCCACCCAGACCCTCCCTAAGGAGCCGCATGGATAGTGGGGGAAGGCCTAGGGTACCTTCAAACTCCACCAAGGGACCCAACTCACCGGCTTGCCCAGGGGTGTGGCCCGGGGAAGCCCTGGAGATCTGGAGCAAGGCGGCAGAGGGGTGCTGGGGTTACCCAAATCTCGCACCCCCCCCTAGACCTGGCCAAGCAGGCCTCCGGCATGGCGTGGGCCTGCCAAGCCTCCTCCTGCTAGACTCCCGGCTCCCAGGAAGGAGAGATCCTTCAAGAAGCTGGGAGAACAGAAGTTCAGAGCCCCACCCCAGACCCTCCCTAAGGAGCCGCATGGATAGTGGGGGAAGGCCTAGGGTACCTTCAAACTCCACCAAGGGACCCAACTCACCGGCTTGCCCAGGGGTGTGGCCCGGGGAAGCCCTGGAGATCTGGAGCAAGGCGGCAGAGGGGTGCTGGGGTTACCCAAATCCCGCACCCCCCCCTAGGCCTGGCCAAGCAGGCCTCCGGCATGGCGTGGGCCTGCCAAGCCTCCTCCTGCTAGACTCCCGGCTCCCAGGAAGGAGAGATCCTTCAAGAAGCTGGGAGAACAGAAGTTCAGAGCCCCACCCAGACCCTCCCTAAGGAGCCGCATGGATAGTGGGGGAAGGCCTAGGGTACCTTCAAACTCCACCAAGGGACCCAACTCACCGGCTTGCCCAGGGGTGTGGCCCGGGGAAGCCCTGGAGATCTGGAGCAAGGCGGCAGAGGGGTGCTGGGGTTACCCAAATCTCGCACCCCCCCCTAGGCCTGGCCAAGCAGGCCTCCGGCATGGCGTGGGCCTGCCAAGCCTCCTCCTGCTAGACTCCCGGCTCCCAGGAAGGAGAGATCCTTCAAGAAGCTGGGAGAACAGAAGTTCAGAGCCCCACCCAGACCCTCCCTAAGGAGCCGCATGGATAGTGGGGGAAGGCCTAGGGTACCTTCAAACTCCACCAAGGGACCCAACTCACCGGCTTGCCCAGGGGTGTGGCCCGGGGAAGCCCTGGAGATCTGGAGCAAGGCGGCAGAGGGGTGCTGGGGTTACCCAAATCCCGCACCCCCCCCCCCTAGGCCTGGCCAAGCAGGCCTCCGGCATGGCGTGGGCCTGCCAAGCCTCCTCCTGCTAGACTCCCGGCTCCCAGGAAGGAGAGATCCTTCAAGAAGCTGGGAGAATAGAAGTTCAGAGCCCCACCCAGACCCTCCCTAAGGAGCCGCATGGATAGTGGGGGAAGGCCTAGGGTACCTTCAAACTCCACCAAGGGACCCAACTCACCGGCTTGCCCAGGGGTGTGGCCCGGGGAAGCCCTGGAGATCTGGAGCAAGGCGGCAGAGGGGTGCTGGGGTTACCCAAATCTCGCACCCCCCCCTAGGCCTGGCCAAGCAGGCCTCCGGCATGGCGTGGGCCTGCCAAGCCTCCTCCTGCTAGACTCCCGGCTCCCAGGAAGGAGAGATCCTTCAAGAAGCTGGGAGAACAGAAGTTCAGAGCCCCACCCAGACCCTCCCTAAGGAGCCGCATGGATAGTGGGGGAAGGCCTAGGGTACCTTCAAACTCCACCAAGGGACCCAACTCACCGGCTTGCCCAGGGGTGTGGCCCGGGGAAGCCGTGGAGATCTGGAGCAAGGCGGCAGAGGGGTGCTGGGGTTACCCAAATCCCGCACCCCCCCCTAGGCCTGGCCAAGAAGGCCTCCGGCATGGCGTGGGCCTGCCAAGCCTCCTCCTGCTAGACTCCCGGCTCCCAGGAAGGAGAGATCCTTCAAGAAGCTGGGAGAACAGAAGTTCAGAGCCCCACCCAGACCCTCCCTAAGGAGCCGCATGGATAGTGGGGGAAGGCCTAGGGTACCTTCAAACTCCACCAAGGGACCCAACTCACCGGCTTGCCCAGGGGTGTGGCCCGGGGAAGCCCTGGAGATCTGGAGCAAGGCGGCAGAGGGGTGCTGGGTTACCCAAATCTCGCACCCCCCCCTAGGCCTGGCCAAGCAGGCCTCCGGCATGGCGTGGGCCTGCCAAGCCTCCTCCTGCTAGACTCCCGGCTCCCAGGAAGGAGAGATCCTTCAAGAAGCTGGGAGAACAGAAGTTCAGAGCCCCACCCAGACCCTCCCTAAGGAGCCGCATGGATAGTGGGGGAAGGCCTAGGGTACCTTCAAACTCCACCAAGGGACCCAACTCACCGGCTTGCCCAGGGGTGTGGCCCGGGGAAGCCCTGGAGATCTGGAGCAAGGCGGCAGAGGGGTGCTGGGGTTACCCAAATCCCGCACCCCCACCCCCTAGGCCTGGCCAAGCAGGCCTCCGGCATGGCGTGGGCCTGCCAAGCCTCCTCCTGCTAGACTCCCGGCTCCCAGGAAGGAGAGATCCTTCAAGAAGCTGGGAGAATAGAAGTTCAGAGCCCCACCCAGACCCTCCCTAAGGAGCCGCATGGATAGTGGGGGAAGGCCTAGGGTACCTTCAAACTCCACCAAGGGACCCAACTCACTGGCTTGCCCAGGGGTGTGGCCCGGGGAAGCCCTGGAGATCTGGAGCAAGGCGGCAGAGGGGTGCTGGGGTTACCCAAATCCCGCACCCCCCCCTTGGCCTGGCCAAGCAGGCCTCCGGCATGGCGTGGGCCTGCCAAGCCTACTCCTGCTAGACTCCCCCAGTTGTAACTTCTTAAGTAATATTTATATTATGAATGAAAAAACAAGTATAGAGATAACTTCTCGGTAGGTCTTTTTTTTTTTTTTTTTTTTTTTTGGTTTTTGGGCCACACCCAGTAACGCTCAGGGGTTACTCCTGGCTATGTGCTCAGAAGTTGCTCCTGGCTTGGGGGACCATATGGGACACCGGGGGATCGAACCGAGGTCCGTCCAAGGCTAGCACAGGCAAGGCAGGCGCACCTTACCTTTAGCGCCACCGCCCGGCCCCGGTAGGTCTTATAATTCATGGCCAAGGGAGAAAACTTGTGTGCCTGACTTCTAGCCCTTAATTTTAAATACAGCTACAATATCTACCTTTTGGACTTAGAATTTTTATTGTACAGTATTCCAGATAGTGATTGTTTTTTTTTTTTTTTGCCCAAAGATCTTCCCCCTAAATTGAGATATTTAGAAAACTTAAAGATCAATCCATTAGAAAATTATTTCTTGGGACCTGAGAGATAGCATGGAGGTAAGGCATTTGCCTTTCATGCAGAAGGATGGTGATTTGAATCCCGGCATCCCACATGGTCCCCCGTGCCTGCTAGGGGCGATATTTGAGCATAGAGCCAGGAGTAACTCCTGAGCACTGCTGGGTGTGACCCAAAACAAACAAACAAACAAACAAAAAACAAAAAAAAAGAAAATTACTTCTCTAGAAATTTTATTAGTATTTGTTTTATAAGGTTCTTTATGTTTTGCAACTTCATCGACATAATCTAGGTGGATTTGCTTTAGCTGTGGGCTAAATAGTAGTCTCTGGAGCTTCTGAGCACTGTTTGGGAGGGGACTAATCCAAACCAAAATATAAGGAAAATTCTGGAACCAGAGCGATAGCACAGCTATTTTTTTGTACTGGGCCAACACAGGATGGAACCCAGTTCAAATTTCTGCATCCCATCTGGTCCCCCAACCTGCCAGGAGCGACTTCTGAGCATAGAGCCAGGAGTAACCCCTGAGCTCTTCTGGGTGTGACCCAAAAACAACAATAACAGCAACAACAACAAAATTCTGTCTTTTAATTTGAATTCCTCTTTTATCAAAGAGGAACTTAGAGTGAAACATTGTGGACTTAAAAAATGTTTTCGTATTGTTTTGTTTTGGAGTCACCTGGTGGTGCTCAGGGCTTATTCCTGTCTCTGTACTGAAGGGATCATTCCTGGCAGGTTTAGGAAACCATATGGGGCACCAGAGATTAAACCTGGGTTGGCTGTGTGCAGGGCAAATACCCTTCCTGCTATACTGTGTCTCTGGTCCTTGGCAATGGAATTTTTTTTTTGTTCGTTTACTGAAGTGACTCTTGGAGTAGAATTTATAACTTTATTTTCAGAGCCCTCGTGTTTCTTCTTTGGATAGGTGAGGCTCTCATGTCTTCATGTTCTTCTAGCTCTTTTAGTTCTTCTAGCACTTCCTCCAGAAGTGACAATTTAACTCTCAAAATTTCCAGCAGATTGACTGCATTCCTTAAAACTAGACCCCCACAAAATGCCTCTCTTCTGCTGCATTTTTCTAGTCAGCAAATGATTTCACACACAAACTCTTGGTATACTGATAGTTTTTGGTACTCTCCTGCTCTCTTTTAGTATCTTATGTCATTAATATTTTGGAGGTGCAAAGAATGGAGCCTTCTGAGCAGTGCTGGGGTCCCAGTATTCCTGGGAGTACCACCTGGCAGTACTGGGTCTGCCTCCCAACCTGATGGTTAAGTGCTGAATTGTAGTTTGGTGATGCAGTGTTGCTTGGGTCCTGGTGAGCTGGGTTCAGCAGGGTTACCTAACTTTTTTGCTTTGTTTTGTTTTGTTTTTTTGTTTTTGGGCCACACTCGGCGGTGCTCAGGGGTTACTCCTGGCTGTCTGCTCAGAAATAGCTCCTGGCAGGCACGGGGGACCATATGGGACACCGGGATTCGAACCAACCACCTTTGGTCCTGGATTGGCTGCTTGCAAGGCAAACGCCGCTGTGCTATCTCTCTGGGCCCAGGGTTACCTAACTTGAAAGCCACCTAGTATTAGCTTTGAAACGCTGAGATTTTTTTTTTTTTTAGTTATTTCACAGATGTCTAATTTATTGTAGTCACATACATAATAAATCTACTAAAATCCACTTGAATACTCATTAAATAGGATTTATGGGGCTGGAGTGGTGGTGCAAGTGGTAGGGCTTTTGTATTGCACACGCTAACCTAGGACAGACCGTGGTTTGATCCCCTGGCATCCATATGGTCCCCCAAGCCAGGAGCCATTTCGGGTGTGGCCCAAAAACAAAAAACAAACAAACAAAAAAAAGGATTTATATACATTTTATATTTATATAATTTGAAAATAACTCACAAAAGTTTTGCAAAAAATTTTAAACTACATTTAATTTATAATGTACTTCTTTGTAACTTGATGGTATGTGTGTTGCTGGACATTGTATGCCAAAAACTTAGAGGCTTCCATCATACATCCTCCCCAAAAATAAAAAAAGGTAAATCATAAAAGTTTCAAGAAAGGGGCTGGAGAGATAGCACAGCGGTAAGATGTTTGCCTTGCAAGCAGCCGACCCAGGACTGTTGTTGGTTCAAATCCTGGCATCCCATATGGTCCCCCAAGCCTTCCAGGAGCATTTCTAAGCATAGAGCCAGGGCTAACCTCTGAGTGTGTGCTGCTGGGTGTGACCCAAAAACCAAAGGGGGAAAAAAACTTTTTTTTTTTTTTTTTTGGATTTTGGGCCACACCCGGTAACGCTCAGGGGTTACTCCTGGCTATGCGCTCAGAAGTCGCTCCTGGCTTGGGGGACCATATGGGACGCCGGGGGATCGAACCGCGGTCCGTCTCCTAGGCTAGCGCAGGTAAGGCAGGCACCTTACCTCCAGCGCCACCGCCCGGCCCCGGAAAAAAACTTTTAAGAAAGAGATGGTAGACCCAGTAACTTAGAGATTTATTCTTCTGAACATTTTTTGCAAGTTGGTAAACTAAAAAGAAATGGTATTTTACAAATATAGATTGTGTGAGTATGTGTGTATGTGGAAAGAGAGAAGAAAGGAGGAGAGAGAGAAGGAAGGAGAAGAGAGAGGGAAGAGAGAAAAAGATAGAGACAGATACCCTGCTTTTGCTGACTTGGTGCTGGGGGAATTGTGCCGAGCAAGAGATTGAACTTTGTGGTTCCTACAAAGCACATGCTGTGGCCCTTTGAGCCATGTCCCAGGCCCAAGATTATAAATCTTTCTTTGATTAACTGGAAACATAAAAATGTTCTGTGATTTTTCTATAAAGAGAGTCCTACATTTGAGTTCCATGAAACAAACCAGGGTAAATAGAAATGAATCAACATCAGAGGTAGCATTAGAATGTGTAGTGCCTTCTGAACATTTATTATTTGTTATTGTTTTAGGTATCGTCAGATCTTGGAAAAAGCCATTCAGTTATCTGGGGCAGAACAACTAGAAGCTTTGAAAGCTTTTGTGGAAGCAAGTAAGTGGAATAAAAATTCAATGTTTGAGGCCCGGAGAGATAGCACAGCGGTGTTTGCCTTGCAAGCAGCTGATCCAGGACCTAAGGTGGTGCCAGAAGCTATTTCTGAGCAGACAGCCAGGAGTAACCCCTGAGCACCGCAGGTTGTGGCCCCAAAACAAAAACAAAAACAAAACAAAAAAAAAATTCAATGTTTGCCTGTTATTAAAAGTTAGCACTTTAAGGTTTGCCCAAGCATTGTTTTATGTCAAATTAGCACTATTTGCGTTGAAACGAAATGAAATATCCATTGAGATAGACTTTTTTTTCCCCCAGCATTTAAGCTGTATGCTGTGCTGAGAATTAAATCCAGGGTTTTATGCCTGTGAGGTGTGCTTTCACCACTGAGTCACACTACAGGCTTTAGTTTTTTTGTTTGTTTGTTTTGGTTTTTTTGGATCACACCTGGTAGTGCTCAGGGGTTACTCCTGGCTCAGAAATCGGTCCTGGCAGGCTCGGGGGACCATATGGGATGCCGGGATTTCAACCTCTGTCCTTCTGTATGCAAGGCAAACACCCTACCTCCATGCTATCTCTCCTGCCCATACTACTGGCTTTAGAATGTAATCTTTTATAACTTGATTACTGTTAGTTATAATTTTGTATAGCTATCAGTACATAAACTAAGACAATATTGTAAAATCAGGATTTAAATTCAGTCTGTTTTGTTAGCTCTGTTAATTTGGGTGAGCTGTTAAGCACATTGCTATTTCTTTTCTTTTCCTTTTTTTTTGGTTTTTGGGCCACACCCGGCGGTGCTCGGGGTTACTCCTGGCTGTCTGCTCAGAAATAGCTCCTGGCAGGCATGGGGGACCATATGGGACACCGGGATTCGAACCAACCACCTTTGGTCTTGGATCGGCTGCTTGCAAGGCAAACGCCGCTGTGCTATCTCTCCGGGCCCTTTTTTTTTTTTTTTTGTTTCCCCTTCCCTTTCCTTAGTCATTGCTTCTTCTTCCCTTTCTCTTCCTTTCTTCTTCCCTTTTACTGCCTTCCCCCTCTTCTCATTTTTTTCTTCTTTTCCCTGGCTCTGCAAAGGCTCAGGGGCACTCCTGGCATGGTCAGGGACCTATATGGGGGTGACAGAGATCAAAATTGTGTTGGCTACATGCAAGGCAAGTCCCCTATCTCCTATACTATCTTTCCAGTTCCTTCTTGTCTTTATTTGTAAAATGGGGACATTATATACTCTAGAATTATTGGAGGGCTAAATGGGCTAATACAGATATTAAAAGTGGTTAAAATAGCTCCTAGCATATTAATGTCTTATGAGTAGTGGTTATTAGTATTAAAATATTTTGAAAAATGGGAAGAGGGAGGCAGGCAGGGAGGTGGGAGGGAAGAGGCCGGAAAAAAAATATTTTGAAAAATGATCTGCCAGAGTGATAGCACTATTGCATAGGGCATTTGTCTTGAATATGACTGACCTGAATTTGATCCCCGGTATCCCTGAGCACTGCTAGGAGTAATTACTGAGTTCAGAGCCAGGAATAACTCCCTGAGTATCACTGGATGCCCCCCAAACCAATCTAAACCAAAACAAAAACCAAAAACCAAAACAAACCAAAATAACCCTACACCCAAACCTTTTTATTTATTTATTTTTTGGTTTTTGGGTCACACCTGATGGTGCTCGGGTTACTCCTGGCTCTGTGCTCAGAAATTGCTCCTGGCAGGCTCAGGGGATCATATGGGATGCTGGGATTCGAACCACTCTCTGTCCTGGATCCACACTCTTTGCTTGCCTTTTGTCAAAATTTTGTTAGGATTTTAGGTTGGTTTTTATATAACTTATTGTGATGCTGGAAAAGATAAGATAAATAAGATGGGTCCTGGTCTCATGGTCTCATCCCTCCTCCTATGTCAGTTTCTTTCTATTTTTGTTTTTGGGTCACACCAGCCGGTGCTAAAGGTTTACTTTTGCCTCTGCACTCAGAAATCGTTCCTGGCAGGCTCTGGGAACTTAGGGATGGAACTCAGGTTCCTCCCAGGTCGGCTGTGTGCAAGGCCAATGTCCTACTGCTGTGCTATCACTCCGGTCCTTCCTTTTCAGTTTCTAAGAACTTTTTTTGTTTTTTGTTTTGGTTCTGGTTTTGTTTTTTTGGCCACACCCAGTGACGCTCAGGGGTTACTCCTGGCTCTGCGCTCAGAAATCGCTCCTGGCTTGGGGGACCATTTGGGACTCCGGAGGATTGGACCGTGGTCCACCCTAGCTCAGGCAAGGCAGATGTCTTACCCCTTGTGCCACCGCGCTGGCCCCTCTAAGGACGTTTCTTTTCAGTGGAACCTAGAAATACCTTTGTTCATGGCATTTCCCCCCAACTCCCTCACTTCAAGTGTGTGATCTTGAAACTTATTAAAAATACAGGCTATGGGGCCAGAGAGATAGCATGGAGGTAACACATTTGTCTTGCACGCAGAAGGTTGGTGGTTCGAATCCCGGCATCCCATATGGTCCCCCGAGCCTGCCAGGAGCGATTTCTGAGCATAGAGCCAGGAGTAACCCCTGAGCATTGCCGGGTGTGACCCCCCAAAAAAATGCAGGCTAGAGAGGCCAGAGAGATATCACGGCGGTAGGGCTTTTGCCTTACACGAAGCCTACTCAGGACAGACAGTTGTTCGAATCCTGGCATCCCAAATGGTCCCCCGAGCCTGCCAGGAGCGATTTTTTTTTGTTTGTTTTGTTTTGTTTTGTTTTGTTTTTGGCTCACACCTGGTGACGCTCAGGGATTACTCCTAGCTATGCGCTCAGAAATTGCTCCTGGCTTGGGGGACCATATGGGATGCCGAGGGATCCAACCGTGGTCTGTCCTAGGTTGGCCTGTACAAGGCAAACGCCCTATAGCTTTGCCATCACTCCTGCCCCGGCCAGGAGCAATTTCTGAGCTCAGAGCCAGGAGCAACCCCTGAGTGCTGCTGGGTGTGACCCAAAAATTGCAGGCTGGAGTGTAAGCTGAATTATTGAATTACAATATTAGTAACACTTGATTTTGCTTTTATTTTTTTATGTTTTTGTGTGTGTGGTTTTTGGGTCACATCCAGCAGTGCTCAGGAGTTATTCCTGGCTACAGGCTCAGAAATTGCTCCTGGCAGGCACGGGAGAGCATATGGGACGCCGGGATTCGAACCGATGACCTCCTGCATGAAAGGCAAACGCCTTACCTCCATGCTATCTCTCCGGCCCCTGATTTTGCTTTTAATATGCTCATGAATATGTTGATGTTGGTAACACTTAAGATATATTGTAAAGTGAGTGTTATGTTTAAACAATTATTTTTTATTAATTTTGGCCACACTCGGCGGAGCTTAGGGGTTACTCCTGACTCTGTGCTCAGAAATCCCTCCTGGCAGGCTCGGTTGACCATTTGGGATGCTGGGAATCGAACCCGGGCTCATCCTGGCTTGACCACATGCAAGGCAAACGCCCTACTGCTGAGCTATTGCTTCGGCCTGTAGCAATTAATTTTTAAACTGTAAAATGAGTAGTAGGATTAAGTTAAAAAAAACTGATCATCAATTAGGAGAGGAGCACAAATCAGAAAGTAAGTTTTCTGATTTCTAACCTTTATTTACTTAAATTTCCCCTGGAAGTATTTGTGTAATAATCTCTAATATAATAAATCTGATAGGCACCTCTAATAAGACCCTTTCTTCAGTTATATCTAGTACTAACCACTAATGAATTCTGTAATATCTTTATAAAGGAATGATACGGCTTAAGTTATTTTCTCAAAAATTGAGCTTTGTTTGTGAAATGAACTGGCAGGGGGTTAGAAAAACTGTTAGTAATGGCTTTATTAAGAACATTGTAAGGCCGGAGAGATAGCATGGAAGTGAGGTGTTTGCCTTGCATGCAGAAGGACGGTGGTTCGAATTCCGGCATCCCATATAGTCCCACGAGCCTGCCAGGAGTAATCCCTGAGTGCTGCCAGATGTGACCCAAAAACCAAAACAAAAAATAAATAAATAAATAAAAAGAACATTGAACTATAACTTTGAATCCAGCAAACTCATAGAAAGCCATTTACTATTAAAATCATGTATGTGAAGTAAGTTTTAAAACCATCTTTTATATTCTCAGTAATTGCTGGGTTGGCTTAATTTATCTAGGCAATGTTTAGAAGTTGTTGCATAGGGGCTGGAGAGATAGTACAGGGGTTAAGGTACTTGTCTTGCATGAGATGGACCCTATGTCTTTTATCTTCTTTTGAAGGGAGCTACACCCTTTGGTGCTAAAGGCTTAATCCCGGACCTGCTCTCAGAGATCACTACTGGCAGGGTTGGGGAACCATATTGAGTGCTGGGGATTGAACCCAGTTGGCAACATGTAAGGCAAGCCTCCTACACACTGTACTATCTCTCTAGTCGGTCAGACCCTGTTTCAATCCCCCAGTGCCACTTGTTCACCTGATGTAGTGAAACTCCTATTACTCCAGTTGTAAAATATAATATTGTATTGAGTGTTGTGTGCCAGATATTGTTTAAAACTTTTATTTGTTATCTTAAACTGTGTATTCTGGTCCCCTGTGGGTTGTGTAACTGAATGTGGGAGTTACAAAAAAAAAAAAAGCCTTAAAATATTTTTGTTTTTAGGCCACACCCAGCAGCGCTCAGGGTTTCATCCTGGCTCTGTGCTCAGAAATTGCTCCTGGCAGGCTCGGGGGACCCTTTGGGATGCTTGAGATTGAACCTGGCTCCATCCTGGGTCTGCCACGTGCAAGGCAAACGCTCTACTGCTGTGCTATCGCTCTGGCCCCAAAACAGTTTTTGAAATAAATTTCTTTATGTTTTTTTTTTTGGCCACACCCGTTTGATGCTCAGGGGTTACTCCTGGCTATGCGCTCAGAAATCACCCCTGGCTTGGGGGGACCATATGGGACGCCGGGGGATCGAACCGTGGTCCGTCCTACGCTAGCGCTTGCAAGGCAGACACCTTACCTCTAGCGCCACCTTCCCGGCCCCATTTCTTTATGTTTTACTTTGAGTAAATGGTTGCTTTGCATACCTGTTTTATATAGTACCTTTATATTTGGTGTTGAGTAAAAATTTCTGGAATAAAAAGGGCTTACAAATGAAGTTTTAAAAGCTCTGAGCTTTTTGTTTTGGGACCACACCTGGGTGCTTTGGAACTATTTCTGGCTGTATACTCAGTAATGACCCCTGATGGTCTTTAGAATTACATGTGGTGTTGTTTGGCACAGAGTACAAAGCACAAGTGCCTTACCTCCGATACTCTCTACAGCCCGAAGAAAGCAACCTGGGTTTAACTTGCTTTATGTATATCATATTTAATTTTCAAAATACCTTACCCACAGCTCAGGAGCAAAGTCGCAGAGAAATTAACTTTGTTATTTGGGAACACATAACAGATGGTGCTAACAGATGGTTCTGGAGCTTTCATCTTATCTGTCACTGGGCCAAAATCATAGTACAGTGAGTAAGGCACTTGCCTTGCACTCAGCTGACCCAGGTTCAATCCCTGACATCTCATCTGGCACCTCAAGCCCTCTTTGTATTGATTCCTTCGTGAGGAACCAAGAGTAAGCCCTGAGCACACTGGGTATGGCCCCAAACAAAAATATCTTACCTATCTCTCTCCATACAATACTGCTTCATAAACATTTGTAAATAAATTGGTAAAATGTGAAATGTGTCCATATTTCTAGTACTGATTTAAGTTCCTATTTGCTGTTTCTTTAGGAGGATACAAGCTGATTCTGTTTGCTTTATTTACATGAAAATCATTTCATTGTTTCTACTTTAACTCCTTTTTGTAACTAGATAAGTGGAGTAGTAGTATAGAAATAAAATATAGATTGCTGGACCTACGCTTCTTGTTTGCTTGTTTTTGTTTTTGGGTCACACCCAGCAGCGCTCAGGGGTTACTCCTGGCTCTGTGCTCAGAAATAGCCCCCTGGCAGGCTCAGGAAACCATATAAGATGCCAGGATTCAAACCACCATCTGCCTATGTGCAGGGCAAACACTCTACTGCTGCGCTATCTCTCCAACCCCAGACCTGTACTTTATTAACAAAATTAATAGAGGAAGAATATAAAATTTTCAGCTGAAAAATACTCCCCCCTCCCCCCCCCCCCCCAGGACTAGAGTGTTAGTACAACTGGTAGGGTGCTTGCCTTGAACACGACTGACCAGAGTTTGGTTCCCCAGCACTACATACAGTTTCCCAAGGCTTTGCCAGAAGAGATTCCTAAGTACAAGAAGATGGGTGTAAGGCTTGAGAACCACTGGGTGAGGCCCAAACAAAACAAAATAAATTCTTCCCAACATTTCTGTTTCTTGGAAAAGTGTGCTAATCTTACTGCCTTCCAGTGGTCCTCAAACTATGGCCCACGGGCCACATATTGTATTTGTATCTGTTTTGTTTCTTCATTGCAAAATAAGATATATGCAGTGTGCATAAGAATTCATTCATAAGTTTTGTTTTTACTATAGTCAGACCCTCCAACGGTCTGAGAGACAGTGAACTGGCCCCCTGTTTAAAAAGTTTGAGGACCCCTGGATTAGACTTTGTATAACCCAATTATTTGAATTGAGGAAAGTGATTATGAAGGGTATAAGGAAATAGAAATCGAAAATCCTTGAATGATATATTGAAAATTGTGCTGATATAAATTGTTTTTATAATTAGTTTAAAGATTGTTTAATTAAAAGATATCAGTTGCTCATGTTTTCTTATCTCTTATATTTTTTTGACAAGTGGTAAATGAGAATGTCAGTCTGGTGATCTCTCGACAGTTGCTGACTGATTTCTGCACACATCTACCTAACCTGCCTGATAGCATAGCCAAAGAAATTTATCATTTCACTTTGGAAAAGATCCAGCCCCGAGTCATTTCATTTGAGGAGCAGGTAAATATCTGGATTAGTGATTTTTTGTTTCTTTCTTTCTTTATTGTTTTGGTTTTTTTGGGCCACACCCAGTGACGCTCATGGGTTACTCCTGACTTTGCACTCAGAAATGGTTCCTGGCTTGGGGACCATATGAGACACCGTGTATCAAACTGAGGTCCGCCCTGGGTCAGCCACGTGCAAGGCAAATGCCCTACTGCTGCGCTATCACTCCGGCCCCTAGAATAATGATTTATTTTTAACTTGAGATAATAGCATTTATTTTGGGAAACATTTAAAAATTGTTAAAGGAAATAATCATTAAAGTTTATTCTTGTCAAAGCAATGCCCAAAGTAGTATTTTACAGTGTCAAATCAGTATTGGAATGTTTTAACTCCAGTTTTTATATTACAGCTAAATTTATGAACCAAATAAATAGCCATCTTTAGACAATTTAAAATTCAGTAAAATTAATTAGATTGAAATATAGAAGACCCTAACATTATATATGCATTACATGAAAGCAAAATTTAATATTTAAACTAAATTCTTATTATATTCTACATTGCAAAAATGTGTTATTTCAGTCCATTGTTGATATTTTAGTGATACAAAATTCATGGGATAATTTGGGCTTCAACTATTTCTTATCAGCTTAATAATTTGAATAATTTATCAATAATAAAATGACCTAATTACTTGCTAATAACTTAACTTGTGTACTTATTATTCTAGGTTGCTTCCATTAGACAGCATCTTGCATCCATATATGAAAAGGAAGAAGACTGGAGAAATGCAGCCCAAGTATTGGTGGGAATTCCATTGGAAACAGGACAAAAGTATAGTAAATAGTGAATATTGCATGGCTCTGTATAGAATACATATTATTCACTTTCAATTTTTTTTCTCCACTTGAGTACAGAAAACTAAGTTTTTAGAAGGTAAAAAGAAAAAAGTATATCATTAAATAGGATGATTAGCATGGCTGTTAGTCTGTTATCTTTTCAAACATTAAAACTTTCAAAACATTAAGAGTGGTTATAAGCATTCAATAAGTTATTTTGTAGAGTATCGCTGGTATGAATTCCCTAAGATAGTATGTTTGAAGTACTTAAAGAGAAGACCAGAGAAAATAGAGAAGAATGAGTAGAGAGGCCAGAGGGGATAAGATGAAAGTACTGACTGCCAAATTACATAAGCCTTTATGGTTGTGGCTTTACAGTAGAGGCTTTTGACATGATCTTATGTTCTTTTTTCTTTTTTTCTTTTGGTTTTTGGGCCATACTGGGTGGTGTGCTCAGAAATCACTCCTGGCAGGCGCGGGGGACCGTATGGGATGCCAGGGATCAAACCTGTCCATCACAGGTCTGCCACGTGCAAGGCAAATGCCCTATGACTGTGCTATTGCTCAGGCCCCTTCTTTTTTCTTTTTTGTTAGTTTGTTTTTGAGCCATGCCTGATGATACTCGGGTTACTCTTGGCCTGCAATCAGGTCTAACTCTTGTCAGTGCTCAGCAAACCATATAGGATGCAGGGAATTGAGCCCTAGTCTGCTGCAGGCAAGTTATATCTACTGTTCTCCAGCCCTCTTTTTTGAGGTTTTTGGGTTTGTTTTGGGGATATACCTGGCAGTGCTCAGAAATTACTCCTGACTTGGTGGTACTCAGGAATCATTCTTGGTGAGCCTCAGACATTTTATGGGCGGGAGAATCAAACGGGGTTGTCTGTGTGCAAGGCTCCTTATTCATTGTACACTTTCTCAGACCCCTGGTTTACTTTTTTGGTGGAAGAGGGTTGCTATATTCAGAATGCTAAGGGTTTATTCCTGGAGCTGTGCTTAGGGATTACTTCTGGTGTGGGTAGGGTCACTGTGGGATGCTGGGAATTGAGCCCAGGTCACCTTCAAGCAAGGCAAGGACCCTACCCACTTTGCAATGACTCTGGTCCCTGATTTGCATTTTTTTTTTTTTTTTTTGGTTTTTGGGCCACACCCGATGGTGCTCAGGGGTTACTCCTGGCTGTCTGCTCAGAAATAGCTCCTGGCAGGCACGGGGGACCATATGGAACACCGGGATTTGAACCAACCACCTTTGGTCCTCTATCAGCTGCTTGCAAGGCAAACACTACTGTGCTATCTCTCCGAGCCCCCTGATTTACATTTAAAAGAACCAATAACTACTGGATTGAGAAAAAACTATAGACAAGCAATGGTAGAAATAAGGTCATGAGATAGGAATTATGAGAAATGTTAGAGAGTATTATTTTTATTTTGTTTTATTTTTTTTTCTTGGACCACACACATAGATTACTCCTGTGTTTAGGGATTATTTTAAGTTGTGCACAGGGTCTAGATGGGGTGCTGTGTATTGAACCTTGGTCCTTTGTGTAATTTTTTTGTTGGTTTTTTTGTTTGTTTGTTTGGTTTTTGGGTAATACCCAGCAGCGCTCAGGGGCTACACCTTGCTCTATGCTCAGAAATTGCTCCTGGCAGGCTCGGGGGACCGTATGGGATGCCGGGATTCAAACCACCATCCTTCTGCATGCAAGGCAAATGCCTTACCTCCATGCTATCTCTCCAGTCCCCCTTTGTGTGATCTTTGTTTTTTGTTTTTTGTTTTTTTTTAAATTTTATTTAATTTTATTTTACTTGGTTTGGGAGCTTTATCTGGCTGTGCCAAGGTTAATTCCTGGGATCACTCTTCCATCATTCCTGGCAAGTATCTGGCGACCATATGATCTGGTGACTGTATTGGGAATCAAACTTAGGTCAGCTATGTGGAAGACTAACACCAGTTGGACTAGACAGTTCAACACATGGATGGGTCCAGTGATGATGCTCAAACCCAGTGGTGATAGGACATTCCAGGGTTATCCCAGAAGTGCTGAGGGCTGTCAGTGCTAGGAATTGGACTCATAGCCTTTCACTTGCAAGACATTTGCTCCAGCCCTATGCGCTTCTTCTCTCTCTAACTTCAGGAGAGTGGCTTTTTTGGTTTGTTTTTGGTCTTTGGGTTACGTCTGTGGGTTGTGCAAGGTTTACTCTTGACTCTTTGCTCAGAATCACTCCTGGTGGAGTTTTGAGGTTTGATTCTGGTCTGCTGTGTGGAAGGCAAACTCCCTGTCTGCTGTATTATCTCTCTGACCCGAGGGGATTTTTGCAGGATTTGAAGAGAAAGACTCTAGTAGGGGAGAAGTGGACTCTAGGTAGGGCCTTAGAGAGTTTGTGTGTGGCAGTGTTTCTCAGCCTGGTACTCTTGGTGTTTTGACTGTATACTTCTCTTATTTTCTTTCTCTCTTACCTCTTCTGTATTGACATTGTTGTGATGAGCAGGGCCACACACACACACACACACACACACACACACACCACACAAACTTTTTTGTAGACCTCATGGATCACACCCCAAGTTGGTGCGCTCATACACATGCTTGCTTAAGTTGGTGGAGGATCACACTTCTGGTCAGCCGCGTGCAAGGCAAACACCCTACCGCTGCGCCACCACTCTGGTCCCTGTAAATTTTTTTTGATTTTTGGTCTATACCTGGTGATGTTCAAGGGTTACTCCTGACTCTATGCTCAGAAATCACTCTTGGCAGGCTTCAGGGACTCTTTTTCTTTTTCTTTTGGCCATACCCAGTGGTGCTCAGGGGTTACTCCTCGTTCTGTGCTCAGGGGTCATTCCTGGCAGTATTAGGGACCATATGGGATCTCAGGTATTGACCCCAGGTTGGCAAGGTAAATGCCTTACTTGTTGATTTTTTGTTGTTGTTTTTGGTTACACCTGGTGTTAGTCAGGGTTTACGTTGGCTCTGTGTTCAGGGATCGATCTTGGTGTGGGGGTTGGGGATCGTATGTAGTGTTGGGTATCAAACCCGGGTCAGCTGCATGCAAGGCCAGCACCCTACCCACAGTACTATTGGCTCTTAGAGGAGCATGGAAATTTTTTTCTGTGTCTTAAAATATTTATTCTCTGTTTTTCTATTTTATCCTAGACAGTACAATGTAGATTATAAATTGGAGACTTACCTGAAAATTGCTAGGCTATACCTGGAGGATGACGATCCAGTCCAGGCAGAGGCTTACATAAATCGAGCATCATTGCTTCAGAATGAATCAACCAATGAACAATTACAGATACATTATAAGGTATAAGCTCAGTTATTCATTCATTCATTCATTCATTCATTCATTCATTCATATAAGCTCATTTAGAATTGATTTATTTTTTATTTTTGGTTTTTGGGTCACACCCAGCAGCGCTCAGGGGTTACTCCTGGCTCTATGCTCAGAAATCGCTCCTGGCAGGCTCAGGGGACCATATGGGATGCTGGGATTTGAACCACCGTCCTTCTGCATACAAGGCAAATGCCCTACCACCATACTATCTCTCCAACCCTAGAATTGATTTTTTTTTGGAGAATTTCTTCTGTTCTAAGTTGATGGCATATGTGATAGATAAATCCTGTTAAATATTAGGTACAATCTTGAGGCCGGAGTGGTGGCACAGTGGTAGGGTGTTTGCCTTGCATGCAGCTGACCAAGGATGGACCACGGTTTCATCCCCCAGCGTCCCATATGGTCCCCCAAGCCAAGAGCGATTTCTGAGCACATAGCCAGGAGTAACCCCTGAGTGTCACTTGGTGTCGCCCAAGAACAGAACAAAACAAAATAAATAAATAAATATTAGGTACACTGTTTTTAAGATTTTTGCTTTTACTTTTTAATGATTCTTCCTAATTGGAACATTTCCCTTTGTAGGTATGCTATGCACGTGTTCTTGATTATAGAAGAAAATTTATTGAAGCTGCACAAAGGTACAATGAGCTTTCTTACAAGACAATAGTTCATGAAAGTGAAAGACTAGAAGCCTTAAAACATGCTTTGCATTGTACCATCTTAGCATCAGCAGGTAAATGTATAATTTATGTTTTCACAAGTATTTATCTTTGTTTAATAAGATTCATTAATTATAGAATGTAGGGGCCCGGAGAGATAGCACAGTGGCGTTTGCCTTGCAAGCAGCTGATCCAGGACCAAAGGTGGTTGGTTCAAATCCTGGTGTCCCATATGGTTCCCCCCCCCCCCCCCCGGCCTGCCAGGAGCTATTTCTGAGCAGACAGCCAGGAGTAACCCCTGAGCACTGCCGGGTGTGGCCCAAAAGCCAAAAAAATAAAAATAAAAATAAAAAAAAATTATAGAACGTAGTAAGGAATTGCTTTTTTGTTTGTTTTTGGGCTATACCTGGTAACACTCAGGGGTTACTCCTGGCTCTACACTCAGAAATCGCCCCTGGCTTGGAGCATCATATGGGATGCCTGTCCGTCCTAGGTTAGCACACTCAAGGCAGATGCCTTACTCCCTGCGCCACTACTCTTGCCCCAGGAATTGCTTTTTATAAGCATGTTTGTTTATTTAGATTTTTGTTTTTGGGCCACACCTGATTGTGTTTAGAGTTTGTTTTCTCCTTGCTCTGTGCTCGGGAATCACTTTTGTTAGGCTTAGAGAACCATAAAGACTTACCCAGGCTGGCTGTGTGCAAGGCAAGTGCCCTACTTGCTGGCCTTTCCAATGGGTAGGGTGATTGCCTTTCATGAGGCCTATCTAGGTTCGATTCCCAGTACTCCGTATGGTCCCACAGTGGTCCCATATGCCCGTAGCGGTTCCTGAGCATAGAGCCAGGAGTCTGCCCTGAACACTCGTATGTGTGGTCTTGAAACAAAACAAATGTAGTTTAAACATTTTATTATTTATTTTAGTGACAACCTTAAAATTGATTGTTAACTTATTGTATCAGTTTGTTACTCACAGGTATAGGAACAATTAGGTAATATGAAGTTTACTTTTCCTAAGGCATTCTGAAAAAATAGATACCAGATTGAGAAGTGCATTGATGGAAATTAAAATGTACAAAATGGAAAAAGAATGTAAAAAGATTGGTAATATATTAATGCATTACTGTTGGGATTTTTTTTTTTTAACTTTTTTATTTTATACCTGGCATTTTTCTCACCCTCCCTCGCTCCCTCCTATGTTACTCCTAATTCTGCTTTCAGAATTCACTCCAGGCAAGCTTGGGAGACCTTCTGGGATGCTGGGGATCAAACATGGATTGGTAGTGTTCTGGGAAAATGTCCTGTCCATTGTGTTATCACTCTGTTTTCCCATTTTTCCTTTTCTTCATTAAATACAAAAATGATTTTTGTTTACTAAATTGTAGCATGTAAATCATCCAACTTAAAGCCAGAAAGGTTTTGAGAGGAAATACTGATAATTTTAAATTGTCTAGGATATTATTACTATAATTTGGTTTTGGGACCACACAGCAGTGCATGGGGCTTCCCATCTGTGCACTTAGAGGTTGCTTCCAGCTACGCTCAGGGAGCCATGCTTGGCTGGAGCTTGAACGTGGGGTTCCTAGTGCATGCGATCTAGCCCTTTGAGCTGTCTCCTCGCCCTAATATGTTTATTACTGAATAGTCTCGAATGACTTTTTGTACTATGTATATCATTTTATTGAATACTGATTATTATGCAATACATAAAGTATATTCTTTTTTTTTTTTTTTTGGTTTTTGGGTCACACCCGGCAGTGCTCAGGGGTTACTAACTCCTGGCTCTATACTCAGAAATCGCTCCTGGCAGGCTCGGGGGACCATATGGGATGCCGGGATTCGAATCACCAACCTTCTACATGCAAGGCAAACAAACACCTTACCTCCATGCTATCTCTCTGGCCCCCAATACATAAAGTATATTCTGTATATATATATATATATATATATATATATATATATATAAAGGAATTATTATATAGCATATGTAAAGGAATTATTACTGGTTGTTGTATTTCTTTTTTCTTTTTTCTTTTTTTTGGTTTTTGGGTCACACCCAGCAGCACTCGGGTTACTCCTGGCTCTCTACTCAGAAATCCTGGCAGGCTCAGGGGACCATATGGGATGCCGGGATTCCAACCACTGTCCTTCTGCATGCAAGGCAAAGGCTCTACCTCCATGCTATCTCTCCGACCCTGGTTGTATTTCTTTTAATAAAATGTGTGTATATATATATATGTGTGTAGCCCCCTTTTAATATACAAAGGATGCATGATGTACGTAATTGCAACTTGCTTTTTTTGTTTTTGGGCCACAGCCTGGCAGCAACACTCAGGGGTTACTCCTAGCTCTATGTTCAGAAATAAACTCTTTGCAATTTCTGGGAAACCAGAAATCAGAAATGGGTTGGCTGCATGCAAGGCAAATGCCCTAGCTGCTGTACTATTGCTTTGACCCCACTATGTGCTTTTTTGTTTGTTTGTTTGAGGGGTTGGGTCATACCCGGTGGCACTCAAGGGTCACTCCTGGCAGGCTCAGGGTACCACATGGGATGCGGGATTCGAACCACTGTCCATCCTGAATCAACGGGATGCAAGGCAAACTCCCTATCACTGTGCTATCTGGCCCCACAATGTGCTTTTTTTTTTTTTTTTTTTTATGTAGCTCTAGATGTTTGTGATTTTTATTTTGTTTTTTTTGTGTCACACCCAGTGACACTCGAGGGTTACTCCTGGCTATGCGCTCAGATATCGCTCCTGGCTTGGGGACCATATGGGACGCCTGGGATTGAACTGAGATCCGTCATTTGTCAGCCACATGCAAGGCAACCACCCTACCGCTGCACTATTGCTCCAGCCCCTATATTTGTGAATTTTTTGTTTTGTTTTGTTTTGTTTTTGGATCACACCCAGCAGCAATCAGGAGTTGCTCCTGGCCTCTGCGCTCAGAAGTTGCTCCTGACAGGCTCGGGGCACCATATGGGATACCGGGATTCAAAACGGAGTCTGTCCTGTGTTGACCATGTGTAAGGCAAAACACCTTACCACTGTGCTATCGCTCTGGCCCGTTTGTGATTTTTTTATATGCCAACATACATAAGCTTACTCTTTTCATCTTTTTTGTTTATTTGTTTGGTTTACTAAACCAGTTTAATTTATTTAATCAGTTATAAACAATACTGTACTGATAGGTTTGGTTTATATTTGGGAGGGGGCCCATACTCAACAGTATTCAGGGCTGACTCCTAGGGTTTGCATTATACACTGGGGTGCCATATGGAATACATATGGGATGCCAGAGATTGAAGCTGGGTTGGCTGCCCTAGGCACTGTATTGTCTGCTTAGCCCCTAGTTTAATTCTTCACATACAGTTTAAACTTTTGAACACATACAGTTTAAACTTTTGATATAAATAGGTATTATCTTTTATTTTATCTTTTAGTGTTACTCTCCAGGCAACTGTTCATGGGTGCCTGCTGCCTCACACATTGCCTACTCAAAAAAAAAATTATATGGGGCCCTGGGATTGGATTAGTTGTATAGAGCTTAGCGTCTTAAACCACTCCATAAATTTATGTGGGGTCACTTTAAAATATATTTCTTTATAATTTATAACAGTGAATACATTGTATTCACAATGTATATAGTGTATACATTTTTTTTTTATCTTTTTCTTTTAAATCACTCCTGGCAAGGCTTGGGGTGCTAAGAATTGAACTCAAGTCAGTTGTGTGCAAGGCAAGTGCCTTACCTGCTGTATTTTTTGTTTTTGGGCCACACCCAATGATGCTCAGGGGTTACTTCGCTCCTGGCTTGGGGGACCATATGGGATGCTGGGGATCCAACCTCGGTCCATCCTGGGTCAGCCACATGCAAGGCAAAAGCCCTACTGCTGCGCTGTCACTGTTTGTTTATTTGTTTGTTTGTTTTGTGTGGTTTTTGGGTCACACCCATCAGTGCTCAGGGGTTATTTCTAGCTCCAGCTCAGAAATTGCTCCTGGCAGGCATGGGGGACCATATGGGATGCCAGGATTCGAACCGATGACCTCCTGCATGAAAGGCAAACACCTTACCTCCATGCTATCTCTCCGGTCCCTGGCTGTCACTCTGACCCATCCTGTCTGCATTTTAATATATTGGTGTACTGTAAAATATTTTCAGGGTAAAAGGACTCATGAGTGAAAAGTTTAAGAAGCCTTGGTATACAATATCTTTGCATCTCTGAGCTCATGTGTTAGATCCCCAGCACTTCCCTATATGCCTATATGCCAAGTGTGATCCTGATCCCAACAATACTGTTCTGTGGAGTCTCCAGTACCACAACAAAGTGTGCTACTTTCGGGTGCACCACAAATGAGTTTATACAACCCCTTATCATTGCAGAAGAGGAAAGAAAAAACTTCACTAATCTGATAGATGATATTTCTCTTGAATCTTAGTTTAGTTTTGTTTTTGGACCACTCCTGGCAATATTTTCGGGTTCCTCATCGCTCAGTTCTTGGAGTTCACGCTGGTGGTTCTGGGGACTGTAATTACTCCTGACCAGCTTGGAGGACCATAAAGGATACAGGAGATCAAACCTGAGTTGACTACATGCTAGGAAAGTACCTTACACTCTATATTATCTCTCTGGTCCCAAATTTTTTATTTCTTAAATCTTCTCATTTATAACTTCTAGGTTTTGTTGACTTTTCTACCCTGAGGTTGTTGATTTAATCAAATCAATTCTCTTATATTTTTTGTTTCATTACTTTACCTTTCCTTTGTTGATATTGATGAGACTGGGGGCGGCACAGCCATGTACACCTGACTGTGGTTCTTGTACATTTGTAGCTGGACCATCCTCAGGCTGAGGGGCTGGCACACTTCGTTGTGGCGCTCTCTTTCAGTTGCATTGCTGAAGCATATGCTTGCCATGGGTCACCCTCCGAGTTGAGGTGCACATGCTGTGCTTGGAGTGCTCGTTGGGGGCTAGTGAATGCTCATCCATATTCTGGCCATGAGTGGCACTTCTTCACCAAGACACTCTCCCATTTTTCCATCTTGTTGAGTTATGGTGCTTTCCGTCGTGGCATTGCTTTTCGTGGTTTATGTGCATTGTTCACTGAAGTGTAGTCAGAAATCACTTGCACTGCTAGGGATTACAAATGGCAGGGCTGCCACGCTTAAACAGCACAGCTATCCGGTGTAGCCCCAAAACAAACAAGCAAACAAAAAAATTTCAGTTTTGGGGGCACAGCAATAGTACATAGTGTAGAGTGTTTCCCTTGCATGCTGCCAACTTGGTTTGATTCCCCAGCACCACATAAAGTTCCCTGAGTCTCACCAGGAGTAATCTTTGAGTGGAGGTACACTCCTGGTGGGCTCACATGACTATATGTGTGCTGGAATCGACTGGGTCAACCATGTGCAACCCTAGTTTGTCGCTGTAGTCTGGCCAAAACGGAATTCTTTATATGTATCTATATCTATATCTATATCTATATATATCTATAGAATTCTTTTTTTATTTTTTTTATTTTTGGGCCACACCTGGCGGTACTCAGGGGTTACTCCTGGCTGTCTGCTCAGAAATAGCTCCTGGCAGGCACGGGGGACCATATGGGACACTGGGATTCGAACGAACCACCTTTGGTCCTGGATCGGCTGCTTGCAAGGCAAACGCCGCTGTGCTATCTCTCCGGGCCCAGAATTCTTTATATATAAATACATATATAATAAATATATATACACATTCTATACAGATAGATCTATATAGATAGATCTATAATTACTTTATATAAGCACTGTGGTTACAGAATTGTTCATAGTTGAGTTTCAGTCATAGAATGTACACCACCCTTCACCAGTGCACGTTTCCTGCCACCAATGTCCCCAGTTTTCCTTCCACCCACCCTCCCCTGCTTGCCTCTAGGGCAGGCATATTACTTTTCTGTCTCCCTCCCTCTGTCTCTCTCTCTGTCTCTCTCTCTCTGTCTCCCTCGTCTTTCTCTCTGTCTCTCTCCCTCTGTCTCTTTCTCTTTCTCTCACTCACTCACTCACTCACTCACTCACTCACTCACTCACTCACTCACTCACTGTCTCTTTGCTTTTTGACACTGGTTTGCATTATTACTAATGAACGAGTACCATACATATCACTTTATCCCCTTTCAGCATCCAATTCGTGTCAAGAGTGATCAGTAAATTGTTATTCATTTGATGTAATAATCCATCTTTTTTTTTTTTTTTTTTTGTGGTTTTTGGGTCACACCCGGCAGTGCTCAGGGGTTATTCCTGGCTCCATGCTCAGAAATTGCTCCTGGCAGGTACGGGGGACCATATGGGACGCCGGGATTCGAACCGATGACCTTCTGCATGAAAGGCAAACGCCTTACCTCCATGCTATCTCTCCGGCCCCCCCATCTTTTTTTTTTTTTTTGGCCATACCCAGTGACACTCAAGGGTTACTCCTGAAATTGCTCTTGGCTTGGGGGACTGTATGGGATGCTGGGGAATCGAACTTTGGTCTGTCCTAGGCTAGCGCTCTTTAGGCAGACGCCTTAAACTTGTGCCACCACTTTGGCCCCTCTTTTTCCCTTCTTGATTTGAATAACATTGTAGTATTTTGAACACAGTATTCTGTTTCATAGGCTAATGCTAGTCTTTTTGTCTTTTGGGGGGGGGGCACACCCGATGACGCTCAGGGGTTACTCCTGGCTATGCGCTCAGAAATTGCTCCTGGCTTGGGGGACCATATGGAACACAGGGGGATCAAACTGCAGTCTGTCCTAGGTTAGCACTTGCAAGGCAAACGCCCAACTGCCTGTGCCACTGCTCTGGCCCCAGGCCTTTTGACTTTTGTTAGCTTAACATGTTTTATTATCTAACAGGACTACTCCTTCTTCCTTACTATTTTTCTAAAATTTCCTGTCTTTTCTTACTTTCATCTTATATTTCATCAACATACAAATGCATTTTTTTTTTTTGGTTTTTGGGCCACACCCGTTTGATGCTCAGGGGTTACTCCTGTCTATGCACTCAGAAATCACCCCTGGCTTGGGGGGACCGTATGGGACGCCGGGGGATCGAACCGCGGTCCGTCCTATGCTAGCACTTGCAAGGCAGACACCTTACCTCTAGCGCCACCTTCCCGGCCCACAAATACATTTTTAATGTATCATGATTATTATGATTCTTTGTTTTTATAAAGCGTTATTAATGTTGAATCAGTAAGTACATATTCAGAAAGATACCTTTATTCAGAAACAGATAAAACATACATATTATTCACTTGACAGAAATAATGTGACCAGAGGCTCATAAGAAACTAGCCCTATATTTTCTGTAGGAGCAGTAATTGCATTTTTACAAATGCAAAGTTGCTGTCAATAGTGTCAAACCTTGTAGAACACAGTTATCACAAATAAAGATAATTGACTTTAGTAGATTACTGGAGTCATAGATTGTTTTCTTTCTTTTTTCAAATCTTTTGTTGTTGTTGTTTGTATGTGTATGTGTGTGAGTGTTTGTGTATTTGGTCACATCCAGCAGTGTTCAGGGGTTACTCCTGACTGCACTTAGAAATCATGCCTGGCAGGCTTGGGGAACTGTATGGGATGCTGAGGATTGAACCCAGGTTGGCTGTGTGCAGGGCAAATGCCCTACTTGCTGTGCTGTCGCTCTGGCCTCAGAAGATTGCTTTTTAGTGAAGGAATGAATTGTGAGACTATTTGATTCTTACTTGTTTCCGTAGGACAGCAGCGTTCTCGGATGCTTGCTACTCTTTTCAAGGATGAAAGGTGTCAGCAACTTGCTGCTTATGGGATTCTAGAAAAAATGTACCTGGATAGGATCATCAGAGGAAATCAACTTCAAGAATTTGCTGCCATGCTGATGCCTCACCAAAAAGCAACTACAGCTGATGGTAATGATTGTGTCTTCATGTCTTCCTAGTATATGGCCATAAATACTTAGATATATGCTAGTAGAAAAGATGTTAACCTTGGATACTGGGATATTTTCTATAGTGAGTTTTATTTGTGTGTATGTGTAGGAGGGGGTATTGAGGACGGGGTCCAAACCATTCAGGGTTTACTCTTCTGATGGAATTTCTGATGGCACTTTATGGGATCATATATGGTGTCCAGGATCAAACCGCGGTCAGCACATGTGAAAACAAGTGTCTTACCCACTCTATCTCTCCAGCCTTGTCATCATAATTCTTTTTTTGGAGTGTATTTTGGACTACATCGGTGCAGCTCAAGGGTTTTTCCTGGTTCTGTGCTCAGAAATCACTCCTGGCAGGCTCTGGGGATCATATGGGATGCCTAGGATCAAACCTGGGTCAGTGGTGTGCAAGGCAGATGCCTTCCTTCTGTGCCTACCTTCTGTGCTATTACTCCAGCCCTATTCATGATAATTCTTAATTACTTGACTGTGCTCAGGGGTTACTTTTGGCTCTGTGCTCAGAAATTGCTCCTGGCAGGCATGGAGGACCATTTGGGATGCTGGGATTCGAACCATCGACCTTCTGCACGAAATGCAAAAGCCATACCTCCATGCTATCTCTCCGGCCCCTATGAGTGCCGTTTATATCTTAGATATTAACCCCTTTTCAGATGGATATGGGTGAATAGTTTCTCCCATTACATGGGCAGTCTTTGTATTCTAGGTACCACTTCCTTTGAAGTGCAGAAGCTTCTTAGTTTAATGTTGTCCCATTTGTTTATTTTTGCTTCCACTTGCTTGGCCAGTGGGATTTATGCTAGATGCCTTTAGATTCGTGCCATAGAGAATTCTAACTATGTTTTCCTCTATGTTGCTTATGGTTTCAGATCTGATATCAAGCTCTTTGATCCACTTTGATTTGACTCTTTTGCATGGCATTAAAATGATGAGTTCATTTTTTTGTTTGTAGTTTTCCAACACCACTTATTGAAAAGGCTTTCTTTGTTCCATTTTGTATTTCTTGCTCCTTTATCAAAGATTAATTTATCATTGGTCTGATGGTCAGTCTTAGGATATTTAAATCTATTCTATTGATCTGAGGGTCTGTCTTTATTCCAGTATCATGCTATTTTAATGATTATTGCTTTGTAGTATAGTTGTAAGTTGGGGGACCTGATTACTCCCATCTTCTTTTTTTCTTTTTCTTTTTTTTTTTTTTTTGTTTTTGGGCCACACCCTGCGGTGCTCAGGGGTTCCTCCTGGCTGTCTGCTCAGAAATAGCTCCTGGCAGGCACGGGGGACCATATGGGACACCGGGATTCAAACCAACCACCTTTGGTCCTGGATCGGCTGCTTGCAAGGCAAATGCTGCTGTGCTATCTCTCCGGGCCCCCATCTTCTTTTTTTTCAAGGATTGCTCTAGCTGTAGAGTTATTGTTTTATATGAATTTCAAAAGTGTTTGATCTATTTCTTTAAAAAAATGTCACAGGTTTTCTTATGGATTGCATTAAATCTGTACAGTGCTTTGGAGAGTATTGTCACTTTAATGATATTAATCCTCGCAATCCATGAGCAGCAGTGTTTCTATTTCCTTGTGTCCTCTTATATCTTGAAGCAGTGTTTTCTTTTGTTTGTTTGTTTTTGGTTTTTGGGACACACCTGGTGGCATTCAGGGTTGCTCTACACTCAGAAATTGCTCCTGGCAGGCTCAGGAGACCATACCAGATGCCAGGAATCAAACCTGAGTTCGTCCTGGGTCGATGGTGTGCAAGGCAGATGCCCTATCATAGGGCTGTCTCTCTAGCCTCTTTTTGTTTGTTTGTTGGTTTGTTTTTGGGCCACACCCAGTTGCTCCTGGCTCCATGCTCAGAAATCATTCCTGACTTGGGGGATTGAACCGCAGTTCGTCCTGGGTCAGCTGTGTGCAGGGCAAACCCCCTACCGCTGTGCCATTGCTCCTGCCCCTCTCTGTAATCTTGAAGCAGTGTTTTGTAGTTTTTATATAGCTCTTTCACCTTTTACATTTTTTTTAACTTGGGTTCTTTGGGCCACACCTGTTAATGCTCAGGGGTTACTCCTCAGAAATCAGAAATCACTCCTGGCTTGGGGGACCATATGGGATGCCAGGGATCGTACCGAGGTCTGTCCTGGATCAGTCGCATGCAAGACAAGCGCCCTACCACTGTGCTACCCCTTCGGCCCCATCTTTCACCATTTATTTGTTTGTTTGTTTGTTTGTTTTGGGTCACACCCGGCAGCACTCGGGTTACTCCTGGTTCTACGCTCAGAAATTGCCCCCAGAAGGCTCGGGGAACCATATGGAATGCCGGGATTCGAACCATTTTGTTGAGGCTTTTTCACCATATCCCACCACAGCCTTTGGGCCTGAATGGTTGCTTGTGATCTGCTGTAGATCAAGGATGTTCCTTGGTGTGTAATTTTCTTTTCTTTCTTTTTTTTTGGGGGCGGGGGGAGGTCACACCTGGCAGCGCTCAGGGGTTACTCCTGGCTCTGTGCTCAGAAATCACCCCTGGCAGGCTCGGGGGACAATATGGGATGTCGAGATTTGAACCGATGTCTGTCCTGTGTTGGTTGCATGCAAGGCAAATGCCTTACTAACTGTGCTATCGCTTTGGTCCCGTAATTTTCTTTTTTGATCATACTGCTTTCAGTATTCTATCTGTTGTTGCAACTATGTGCCTTGATTGTTTGCCTTTGGATCTCTTCTAGCGAGTACTCTTTGGGCATCCAGGATGTGGGTGCATTCTCTCTTCAGCTCTGGGAACCTCTCAGTAGTGATGTCTTTGACTGTTGTGCGGGGGACCTTATGGGATATAGGTATCAAATCTGGATCATCCATGTTAAAGACGAATATTCTCCTTATTGTGCTATCATTCCAGCTTGACTGTTGCTTCTTCATAGGGGTTTTGTTTGTGACTCTTTGGGATCTCAATGATTCTTTTATTGTTTCTGTTGAATTTAACCAAAAATTCTATGTTGTCTGCTTATTTTGTGGATTATTTTCATGTTTTCTTTGTTTATTTTAAGACTCTTTCATCTTCTGCTATTGTCTGGAGGTGTTATGCAGCTTATCTTTGAGCTCACTTATTCTGTTCTTAGCAACTGTTACTTTGCTCGTGAAGTCTCTCAATTAGTTTTTCATTTTGCCTACCAAGTTTTTCCAGTTCTGTCATTTCTCTTTAAAATATCCTCATTTTTACTCAAATGGTTTCTTTGAGTTCTTTGAACATCCTCTTAATTTCCTCTCTAAACTCCTAATCTGAGAGGCTATATAGATAGCTGATACTAATTGAGTCTTCAGAACTACTGTCCTCTTTCACTAAGTGTTGATGGGGTTCTGCATTGCTTTCCCATTGTGATCTTTGCAGTTCAGTTGTGCTTTTTTTTTTTTTTTGGTTTTTGGGCCACACCTGGCGGTGCTCAGGGGATACTCCTGGCTGTCTGCTCAGAAATAGCTCCTGGCAGGCACGGGGGACCATATGGGACACCGGGATTCGAACCAACCACCTTTGGTCCTGGATTGGCTGCTTGCAAGGCAAACGCCGCTGTGCTATCTCTCCGGGCCCTCCAGTTGTGCTTTTAAGTAAAAGTATTGTAGTCTGGCACATTGAGTATAAGAAATGTGTGGCCACACTTTTTATTGGACATACTGACTTGAAATATGACTCTTCTGAGTCAAAGGAGGACCCTGCTGCCAGTCTGTCTGTTGCCTTAGTTTCTTGGGACTGTGTGGCTAGGTGAAACCTACCTGGGGTGGCTGAAAGACCCTTTCTTTAAAATTCTGGTGCTTCGTTTCCCTTCAGCTTGCACTGACTTCTGAGTCACAAAGTGGACCATGCTATTGGTCTGTCCGTTTAGGACTGTGTTCTTCACCCACTCTCTTGAGTGGGTCTTGAGTTTAAATCATATCAGTAGAGAGATTATATGTTTAATTTAATTGTCCTTTAAGAAGGTACCAGTTGTTCTCTTTCTCTCCCTATTCCTCTGCTTTTCCTCTCCTCCTTTATTTTCTTCCTTCCTTGAAAAAGAAAAGATAAGAAAAGCTACCACTTAGATCCCATCTTTCTGTCCAGAAGTCTTGATACCTTGAGGATAAGACCTTAGGTCTAGGTAGGACATCCTTAGGCTTGTGTTACCTCACTTACAGGTGCAGGATGCTCTAGTGCTTAACTTTCTGGAAATTTCTCACTTTATCTCAGAGTAAAGTGTTGCTTGAATGAATATCTACAAGAACAGAGAGATGACTGCTTAATGTATTCAATAACAATGAGTCAATTGTCAAACTTTATTAAGTTTGCAGAACAGCTTTCATGATATTTTGTTGCTGCTTACTAATATATCTTATAGTAAAGAACATGAATATATCCATTAGCTTGGACAGGGTGCAAAACCCTAAATACAAAATGTTAAATCTATTCAGCTAGTCAGTAATTAATTACCTGTTGCTTCTTATAAATTCTTATAAACCTATTGCTTCAAATACATGTGATATGTATATTTATGTATTTTATTAATGATTAAAATACTTGGTTACTCCAGTTTTTTTATAAAAGATATGATGATTATGAATTTTTGTGTATCTAGAAATTTCAGGATCTAAAGAACCATCTAACAGTATAAAATGAATTTTAAACATAACTTGTATGTATATTTATTTAAGGTTCTAGCATTTTGGACAGAGCTGTTATTGAACACAATTTGCTATCTGCAAGCAAATTATATAATAATATTACCTTTGAAGAACTTGGAGCTCTTTTGGAAATCCCTGCAGCAAAGGTATTTTCTTACTTCCAGTACAAAACAATAGCAAAACAAGGGAAATTAGGGGAGAAGGCTGAATGGGTTTGAGTTACTGGTCTACAGGCAGGTTCTCCATATTCAATTGCTGCCACTACATGCCACTCCTACTCACTAAGGTTAAAAAACAAAAGAAGGGGCCGGGCGGTGGCGCTAAAGGTAAGGTGCCTGCCTTGCCTGCGCTAGCCTTGGACGGACCGCGGTTCGATCCCCGGGCGTCCCATATGGTCCCCCAAGCCAGGAGCGACTTCTGAGCGCATAGCCAGGAGTAACCCCTGAGCGTCACCGGGTGTGGCCCAAAAACCAAAAAAAAAAACCAAAAAAAAAACCAAAAGAAACGTGTGAGGCCCTGAGCTCAATCTCTACTTTGCAACAAACACAAGCAATAAACTCCTTTTTCCTTCGCCTCCGCCCTGCCCTTCCAGCGGCCACTGGCTCCCCCTCCTTCTGCTGCTGATGAGTCCAGAGACAAGCAGACACTGGACATGTGAGCCTTGAATCTCTCTTATTGGAAGGCAGGGGGTGGGAGAACCCCCGGAAGAATTCCCAGCTTCCCATACCAACCCCCCTTGAGATTCAGGTACAGAATGAAGGCACACACACCTCAGCATTACAGAATGTGACTCTGAATTGAGGGCTCTGGCTATAGGGGCCAGCACCTAGCAGTGGTGCAGACCTGGGTGATTCGTGGCGCTGAGCCTTTTTCCCCATCTGGGGAGTGATTTTCAGACAGTTGGTGGGAACGAAAGGACCCAAGGTCTGAAGTCATGGCAGGGCTGGAAGACAAGGTGTGGCCTTATGCTGGGGAGGTGGCTCATTCACCAGCCCTGTCTATGGCCAGATGTATTCATCTCTGGTCTCTGTTTTCTCACCTGCAAAATGGGGCTGATTTTATATTATATTTTTAAATTATATTTTGAATTTTTTTTTTTTTTTTTTTTTTTTTTGGTTTTTGGGCCACACCCGGTGATGCTCAGGGGTTACTCCTGGCTATGCGCTCAGAAGTCGCTCCTGGCTTGGGGGACCATATGGGACGCCGGGGGATCGAACCACGATCCGTCCGAGGCTAGCGCAGGCAAGGCAGGCACCTTACCTCTAGCGCCACCGCCCGGCCCCGAAAAATTTTTTAAATTATATTTTTAAATCATATATTTAAGTACTATGATTGTAAGCATGTTTGTAGTTGGGTTTCAGTCATAAAAAGAACACCCCCTTCACCATTGCAACAGTCCCATCATCAGTGCCCCCATCTTCCTTCTCCCCAGCTCCCTGCCTGAATTCGAGACAGGCATTCTACTTCTCTCACTCATTAACATTGTCATGGTAATTGTTAGTGTAGTTATTTCTTTTTCCTTTTTTTTTTTTTGGTTTATGGGTCACACCCGGCAGCACTCAGTGATTACTCCTGGCTCTATGCTCAGAAATCGCTCCTGGCAGGCTTGGGGGACCATATGGGATGCCGGGATTCGAACCACCATATTGGTCCTGGGTCAGCCACTTGTAAGGAAAATGCCCTATCACTGTGTTATCTCTCTGGTTCCTGAAAATTATTTATAATAAATTATTTGCAACAAAATGCATATGAAAATGACTCAGTTAAGTGAAAAAAAGTTACTTGAATATTAAAATAGTGCTATATTGGAATTGTCTTTGACCACTGGGCTAGAAAGTTCAGTAGTCAAGCTGACCAGTGCAGTGCTGCTCAGGTCAATGGTTTTTGGGATTCACTGGGTCAGACCTGCTAGTGTTTGGATTGATCATGCAGTGCTGGTAGTCAAACTCCTTAGGGTTTGTGTATGCAAGGCATGCTGTTCTACATCTTTTGAGTTTTATCCATGTCCCTTTCTTTAGAAATAATCATATTTTGGGGCCAGAGAGATAGCATGGAGGTAAGGCAGTGGTCGGCAACCTGTGGCTCGTGAGCCACGTGTGGCTCTTTACACTTTTAATTTGCCTCTTCTGTGTACCGGGTGGCCGCTCCAGGAGTCAGGACTGCTCCTAGCCTATGTCAGTGCATGCCCTGTGTGGCTCTCAAAATAAATTTCAATCGTGGTTTTGGCGAGATTTGGCTCAGTTGAAATCAAGATGTTTAAATAAAGGGGAAAAAAATGAAAAATAAGGTTGCCAACCAAGTAAGGCATTTGCCTTGCTTGCAGAAGGTCGGTGGTTCGAATCCTGGCATCCTATACAGTCCCCTAAGCGAGCCTGCCAGGAGCGATTTCTGAGCAGATAGCCAGGAGCACTGCCGGGTGTGACCCAAAAACAAAACAAAAAAAAAATAATAAATAAAAAGCCATATTTTGGGGCTAGTGTGATAGCGCAGCGGTAGGGCATTTGCCTTGCATGTGGCTGATCCAGGATGGACCTTGGTTTAATCCCCAGAGTCCCATATGGCCCCTCAAGCCAGGAGAGATTTCTGAGTACATAGCCAGGAGAACCCCTGAGCATCACCGGGTGTGACCTCAAAACTAAAAATAATCATATTTCATAATAAAGGGGCCTAGAATATAAATCTTAGGTGTTCCAATTATTGATATCTGTTTTGTGAAAAGTTTTTTAGTTTCTGTTTAAATTAAGAGGTTTCTGATTTCTTTTTTTATTTTATTTTTGGTTTTGGGCCACACTCAGTGATGCTCAGGGGTTACTCCTGGCTTTGCACTCAGAAATCCCTCCTGGCTTGGGGGAACATATAGGATGCCGGTGGATCGAACCGTATTCCGACCTAGGTCTGCTGCATGCGAGGCAAACGTCCTATTGCTATGCCACCTCTCCGGCCCATGGTTTCTGATTTCTAATTTGAGATTTGAAGTATGCTTTTAAAATACATGCTCTAGGTTGACTCACGTAGTAAATATTTCAACTCTGAAAGAATGACTGTGTTTATACTTTCTGCTGTTCTGTTGTAACTTGTGTGCTTGATTTAGCTAAGAAGTTAACTGAGTTTATTACAGAATTAATTTTATTCTTAGTCATAAGGATTTGGTTGATTGTTAAAAAAATTCCAACAAGGGGCCGGAGAGATAGCATGGAGGTAAGGCCTTTCATCCAGAAGAATGGAAGTTCAAATTCTGGCATCCCATATGGTCTCCCAAGCCTGCCAGGAGTGATTTCTGAGCATAGAGTCAGGAGTAACCCCTGAGCGCTGCCGGGTGTGACTCAAAAACACCAAAAAAAAAAAAAAAAAAAAAAAAAAAAAAAAGAATTCCAACAAGCCACTGGTGGTGTTTAAAAGGTATTTGCTATCATTTGCAAAACATTCTTTTTTTTTTTTTTTTTTTTTTGGTTTTTGGGCCACACCCGGTAACGCTCAGGGGTTACTCCTGGCTATGTGCTCAGAAGTTGCTCCTGGCTTGGGGGACCATATGGGACACCGGGGGATCGAACCGCGGTCCGTCCAAGGCTAGCACAGGCAAGGCAGTCACCTTACCTTTAGCGCCACCACCCGGCCCGGCAAAACATTCTTAATTTGAAATAGCATCAGGAGTATTCAGTAGTATGTCAGTTATGAATCATAAATGTTTTCTATAATTTTTATGTTAGTAGTATAGTAGGTATTGATTTTCAGCACTCCAAATAGTCTTCCAAGGATTGCTAGGAGTGATCCCTGAGTGTATAACAGGAGGAAACCCTGAGAACCACTGGGTGTGGCAAAAAAAATTAAATTATGGTAAAAGTAAGGAGTTGACCTTTTACTAACTTGATAATTTTATGTTCTTAGTGAAGCAAAATTTTTTGATTTAAAGGAGTGTGAGAGGAGAGAAACAGAAATGCATATTTAAGGAAGAGCACATGGTTTTCCAGAGTCAAAAAAGTCCTAACTTGAAAACTTTAAAATCATAGAATTCTTATTTTAGGATTTTCTGACACAGTTTTTAATCTGTACACATTCAGTACATAGTAGAAAATTTGAAGACCAAAGCTTAAAAGATGTTTTCTGCTTGGATTGAGATATGTTCTGTTGTTGAGACCAAGTAAAGTGAATGGAATTTTAATAATAAATGATAGTTAGAATGTAAGATTATTATTTTTTTTTTTTTGTTTTTGGGCCACACCCTGTGACGCTCAGGGGTTACTCCTGGCTATGCGCTCAGAAGTTGCTCCTGGCTTCTTGGGGGACCATATGGGACACCGGGGGATCGAACCGCGGTCCGTCCTAGGCTAGCGCAGGCAAGGCAGGCACCTTACCTCCAGTGCCACCGCCTGGCCCCAGAATGTAAGATTATTAAGTCACTACCCACTTAAGAATATTAAAGTAATTTTTAATTACTCTGAATGGAAAAGGAAACTGTTAGTTTGATTTTGAGCATTGGGAATTTTTGGTAAGGATATTGGATTCTTGAGTAGAATGGAAAAACATGACTGGGAAATATGATTGGGAAATGGATGAACATAGAAGTAAAGCTCTGCTGGTTAGTTGAAACGAGCTTTCAGTGCTTTCATCTTTGTATGAATAACTGTTTGGTACAATAATATACTGAGAATTTTATGTTTCTGTTTTTAAAGGCAGAAAAGATAGCATCACAGATGATAACAGAAGGACGGATGAATGGATTCATTGATCAGATTGATGGAATAGTACATTTTGAAAGTAAGAGCATTTGCTTATTTCTCTTATACTGAAATGGCAGTGAACTGTTGTATATTTATAATTAAAACATATTGAGGGCTAGAGAGATAGTACAGGAATTAAAGCACTTGTCTTGCATGCAGTTTACCAGTTTGATCTTCCACACCATATATGGTTTCCTGAGCTCCACCAACAGTGGTAAGGCCTTAGCACCATGAGGTGTGACTCACCCCACCCCCAAATAAATAAAAATTAATGTTGCAATTGCTTAGACTAGGTTGTATTCGTAGACCCTTTTCTCCTCACTTTACTAAGTTTGTCTAGGTAATTTCTATTCCCTTTAATTTAGTTAATTATCTAGGTAGGTGATGCTTAGATTTACCTTGCAGGCTTATGTTTCTCTTCTTGTCCTTGACCCCTTTCTTTCTTCTCTGTTTAGAATTGTTTTCTCTTGGAGGTATATCTGGAAACTACATACTTTTTTTTTTTTTACAAATTCTCACTATTGAATTAGTGAGAATTTGAATTATTATTTTAAATTAGCCCTCCAGGGTGAGACACAGCCATGTTTGCTGTGGGCTTGTGGTAAATGGATTTGACCATGTTTGAGGAAAGTTCCTTTAATTTCCAGGAGAGTTGTTATCATGAATGGGTGCTGGATCTGTCAAATGTTTTCTCTGAATCTATTGATATGATCATATGAGTTTTACTTTTTCTTTCATTGATAATGGTGTATTATTTTGATATATGTTAAACCTTTAACTTGAGTATGTTAGACCATCTTTGCCTCATTGGCATAAATCCTACTTGGTCATAGTGTTTTGTTTTGTTTTTTGGTTTTTCGGCCACACCCAGTGACGTGCAGGGAGTCTATTTCTGGCTTTGTGCTCCTGGCTAGAGGTACCATATGGTTTTGGTTTTTTTTTTTTTTTTGAGTGGGGGGTCATACCCGGTAGCACTCGGGTTATTCCTGGCTCTGTGCTCAGAAATTGCTCCTGGCAGGTTCAGGGGGCCAGATGGATGCCAGGATTCGAACCACTGGTCTTCTGCATGCCAGGCAAACGCCCTACCTCCATGCTATCTCTCTGGCCCTGTGTACCATATGGGATGCCAGGGGATTGAATTGTGGTTCGTCATAGGCTAGCACGAGCAAGGCAGAGATGCTTTACCGTTAGTGCCACCACTCCGGCCCCATTGTATGACCTTTTGATGAATTGTTGGATTCTATTTACTAGTACTTTGTTGAGGATCTTGGCATCAGTTTTCATCAAGGATATCATTGCCCTGGGGCTGGAGAGATAGCACAAAGGTATGACATTTGCCTTGCATGCATCCCATATGGTCTCCCGAACCTGCCAGGAGCAATTTCTGAGCACAGAGCCAGGAGTAACCCCTGAGCACTGCTGGGTGCGTCCCAACCCCTACCCCACCCCTAAAGGATATTGGCCTGTAATTCTACTTTTATGGTGTCTCTGCTTTTGAGATCAGGGGATATAGAAACTGGTAGTGTTTCTGGGATGTTTTCTCTCTCTCTTTTTTTTTTTTGGAGGTTCTAGGAATCCAAGAATTTATCTATTTCTTGTAGATTCTCTAATTTTGAGGCACAAAAATTTTTAAAGAAAATCTCTATTACCCTTTGAATTTCTATAGTATCTGTTGTGTCATACTCCTTTTATTTCTGATCTATTTATTAGGTGTTTTCTTTCTCTGTCTCTTTCTGAATTTTTACTAATGGTTTATTGATCTTGTTTACTTTTTCATTGATCTTGAATTTTTGGGGTTTTTTTTGGGTGTCCAGTTCATTAATTTCTGTTGTAAGTTTTTTTTTATTTTCTCCTACTTGCTTTTGACTAATTTTGTTGGTCATTTTTCAATTTCTTAAGCTGTGTCATTATTTTTGTAGGCCCTGCCTTTAGGCGAGTGCTTGTAAAGCTATAAGTTTTCCTCCTAATACTTCTTTGGCTGTGTCCCGCATATTCTAATTATTTGTATCCTCATTCTCATTTGTTTCTAGATGTTTTTTTTACCTTCTCTCTGACTTTTAAGTGAACTGTTTTAATTTCTAGGTGTTAAAGTCATATTTCCATTTCTGCTTGTAATTCACTATCATTTTCAGTGCATTGTGGTCTTAGTATATAGTTGACAATATATAATTTCTACCTCTTGATTTTATGGTGTTTTTAATTGTTTGTGTCCATTTTTGGGCCACACCTAGCAGCGCTCAGGTTTCTGTGCACAGTATTCACTTCTGACAGGCTTATTTATAATGAATGTTACTTTTGGTAAACAACTTTTATCTTTCCACTATAATTTATTTTGAGTTAAAATTCATATAAACTGGGCCCGGAGAGATAGCACAGCGGCATTTGCCTTGCAAACAGCCGATCCAGGACCAAAGGTGGTTGGTTCGAATCCCGGTGTCCCATATGGTCCCCCGTGCCTGCCAGGAGCTATTTCTGAGCAGACAGCCAGGAGTAACCCCTGAGCACCGCCGGGTGTGACCCAAAAACAAAACCAAAACAAAACAAAAAATTCATATAAACTTTTATTTTTACTTATTTCCTCTTCCCTTTATTGTGATGGTCCCTTTATTGTGATGCATACACACCTGATGGGGTATGAATATTTTAACTGGGTTCAGTACCCTGGAAGTGAAACACTTTGTTGTAGCACCTAGGAAACCACATGCCCAATTCCTCTAGGACCACACATTGCATGTGAGGTGCTGGGGATTGAAGTTGGGTCCTGCACCTACAGGGCACTACTGCTCAGCGTTACTTCACGGACTCCCAAATCAGAATCAGTCAGTTAAGTGATCCCTGATGTATTTTATGGAATTTAAAGGAATCAGCCTAGTTCCAAAATATTTTTTGGCCAGAGAGATAGTACATAGGCTAAAGCATTTGTCTTAGTTTGATCCTTGGTACTGCATGGTTCCCTGAACACCACTGGGCATGGTCCCAAAACCAAACCAAACCAACACATTTTTTGGGGGGGTTGGGGTTCGGTCATACCCAGCAGTGCTCAGGAGATAATCTGGCTCTACACTCAGAAATCGCTCCTGGCAGCTTGGGGGACCATATGGGATGCAGGGTTTCGAACCACCGTCCTTCTGCATGCAAGGCAAATGCCCTACCACCATGCTATCTCCGTCCCCTCCCCAAAACCAACACATTTTATTTTCTTTATTGTTTTGTTTGTTTTTGTTTGGGGGCCATACCTGGTGGTGTTCACAGGTTACTCCTGGCTCTGAGCTCAGGAATCACTTCTCTGGCAAGCAAACGCCCTACACACTGTACTGTTGTTCTGGCCCCCAAAACAAATTTTTAACTCCTTAAAAGGAATTCCATCCTAATTGAGCAGTTAGTTTGCCATTTTTACCTTGCCACCAATCTACATTTTATTTTTTCTGGATTTATTTACTCTGGGGGATATAATACGTATATGTGGATGGCTAGATAGATAAATATTGATATAAATGTATCTACAGACCTAGATATGGATATATATATTTGGCTTTTTTGGCCACACCCCAGTGTTACTCCTGACTATACATTCAGAAAGCGCCCCTGGCTTGAGGGACCATATGGAATGCCAGGGGATTGAACCATGGTCCATCCTAGGCTAGCACACGCAAGGCAGGCGCTTTATGTCCTGTGCCACCACTCCAGCCCTAGATATGAATATTTCTATATCTAGATACATAAATGTGGGTTTATTTATAGGTAATTATGGGTTAGTCTCTATCTCTATGTATTGAGGATCTGTATAGATGAATATAGATACAGATATTTCTGTGTCTATGTGTGTATATATGTGTGTGTATGTATGTATGCTTGTATTTCTGTTGATAAAGGTGTCTTTCTGAGGATGCAATAGTACAGAGGATAGGGTGTTTGACTTGCACACAACCAACCTGGTTTTGATTCCCGGCATCTCATATGATCTCCCGAGTTCCACCAGGAGTGATTCCTCAGTGCTTCTTTGTATGTAGCCCCAAAGTAAAAACTAATCAAAAAATGTCTTTCTGTAATATACAGGCATAGAAATCAGGTGACTTTAACCTATACCACTCAACATAGTGCTTTCAGGGTTTATTCATGTTGTAATATGTAATCAATATTTTTTCCTTCTAAAGCTTAGTATTAATATTTTACTTTACATATGCCAGAGCTTTGTCACCGTATTTGTTGTTTTGGGATTACTCTCCAGATAGTGCTGATGGTGCCCTGCCATCCAGGGGAATCAAAACTGGTCCTTGTGCATGCAAGGCACACACTCTTGACCCTGAGCTATTTCCTGGCCCCGAAATGATCAACTTCTAGTACCAGTTGCTGAATAGAGGAAAAATCTGGTGGGTTCTTTGGGTTTTGTTGGAATATTTAAATATCCTTCAGTTAAGGAGGGACGGTTTTAAATGGATTTGCTTTCCCCAGTAGGTGGCAGTGTCAGACCAGTTGTGGACATTAGTGCTGGGATTGTTGTCTTCTGTGAGGAGGGTACCTTTTGTGTTAGCAACTGTTGCAGCTAAGCATGGTCTAGTTTGTTTTCATGAGTAATTGAAATAATCATTTACATCTGTGTATATGTTTATGGGATTTATCCTATGGTTTGTGCTACTTTGATTTGTAATGATTTAGCTACTTTGCTTGACTATTCCTTACTTGGGTTAAGTTATTAACTTGGTTCATAACCTAACTTAGTTAAACATTTTTGGAGTAAAAATGCTGCCACCATGTTTATATTTAATTTGCCTTTTTGTTTATTCTTAAGAGCAATTTCAGTTTTGTAACTTCAGTTCCTTCTCTCTTTAGCAAGAGAAGCCCTGCCAACATGGGACAAACAGATTCAATCACTTTGTTTTCAAGTGAATAACCTTTTGGAGAAAATCAGTCAGACAGCACCAGAATGGACAGCACAAGCCATGGAAGCCCAGATGGCTCAGTAAATCTTTGCAGCTGTGTGCACTACATCTTTCTCCATGATGTCCAGGTTAATTTCACTCTCTCCATAGTTTTTGCATTGTGAACTTACAATTCCAATTTCTTTTATGCTGGATTTTATTTAAAGAAGACATTAGTAGAACAAGAATTATGGCATTCAAAAATATGTAGTTCCCAGTATATTCAGGTTCTTCATGTAGCAGACTAACTCATGTGTTGAAAGCTCTTTCTCTAAACTGAGTAAGTGAAATATCTGTGGTTAAAAGTTTGGGATTTGTGATAACGTTGTAGTCACGTAAAATTTAAGTGCTTTTTTGCCTCTCCAAATGTGATTATTCTAATAAATGGTGGTGAACCAAATAAAAGTAGTGTTTTTTTTTATTTTTTATTAATGCATATTGTTTTGCTCCTTCTCCCTCTCAGTCAGCATTGAATTCAACTCCACTAGGAATGTGGAGATTAGCCACAAAGCCTGTTTGATCAAGGCTGAGTCACTGAGCTAAAAGAAAGTATGTATAGGGGCCGGAGAGATACATGGAGGTAGAGCATTTGCCTTGCATGCAGGATGGTGGTTTGAATCCTGGCATCCCATATGGTCCCCTGAGCCTGCCAGGAGCGATTTCTGAGCATAGAGTCTGGAGTAATCCCTGAGCGCTGCCCGGTGTGACCCTAACCCCCCACCCCCCCAAAAAAAAAAAAAAAAAAAAGAAAGTATGTATACTACTAAAAAGTACTAGTGCATACAGGGAAGTGTATTTTATTTAGCAAAGAGATTATAGACTAGCCCAAAAGACAGGTTGATTTCAGAGAAATGGTGGAACAGACTTTAAAAAAGCTGGTGAGCAATTTCCTTTTTATTCCAAGGTGTATTACTCCATACTTAGACGAAAATAGATAATAGACTAAAACAAAACAAAACAAAGACCCAGGAGTATGGTGCTTGCCTTAGGTGTTCTCTGTTTTCTCTTTAAGAAGGTAGGTAGATTTTCAAGAGGGTACTAGGTTATTTTAAATTTTTTCCTGAAAAGAAAAAAAATTTTTTCCTGAAAAGAAAAAAAAATTGACCAGTAGGCCAAAAAAGTTTGAAATTTTTTTCTTAGATCTACCAGCAAATTGTATTCAAAGGTTTGTAAAGCTGCATTCTTTGGCTCTTGAAAGCAGGAAGGAATTTAATAGGACAGAATTTGTTTCTCAGGCAAGGTTTTATTAGGAGAGTGTGTTTGTGTGTGTGTGTGTGGGGGGGGGGACTTAACCACAAAGGAGGCAACCTAGGAAGAGGCCTACCAGGTGACTCTGAGAGAACAGGAACAATTTTTTTTTTTTTGGTTTTTGGGCCACACCCTGTGACGCTCAGGGGTTACTCCTGGCTATGCGCTCAGAAGTTGCTCCTGGCTTCTTGGGGGACCATATGGGATGCCGGGGGATCGAACCGCGGTCCGTCCTAGGCTAGCGCAGGCAAGGCAGGAACCTTACCTCCAGCGCCACCGCCCGGCCCCATAATTTTTAAGAGACTTTCCAGGGTTTATGTGCAAGTATGAAATTTGGGGGAGTCTCTTGGTCTGTGATGAGAAAAGAGAGAACTTGCTAAAATTCAGTAATGCAGGAGGTGAAGAAATGGTGAAGAAATTTGGGGGAGTCTCTTGGTCTGTGATGAGAAAAGAGAGAACTTGCTAAAATTCAGTAATGCAGGAGGTGAAGAAATGACAGGAAATAATAAGAAATAAAGGTTGCCAAACTTTGTACAGGATCCCCTAGACTCATCTACCAGAAGGAACATGAGGCTGATACTTCTGAAGGTTAAAGTCTATGGACTCGTGCCAACTAAAATATAAAATTAGAAGATTATAGAATGTTTCCCAGATACAGC
This sequence comes from Suncus etruscus, assembly GCF_024139225.1. Taxonomy (NCBI): domain Eukaryota; kingdom Metazoa; phylum Chordata; class Mammalia; order Eulipotyphla; family Soricidae; genus Suncus; species Suncus etruscus. The sequence goes on from NC_064863.1 coordinate 72,296,365, forward strand.
AAGCCTATAGTGGACTTTGATAGGGAGTTGCATGACTCATAGTCAAGAAAGAATTATTCAGGGATTGAGGAGATTGTGCAGGGGTTAAAGCACTTACCTTGCATGCAGCTTACTCTGAATCAACTACAGAACCAGATAAGACCCCAAGCATCACTGAGTTCACCAAGTGTGGCCTTGGAACTCCCCTCAGTGTTGATGGAGTGTTCCAGAAACTAACCATCCTTTATTTCCTCTGGATTCCTCATTACAAACACATAAATTATGTATATTTATAGTTACTATTTTATTCTTACAAAAAAAAGAAAAGAAAAGTTGAAAAACTTCCCTGTCTTGAAGAAATACGTACCCTGATACAGGAAGCTCAAAGATTTCCAAACAAAATACTCAAACAAGAACACCCAAGACATAAATTAAAAAAGACAAAGTAAAAAGACACTCCTAGGGGACCAGAGAGGTAGCATGGAGATAAGGCAATTGCCTTGCATGCAGAAGGATGGTGGGTGGTTCAAATCTCGCCATCCCATATGGTCCCCCGAGCCTCTGAGGCGCGATTTCTGAGCATAGAGCCAGGAGTAACCCCTGAGCACTGCCGGGTGTGACCCAAAAAACAAAAAAACAAACTAACAAAAAAAGACACTCCTAAAAGCAGCAAGAGAGAGCAAAGATTCATATATAGGACCAGACAGATAGCATGGAAGTAGGGTGTTTGCTTTGCATGCAGAAGGACAGTAGTTCAAATCCTGGCATCCCATATGGTCCCCTGAGCCTGCCAGGAGCAATTTCAGAGCATAGAGCCAGGAGTAACCCCTGAGTGCTGCCAGGTGTGACCCAAAAACCAGAACAAACAAACAAATTATATATATATATATATATATATATATATATATAAAGGAGCCATATAAGGCATATTTCCTTTTTCAGGTAAAAAGTTATGATACATTTAAATTAATATATCAATGAAAAGAGCCATCTACTAACATCTTGATTTGAAGGAGTAATGAAAGTAATTGCAGATAAACAAAAGTTAAAGGTGTTTATAGTTCTTAAAAGAGACCTGCAAGAAATACTAAATACTAAATGGTCTTTTGTTTTTGTGCCACACCTGATGGCACTCAGGGTAACTCCTGGTTCTATGCTCAGGAATTACTCCTGGCAGGCTTGGGGGACCATATCAGATGCCTGGTTGGCTGCTGCAAAGCAAATGCCCTGTCTGCTGTGCTATTGCTTCGACCCCACTAAATGTTTTTTTTTTTTTTTTTTGATAAATGGCAAGGTAATCCCACCCAGAAGCAGAAGATTAAAAGAAAAAAAGCATTGGGGCCGGTGAGGTGGCGCTAGAGGTAAGGTGTCTGCCTTGCAAGCACTAGCCAAGGAAAGACTGTGGTTTGATTCCCCGGCGTCCCATATGGTCCCCCCAAGCCAGGGGCAATTTCTGCTTAGCCAGGAGTAACCCCTGAGCATCTAACGGGTGTGGCCCAAAAAACCAAAAAAAAAAAAAAAAGCATTAAGATAGGAGAAAGAAAGAGAGCATAAAGGGAACTTAAAGAATTGGTGTGGCCCAAAGACCAAAAAAAAAAAAAAAAAAAAAAAAAAAGAACTCAACTTGTTTTAAATTTAGAAAGGGAAATGAGAATTTTAGGTGTAAACTACATAGTCCTATTTTGGGGGGTAGGGGCCACACCCAGTCCTAGCTGGCTCAGAGGACCATATGGGATGCTTGGGATTGAACCTGGGTCCGCCATGTGCAAAGCAGGCACCTTACCTGCTGTGCTATTGCTCCAGCCCTACATAGTACTTTCAAAACAAAAATATTTAGAAGAAACAAGAGTTAAAGGAAGTGTCATTACATAAAATTAAAAGTACTTGGATATCAAAGGAAGAGTGGAGAAAATAAAGGAAAGCCAAAGAAACAAACTGCAAAACTTAAAATCTTCACAGAATATTGCAATAAATTCTTTTATGTCAATTTTCCTAAATGTTAATGGATTGACATCTTTAATTAAAAGACACAGGAACCGGAGAGATAGCATGGAGGTAAGGCCTTTGCCTTTTATGCAGAAGGACAGTGGTTCGAATTCCGGCATCCCATATGGTCCCCTGTGCCTGCTAGGAGCGATTTCTGAGTGTGGAGTCAGGAGTAACCCCTGAGTGCTGCCGGGTGTGTCCCAAAAACCAAAAAAAAAAAAAAAAAAAAGCCACAGTGGCTGGGTGCACCAGGAAACAAAACTCCATCTTCCATTGCTTCTAGTGATATACCTGAACTCTCATGATAAATACAGGATAATTATAAGTAAAAGGTAACCTAAAACCGAAAAGGCTATGACAGGTATGCTTGTTACCAAACAGAACTGATTTCAAGTAGACATCTATTAGATTGGGATGGTCATTACACACTGAGTAAGGAATCGGTAGGTACATCAAGAGGACTTAACTCCTCAGCATATAGGAAGGAGCAGTAAAGTTCTTAAAGCAAGTACTTAATAGGACTGAGGAGATGATTAATGGCAAGGCAATAGTAAGAAACTTTAACATCTGCTCACCATTGGTCATATCAACAAACACAAATCAATAAGGAAATGCAGTGCTAACAGGAATTAAACTGTGACTTGATAGTCACATATAGGGCTTCCTACCTCCCAAACACTGAATACTCTTTGCACGTGGAATATTCTCCAAGATAGGCCACATGCTGGGTTGAAAAATAAACAAAAAATAATCAAAATAGAAATCCTGGGGCCCGGAAGGTGGCGCTAGAGGTAAGGTGTCTGCCTTGCAAGCGCTAGCGTAGGACGGACTGCGGTTCGATCCCCCGGCATCCCATATGGTCCCCTCAAGCCAGGGGCGATTTCTGAGCGCATAGCCAGGAGTAACCCCTGAGTGTCAAACGGGTGTGCCCCCCCCAAAAAAAAAAAAAAAAAAAAAAAAAAAGAAATCCTGGGCTGGAGCTTTAGCACAGAGGTGAGGGTGTTTGCCCTTCACACAGCCAACCTGAATTCAATCCACAGCATCCCATAAGATCCCCCAAGCCTGCCAGGGGTAATTCTGAATACAGAGTCAGGAGTGCCATTAGTTGTGCCCCCACCCCAAAATAAAGGGGCCAGAACGATAGCACAGCAGTAGGTCATTTGTCTTGCATGCGGTTGACCCAGGACAGACCTGGGTTCTATCCCCGGCGTCCCATATGGTCCCCCAAGCCAGGAGTGATTTCTAAGCACTTAGCCAGGAGTAACCCCTGAACGTCTCGGTGTGGCCCCAAAACAAACAAAAAATAAAAATAAATATCCTATAAAATATCTTCAGATAATGATGGTATGGAGGTAAAAAATAATAATGGAACATTGGGTAAAGCTTAACCATTTGGAAAATGAACAGAATATTACTGAACAACCACTATCAAAGAGAAAATGGAAGAAGATATAAAAGGCTTATTGGAAACAGGGTTGAGGAT